>NC_088858.1:26929832-27620623 GCF_963853765.1 Magallana gigas | reverse complement strand
CAATTATCTTTGCTGCGAGAAAAAGTGGGGGGTGAACCCTCTCTGATGGTGTGTGCCTAATGCAAAAAAGGGGGGCTAAGAGCGGGCGGGGGGGGGGGGGCTACCAAAATTTTTTTTCGCAAATCATGAAATTCCTAATCCGTAAGGGGTGGGTGGAGGGGGGGGGGCTAGTATACCTATGACTCCAACTTCTCAATATTTCCATCTTTTCAAGGTAAATTTTGGAACAATTATCTTTGCTGCGAGGAAAAGTGGGGGGAATGAACCCTGTCTGATGTTTAGGTCTAACTTTGCCAAAAAAGGGGGGCTAAGGGGGCTATCAAAAGGGGGTTAAGGGCTGGATAAGGGGCTAAGGTGGGCTACCTAAAAGTTTTTTTGCAAATCATGAATTCCTTATCCGTAAAGGGGGGGGGGGGGGCTAGTGCACCTATGACTCAACTTCTCAATATTTCCATCTAATAAAGGTAAATTTAGAAACAATTATGAACCCTCTCTGATGCTATGTGCCTAATGCTTAGGTCTAACTTTGCACATAAAAAGGAGGGGGGGGGGCACCAAATTTTTTTTCGCAAATCATGAAATTCCTAATCCGTAGGGGGGGGGGGGGGCTTGTATACCTATAACTCAAACTTATTTCCATCTTTTCTAGGTAAATTTAGGAACAATTATCTTTGCTGCGAGAAAAAGTGGGGGTGAACCCTCTCTGATGGTGTGTGCCTAATGCAAAAAAGGGGGGCTAAGAGCGGGCGGGGGGGGGGGCTACCAAAATTTTTTTTCGCAAATCATGAAATTCCTAATCCGTAAGGGGTGGGTGGAGGGGGGGGGGGGGGGCTAGTATACCTATGACTCCAACTTCTCAATATTTCCATCTTTTCAAGGTAAATTTTGGAACAATTATCTTTGCTGCGAGGAAAAGTGGGGGGAATGAACCCTGTCTGATGTTTAGGTCTAACTTTGCCAAAAAGGGGGGCTAAGGGGGCTATCAAAAGGGGGTTAAGGCTGGGATAAGGGGCTAAGGTGGGCTACCTAAAAGTTTTTTTGCAAATCATGAAATTCCTTATCCGTAAAGGGGGGGGGGGGGGGGCTAGTGCACCTATGACTCAAACTTCTCAATATTTCCATCTAATAAAGGTAAATTTAGAAACAATTATGAACCCTCTCTGATGCTATGTGCCTAATGCTTAGGTCTAACTTTGCACATAAAAAGGAGGGGGGGGGCACCAAATTTTTTTCGCAAATCATGAAATTCCTAATCCGTAGGGGGGGGGGGGGCTTGTATACCTATAACTCAAACTTATTTCCATCTTTTCTATGTAAATTTAGGAACAATTATCTTTGCTGCGAGAAAAAGTGGGGGGTGAACCCTCTCTGATGGTGTGTGCCTAATGCAAAAAAGGGGGGCTAAGAGCGGCGGGGGGGGGGGGGGGGGGCTACCAAATTTTTTTTTCGCAAATCATGAAATTCCTAATCCGTAAGGGGTGGATGGAGGGGGGGGGGGGGGGGGGGCTAGTATACCTATGACTCCAACTTCTCAATATTTCCATCTTTTCAAGGTAAATTTTGGAACAATTATCTTTGCTGCGAGGAAAAGTGGGGGGAATGAACCCTGTCTGATGTTTAGGTCTAACTTTGCCAAAAAAGGGGGGCTAAGGGGGCTATCAAAAGGGGGTTAAGGGCTGGGATAAGGGGCTAAGGTGGGCTACCTAAAAGTTTTTTTTGCAAATCATGAAATTCCTTATCCGTAAAGGGGGGGGGGGGGGTGGGGGGCTAGTGCACCTATGACTCAAACTTCTCAATATTTCCATCTAATAAAGGTAAATTTAGAAACAATTATGAACCCTCTCTGATGCTATGTGCCTAATGCTTAGGTCTAACTTTGCACATAAAAAGGAGGGGGGGGGGCACCAAATTTTTTTTCGCAAATAATGAAATCCTTAATCTAAAGGGGGGGCTAGTATACCTAGGACTCCAAGCCCCTCCCCGCCCCCAGTCCCCAGCCCCCCGGTTCCGACGCCTCTGAAATATACTCTGATATTTTTCTAAGCAATTTGTTTCGGAGCCGATTTGATGTCGGGAAAGCAATTCGTTATTTTGTTTCCTTAATTTCCGCTAATAATTTTCTTAAAGGTAAACTTTTAAAAGGTTTAATTTTTTATGTATTTATTTTTTTTAAATTGAAAATTAAGTATATCTTATATGAGCAAATTTACGAATTGCCCAGGTATAGTATAACATGTACGGACACCTAACGGTGACAACCAAGTACATGTTTTTATCTATGTTCACATGTATATACACCTCCTTTCATATCTGTGTCTGAGTTCCTTCGGGGGCTTCTGGGAGGAGTTAATGCTGAACACTCGGGGGAGACTGCAATATAACTGTATATGTTATATGAAGTCTTCACCCATTGCACAGATGTCCTAACTCCCAGCCGGGTATTACAAAGAAAGGAGACTAACAGGCTAGGCCCCATTACTAATATTGGGGAATATGTAAATTGCATATTTTGTAAATATAGATAAGAATATGCACAATTGCCCCACATAAGTATCTGGAAAAATAAATGCTGAAATTACTGCTAAATGAAATTTTAAAAATTGTTTGTTTGTTAGGGAAAATCCCGCACCTTTGAGATTACAGATACCGAAAGTGTAGTTATAGGCTATTTTAGATTTATTCCAACTACATAAATAATCAGAACGAATACATTTTATTTTCATTTCAATATTTGGTGTTTTATATTAGTATTCTATATCTTGACAATAAAAAATCTTTCATTATTTTACAATTGAAAAAAAGTATAAAATGTTATGGAAAAAGGATAAATTCGGTTGGCATTTTGATAACGTAATTACGTATGCTTAGAAGACATTGTCAGACAAGGAGATTAATAGTGTATTTAGTTATTTTGTATATGCAAGAAATAATGTTTACAGCAACTATCGATCACAAAATCGAAAGTAACTTACGCGAGCGATGTAACATACGATACTCATTCTAATTGTTATAACATGGGTATAGTCCACTAATGCATTTTCCATAGGCGGTTATGTTAACGTTCGAGTTTATTTTAATTGATGTAACATGGGTCCACTAATGCATTTTCCATAGGCGGTTATGTAAACGTTGGAGTTTATAGCTCCGGTGTAAAGAAGAATTTTGACCCGGTAACATGGGTCTACTAATGCATTTTCCATAGGCGGTTATGTAAACGTTGGAGTTTATAGGTCCGGTGTAAAGAAGAATTTTGACCCGGGTTTAATGTTGAGACTAAATGTATTGAAAAAGACCCTAATCCGTTGAAATTTAGTTTAATATCTATCTTAATTTGGCATTTTTTATTCAAATCAGATGAAAAAAACAGATTTTAAAATTTCTGTTTAGTAACCATGGAAACGCTCTTAAAATATGCGTTTCTCCATGAATTTTTTCTTTCTTTTGAAAAATGACAACTATCTTTAATGATATGTTCTACCCTGGAAACTCCAAGTTCTGCACATTACTCACAATATGTTCTCAAATAAGCATTAAAATGCCATTTTTACATCTTTACCCTCGGTTACCATGGCAACAGGACCACATAGCAACAAACAAATGGTGTTAGGCTTCTTTACTCACCAAAGTCTATCAAATTGTCAAGTATGAAGAAAATCCGTGACTATGCGTGGCCACCGAATTTTGATTCTTACATGGAATTGATCTTAAAGCTATGGGTTTTTTTTTTTTACCTCGCCTTGCGACGTTACGTTATAATTTAATCAGCGTCATTTTTATGTTAGGTTATATGCTCCATTGTTTTGCTATAAATATCAATCCATGTTTTTTTTAATATAAATTATCATTGTGATATTAATATTATTAAAAATGTCGCGAAAAACTATGAATGTGCGTTAAAAAGACTTCATAGTTTCTAAAATTATTCAAAGCTAAGTACAATGAACATGGCATTTTAAAAATGAATGGAGTAACATACGGTATGCACATTGGATTCCTGTGCATGCTATATAAAAAAAAGAAACTTCGCCAAAAGTCGATCTTTCTTTTTCCCTATGATAAGAGAGATAACTTTTGTAGAAAATACTTTGTTAACTCGCAATTATATAGGTATGTAGCAAATAAGGGAAGCCCAGCACGGGCCCCAATTTATGTTATAAGGCGATATTTATTTAATATTCAATTATAAAAAAGGAAATTTGAACAGAACGAACGTTTGGCAATTAAAATAGTAAAGAAAACTTTTACAAAAAGATGTAAGAAGCGAATCATATCAAAATTTTAATGAGGGTTAGTATACCCCTTCCCCTCCCCAATGGATTAATTAAAAAAAAAAAATTACTAAATTTTATGTACTATTTCAGTATATGAACAGAACGTGTTTGATGTTTCATCTGCTTGTTATCGGACATCGGAAGACCTACTCGGGGCTTTGCCACGAGCTCTGCTCTAGTTTTTTGAACTCATTGTATCCACCAATTAATGAAGATAAAGTTTAAAATCTATTATATTCCATGGGCACGATTTTTACTGAGAAACTGAAAGGACCACGTTGTTTAAAATTTAAATGACATAACATTCCTTCCTATTCGGCAACTTATAAATGTATAAAATTGGAAAAAAGAAATCGTTTGTTGTAAATTAAGTACAGTGATATTAAAAAAAAGTACAGTGATATTGAAAAAAGAGCTGGTCAAACAATAATTTCTCTAATGGCATGTTAAAGAATCTATAACTGTTTCAACATAAGCCCTCTTTTCAAATTCCAATCAAAAAAAAATACTTCATTTAAAACTATACATGTACATTGACAAACAATAAATTATTATAAACTAACAAATAAGCATTTGGGTGTGGATTTTTTTCTCTCAAACTAATCCTCTAAAAGATCATATTGTTTCTGATAACAATATTTTATTTATCCTTTTTTCACATCATGTTTGTTTATAAGCACATTCAATTGAATCCAGTTGAAATACATTATACATTATCTCCTTTATAATATTAGACAAATTTAATTATTTTTGTTCCTGGCACAGCACAATGTACGTTTGCTGCATGCACAAAAAAGGTATAATGTTGTTTCTAAGCAATGACGTTTATGTTATTCATATTTGGATAGTTTTAAATCTCCCGAGTTGTTCTTTATGTAAATTGTGAAACTACGTAAGCTTATAAGAAATGAAAAATCTAATCGAGAAACTGTTTTTCACATGTAGTTACATGTAGTTACAGTTACATGTAGCTGAGAATGCATAGAGCTCTTTCTAAAATGTATCCCATTAAGATACACAAGGTTAAAACAATAATTCATTGTATCTAATATTATATTATATTTCGAATAAACCCTTTGCAATATTTTTTCAAAGTGCCTTAAAATTGACGATATCAACGCACTTGAATGAAAAAGTTTTGTTTAATTTTTCAAAGTGCGTTATAACAGGGGTGACACAGGTACCTGGTGTTATAAACCTTTAGATTTCGTTACATCCAATTGCACATCTGAAACTCGTGGCCGACTTGTAGCGCTCCTTTAATTGTTTCTGGATTTTTTGCATTCAATTCTTATTATATGTGCATATTATGATTGTAAATAATGCATCGACCAGTTAACTTGATGTTAGAACTCTCCTGATTTGAGAAAAAAGCAGGTGGGACACACAGTTCCCGATTTCATCGGTGAAAACGTCCTAAGTTAAAAAGGACTTTGCTGGAATTTGTTTAAGCTTAAATTGCTTTTAAGACGATCCTGATCGTCGCAAATTCTTCTTTTGCTGAATAATCGAACAACACTGACTGTATTTACTTGAAAAAAGAAATGCATTAAAGTAATGCAAGTTAAAGCTGAAAACTGCTATTAAGTAGGCATTGTCCGCCACATTTCTTTGCCATCAGACAAAGTATTTCGCTGTAAAGATATCATCTGTTTGGACGTACATAATTTCTTCGCGACCGAGAAACACGGCGAGACAAGATTGTCGCGCCGTGTTTCTCGGTCGCGAAGAAACTATCAACTTATACAATGTACGTTCTTTTTTCAAGCTAGAGGTATAATAACATCACAAACACATAATATTTACAAATAGGTATATACATACATATCAAGTGAGAAATAAATGCATAAAATTTTCAGCGATGATATTTTTGTGAAGTTTCCGTGAATTTGTGGTAAACTCAGTTATACAATACAAATTAAATGTTAGACACGTTCGTGAAAGCTAGGTAGTATATTATTAGAGAGCTGAGTGGCATGCTATTTCTTAAAATCTAAGGTGAATTCAGCTAAAATCGTTACACTCGCTCAAATTTACGCTAAATTGAACTGAATTGAACTCCAAAACGAAACAAGAAATCAACAAGTTATATTCACATTTTCTACTGTCTTTGTCTCTGATATCATTATGAATCAATTTTGAAACCAATAATTTCATAAAAGATAAGCAATAAACGGTATTGGTTGCGCCGTGTAGTTAAACAAAGCATAAAAATAATGATTTTAAAATGTTGTTTTAAAGTATACACTTTGGAAATTATATAAATGTAAGTAATAGGGAATCTTTTTTTTTTAATATTATGAACTGATAATTAAGGTCGGAGCGTAGTAAGATATATCATAAAGCCCACCTTGTGTCCATTCCTTGTAACAAAATATGTTCAATTCAAATAAATGCTATTTTTGCCTGCTGTGCCATCTATATTCACTTATATGTTTATTTTTCATAAAATATTTCTTAAACTTTACAGTCATTAAAGAATCATTTATATTATGAATTTTTACATTTAATTTTTCTCATTGCAAAGTTGTATAAATTATGCTAAAAATCATAGTAAATGGATGCGTAAAACAACCTAGTATAGACCTGTGAGCATGTTCACGAAGCTATCTTAAGACTAAGATATGTCTCAGACATCACTTAGGACACGTCTTAGTCCTAAGTCAATTTCTTGAAGCCGTCCTATTTTAGGACATGTCTTAAAAAATATCTTAACATCCTAACAGGTGTCTTAACTAGTAAAAATGGCAAATTGCTTCCCATACTCGCTTTTTTGTGTTGTTTGTCGTTACCGTCGAAAGTTTCGAAAACAAAACTCCTTTGCATTTCTCCACTTCTTTGAGAATGATTTGAATTTCAGCCTCAGAAAAGTTAGGATTTCTTTTTCTTGATGACATGGCTAGGTTCACTGGCTTAACATGTATAATGTAATGAATAGGCACTGGACAGAATTGGACGCACGGATAATTTAAGACTGGCGCGAATTAAAACCAATTACCAATATCATTGGCTGATCATATAAAAACATGAACAAGGTACGCGTGCTTTTACAAGTGTATGTTGAATGCTGTGTGAACCATTCATTTACATACATTAGCTTTTCCTAAAAGTATTTATTTACATGTTAAAATTCCATAATATTGAAGACAATCACTTACATTTATTGGATTAAAGGCAGATAAAAAATCCAAAAGAACAATAATGTAGTGAATGTTTCACAAGAAATCTCTCTCTCTCTCTCTCTCTCTCTCTCTCTCTCTCTCTCTCTCTCTCTCTCTCTCTCTCTCTCTCTCTCTCTCTCTCTCTCTCTCTCTCTCTCTCTCTCTCTCTCTCTCTCTCTCTCTCTCTCTCTCTCTCTCTCTCTCTCTCTCTCTCTCTCTCTCTCTCTCTCTCTCAAGATCGAGTGGGAAAGGGATGAGGAAGAATATGAAGTTCGGGAGTTTTCGTAAAGTTGAAATAGACACACAGGAATCATATATATATATATATATATATATATATATATATATATATATATATATATATATATATATATATATATATATATATATATATATATATATATATATATATATATATATATATATATATATATATATATATATATATATATATATATATATATATATATATACACACACATGTGTACATGTATTATTCTTTTAACACCCCCCTCCCTCGCTTCGTTACAACGCTTATACCGTAAATCAATAACGACCAAATGCTCAACACACTACACAGTTTATATAATACTTATGTGAAAATATAAATACTTTATTAAGACGATTTTATTTACTCTATTTATAATATATGTACCCAAATTATGTTTTCTGATTGAAAAAAATACATTCCAAAGTATAGAACAGTATTTTGTATCATCGTTTTAAACTGTTTTTCTTGTAAGGATACATACAAACTGAAATTAAGATGTCTTAAATTAGGACACATCTGAGACAGCTTCGAGAAACATCCTAAGATATGTCTCAGATTGGTCATAAGATTCGTCTTAAGATATGTCTTAGGACATGTCTTAAGACGAATCTTAAGATACTTTCGTGAACATGCCCACCGAATATTATTTAACAACCTAGGAGATAAACTGTGTACAGTGAAAAAATATAATGGTTGTTGCGGATAAAAAGGTAACAACCCTGTATACACTGCCATGTATACAGGCTACTGGATACATACAGAGGGGGTTCAATCTGTGAAACATTCTTTACAAAATGTTCTTATCTCACACATAAACCAGGAAAAAAACCCATATAAAACACATTAAAAAAAAATATCATAAAAAAATAAAGAACGAACATTAAATTTTAAAAAGTCATAGAACAGCATTTTAGTATGTGAATGACCTTCCTATCATACGCACCTACAAGATGAATATAATTTAAACGTTTTTTATCGAACGGAATGTTCAAATTATAAAATGGATTGGATAACAGACAAAGCATTAACCATTTCAAACAAACAAAGTCAAGAAGTAATTATCTTTGGGCATAAGAAATAACAAGTTTACATAATATGTGTATATAACGCCCATGATTGTTTAACATATTGTTGATAGAAATCTTCACTCACACTCACACCTACATTAACAAAACCTATCACCTTCATTTATACTTATACTTAATATATAAAGCACTCGGTCGGTGCGGAAGGTGGAGCTCCAACATAAGTGAATTTCTCTGTGCTTTATATATATTTATATCATTTACTACGGGCAGGTATATGTCAATTTGAGAGTTATTGCAATGTGTGTGCTTATATAATATTTTGTCGTGGTATTTTGCCTTTTTTCTTTTGATTCAGGCATTAGTTCCCTTTACACAAAAAACACATCACAAATACATATGCTTATTTATATTATTAAACCAATATTCAACTCTCCTCGAAAACTAAAAAGAAACTCTCAAGTGGTAGCAAGTTGTAATGTGTCCAGTCTTAATTACTCTAAAACCTGAGTTCATGAAAACAAGACCTGGTCTGACCTCATTGACTTGGCTTTATGGTGGTATGAGACATTTCTACTGTCTAATAAGTAAAGAACAAAATTAAACGTATTTTTTTTTCATTCCCAAAATTTTTAACCAATCAGCGTGTTGCAATGGGTTGGAGAGTTAATTCCAAATTTTAAGTCATGGGTTTGAATCCCGTTAGAGATTTTATAAATTTTACCTTTAAAACATTATTTTAGATCGTCAAATTACACTTACACATAATTTTGCTCTAGGCAAATCAATTGTGACATGTGAATTCATTGTCCTGTACCGTGCCAAATAAAAAAAAATTGTATAAAACAAATGCCTTGAGTTGATATGATAAAAAAGAAGTTTAATTCGAAGCCGAGTTAAAAATGTTTTGAATTTCTTTCTTCACTTTAACGACTAAGAAATTTTAAGTCAATGATCGGCGTTAACGATAGTTGAGTACTCGAAAACTCGTTAACATCCCTACTAATGACTAAGCTGTATTCGTTTGATTACAGTAAATCACGTTTATACCGAAGCACTGGGAATATGAAATTTTGATACCTTGGTTCCAATTAGTTAGCCTATGAAAGCGTAAACATATTTGAATTTTTCAGGTACATGTAAATATTCTACCTTAACGGCTTGACGAAGTATTATACTCCATCAGGTCGTAGAAGACCTTGTTATAGATAAAAAAGCATCATCTTACATCTGACAAACTTATGCCATTCTTTAAAGCTGCTTGGTCCGATTTTTTTGTTATTACAGTATCAAATTATTGACCATTTATCTTAGAAAGTTACGGACTTTCTCCTAATTACACCAGCAGAATCAATCTCCTTTCCAAGTAAATAAAAATAATTTTTTTTTTGGCAAACAAAAAAGCAAACCAAAATGCATCACGGGAATGTTTGGAGAAAGAAACCGTTTGGTTTCGTCCCCAAAATGAGTGGGGTTATTTAACCCACATGTATGCATTGATTGTAAAGAAAGCAAACTTCAGAAATATTAGCGAACAAAACGTACACATGTTTATTTGTAATTTGTTATGTTTATTTGTAATTTGTCTGATCATTTCGACCTTTATTTCAAAGCGATGACAAAGTCGTAATACAACCATACCCGTCTCGTCGTCAGGGGTGAAATTTAACCTGAGGCGAAATAACGCGGTTCCCTTTTATGTCGTTTGTATAGTTAGCAAATTTTGAACGTATTTTTCTTCATTGAAATTTGGCTAAATTGACTGGGAAAATTATTATACATATACTTAGCCTAACCATTGTTTAAAAGCGTGCATAAGATTTGATATAAAATCGGACCAAGCAGCTTTATGCATAATGCAATCTTAAAATATTAAAAAAACGTTTAAATTTTCAAACGGCTTGACTAAGTAAAATATTTCATCAGGTCTTCTATAACAAAGCATCGTCTAACCAGCAAAAGTCATTGCTTTTAGCAAATTCACTTGTTGAAAACATTTTCAACACATTTTATTTACAAAGAGTAATTAATTGATTTTTTTCCCACCAAAATGTTTTTATTTTTAAAACAATTTAAACAACACATTTTAAAAAAGTGCTAACTCTTTTAAATCATTTTATATCGTATAAAACTATTAATAATGAATTCATTGCTTATAATTTAATTGTTTTTACTCTGCATTGTTGGTAAAAAACGTTCATTTTACCTTTAAAATGACGTAAAATTGTACAAAATTCAAACGTAATGTCAGGCGTATTGATATGTTTTTGACATTAGTCTTACTACTATACTTTTACGATATTAAAGAATTTTTTAGCCAATCAGAAAACCAGAATTAAATCATTAACAAAAAGGTCTACTGGTATTTAGGTCAGATTTCGGTGCCACTTTCATTTATAGTGACCATTAATACCCTGGAGCCCTACAGACGTGTTTTTTTTGGGACTGACGAGGAAAAAATTAAGAAATTTACAATATTTACATTAGATACGTATTCATTAATACAACACATTCTTTCGTTCTTTATAAGGATTTTTCGATTATCAAATATAGTTTGACAGGTGTTAACAAATCATTTCATTTCATGTTTTCAAAATTGGTCTTTTCAAAAATTTCAAATTTTTTTCAAAATTTGTCTGTCATGTTGTTAATTTTGTATTTACTGCCGGTTAATTCAAAATTTACAACATGACAGTTCATTAGAAATACAATAAACTCCAAAATGCTTCAGAATTTGAATTATCGAAATGATGTTGACGATATTATTAAGTTTAGAAAAAAAAAATTCCAACTGTTTAACTCGATCCTGATGTACCAGGTAAATACGCAAACACCTATAAAAGGAAATGGCTAGAGTTGAACATCAATGGATTAGTTTCTTTTAACTCGGGAGGTTTATTAGATCCAGTTATTCAGGATGAAAGGTGTGAGAAAGCACTGAATGTGAAATTAGAGAGACAAGGGGCAATTTTCAGCTATAGAGAAAGAGGAGATTAAAAGCAGAGCAAGAGGAACATGTAAAACAAAAGACTGTTAGATGCAATTCCATCAGATTTTATTTAAACCCAAAATTTAACACATTCAAAGACAGAATTACATCAAAACAACAAAATGAACATGCATATACAAGAGGGAGAAAAATTCAGATGAATCATCCTCAAGATCATCATCCAGGAGTAGTAGCACAAGAGTCGCAGCCCAACATAAAAAAATGAGTACATTCAGTGGGGATGGTAAAATAAGTTCGGATACTTTCACGGTTTAAAAGATTGGTAATCGGCATGAATGAAGAAGGAAAACAATTTGTAAATTGTACACATTTAAATATATTTAAACATTCATAGTAATCGGAAAACCAAAGCGAGTACAGTGCCTGCATCAAATTCTATGATCTAAGACTAATTTTAAAACATGCTTTTTGTTACGCTCTTGAATTTTTGTGTCTGATGAAATATTTTTTTTAAATTAAAGGACGCATTTTAGGATGTTAGAAATGTTCAAACTCATCGAAATCGAGTTAACAGTCCACCAGACAGATGTCAAAATCTTATCTCATCGCATCTTATGGAAAATTGGACGGAAGACCAACTCGTTGCTCGCAACGTGATCACATCAAGATTTATATTATTATTTTTTTCGGGCACTATAACTCAGAAACTATTTGGTCGATTTTCACCAAAATAGACCTTTGAACGTGCCTTTAAGCCGAAAACGTCACTTCCGGTCTGATGTTTAGTTAATTCTTAAGGACCACTTTGTCCACGTAACTCCTCCAAAACTAATGGTAATAAAAACGTGAAACTTTCAGAAATACATAGACGGATCCTCTGTATTTGACATTATGGAAATGTAATGCAAAAGTTGTTTAGATTTACTTGAGCTTTCATTTTATATTTAAAAAGTACTAGCCCCTCAAATTAGGGGCCAAGAGGGCTCTAAAGTCTTCTTGCAATATAACTAAACACAAATTTGTTATCAACTATAGATGCAAAAGAATTAAATGCACAACTGTTTATTTATACGGTACCTTACTTAAGTCAGATGTTATGTAATTAGGAGTTTCAAGCGGCCCATCTTCGCTAGCCAAGGGTTTTCGGTCCACTTTGCTCCCCATAAACCCTTGGCGTATTTCATTACGAAAACTCGGTGATGTGGTGGTGCTATCTAGCGAGCAACTTGAGTTGGGCCCCTTGCATATTTACATTTTAATCGAATTAAACAACAGGTTATATACACACTACGGCATTAAATACAACTTGAAAACACGTTGACTACCGAATATCGGAGCATAATTAACGATGCTATTAAATACGAATTAAGTTATAACCTAGGGAAAGCACGGACTGTTTTATTTATAGAGTTTTGTAAGGACCTGTACCAGGAGTGAAAAATTTGCCGAATTATAGGAAAGCTTTCATGCCATATTGCAGACCAAAGAAATTAAATAAAACAAAGCTCATTGAACCTTAAAAAGCAATAATCATAAGCAGGAACGTATATACTAACGGGATAGGCAACTTCTACATTCGCAATGTTTTCTTCCCATGATATCAAGCGAGCCCTTACAAGTTTGTAGAACTATGCTCAATCTCAGTAAAATATATAGGTTTTTAAAGCGATCTGGTAAGAGCATCGTTTGGGAGGCATCGTACTCGAGAACTTGTGTCTCAATTTGTTAAAAGCACCGTATGTTTTACCAAACACATGTGTTTTCTTTTAAAGTTTATATTTACAAGCACTGCGATTGGATCAATTACTCGCAGCAGCAGCAGCCAATCATAAAACGGAGCTTGTCACCGAGTTTTCGTAATGAAATCCGCCTAGGGTTTATGGGGAGCAAAGTGGACCGATAACACTTGGCTTGCGAAAATGCAAGCGGCCAGAAAGTCCCAAACTCTGAACATTAATATCTATAAAAGGAGAACTATTTTGAAAAGAATTGTAGAAGAAAAGTTGCTCAAAATAATGTTCTTATGATACTGACATGAATTTATAAAAGCATTTGGTCGCCATATTAGTTTCGATCGCTCCTCTACTGCCACTGGGGTATATATACCGGTTGAGAAAGTTACGGTCGGTTGCTTTCCGATCGAGGCATTCAGGCTGCACGGACTTCTAAATGCATGAACTACACATTGTAGTAAAATGTAGTAATAAAGAATAAAGGAAACAACAATCAATGAAATACAAATATATTTATTCTTTGAAAGGATGGTTTCAGTAGAGACTGCTCTAGAAGTGTGATCAGATAAAGAAACAGTGACTGCTGAAGAAGTTCGTTCAGACGAAGGGATGGTGACAGTTGAAGAACTGCATTCAGATGAAGAGACGGTGACTGCTGAAGAAGTGGGTTCAGATGAAGGGACAAGTGATTGGTGGAGAAGTGCATTCAGGTGAAGAAACAGTGACTGCTGAAGAAGTACGTTCAGACGAAAGGATGGTGACTGCTGAAGAAGTACGTTCAGATTAAGGAACGGTAAAAGTTGAAGAAGTAAGATCAGAAAATTGAGTAGGTTAATTGCAGAAAAATGATTGAGAGGTGACTAGCTGGTAAGGGATCACTGTTGATGCTGTAGCAACTGGTGAATGAGCACTGTGTTGATCAGTCTGACGAAACTGCATTTGAAGTTTGCCTTGTATGTTTGGCCTTTGCCATTGCGACAGTACCCCAAAATGAGCAGGCAACATTATGTTTTAGTATCCTTGATTTTCTGCTGATGAGGTAAAGTTGAAAATCTACTGTGGCCCAACCCTACCCCCGGGGACCATGATTTGAACAAACTTGAATCTACACTACCTGAGGATGCTTCCATTTTAATTTGAGTTTTCCTGGCCTGATAATGTTTGAGAAGAAGATTTTGAAAGATGTTCTCTATATATTCCTTTGAAAAATTTGATTCCCCTATTGTTGCCCCACCCTACTCCTGGAGACCATAATTTGACCAAACATGAATCTACACTACCATGGGATGCTTCCATTTTTATTTGAGCTTTCCTGCTTTAATAGTTTTTGAGAAGTAGATTTTTAAGATTTTCTCTATATATTCCTAGGTAAAATTTTACCCCCATATTGTTGCCCCACCGTACCCCTGGGGACCATGATTTGAACAAACTTGAATTCACACTAATCCAGGATGCTTCCATTTTAATTTGAGCTTTCCTGGCCTGATAGTTTTTGAGAAGAAGATTTTGAAAAATGTTTTCTGTATATTGTATTGTAAAACTTGATTCCCCTATTGTGTCATCACCCTACCCCCGGGGACCATGATTTGAACAAACTTGAATCTACACTACCTGAGGATGCTCCCATTTAATTCGAGCTTTTTTGCTTTGAGAAATTTTGAAAAGAAGATTTTAAAGTTTTACTCTATATATTCCTATGTAAAAGTTGATCCCCCTATTGTGGCCTCACCCTATCCCTGGGGACCATGATTTGAACAAACATGAATAATACACTACCTGAGGATGCTTCCAATTTAATTTGAGCTTTCATGGCCTGATTATTTTTGAGAAGAAGATTTTGAAAGATGTTCACTATATATTACTTTGTAAAAATTGACCCCCTATTAATATTCCCCCCTATATATTCCTAAGTGAAACTTGATCCCCCTATTGTGGCCCCACCCTACCCCTGGGGACCAAGATTTAAACAAACTAGAATCTACACTACCTGAAGATGCTTTTATTTTAATTTGAGCTTTTCTAGCCTGATAGTTTTTGAGAAGAAGATTTTGATAGATATTCTCTTTATATTCCTTTGTAAAACTAGATCCCCCTTTTGTTGCCCTACCTAACCCCCGGGGACCATTATTTGAACAAACTTGATTCTACAATAGCTGAGGATGATTCCATTTTCGTTTGAGTTTTCCTGGCCTGATAGTTTTTGAGGAGAAGATTTTGAAAGATTTGTTTTTTTAATCCTTTGTAAAACTTGATCCCCCTATTGTGGCCCCACCCTATCATCGGGGACCATGATTTGAACAAACTAGAATCAACACAACCTGTCGACGTTTAATATAAAGAGGAAATCTTTAAACTTTCTTCTCAAAAACTATGACGCCAGGAAAGCTCAAATTAAAATGGAAGCATCCTCAGGAAGTGAATATTCTTGTTTGTTCAAATCATGGTCCCCGGGGGTAGGGTAGGGCCACAGTAGGGGGATCAAGTTTTACATTGGAATATATAGAGAAAATCTTTAAACTTTCTTCTCAAAAACTATGACGCCAGGAAAGCTCAAATTAAAATGGAAGCATCCTCAGGAAGTGAATATTCTTGTTTGTTCAAATCATGGTTCCCGGGGGTAGGGTAGGGCCACAGTAGGGGGATCAAGTTTTACATTGGAATATATAGAGAAAATCTTTAAACTTTCTTCTCAAAAACTATGACGCCAGGAAAGCTCAAATTATAATGGAAGCATTCTCAGGAAGTAAATATTCTTGTTTGTTCAAATCATGGTCCCCGGGGGTAGGGTAGGGCCACAGTTGGGGGATCAAGTTTTACATAGGAATATATAGAGGAAATCTTTAAACTTTCTTCTCAAAAACTATGACGCCAGGAAAGCTCAAATTAAAATGGAAGCATCCTCAGGAAGTGAATATTCTTGTTTGTTCAAATCATGGTCCCCGGGGGTAAGGTGGGGCCACAGTAGGGGAATCAAATTTTACATAGGAATATATAGAGGAAATCTTTAACTTTCTTCTCAAAAACTATGACGCCATGAAAGCTCAAATTAAAATGGAAGCATCCTCAGGAAGTGTAGATTTTAGTTTGTTCAAATCATGGTCCCCGAGGATAGGGTAGGGCCAGAGTAGGGGGATCAAATTTTACATAGGAATATATAGAGAAAATCTTTAAACTTTCTTCTCATAAACTGTGACGCCAGGAAAGCTCAAATTAAAATGGAGGCATCCTCAGGTAGTGTAGATTTTAGTTTGTTCAAATCATGGTGCCCGGGGGTAGGGTAGGGCCACAGTAGGGGGATCAAGTTTTACATAGGAATATATAGAGAAAATCTTTAAACTTTCTTCCAAAAAACTATGACGCCTGGAAAGCTCAAATTAAAATGGAAGCATCCTGAGGTAGTGTAGATTTTAGTTTGTTCAAATCATGGTGCCCGGGGGTAGGGTAGGGCCACAGTAGGGGGATCAAGTTTTACATAGGAATATATAGAGGAAATCTTTAAACTTTCTTCTCAAAAACTATGACGCGAGGAAATCTCAAATTAAAATGGCAGCATCCTCAGGAAGTGAATATTCTTGTTTGTTCAAATCATGGTGCCCGGGGGTAGGGTAGGGCCACAGTCCGGGGATCAAATTTTACATAGGAATATATAGAGGAAATCTTTAAAATTTCTTCTCAAAAACTATGACGCCAGGAAAGCTCAAATTTAAATGGAAGCATCCTCAGGAAGTGAATATTCTTGTTTGTTCAAATCATGGTCCCCGGGGGTAGGGTAGGGCCACAGTAGGGGGATCAAATTTTACATAGGAATATATAGAGGAAATCTTTAAACTTTCTTCTCAAAAACTATGACGCCAGGAAAGCTCAAATTAAAATGGAAGCATCCACAGGAAGTGAATATTCTTGTTTGTTCAAATCATGGTCCCCGGGGGTAGGGTGGGGCAACAGTAGGGGGATCAAATTTTACATAGGAATATATAGAGGAAATCTTTAACTTTCTTCTCAAAAACTATGACGCCAGGAAAGCTCAAATTAAAATTGAAGCATCCTCAGGAAGTGTAGATTTTAGTTTGTTCAAATCATGGTCCCCGGGGATAGGGTAAGGCCAGAGTAGGGGGATCAAGTTTTACATAGGAATATATAGAGAAAATCTTTAAACTTTCTTCCAAAAAACTATGACGCCTGGAAAGCTCAAATTAAAATGGAAGCATCCTGAGGTAGTGTAGATTTTAGTTTGTTCAAATCATGGTGCCCGGGGGTAGGGTAGGGCCACAGTCCGGGGATCAAATTTTACATAGGAATATATAGAGGAAATCTTTAAAATTTCTTCTCAAAAACTATGACGCCAGGAAAGCTCAAATTTAAATGGAAGCATCCTCAGGAAGTGAATATTCTTGTTTGTTCAAATCATGGTTCCCGGGGGTAGGGTAGGGCCACAGTAGGGGGATCAAGTTTTACATTGGAATATATAGAGAAAATCCTTAAACTTTCTTCTCAAAAACTATGACGCCAGGAAAGCTCAAATTAAAATGGAAGCATTCTCAGGAAGTGAATATTCTTGTTTGTTCAAATCATGGTCCCCGGGGGTAGGGTAGGGCCACAGTAGGGGGATCAAATTTTACATAGGAATATATAGAGGAAATCTTTAAACTTTCTTCTCAAAAACTATGACGCCAGGAAAGCTCAAATTAAAATGGAAGCATCCACAGGAAGTGAATATTCTTGTTTGTTCAAATCATGGTCCCCGGGGGTAGGGTGGGGCAACAGTAGGGGGATCAAATTTTACATAGGAATATATAGAGGAAATCTTTAACTTTCTTCTCAAAAACTATGACGCCAGGAAAGCTCAAATTAAAATTGAAGCATCCTCAGGAAGTGTAGATTTTAGTTTGTTCAAATCATGGTCCCCGGGGATAGGGTAAGGCCAGAGTAGGGGGATCAAGTTTTACATAGGAATATATAGAGAAAATCTTTAAACTTTCTATTCATAAACTGTGACGCCAGGAAAGCTCAAATTAAAATGGAAGCATCCTCAGGTAGTGTAGATTTTAGTTTGTTCAAATCATGGTGCCCGGGGGTAGGGTAGGGCCACAGTAGGGGGATCAAGTTTTACATAGGAATATATAGAGAAAATCTTTAAACTTTCTTCCAAAAAACTATGACGCCTGGAAAGCTCAAATTAAAATGGAAGCATCCTGAGGTAGTGTAGATTTTAGTTTGTTCAAATCATGGTGCCCAGGGGTAGGGTAGGGCCACAGTAGGGGGATCAAGTTTTACTTAGGAATATATAGAGGAAATCTTTAAACTTTCTTCTCAAAAACTATGACGCCAGGAAAGCTCAAATTAAAATGGCAGCATCCTCAGGAAGTGAATATTCTTGTTTGTTCAAATCATGGTCCCCGGGGGTAGGGTAGGGCCACAGTCCGGGGATCAAATTTTACATAGGAATATATAGAGGAAATCTTTAAAATTTCTTCTCAAAAACTATGACGCCAGGAAAGCTCAAATTAAAAAGGAAGCATCCTCAGGAAGTGAATATTCTTGTTTGTTCAAATCATGGTTCCCGGGGGTAGGGTAGGGCCACAGTAGGGGGATCAAGTTTTACATTGGAATATATAGAGAAAATCTTTAAACTTTCTTCTCAAAAACTATGACGCCAGGAAAGCTCAAATTAAAATGGAAGCATTCTCAGGAAGTGAATATTCTTGTTTGTTCAAATCATGGTCCCCGGGGGTAGGGTAGGGCCACAGTAGGAGAATCAAATTTTACATAGGAATATATAGAGGAAATCTTTAAACTTTCTTCTCAAAAACTATGACGCCAGGAAAGCTCAAATTAAAATGGAAGCATCCACAGGAAGTGAATATTCTTGTTTGTTCAAATCATGGTCCCCGGGGGTAAGGTGGGGCCACAGTAGGAGAATCAAATTTTACATAGGAATATATAGAGGAAATCTTTAACTTTCTTCTCAAAAACTATGACGCCAGGAAAGCTCAAATTAAAATTGATGCATCCTCAGGAAGTGTAGATTTTAGTTTGTTCAAATCATGGTCCCCGGGGATAGGGTAGGGCCAGAGTAGGGGGATCAAGTTTTACATAGGAATATATAGAGAAAATCTTTAAACTTTCTTCTCATAAACTGTGACGCCAGGAAAGCTCAAATTAAAATGGAAGCATCCTCAGGTAGTGTAGATTTTAGTTTGTTCAAATCATGGTGCCCGGGGGTAGGGTAGGGCCACAGTAGGGGGATCAAGTTTTACATAGGAATATATAGAGAAAATCTTTAAACTTTCTTCCAAAAAACTATGACGCCTGGAAAGCTCAAATTAAAATGGAAGCATCCTGAGGTAGTGTAGATTTTAGTTTGTTCAAATCATGGTGCCCGGGGGTAGGGTAGGGCCACAGTAGGGGGATCAAGTTTTACATAGGAATATATAGAGGAAATCTTTAAACTTTCTTCTCAAAAACTATGACGCCAGGAAAGCTCAAATTAAAATGGCAGCATCCCCAGGAAGTGAATATTCTTGTTTGTTCAAATCATGGTCCCCGGGGGTAGGGTAGGGCCACAGTCCGGGGATCAAATTTTACATAGGAATATATAGAGGAAATCTTTAAAATTTCTTCTCAAAAACTATGACGGCAGGAAAGCTCAAATTTAAATGGAAGCATCCTCAGGAGGTGAATATTCTTGTTTGTTCAAATCATGGTTCCCGGGGGTAGGGTAGGGCCACAGTAGGGGGATCAAGTTTTACATTGGAATATATAGAGAAAATCTTTAAACTTTCTTCTCAAAAACTATGACGCCAGGAAAGCTCAAATTAAAATGGAAGCATCCTCAGGAAGTGAATATTCTTGTTTGTTCAAATCATGGTCCCCGGGGGTAGGGTAGGGCCACAGTAGGGGGATCAAATTTTACATAGGAATATATAGAGGAAATCTTTAAACTTTCTTCTCAAAAACTATGACGCCAGGAAAGCTCAAATTAAAATGGAAGCATCCACAGGAAGTGAATATTCTTGTTTGTTCAAATCATGGTCCCCGGGGGTAGGGTGGGGCCACAGTAGGGGGATCAAATTTTACATAGGAATATATAGAGGAAATCTTTAACTTTCTTCTCAAAAACTATGACGCCAGGAAAGCTCAAATTAAAATTGATGCATCCTCAGGAAGTGTAGATTTTAGTTTGTTCAAATCATGGTCACCGGGGATAGGGTAAGGCCAGAGTAGGGGGATCAAGTTTTACAAAGGAATATATAGAGAAAATCTTTAAACTTTCTTCTCATAAACTGTGACGCCAGGAAAGCTCAAATTAAAATGGAAGCATCCTCAGGTAGTGTAGATTTTAGTTTGTTCAAATCATGGTGCCTGGGGGTAGGGTAGGGCCACAGTAGGGGGATCAAGTTTTACATAGGAATATATAGAGAAAATCTTTAAACTTTCTTCCAAAAAACTATGACGCCTGGAAAGCTCAAATTAAAATGGAAGCATCCTGAGGTAGTGTAGATTTTAGTTTGTTCAAATCATGGTGCCCGGGGGTAGGGTAGGGCCACAGTCCGGGGATCAAATTTTACATAGGAATATATAGAGGAAATCTTTAAAATTTCTTCTCAAAAACTATGACGCCAGGAAAGCTCAAATTTAAATGGAAGCATCCTCAGGAAGTGAATATTCTTGTTTGTTCAAATCATGGTTCCCGGGGGTAGGGTAGGGCCACAGTAGGGGGATCAAATTTTACATAGGAATATATAGAGGAAATCTTTAAACTTTCTTCTCAAAAACTATGACGCCAGGAAAGCTCAAATTAAAATGGAAGCATCCACAGGAAGTGAATATTCTTGTTTGTTCAAATCATGGTCCCCGGGGGTAGGGTGGGGCCACAGTAGGGGGATCAAATTTTACATAGGAATATATAGAGGAAATCTTTAACTTTCTTCTCAAAAACTATGACGCCAGGAAAGCTCAAATTAAAATTGATGCATCCTCAGGAAGTGTAGATTTTAGTTTGTTCAAATCATGGTCCCCGGGGATAGGGTAAGGCCAGAGTAGGGGGATCAAGTTTTACAAAGGAATATATAGAGAAAATCTTTAAACTTTCTTCTCATAAACTGTGACGCCAGGAAAGCTCAAATTAAAATGGAAGCATCCTCAGGTAGTGTAGATTTTAGTTTGTTCAAATCATGGTGCCTGGGGGTAGGGTAGGGCCACAGTAGGGGGATCAAGTTTTACATAGGAATATATAGAGAAAATCTTTAAACTTTCTTCCAAAAAACTATGACGCCTGGAAAGCTCAAATTAAAATGGAAGCATCCTGAGGTAGTGTAGATTTTAGTTTGTTCAAATCATGGTGCCCGGGGGTAGGGTAGGGCCACAGTCCGGGGATCAAATTTTACATAGGAATATATAGAGGAAATCTTTAAAATTTCTTCTCAAAAACTATGACGCCAGGAAAGCTCAAATTTAAATGGAAGCATCCTCAGGAAGTGAATATTCTTGTTTGTTCAAATCATGGTTCCCGGGGGTAGGGTAGGGCCACAGTAGGGGGATCAAATTTTACATAGGAATATATAGAGGAAATCTTTAAACTTTCTTCTCAAAAACTATGACGCCAGGAAAGCTCAAATTAAAATGGAAGCATTCTCAGGAAGTGAATATTCTTGTTTGTTCAAATCATGGTCCCCGGGGGTAGGGTAGGGCCACAGTAGGGGGATCAAATTTTACATAGGAATATATAGAGGAAATCTTTAAACTTTCTTCTCAAAAACTATGACGCCAGGAAAGCTCAAATTAAAATGGAAGCATCCTCAGGAAGTGAATATTCTTGTTTGTTCAAATCATGGTTCCCGGGGGTAGGGTAGGGCCACAGTAGGGGGATCAAGTTTTACATTGAAATATATAGGGAAAATCTTTAAACTTTCTTCTCAAAAACTATGACGCCAGGAAAGCTCAAATTAAAATGGAAGCATTCTCAGGAAGTGAATATTCTTGTTTGTTCAAATCATGGTCCCCGGGGGTAGGGTAGGGCCACAGTAGGGGGATCAAATTTTACATAGGAATATATAGAGGAAATCTTTAAACTTTCTTCTCAAAAACTATGACGCCAGGAAAGCTCAAATTAAAATGGAAGCATCCACAGGAAGTGAATATTCTTGTTTGTTCAAATCATGGTCCCCGGGGGTAAGGTGGGGCCACAGTAGGGGAATCAAATTTTACATAGGAATATATAGAGGAAATCTTTAACTTTCTTCTCAAAAACTATGACGCCAGGAAAGCTCAAATTAAAATGGAAGCATCCTCAGGAAGTGTAGATTTTAGTTTGTTCAAATCATGGTCCCGAGGATAGGGTAGGGCCAGAGTAGGGGGATCAAGTTTTACATAGGAATATATAGAGAAAATCTTTAAACTTTCTTCTCATAAACTGTGACGCCAGGAAAGCTCAAATTAAAATGGAAGCATCCTCAGGTAGTGTAGATTTTAGTTTGTTCAAATCATGGTGCCCGGGGGTAGGGTAGGGCCACAGTAGGGGGATCAAGTTTTACATAGGAATATATAGAGAAAATCTTTAAACTTTCTTCCAAAAAACTATGACGCCTGGAAAGCTCAAATTAAAATGGAAGCATCCTGAGGTAGTGTAGATTTTAGTTTGTTCAAATCATGGTGCCCGGGGGTAGGGTAGGGCCACAGTAGGGGGATCAAGTTTTACTTAGGAATATATAGAGGAAATCTTTAAACTTTCTTCTCAAAAACTATGACGCCAGGAAAGCTCAAATTAAAATGGCAGCATCCTCAGGAAGTGAATATTCTTGTTTGTTCAAATCATGGTCCCCGGGGGTAGGGTAGGGCCACAGTCCGGGGATCAAATTTTACATAGGAATATATAGAGGAAATCTTTAAAATTTCTTCTCAAAAACTATGACGCCAGGAAAGCTCAAATTAAAAAGGAAGCATCCTCAGGAAGTGAATATTCTTGTTTGTTCAAATCATGGTTCCCGGGGGTAGGGTAGGGCCACAGTAGGGGGATCAAGTTTTACATTGGAATATATAGAGAAAATCTTTAAACTTTCTTCTCAAAAACTATGACGCCAGGAAAGCTCAAATTAAAATGGAAGCATTCTCAGGAAGTGAATATTCTTGTTTGTTCAAATCATGGTCCCCGGGGGTAGGGTAGGGCCACAGTAGGGGGATCAAATTTTACATAGGAATATATAGAGGAAATCTTTAAACTTTCTTCTCAAAAACTATGACGCCAGGAAAGCTCAAATTAAAATGGAAGCATCCACAGGAAGTGAATATTCTTGTTTGTTCAAATCATGGTCCCCGGGGGTAAGGTGGGGCCACAGTAGGAGAATCAAATTTTACATAGGAATATATAGAGGAAATCTTTAACTTTCTTCTCAAAAACTATGACGCCAGGAAAGCTCAAATTAAAATTGAAGCATCCTCAGGAAGTGTAGATTTTAGTTTGTTCAAATCATGGTCCCCGGGGATAGGGTAGGGCCAGAGTAGGGGGATCAAGTTTTACATAGGAATATATAGAGAAAATCTTTAAACTTTCTTCTCATAAACTGTGACGCCAGGAAAGCTCAAATTAAAATGGAAGCATCCTCAGGTAGTGTAGATTTTAGTTTGTTCAAATCATGGTGCCCGGGGGTAGGGTAGGGCCACAGTAGGGGGATCAAGTTTTACATAGGAATATATAGAGAAAATCTTTAAACTTTCTTCCAAAAAACTATGACGCCTGGAAAGCTCAAATTAAAATGGAAGCATCCTGAGGTAGTGTAGATTTTAGTTTGTTCAAATCATGGTGCCCGGGGGTAGGGTAGGGCCACAGTAGGGGGATCAAGTTTTACATAGGAATATATAGAGGAAATCTTTAAACTTTCTTCTCAAAAACTATGACGCCAGGAAAGCTCAAATTAAAATGGCAGCATCCCCAGGAAGTGAATATTCTTGTTTGTTCAAATCATGGTCCCCGGGGGTAGGGTAGGGCCACAGTCCGGGGATCAAATTTTACATAGGAATATATAGAGGAAATCTTTAAAATTTCTTCTCAAAAACTATGACGGCAGGAAAGCTCAAATTTAAATGGAAGCATCCTCAGGAGGTGAATATTCTTGTTTGTTCAAATCATGGTTCCCGGGGGTAGGGTAGGGCCACAGTAGGGGGATCAAGTTTTACATTGGAATATATAGAGAAAATCTTTAAACTTTCTTCTCAAAAACTATGACGCCAGGAAAGCTCAAATTAAAATGGAAGCATTCTCAGGAAGTGAATATTCTTGTTTGTTCAAATCATGGTCCCCGGGGGTAGGGTAGGGCCACAGTAGGGGGATCAAATTTTACATAGGAATATATAGAGGAAATCTTTAAACTTTCTTCTCAAAAACTATGACGCCAGGAAAGCTCAAATTAAAATGGAAGCATTCACAGGAAGTGAATATTCTTGTTTGTTCAAATCATGGTCCCCGGGGGTAGGGTGGGGCCACAGTAGGGGGATCAAATTTTACATAGGAATATATAGAGGAAATCTTTAACTTTCTTCTCAAAAACTATGACGCCAGGAAAGCTCAAATTAAAATTGATGCATCCTCAGGAAGTGTAGATTTTAGTTTGTTCAAATCATGGTCCCCGGGGATAGGGTAAGGCCAGAGTAGGGGGATCAAGTTTTACAAAGGAATATATAGAGAAAATCTTTAAACTTTCTTCTCATAAACTGTGACGCCAGGAAAGCTCAAATTAAAATGGAAGCATCCTCAGGTAGTGTAGATTTTAGTTTGTTCAAATCATGGTGCCCGGGGGTAGGGTAGGGCCACAGTAGGGGGATCAAGTTTTACATAGGAATATATAGAGAAAATCTTTAAACTTTCTTCCAAAAAACTATGACGCCTGGAAAGCTCAAATTAAAATGGAAGCATCCTGAGGTAGTGTAGATTTTAGTTTGTTCAAATCATGGTGCCCGGGGGTAGGGTAGGGCCACAGTCCGGGGATCAAATTTTACATAGGAATATATAGAGGAAATCTTTAAAATTTCTTCTCAAAAACTATGACGCCAGGAAAGCTCAAATTTAAATGGAAGCATCCTCAGGAAGTGAATATTCTTGTTTGTTCAAATCATGGTTCCCGGGGGTAGGGTTGGGCCACAGTAGGGGGATCAAATTTTACATAGGAATATATAGAGGAAATCTTTAAACTTTCTTCTCAAAAACTATGACGCCAGGAAAGCTCAAATTAAAATGGAAGCATTCTCAGGAAGTGAATATTCTTGTTTGTTCAAATCATGGTCCCCGGGGGTAGGGTAGGGCCACAGTAGGGGGATCAAATTTTACATAGGAATATATAGAGGAAATCTTTAAACTTTCTTCTCAAAAACTATGACGCCAGGAAAGCTCAAATTAAAATGGAAGCATCCTCAGGAAGTGAATATTCTTGTTTGTTCAAATCATGGTTCCCGGGGGTAGGGTAGGGCCACAGTAGGGGGATCAAGTTTTACATTGAAATATATAGAGAAAATCTTTAAACTTTCTTCTCAAAAACTATGACGCCAGGAAAGCTCAAATTAAAATGGAAGCATTCTCAGGAAGTGAATATTCTTGTTTGTTCAAATCATGGTCCCCGGGGGTAGGGTAGGGCCACAGTAGGGGGATCAAATTTTACATAGGAATATATAGAGGAAATCTTTAAACTTTCTTCTCAAAAACTATGACGCCAGGAAAGCTCAAATTAAAATGGAAGCATCCACAGGAAGTGAATATTCTTGTTTGTTCAAATCATGGTCCCCGGGGGTAAGGTGGGGCCACAGTAGGGGAATCAAATTTTACATAGGAATATATAGAGGAAATCTTTAACTTTCTTCTCAAAAACTATGACGCCAGGAAAGCTCAAATTAAAATGGAAGCATCCTCAGGAAGTGTAGATTTTAGTTTGTTCAAATCATGGTCCCCGAGGATAGGGTAGGGCCACAGTCCGGGGATCAAGTTTTACATAGGAATATATAGAGAAAATCTTTAAACTTTCTTCTCATAAACTGTGACGCCAGGAAAGCTCAAATTAAAATGGAAGCATCCTCAGGTAGTGTAGATGTTAGTTTGTTCAAATCATGGTGCCCGGGGGTAGGGTAGGGCCACAGTAGGGGGATCAAGTTTTACATAGGAATATATAGAGAAAATCTTTAAACTTTCTTCCAAAAAACTATGACGCCTGGAAAGCTCAAATTAAAATGGAAGCATCCTGAGGTAGTGTAGATTTTAGTTTGTTCAAATCATGGTGCCCGGGGGTAGGGTAGGGCCACAGTAGGGGGATCAAGTTTTACATAGGAATATATAGAGGAAATCTTTAAACTTTCTTCTCAAAAACTATGACGCCAGGAAAGCTCAAATTAAAATGGCAGCATCCTCAGGAAGTGAATATTCTTGTTTGTTCAAATCATGGTGCCCGGGGGTAGGGTAGGGCCACAGTCCGGGGATCAAATTTTACATAGGAATATATAGAGGAAATCTTTAAAATTTCTTCTCAAAAACTATGACGCCAGGAAAGCTCAAATTTAAATGGAAGCATCCTCAGGAAGTGAATATTCTTGTTTGTTCAAATCATGGTTCCCGGGGGTAGGGTAGGGCCACAGTAGGGGGATCAAGTTTTACATTGGAATATATAGAGAAAATCTTTAAACATTCTTCTCAAAAACTATGACGCCAGGAAAGCTCAAATTAAAATGGAAGCATTCTCAGGAAGTGAATATTCATGTTTGTTCAAATCATGGTCCCCGGGGGTAGGGTAGGGCCACAGTAGGGGGATCAAATTTTACATAGGAATATATAGAGGAAATCTTTAAACTTTCTTCTCAAAAACTATGACGCCAGGAAAGCTCAAATTAAAATGGAAGCATCCACAGGAAGTGAATATTCTTGTTTGTTCAAATCATGGTCCCCGGGGGTAGGGTGGGGCAACAGTAGGGGGATCAAATTTTACATAGGAATATATAGAGGAAATCTTTAACTTTCTTCTCAAAAACTATGACGCCAGGAAAGCTCAAATTAAAATTGAAGCATCCTCAGGAAGTGTAGATTTTAGTTTGTTCAAATCATGGTCCCCGGGGATAGGGTAAGGCCAGAGTAGGGGGATCAAGTTTTACATAGGAATATATAGAGAAAATCTTTAAACTTTCTTCCAAAAAACTATGACGCCTGGAAAGCTCAAATTAAAATGGAAGCATCCTGAGGTAGTGTAGATTTTAGTTTGTTCAAATCATGGTGCCCGGGGGTAGGGTAGGGCCACAGTAGGGGGATCAAGTTTTACATAGGAATATATAGAGGAAATCTTTAAACTTTCTTCTCAAAAACTATGACGCCAGGAAAGCTCAAATTAAAATGGCAGCATCCTCAGGAAGTGAATATTCTTGTTTGTTCAAATCATGGTGCCCGGGGGTAGGGTAGGGCCACAGTCCGGGGATCAAATTTTACATAGGAATATATAGAGGAAATCTTTAAAATTTCTTCTCAAAAACTATGACGCCAGGAAAGCTCAAATTTAAATGGAAGCATCCTCAGGAAGTGAATATTCTTGTTTGTTCAAATCATGGTTCCCGGGGGTAGGGTAGGGCCACAGTAGGGGGATCAAGTTTTACATTGGAATATATAGAGAAAATCTTTAAACATTCTTCTCAAAAACTATGACGCCAGGAAAGCTCAAATTAAAATGGAAGCATTCTCAGGAAGTGAATATTCATGTTTGTTCAAATCATGGTCCCCGGGGGTAGGGTAGGGCCACAGTAGGGGGATCAAATTTTACATAGGAATATATAGAGGAAATCTTTAAACTTTCTTCTCAAAAACTATGACGCCAGGAAAGCTCAAATTAAAATGGAAGCATCCACAGGAAGTGAATATTCTTGTTTGTTCAAATCATGGTCCCCGGGGGTAGGGTGGGGCCACAGTAGGGGGATCAAATTTTACATAGGAATATATAGAGGAAATCTTTAACTTTCTCCTCAAAAACTATGACGCCAGGAAAGCTCAAATTAAAATTGAAGCATCCTCAGGAAGTGTAGATTTTAGTTTGTTCAAATCATGGTCCCCGGGGATAGGGTAAGGCCAGAGTAGGGGGATCAAGTTTTACATAGGAATATATAGAGAAAATCTTTAAACTTTCTATTCATAAACTGTGACGCCAGGAAAGCTCAAATTAAAATGGAAGCATCCTCAGGTAGTGTAGATTTTAGTTTGTTCAAATCATGGTGCCCGGGGGTAGGGTAGGGCCACAGTAGGGGGATCAAGTTTTACATAGGAATATATAGAGAAAATCTTTAAACTTTCTTCCAAAAAAATATGACGCCTGGAAAGCTCAAATTAAAATGGAAGCATCCTGAGGTAGTGTAGATTTTAGTTTGTTCAAATCATGGTGCCCGGGGGTAGGGTAGGGCCACAGTAGGGGGATCAAGTTTTACTTAGGAATATATTGATTAAATCTTTAAACTTTCTTCTCAAAAACTATGACGCCAGGAAAGCTCAAATTAAAATGGCAGCATCCTCAGGAAGTGAATATTCTTGTTTGTTCAAATCATGGTGCCCGGGGGTAGGGTAGGGCCACAGTCCGGGGATCAAATTTTACATAGGAATATATAGAGAAAATCTTTAAAATTTCTTCTCAAAAACTATGACGCCAGGAAAGCTCAAATTAAAATGGCAGCATCCACAGGAAGTGAATATTCTTGTTTGTTCAAATCATGGTCCCCGGTGTAGGGTAGGGCCACAGTCCGGGGATCAAATTTTACATAGGAATATATAGAGGAAATCTTTAAAATTTCTTCTCAAAAACTATGACGCCAGGAAAGTTCAAATTAAAATGGAAGCATCCTCATGAAGTGAATATTCTTGTTTGTTCAAATCATGGTCCCCGGGGGTAGGGTAGGGCCACAGTAGGGAGATCAAATTTTACATAGGAATATATAGAGGAAATCTTTAAACTTTCTTCTCAAAAACTATGACGCCAGGAAAGCTCAAATTAAAATGGAAGCATTCTCATGAAGTGAATATTCTTGTTTGTTCAAATCATGGTCCCCGGGGGTAGGGTAGGGCCACAGTAGGGGGATCAAGTTTTACATAGGAATATATAGAGAAAATCTTTAAACTTTCTTCCAAAAAACTATGACGCCTGGAAAGCTCAAATTAAAATGGAAGCATCCTGAGGTAGTGTAGATTTTAGTTTGTTCAAATCATGGTCCCCGGGGGTAGGGTAGGGCCACAGTAGGGGGATCAAGTTTTACATAGGAATATATAGAGGAAATCTTTAAACTTTCTTCTCAAAAACTATGACGCCAGGAAAGCTCAAATTAAAATGGAAGCATCCTCAGGAAGTGAATATTCTTGTTTGTTCAAATCATGGTCCCCGGGGGTAGGGTAGGGCCACAGTAGGGAGATCAAATTTTACATAGGAATATATTGAGGAAATCTTTAACTTTCTTCTCAAAAACTATGACGCCAGGAAAGCTCAAATTAAAATTGAAGCATCCTCAGGAAGTGTAGATTTTAGTTTGTTCAAATCATGGTCCCCGGGGATAGGGTAAGGCCAGAGTAGGGGGATCAAGTTTTACATAGGAATATATAGAGAAAATCTTTAAACTTTCTTCTCATAAACTGTGACGCCAGGAAAGCTCAAATTAAAATTGAAGCATCCTCAGGTAGTGTAGATTTTAGTTTGTTCAAATCATGGTGCCCGGGGGTAGGGTAGGGCCACAGTAGGGGGATCAAGTTTTACATAGGAATATATAGAGAAAATCTTTAAACTTTCTTCCAAAAAACTATGACGCCTGGAAAGCTCAAATTAAAATGGAAGCATCCTGAGGTAGTGTAGATTTTAGTTTGTTCAAATCATGGTGCCCGGGGGTAGGGTAGGGCCACAGTAGGGGGATCAAGTTTTACTTAGGAATATATTGATAAAATCTTTAAACTTTCTTCTCAAAAACTATGACGCCAGGAAAGCTCAAATTAAAATGGCAGCATCCTCAGGAAGTGAATATTCTTGTTTGTTCAAATCATGGTGCCCGGGGGTAGGGTAGGGCCACAGTCCGGGGATCAAATTTTACATAGGAATATATAGAGGAAATCTTTAAACTTTCTTCTCAAAAACTATGACGCCAGGAAAGCTCAAATTTAAATGGAAGCATCCTCAGGAAGTGAATATTCTTGTTTGTTCAAATCATGGTTCCCGGGGGTAGGGTAGGGCCACAGTAGGGGGATCAAATTTTACATAGGAATATATAGAGGAAATCTTTAAACTTTCTTCTCAAAAACTATGACGCCAGGAAAGCTCAAATTAAAATGGCAGCATCCTCAGGAAGTGAATATTCTTGTTTGTTCAAATCATGGTGCCCGGGGGTAGGGTAGGGCCACAGTCCGGGGATCAAATTTTACATAGGAATATATAGAGAAAATCTTTAAAATTTCTTCTCAAAAACTATGACGCCAGGAAAGCTCAAATTAAAATGGCAGCATCCACAGGAAGTGAATATTCTTGTTTGTTCAAATCATGGTCCCCGGTGTAGGGTAGGGCCACAGTCCGGGGATCAAATTTTACATAGGAATATATAGAGGAAATCTTTAAAATTTCTTCTCAAAAACTATGACGCCAGGAAAGTTCAAATTAAAATGGAAGCATCCTCATGAAGTGAATATTCTTGTTTGTTCAAATCATGGTCCCCGGGGGTAGGGTAGGGCCACAGTAGGGAGATCAAATTTTACATAGGAATATATAGAGGAAATCTTTAAACTTTCTTCTCAAAAACTATGACGCCAGGAAAGCTCAAATTAAAATGGAAGCATTCTCATGAAGTGAATATTCTTGTTTGTTCAAATCATGGTCCCCGGGGGTAGGGTAGGGCCACAGTAGGGGGATCAAGTTTTACATAGGAATATATAGAGAAAATCTTTAAACTTTCTTCCAAAAAACTATGACGCCTGGAAAGCTCAAATTAAAATGGAAGCATCCTGAGGTAGTGTAGATTTTAGTTTGTTCAAATCATGGTCCCCGGGGGTAGGGTAGGGCCACAGTAGGGGGATCAAGTTTTACATAGGAATATATAGAGGAAATCTTTAAACTTTCTTCTCAAAAACTATGACGCCAGGAAAGCTCAAATTAAAATGGAAGCATCCTCAGGAAGTGAATATTCTTGTTTGTTCAAATCATGGTCCCCGGGGGTAGGGTAGGGCCACAGTAGGGAGATCAAATTTTACATAGGAATATATTGAGGAAATCTTTAACTTTCTTCTCAAAAACTATGACGCCAGGAAAGCTCAAATTAAAATTGAAGCATCCTCAGGAAGTGTAGATTTTAGTTTGTTCAAATCATGGTCCCCGGGGATAGGGTAAGGCCAGAGTAGGGGGATCAAGTTTTACATAGGAATATATAGAGAAAATCTTTAAACTTTCTTCTCATAAACTGTGACGCCAGGAAAGCTCAAATTAAAATTGAAGCATCCTCAGGTAGTGTAGATTTTAGTTTGTTCAAATCATGGTGCCCGGGGGTAGGGTAGGGCCACAGTAGGGGGATCAAGTTTTACATAGGAATATATAGAGAAAATCTTTAAACTTTCTTCCAAAAAACTATGACGCCTGGAAAGCTCAAATTAAAATGGAAGCATCCTGAGGTAGTGTAGATTTTAGTTTGTTCAAATCATGGTGCCCGGGGGTAGGGTAGGGCCACAGTAGGGGGATCAAGTTTTACTTAGGAATATATTGATAAAATCTTTAAACTTTCTTCTCAAAAACTATGACGCCAGGAAAGCTCAAATTAAAATGGCAGCATCCTCAGGAAGTGAATATTCTTGTTTGTTCAAATCATGGTGCCCGGGGGTAGGGTAGGGCCACAGTCCGGGGATCAAATTTTACATAGGAATATATAGAGGAAATCTTTAAACTTTCTTCTCAAAAACTATGACGCCAGGAAAGCTCAAATTTAAATGGAAGCATCCTCAGGAAGTGAATATTCTTGTTTGTTCAAATCATGGTTCCCGGGGGTAGGGTAGGGCCACAGTAGGGGGATCAAATTTTACATAGGAATATATAGAGGAAATCTTTAAACTTTCTTCTCAAAAACTATGACGCCAGGAAAGCTCAAATTAAAATGGAAGCATTCTCAGGAAGTGAATATTCTTGTTTGTTCAAATCATGGTCACCGGGGGTAGGGTAGGGCCACAGTAGGGGGATCAAATTTTACATAGGAATATATAGAGGAAATCTTTAAACTTTATTCTCAAAAACTATGACGCCAGGAAAGCTCAAATTAAAATGGAAGCATCCTCAGGAAGTGAATATTCTTGTTTGTTCAAATCATGGTCCCCGGGGGTAGGGTAGGGCCACAGTAGGGGGATCAAGTTTTACATCGAAATATATAGAGAAAATCTTTAAACTTTCTTCTCAAAAAATATGACGCCAGGAAAGCTCAAATTAAAATGGAAGCATTCTCAGGAAGTGAATATTCTTGTTTGTTCAAATCATGGTCCCCGGGGGTAGGGTAGGGCCACAGTAGGGGGATCAAATTTTACATAGGAATATATAGAGGAAATCTTTAAACTTTCTTCTCAAAAACTATGACGCCAGGAAAGCTCAAATTAAAATGGAAGCATCCACAGGAAGTGAATATTCTTGTTTGTTCAAATCATGGTCCCCGGGGGTAAGGTGGGGCCACAGTAGGGGAATCAAATTTTACATAGGAATATATAGAGGAAATCTTTAACTTTCTTCTCAAAAACTATGACGCCAGGAAAGCTCAAATTAAAATTGAAGCATCCTCAGGAAGTGTAGATTTTAGTTTGTTCAAATCATGGTCCCCGGGGATAGGGTAGGGCCAGAGTAGGGGGATCAAGTTTTACATAGGAATATATAGAGAAAATCTTTAAACTTTCTTCTCATAAACTGTGACGCCAGGAAAGCTCAAATTAAAATGGAAGCATCCTCAGGTAGTGTAGATTTTAGTTTGTTCAAATCATGGTGCCCGGGGGTAGGGTAGGGCCACAGTAGGGGGATCAAGTTTTACATAGGAATATATAGAGAAAATCTTTAAACTTTCTTCCAAAAAACTATGACGCCTGGAAAGCTCAAATTAAAATGGAAGCATCCTGAGGTAGTGTAGATTTTAGTTTGTTCAAATCATGGTGCCCGGGGGTAGGGTAGGGCCACAGTAGGGGGATCAAGTTTTACATAGGAATATATAGAGGAAATCTTTAAACTTTCTTCTCAAAAACTATGACGCCAGGAAAGCTCAAATTAAAATGGCAGCATCCCCAGGAAGTGAATATTCTTGTTTGTTCAAATCATGGTCCCCGGGGGTAGGGTAGGGCCACAGTCCGGGGATCAAATTTTACATAGGAATATATAGAGGAAATCTTTAAAATTTCTTCTCAAAAACTATGACGGCAGGAAAGCTCAAATTTAAATGGAAGCATCCTCAGGAGGTGAATATTCTTGTTTGTTCAAATCATGGTTCCCGGGGGTAGGGTAGGGCCACAGTAGGGGGATCAAGTTTTACATTGGAATATATAGAGAAAATCTTTAAACTTTCTTCTCAAAAACTATGACGCCAGGAAAGCTCAAATTAAAATGGAAGCATTCTCAGGAAGTGAATATTCTTGTTTGTTCAAATCATGGTCCCCGGGGGTAGGGTAGGGCCACAGTAGGGGGATCAAATTTTACATAGGAATATATAGAGGAAATCTTTAAACTTTCTTCTCAAAAACTATGACGCCAGGAAAGCTCAAATTAAAATGGAAGCATTCACAGGAAGTGAATATTCTTGTTTGTTCAAATCATGGTCCCCGGGGGTAGGGTGGGGCCACAGTAGGGGGATCAAATTTTACATAGGAATATATAGAGGAAATCTTTAACTTTCTTCTCAAAAACTATGACGCCAGGAAAGCTCAAATTAAAATTGATGCATCCTCAGGAAGTGTAGATTTTAGTTTGTTCAAATCATGGTCCCCGGGGATAGGGTAAGGCCAGAGTAGGGGGATCAAGTTTTACAAAGGAATATATAGAGAAAATCTTTAAACTTTCTTCTCATAAACTGTGACGCCAGGAAAGCTCAAATTAAAATGGAAGCATCCTCAGGTAGTGTAGATTTTAGTTTGTTCAAATCATGGTGCCCGGGGGTAGGGTAGGGCCACAGTAGGGGGATCAAGTTTTACATAGGAATATATAGAGAAAATCTTTAAACTTTCTTCCAAAAAACTATGACGCCTGGAAAGCTCAAATTAAAATGGAAGCATCCTGAGGTAGTGTAGATTTTAGTTTGTTCAAATCATGGTGCCCGGGGGTAGGGTAGGGCCACAGTCCGGGGATCAAATTTTACATAGGAATATATAGAGGAAATCTTTAAAATTTCTTCTCAAAAACTATGACGCCAGGAAAGCTCAAATTTAAATGGAAGCATCCTCAGGAAGTGAATATTCTTGTTTGTTCAAATCATGGTTCCCGGGGGTAGGGTTGGGCCACAGTAGGGGGATCAAATTTTACATAGGAATATATAGAGGAAATCTTTAAACTTTCTTCTCAAAAACTATGACGCCAGGAAAGCTCAAATTAAAATGGAAGCATTCTCAGGAAGTGAATATTCTTGTTTGTTCAAATCATGGTCCCCGGGGGTAGGGTAGGGCCACAGTAGGGGGATCAAATTTTACATAGGAATATATAGAGGAAATCTTTAAACTTTCTTCTCAAAAACTATGACGCCAGGAAAGCTCAAATTAAAATGGAAGCATCCTCAGGAAGTGAATATTCTTGTTTGTTCAAATCATGGTTCCCGGGGGTAGGGTAGGGCCACAGTAGGGGGATCAAGTTTTACATTGAAATATATAGAGAAAATCTTTAAACTTTCTTCTCAAAAACTATGACGCCAGGAAAGCTCAAATTAAAATGGAAGCATTCTCAGGAAGTGAATATTCTTGTTTGTTCAAATCATGGTCCCCGGGGGTAGGGTAGGGCCACAGTAGGGGGATCAAATTTTACATAGGAATATATAGAGGAAATCTTTAAACTTTCTTCTCAAAAACTATGACGCCAGGAAAGCTCAAATTAAAATGGAAGCATCCACAGGAAGTGAATATTCTTGTTTGTTCAAATCATGGTCCCCGGGGGTAAGGTGGGGCCACAGTAGGGGAATCAAATTTTACATAGGAATATATAGAGGAAATCTTTAACTTTCTTCTCAAAAACTATGACGCCAGGAAAGCTCAAATTAAAATGGAAGCATCCTCAGGAAGTGTAGATTTTAGTTTGTTCAAATCATGGTCCCCGAGGATAGGGTAGGGCCACAGTCCGGGGATCAAGTTTTACATAGGAATATATAGAGAAAATCTTTAAACTTTCTTCTCATAAACTGTGACGCCAGGAAAGCTCAAATTAAAATGGAAGCATCCTCAGGTAGTGTAGATGTTAGTTTGTTCAAATCATGGTGCCCGGGGGTAGGGTAGGGCCACAGTAGGGGGATCAAGTTTTACATAGGAATATATAGAGAAAATCTTTAAACTTTCTTCCAAAAAACTATGACGCCTGGAAAGCTCAAATTAAAATGGAAGCATCCTGAGGTAGTGTAGATTTTAGTTTGTTCAAATCATGGTGCCCGGGGGTAGGGTAGGGCCACAGTAGGGGGATCAAGTTTTACATAGGAATATATAGAGGAAATCTTTAAACTTTCTTCTCAAAAACTATGACGCCAGGAAAGCTCAAATTAAAATGGCAGCATCCTCAGGAAGTGAATATTCTTGTTTGTTCAAATCATGGTGCCCGGGGGTAGGGTAGGGCCACAGTCCGGGGATCAAATTTTACATAGGAATATATAGAGGAAATCTTTAAAATTTCTTCTCAAAAACTATGACGCCAGGAAAGCTCAAATTTAAATGGAAGCATCCTCAGGAAGTGAATATTCTTGTTTGTTCAAATCATGGTTCCCGGGGGTAGGGTAGGGCCACAGTAGGGGGATCAAGTTTTACATTGGAATATATAGAGAAAATCTTTAAACATTCTTCTCAAAAACTATGACGCCAGGAAAGCTCAAATTAAAATGGAAGCATTCTCAGGAAGTGAATATTCATGTTTGTTCAAATCATGGTCCCCGGGGGTAGGGTAGGGCCACAGTAGGGGGATCAAATTTTACATAGGAATATATAGAGGAAATCTTTAAACTTTCTTCTCAAAAACTATGACGCCAGGAAAGCTCAAATTAAAATGGAAGCATCCACAGGAAGTGAATATTCTTGTTTGTTCAAATCATGGTCCCCGGGGGTAGGGTGGGGCAACAGTAGGGGGATCAAATTTTACATAGGAATATATAGAGGAAATCTTTAACTTTCTTCTCAAAAACTATGACGCCAGGAAAGCTCAAATTAAAATTGAAGCATCCTCAGGAAGTGTAGATTTTAGTTTGTTCAAATCATGGTCCCCGGGGATAGGGTAAGGCCAGAGTAGGGGGATCAAGTTTTACATAGGAATATATAGAGAAAATCTTTAAACTTTCTTCCAAAAAACTATGACGCCTGGAAAGCTCAAATTAAAATGGAAGCATCCTGAGGTAGTGTAGATTTTAGTTTGTTCAAATCATGGTGCCCGGGGGTAGGGTAGGGCCACAGTAGGGGGATCAAGTTTTACATAGGAATATATAGAGGAAATCTTTAAACTTTCTTCTCAAAAACTATGACGCCAGGAAAGCTCAAATTAAAATGGCAGCATCCTCAGGAAGTGAATATTCTTGTTTGTTCAAATCATGGTGCCCGGGGGTAGGGTAGGGCCACAGTCCGGGGATCAAATTTTACATAGGAATATATAGAGGAAATCTTTAAAATTTCTTCTCAAAAACTATGACGCCAGGAAAGCTCAAATTTAAATGGAAGCATCCTCAGGAAGTGAATATTCTTGTTTGTTCAAATCATGGTTCCCGGGGGTAGGGTAGGGCCACAGTAGGGGGATCAAGTTTTACATTGGAATATATAGAGAAAATCTTTAAACATTCTTCTCAAAAACTATGACGCCAGGAAAGCTCAAATTAAAATGGAAGCATTCTCAGGAAGTGAATATTCATGTTTGTTCAAATCATGGTCCCCGGGGGTAGGGTAGGGCCACAGTAGGGGGATCAAATTTTACATAGGAATATATAGAGGAAATCTTTAAACTTTCTTCTCAAAAACTATGACGCCAGGAAAGCTCAAATTAAAATGGAAGCATCCACAGGAAGTGAATATTCTTGTTTGTTCAAATCATGGTCCCCGGGGGTAGGGTGGGGCCACAGTAGGGGGATCAAATTTTACATAGGAATATATAGAGGAAATCTTTAACTTTCTCCTCAAAAACTATGACGCCAGGAAAGCTCAAATTAAAATTGAAGCATCCTCAGGAAGTGTAGATTTTAGTTTGTTCAAATCATGGTCCCCGGGGATAGGGTAAGGCCAGAGTAGGGGGATCAAGTTTTACATAGGAATATATAGAGAAAATCTTTAAACTTTCTATTCATAAACTGTGACGCCAGGAAAGCTCAAATTAAAATGGAAGCATCCTCAGGTAGTGTAGATTTTAGTTTGTTCAAATCATGGTGCCCGGGGGTAGGGTAGGGCCACAGTAGGGGGATCAAGTTTTACATAGGAATATATAGAGAAAATCTTTAAACTTTCTTCCAAAAAAATATGACGCCTGGAAAGCTCAAATTAAAATGGAAGCATCCTGAGGTAGTGTAGATTTTAGTTTGTTCAAATCATGGTGCCCGGGGGTAGGGTAGGGCCACAGTAGGGGGATCAAGTTTTACTTAGGAATATATTGATTAAATCTTTAAACTTTCTTCTCAAAAACTATGACGCCAGGAAAGCTCAAATTAAAATGGCAGCATCCTCAGGAAGTGAATATTCTTGTTTGTTCAAATCATGGTGCCCGGGGGTAGGGTAGGGCCACAGTCCGGGGATCAAATTTTACATAGGAATATATAGAGAAAATCTTTAAAATTTCTTCTCAAAAACTATGACGCCAGGAAAGCTCAAATTAAAATGGCAGCATCCACAGGAAGTGAATATTCTTGTTTGTTCAAATCATGGTCCCCGGTGTAGGGTAGGGCCACAGTCCGGGGATCAAATTTTACATAGGAATATATAGAGGAAATCTTTAAAATTTCTTCTCAAAAACTATGACGCCAGGAAAGTTCAAATTAAAATGGAAGCATCCTCATGAAGTGAATATTCTTGTTTGTTCAAATCATGGTCCCCGGGGGTAGGGTAGGGCCACAGTAGGGAGATCAAATTTTACATAGGAATATATAGAGGAAATCTTTAAACTTTCTTCTCAAAAACTATGACGCCAGGAAAGCTCAAATTAAAATGGAAGCATTCTCATGAAGTGAATATTCTTGTTTGTTCAAATCATGGTCCCCGGGGGTAGGGTAGGGCCACAGTAGGGGGATCAAGTTTTACATAGGAATATATAGAGAAAATCTTTAAACTTTCTTCCAAAAAACTATGACGCCTGGAAAGCTCAAATTAAAATGGAAGCATCCTGAGGTAGTGTAGATTTTAGTTTGTTCAAATCATGGTCCCCGGGGGTAGGGTAGGGCCACAGTAGGGGGATCAAGTTTTACATAGGAATATATAGAGGAAATCTTTAAACTTTCTTCTCAAAAACTATGACGCCAGGAAAGCTCAAATTAAAATGGAAGCATCCTCAGGAAGTGAATATTCTTGTTTGTTCAAATCATGGTCCCCGGGGGTAGGGTAGGGCCACAGTAGGGAGATCAAATTTTACATAGGAATATATTGAGGAAATCTTTAACTTTCTTCTCAAAAACTATGACGCCAGGAAAGCTCAAATTAAAATTGAAGCATCCTCAGGAAGTGTAGATTTTAGTTTGTTCAAATCATGGTCCCCGGGGATAGGGTAAGGCCAGAGTAGGGGGATCAAGTTTTACATAGGAATATATAGAGAAAATCTTTAAACTTTCTTCTCATAAACTGTGACGCCAGGAAAGCTCAAATTAAAATTGAAGCATCCTCAGGTAGTGTAGATTTTAGTTTGTTCAAATCATGGTGCCCGGGGGTAGGGTAGGGCCACAGTAGGGGGATCAAGTTTTACATAGGAATATATAGAGAAAATCTTTAAACTTTCTTCCAAAAAACTATGACGCCTGGAAAGCTCAAATTAAAATGGAAGCATCCTGAGGTAGTGTAGATTTTAGTTTGTTCAAATCATGGTGCCCGGGGGTAGGGTAGGGCCACAGTAGGGGGATCAAGTTTTACTTAGGAATATATTGATAAAATCTTTAAACTTTCTTCTCAAAAACTATGACGCCAGGAAAGCTCAAATTAAAATGGCAGCATCCTCAGGAAGTGAATATTCTTGTTTGTTCAAATCATGGTGCCCGGGGGTAGGGTAGGGCCACAGTCCGGGGATCAAATTTTACATAGGAATATATAGAGGAAATCTTTAAACTTTCTTCTCAAAAACTATGACGCCAGGAAAGCTCAAATTTAAATGGAAGCATCCTCAGGAAGTGAATATTCTTGTTTGTTCAAATCATGGTTCCCGGGGGTAGGGTAGGGCCACAGTAGGGGGATCAAATTTTACATAGGAATATATAGAGGAAATCTTTAAACTTTCTTCTCAAAAACTATGACGCCAGGAAAGCTCAAATTAAAATGGCAGCATCCTCAGGAAGTGAATATTCTTGTTTGTTCAAATCATGGTGCCCGGGGGTAGGGTAGGGCCACAGTCCGGGGATCAAATTTTACATAGGAATATATAGAGAAAATCTTTAAAATTTCTTCTCAAAAACTATGACGCCAGGAAAGCTCAAATTAAAATGGCAGCATCCACAGGAAGTGAATATTCTTGTTTGTTCAAATCATGGTCCCCGGTGTAGGGTAGGGCCACAGTCCGGGGATCAAATTTTACATAGGAATATATAGAGGAAATCTTTAAAATTTCTTCTCAAAAACTATGACGCCAGGAAAGTTCAAATTAAAATGGAAGCATCCTCATGAAGTGAATATTCTTGTTTGTTCAAATCATGGTCCCCGGGGGTAGGGTAGGGCCACAGTAGGGAGATCAAATTTTACATAGGAATATATAGAGGAAATCTTTAAACTTTCTTCTCAAAAACTATGACGCCAGGAAAGCTCAAATTAAAATGGAAGCATTCTCATGAAGTGAATATTCTTGTTTGTTCAAATCATGGTCCCCGGGGGTAGGGTAGGGCCACAGTAGGGGGATCAAGTTTTACATAGGAATATATAGAGAAAATCTTTAAACTTTCTTCCAAAAAACTATGACGCCTGGAAAGCTCAAATTAAAATGGAAGCATCCTGAGGTAGTGTAGATTTTAGTTTGTTCAAATCATGGTCCCCGGGGGTAGGGTAGGGCCACAGTAGGGGGATCAAGTTTTACATAGGAATATATAGAGGAAATCTTTAAACTTTCTTCTCAAAAACTATGACGCCAGGAAAGCTCAAATTAAAATGGAAGCATCCTCAGGAAGTGAATATTCTTGTTTGTTCAAATCATGGTCCCCGGGGGTAGGGTAGGGCCACAGTAGGGAGATCAAATTTTACATAGGAATATATTGAGGAAATCTTTAACTTTCTTCTCAAAAACTATGACGCCAGGAAAGCTCAAATTAAAATTGAAGCATCCTCAGGAAGTGTAGATTTTAGTTTGTTCAAATCATGGTCCCCGGGGATAGGGTAAGGCCAGAGTAGGGGGATCAAGTTTTACATAGGAATATATAGAGAAAATCTTTAAACTTTCTTCTCATAAACTGTGACGCCAGGAAAGCTCAAATTAAAATTGAAGCATCCTCAGGTAGTGTAGATTTTAGTTTGTTCAAATCATGGTGCCCGGGGGTAGGGTAGGGCCACAGTAGGGGGATCAAGTTTTACATAGGAATATATAGAGAAAATCTTTAAACTTTCTTCCAAAAAACTATGACGCCTGGAAAGCTCAAATTAAAATGGAAGCATCCTGAGGTAGTGTAGATTTTAGTTTGTTCAAATCATGGTGCCCGGGGGTAGGGTAGGGCCACAGTAGGGGGATCAAGTTTTACTTAGGAATATATTGATAAAATCTTTAAACTTTCTTCTCAAAAACTATGACGCCAGGAAAGCTCAAATTAAAATGGCAGCATCCTCAGGAAGTGAATATTCTTGTTTGTTCAAATCATGGTGCCCGGGGGTAGGGTAGGGCCACAGTCCGGGGATCAAATTTTACATAGGAATATATAGAGGAAATCTTTAAACTTTCTTCTCAAAAACTATGACGCCAGGAAAGCTCAAATTTAAATGGAAGCATCCTCAGGAAGTGAATATTCTTGTTTGTTCAAATCATGGTTCCCGGGGGTAGGGTAGGGCCACAGTAGGGGGATCAAATTTTACATAGGAATATATAGAGGAAATCTTTAAACTTTCTTCTCAAAAACTATGACGCCAGGAAAGCTCAAATTAAAATGGAAGCATTCTCAGGAAGTGAATATTCTTGTTTGTTCAAATCATGGTCACCGGGGGTAGGGTAGGGCCACAGTAGGGGGATCAAATTTTACATAGGAATATATAGAGGAAATCTTTAAACTTTATTCTCAAAAACTATGACGCCAGGAAAGCTCAAATTAAAATGGAAGCATCCTCAGGAAGTGAATATTCTTGTTTGTTCAAATCATGGTCCCCGGGGGTAGGGTAGGGCCACAGTAGGGGGATCAAGTTTTACATCGAAATATATAGAGAAAATCTTTAAACTTTCTTCTCAAAAAATATGACGCCAGGAAAGCTCAAATTAAAATGGAAGCATTCTCAGGAAGTGAATATTCTTGTTTGTTCAAATCATGGTCCCCGGGGGTAGGGTAGGGCCACAGTAGGGGGATCAAATTTTACATAGGAATATATAGAGGAAATCTTTAAACTTTCTTCTCAAAAACTATGACGCCAGGAAAGCTCAAATTAAAATGGAAGCATCCACAGGAAGTGAATATTCTTGTTTGTTCAAATCATGGTCCCCGGGGGTAAGGTGGGGCCACAGTAGGGGAATCAAATTTTACATAGGAATATATAGAGGAAATCTTTAACTTTCTTCTCAAAAACTATGACGCCAGGAAAGCTCAAATTAAAATGGAAGCATCCTCAGGAAGTGTAGATTTTAGTTTGTTCAAATCATGGTCCCCGAGGATAGGGTGGGGCCAGAGTAGGGGGATCAAGTTTTACATAGGAATATATAGAGAAAATCTTTAAACTTTCTTCTCATAAACTGTGACGCCAGGAAAGCTCAAATTAAAATGGAAGCATCCTCAGGTAGTGTAGATTTTAGTTTGTTCAAATCATGGTGCCCGGGGGTAGGGTAGGGCCACAGTAGGGGGATCAAGTTTTACATAGGAATATATAGAGAAAATCTTTAAACTTTCTTCCAAAAAACTATGACGCCTGGAAAGCTCAAATTAAAATGGAAGCATCCTGAGGTAGTGTAGATTTTAGTTTGTTCAAATCATGGTCCCCGGGGGTAGGGTGGGGCCACAGTAGGGGGATCAAATTTTACATAGGAATATATAGAGGAAATCTTTAACTTTCTTCTCAAAAACTATGACGCCAGGAAAGCTCAAATTAAAATTGAAGCATCCTCAGGAAGTGTAGATTTTAGTTTGTTCAAATCATGGTCCCCGGGGATAGGAAAAGGCCAGAGTAGGGGGATCAAGTTTTACATAGGAATATATAGAGAAAATCTTTAAACTTTCTATTCATAAACTGTGACGCCAGGAAAGCTCAAATTAAAATGGCAGCATCCACAGGAAGTGAATATTCTTGTTTGTTCAAATCATGGTCCCCGGGGTAGGGTAGGGCCACAGTCCGGGGATCAAATTTTACATAGGAATATATAGAGGAAATCTTTAAAATTTCTTCTCAAAAACTATGACGCCAGGAAAGCTCAAATTAAAATGGAAGAATCCTCAGGAAGTGAATATTCTTGTTTGTTCAAATCATGGTCCCCGGGGGTAGGGTAGGGCCACAGTAGGGAGATCAAATTTTACATAGGAATATATAGAGGAAATCTTTAAACTTTCTTCTCAAAAACTATGACGCCAGGAAAGCTCAAATTAAAATGGAAGCATTCTCATGAAGTGAATATTCTTGTTTGTTCAAATCATGGTCCCCGGGGGTAGGGTAGGGCCACAGTAGGGGGATCAAGTTTTACATAGGAATATATAGAGAAAATCTTTAAACTTTCTTCCAAAAAACTATGACGCCTGGAAAGCTCAAATTAAAATGGAAGCATCCTGAGGTAGTGTAGATTTTAGTTTGTTCAAATCATGGTCCCCGGGGGTAGGGTAGGGCCACAGTAGGGGGATCAAGTTTTACATAGGAATATATAGAGGAAATCTTTAAACTTTCTTCTCAAAAACTATGACGCCAGGAAAGCTCAAATTAAAATTGAAGCATCCTCAGGTAGTGTAGATTTTAGTTTGTTCAAATCATGATGCCCGAGGGTAGGGTAGGGCCACAGTAGGGGGATCATGTTTTACATAGGAATATATAAGGGAAATCTTTAAACTTTCTTCTCAAAAACTATGACGCCAGGAAAGGTCAAATTAAAATGGAAGAATCCTCAGGAAGTGTAGATTTTAGTTTGTTCAAATCATGGTCCCCGGGGGTAGGGTAGGGCCACAGTAGGGGGATCAAGTTTTACATAGGAATATATAGAGAAAATCTTTAAACTTTCTTCTCAAAAACTATGACGCCAGGAAAGCTCAAATTAAAATGGAAACATCCTCAGGAACTGAATATTCTTGTTTGTTCAAATCATGGTCCCCGGGGGTAGGGTAGGGCCACTCTAGAGGGATAAAGTTTTACATAGGAATATATAGAGAAAATCTTTAAACTTTCTTCTCAAAAACTATGACGCCAGGAAAGCTCAAATTAAAATGGAAGCATTCTCAGGAAGTGAATATTCGTGTTTGTTCAAATCATGATCCCCGGGGGTAGGATAGGGCCACAGTAGGGGGATCAAATTTTACATAGGAATATATAGAGAAAATCTTTAAACTTTCTTCCCAAAAACTATGACGCCAGGAAAGCTCAAATTAAAATGGAAGCATCCTCAGGTAGTGTAGATTTTAGTTTGTTCAATTGATGGTCCCCGGGGGTAGGGTAGGGCCACAGTAGGGGGATCAAGTTTTACATAGGAATATATAGAGGAAATCTTTAAACTTTCTTCTCAAAAACTATGACGCCAGGAAAGCTCAAATTAAAATGGAAGCATCCTCTGGTAGTGTAGATTTTAATTTGTTCAAATCATGGTCCCCGGGGGTAGGATAGGGCCACAGTAGGGGGATCAAGTTTAACATAAGAATATATAGAGAAAATCTTTAAAATTTCTGCTTAAAAAACTATGACGCCAGGAAAGCTCAAATTAAAATGGAAGCATCCTCAGGAAACGAATATTCTTGTTTGTTCAAATCATGGTCCCCTGGGGTAGGGTAGGGCCACAGAAGGGGGATCAAATTTTACATAGGAATATATAGAGATAATCTTTAAACTCTTTTTTCAAAAACTCTGACGCCAGGAAAGCTCAAATTAAAATGGAAGCATCCTCAGGAAGTGAATATTCTTGTTTGTTCAAATCATGGTCCCAGGGGTAGGGTAGGGCCACAGTAGGGGGATCAAGTTTTACATAGGAATATATAGAGAAAATCTTTAAACTTTCTTCCCAAAAACTATGACGCCTGGAAAGCTCAAATTAAAATGGAAACATCCTCAGGAAGTGTAAATTTTAGCTTGTTCAAATCATGGTCACCGGGGGTAGGGTAGGGCCACAGTAGGGGGATCAAGTTTTACATAGGAATATATAAAGGAAATCTTTAAACCTTCTTCTCAAAAACTATGACGCCAGGAAAGCTCAAATTAAAATGGAAGCAACCTCAGGTAGTGTAGATTTTAGTTTGTTCAAATCATGGTCCCCGGGGGTAGGGTAAGGCAACAGTCTGGGGATCAAATTTTACATAGGAATATATAGAGGAAATCTTTAAACTTTCTTCTCAAAAACTATGACGCCAGGAAAGCTCAAATTAGAATGGAAGCATCCTCAGGAAATGAATATTTTTCTTTGTTCAAATCATGGTCCCCGGGGGTAGGGTAGGGCCACAGTAGGGGGATCAAGTTTTAAATGGAATATATAGAGGAAATCTTTAAACTTTCTTCCCAAAAACTATGACGCCAGGAAAGCTCAAATTAAAATGGAAGCATCCTCAGGAAGTGAATATTCTTGTTTGTTCAAATCATGGTCCCCGGGGGTAGGGTAGGGCCACAGTCTGGGGATCAAATTTTACATAGGAATATATAGAGGAAATCTTTAAACTTTCTTCTCAAAAACTATGACGCCTGGAAAGCTCAAATTAAAATGGAAGCATCCTCAGCTTGTGTAGATTTTAGTTTGTTCAAATCATGGTCCCTGGGGGTAGGGTAGTGCCACAGTAGGGGGATCAAGTTTTACATAGGAATATATAGAGAAAATCTTTAAACTTTCTTCTCAAAAACTATGACGCCAGGAAAGCTCAAATTAAAATGGAAGCATCCTGAGGTAGTGTAGATTCTTGGTTTTTCAAATCATGGTCCCTGGGGGTAGGGTAGTGCCACAGTAGGGGGATCAAATTTTATATAGGAATATATAGAGGAAATCTTTAAACTTTCTTCTCAAAAACTATGACGCCAGGAAAGCTCAAATTAAAATGGAAGCATCCTCAGGAAGTGTAGATTTTAGTTTGTTCAAATCATGGTCCCCGGGGGTAGGGTAGTGCCACAGTAGGGGGATAAAATTTTATATAGGAATATATAGAGGAAATCTTTAAACTTTCTTCCCAAAAACTATGACGCCAGGAAAGCTCAAATTAAAATGGAAGCATCCTCTGGTAGTGTAGATTTTAGTTTGTTCAAATCATGGTCCCCGGGGGTAGGGTAGGGCCACAGAAGGGGGATCAAATTTTACATAGGAATATATAGAGATAATCTTTAAACTCTTTTTTCAAAAACTCTGACGCCAGGAAAGCTCAAATTAAAATGGAAGCATCCTCAGGAAGTGAATATTCTTGTTTGTTCAAATCATGGTCCCAGGGGTAGGGTAGGGCCACAGTAGGGGGATCAAGTTTTACATAGGAATATATAGAGAAAATCTTTAAACTTTCTTCCCAAAAACTATGACGCCTGGAAAGCTCAAATTAAAATGGAAGCATCCTCAGGAAGTGTAAATTTTAGCTTGTTCAAATCATGGTCCCCGGGGGTATGGTAGGGCCACAGTAGGGGGATCAAGTTTTACATAGGAATATATAAAGGAAATCTTTAAACCTTCTTCTCATATGACGCCAGGAAAGCTCAAATTAAAATGGAAGCAACCTCAGGTAGTGTAGATTTTAGTTTGTTCAAATCATGGTCCCCGGGGGTAGGGTAAGGCAACAGTCTGGGGATCAAATTTTACATAGGAATATATAGAGGAAATCTTTAAACTTTCTTCTCAAAAACTATGACGCCAGGAAAGCTCAAATTAGAATGGAAGCATCCTCAGGAAATGAATATTTTTCTTTGTTCAAATTATGGTCCCCGGGGGTAGGGTAGGGCCACAGTAGGGGGATCAAGTTTTACATGGAATATATAGAGGAAATCTTTAAACTTTCTTCCCAAAAACTATGACGCCAGGAAAGCTCAAATTAAAATGGAAGCATCCTCAGGAAGTGAATATTCTTGTTTGTTCAAATCATGGTATCCGGGGGTAGGGTAGGGCCACAGTCTGGGGATCAAAATTTACATAGGAATATATAGAGGAAATCTTTAAACTTTCTTCTCAAAAACTATGACGCCTGGAAAGCTCAAATTAAAATGGAAGCATCCTCAGCTTGTGTAGATTTTAGTTTGCTCAAATCATGGTCCCTGGGGGTAGGGTAGGGCCACAGTAGGGGGATCAAGTTTTACTTAGGAGTATATAGAGGAAATCTTTAAACTTTCTTCTCAAAAACTATGACGCCTGGAAAGCTCAAATTAAAATGAAAAGTATCCTCAGGTAGTGTAGATTATAGTTTGTTCAAATCATGGTCCCCGGGGGTAGGGTAGGGCCACAGTAGGGGGATCAAGTTTTACATAGGAATATATAGAGAAAATCTTTAAACTTTCTTCTCAAAAACTATGACGCCAGGAAAGCTCAAATTAAAATGGAAGCATCCTGAGGTAGTGTAGATTCTTGGTTTTTCAAATCATGGTCCCTGGGGGTAGGGTAGTGCCACAGTAGGGGGATCAAATTTTATATAGGAATATATAGAGGAAATCTTTAAACTTTCTTCTCAAAAACTATGACGCCAGGAAAGCTCAAATTAAAATGGAAGCATCCTCAGGAAGTGTAGATTTTAGTTTGTTCAAATCATGGTCCCCGGGGGTAGGGTAGTGCCACAGTAGGGGGATAAAATTTTATATAGGAATATATAGAGGAAATCTTTAAACTTTCTTCTCAAAACCTATGACGCCAGGAAAGCTCAAATTAAAATGGAAGCATCCTCAGGTAGTGTAGATTTTAGTTTGTTCAAATCATGGCCCCCGGGGTAGGGTAGGGCCACAGTAGGGGGATCAAGTTTTACATAGGAATATATAGAGAAAATCTTTAAACTTTCTTCTCAAAAACTATGACGCCAGGAAAGCTCAAATTAAAATGGAAACATCCTCAGGAACTGAATATTCTTGTTTGTTCAAATCATGGTCCCCAGGGGTAGGGTAGGGCCACAGTAGAGGGATCAAGTTTTACATAGGAATATATAGAGAAAATCTTTAAACTTTCTTCTCAAAAACTATGACGCCAGGAAAGCTCAAATTAAAATGGAAGCATCCTCAGGTAGTGTAGATTTAGTTTGTTCAAATGATGGTCCCCGGGGGTAGGGTAGGGCCACAGTAGGGGGATCAAGTTTTACATAGGAATATATAAGGGAAATCTTTAAACTTTCTTCTCAAAAACTATGACGCCAGAAAAGCTCAAATTAAAATGGAAGCATCCTCAGGAAGTGAATATTCTTGTTTCTTCAAATCATGGTCCCCAGGGGTAGGGTAGGGCCACAGTCTGGGGATCAAATTTTACATAGGAATATATAGAGGAAATCTTTAAACTTTCTTCTCAAAAACTATGACGCCTGGAAAGCTCAAATTAAAATGGAAGCATCCTCAGGAAATGTAGATTTTAGTTTGTTCAAATCATGGTCCCCGGGGGTAGGGTAGGGCCACAGTAGGGGGATCAAGTTTTACATCGGAATATATAGAGAAAATCTTTAAACTTTCTTCTCAAAAACTACGACGCCAGGAAAGCTCAAATTAAAATGGAAGCATCCTCAGGAACTGAATATTCTTGTTTGTTCAAATGATGGTCCCCGGGGGTAGGGTAGGGCCACAGTAGAGGGATCAAGTTTTACATAGGAATATATAGAGGAAATCTTTAAACTTTCTTCTCAAAAACTATGACGCCAGGAAAGCTCAAATTAAAATGGAAGCATCCTCAGGAAACGAATATTCTTGTTTGTTCAAATCATGGTCCCCGGGGGTAGGGTAGGGCCACAGTAGGGCGATCAAATTTTACATAGGAATATATAGAGAAAATCTTTAAACTCTTTTTTCAAAAACTCTGACGCCAGGAAAGCTCAAATTAAAATGGAAGCATCCTCAGGAAGTGAATATTCTTGTTTGTTCAAATCATCGTCCCAGAGGTAGGGTAGGGCCACAGTAGGGGGATCAAGTTTTACATAGGAATATATAGAGAAAATCTTTAAACTTTCTTCCCAAAAACTATGACGCCAGGAAAGCTCAAATTAAAATGGAAGCATCCTCAGGAAGTGTAAATTTTAGCTTGTTCAAATCATGGTCCCCGGGGGTAGGGTAGGGCCACAGAAGAGGGATCAAGTTTTACATAGGAATATATAAAGGAAATCTTTAAACTTTCTTCTCAAAAACTATGACGCCAGGAAAGCTCAAATTAAAATGGAAGCAACCTCAGGTAGTGTAGATTTTAGTTTGTTCAAATCATGGTCCCCGGGGGTAGGGTAAGGCAACAGTCTGGGGATCAAATTTTACATAGGAATATATAGAGGAAATCTTTAAACTTTCTTCTCAAAAACTATGACGCCAGGAAAGCTCAAATTAGAATGGAAGCATCCTTAGGAAATGAATATTTTTCTTTGTTCAAATCATGGTCCCCGGGGGTAGGGTATGGCCACAGTCTGGGGATCAAATTTTACATAGGAATATATGGAAGAAATCTTTAAACTTTCTGCTCAAAAACTATGACGCCAGAAAAGCTCAAATTAAAATGGAAGCATCCTTAGGAAGTGAATATTCTTGTTTGTTCAAATGATGGTCCCCGAGGGTAGGGTAGGGCCACAGTAGGGGGATCAAGTTTTACATAGGAATATATAAGGGAAATCTTTAAACTTTCTTCTCAAAAACTATGACGCCAGAAAAGCTCAAATTAAAATGGAAGCATCCTCAGGTAGTGTAGATTTTAGTTTGTTCAAATGATGGTCCCCGGGGGTAGGGTAGGGCCACAGTAGGGGGATCAAGTTTTACATAGGAATATATAAGGGAAATCTTTAAACTTTCTTCTCAAGAACTATGACGCCAGAAAAGCTCAAATTAAAATGGAAGCATCCTCAGGTAGTGTAGATTTTAGTTTGTTCAAATGACGGTCCCCGAGGGTAGGGTAGGGCCACAGTTTGGGGATCAAGTTTTACATAGGAATATATAAGGAAAATCTTTAAACTTTCTTCTCAAAAACTATGACGCCAGAAAAGCTCAAATTAAAATGGAAGCATCCTCAGGAAGTGAATATTCTTGGTTTTTCAAATCATGGTCCCTGGGGGTAGGGTAGTGCCACAGTAGGGGGATCAAATTTTATATAGGATTATATAGAGGAAATCTTTAAACTTTCTTCTCAAAAACTATGACGCCAGAAAAGCTCAAATTAAAATGGAAGCATCCTCAGGAAGTGTAGATTTTAGTTTGTTCAAATCATGGTCCCCGGGGGTAGGGTAGTGCCACAGTAGGGGGATAAAATTTTATATTGGAATATATAGAGGAAATCTTTAAACTTTCTTCTCAAAACCTATGACGCCAGGAAAGCTCAAATTAAAATGGAAGCATCCTCAGGTAGTGTAGATTTTAGTTTGTTCAAATCATGGCCCCCGGGGTAGGGTAGGGCCACAGTAGGGGGATCAAGTTTTACATAGGAATATATAGAGAAAATCTTTAAACTTTCTTCCAAAAAACTATGACGCCTGAAAAGCTCAAAATAAAATGGAAGCATCCTCAGGAAGTGAATATTCTTGTTTGTTCAAATCATGGTCCCCAGGGGTAGGGTAGGGCCACAGTCTGGGGATCAAGTTTTACATAGGAATATATAGAGGAAATCTTTAAACTTTCTTCTCAAAAACTATGACGCCTGGAAAGCTCAAATTAAAATGGAAGCATCCTCAGGAAATGTGGATTTTATTTTGTTCAAATCATGGTCCCCGGGGGTAGGGTAGGGCCAAAGTAGGGGGATCAAGTAGTACATAGGAATATATAAAGGAAATCTTTAAACTTTCTTCTCAAAAACTATGACGCCAGGAAAGCTCAAATTAAAATGGAAGCATCCTCAGGTAGTGTAGATTTTAGTTTGTTCAAATGATGGTCCCCGGGGGTAGGGTAGGGCCACAGTAGGGGGATCAAGTTTTACATAGGAATATATAAGGGAAATCTTTAAACTTTCTTCTCAAAAACTATGACGTCAGAAAAGTTCAAATTAAAATGGAAGCATCCTCAGGAAGTGAATATTCTTGTTTGTTCAAATCATGGTCCATAGGGGTAGGGTAGGGCCACAGTCTGGGGATCAAATCTTACATAGGAATATATAGAAGAAATCTTTAAACTTTCTGCTCAAAAACTATGACGCCTGGAAAGCTCAAATTAAAATGGAAGCATCCTCAGGAAATGTAGATTTTAGTTTGTTCAAATGATGGTCCCCGGGGGTAGGGTAGGGCCAAAGTAGGGGGATCAAGTAGTACATAGGAATATATAAAGGAAATCTTTAAACTTTCTTCTCAAAAACTATGACGCCAGGAAAGCTCAAATTAAAATGGAAGCATCCTGAGGTAGTGTAGATTTTAGTTTGTTCAAATCATGGTCCCCGAGGGTAGGGTAGGGCCACAGTAGGGGGATCAAGTTTTACATAGGAATATATAAGGGAAATCTTTAAACTTTCTTCTCAAAAACTATGACGCCAGAAAAGCTCAAATTAAAATGGAAGCATCCTCAGGTAGTGTAGATTTTAGTTTGTTCAAATGATGGTCCCCGGGGGTAGGGTAGAGCCACAGTAGGGGGATCAAGTTTTACATAGGAATATATAAGGGAAATCTTTAAACTTTCTTCTCAAAAACTATGACGCCTCGAAAGCTCAAATTAAAATGGAAGCATCCTCAGGTAGTGTAGATTTTAGTTTGTTCAAATGATGGTCCCCGAGGGTACGGTAGGGCCACAGTAGGGGGATCAAGTTTTACATAGGAATATATAAGGGAAATTTTTAAACTTTCTTCTCAAAAACTTTGACGCCAGAAAAGCTCAAATTAAAATGGAAGCATCCTCAGGAAATGTGGATTTTATTTTGTTCAAATCATGGTCCCCGGGGGTAGGGTAGGGCCAAAGTAGGGGGATCAAATTTTACATAGGAATATATAAAGGAAATCTTTAAACTTTCTTCTCAAAAACTATGACGCCAGGAAAGCTCAAATTAAAATGGAAGCATCCTCAGGTAGTGTAGATTTTAGTTTCTTCAAATGATGGTCCCCGGGGTAGGGTAGGGCCACAGTAGGGGGATCAAGTTTTACATAGGAATATATAAGGGAAATCTTTAAACTTTCTTCTCAAAAACTATGACGTCAGAAAAGTTCAAATTAAAATGGAAGCATCCTCAGGAAGTGAATATTCTTGTTTGTTCAAATCATGGTCCCCAGGGGTAGGGTAGGGCCACAGTCTGGGGATCAAATCTTACATAGGAATATATAGAAGAAATCTTTAAACTTTCTGCTCAAAAACTATGACGCCTGGAAAGCTCAAATTAAAATGGAAGCATCCTCAGGAAATGTAGATTTTAGTTTGTTCAAATGATGGTCCCCGGGGGTAGGGTAGGGCCAAAGTAGGGGGATCAAGTAGTACATAGGAATATATAAAGGAAATCTTTAAACTTTCTTCTCAAAAACTATGACGCCAGGAAAGCTCAAATTAAAATGGAAGCATCCTGAGGTAGTGTAGATTTTAGTTTGTTCAAATCATGGTCCCCGAGGGTAGGGTAGGGCCACAGTAGGGGGATCAAGTTTTACATAGGAATATATAAGGGAAATCTTTAAACTTTCTTCTCAAAAACTATGACGCCAGAAAAGCTCAAATTAAAATGGAAGCATCCTCAGGTAGTGTAGATTTTAGTTTGTTCAAATGATGGTCCCCGGGGGTAGGGTAGGGCCACAGTAGGGGGATCAAGTTTTACATAGGAATATATAAGGGAAATCTTTAAACTTTCTTCTCAAAAACTATGACGCCAGAAAAGCTCAAATTAAAATGGAAGCATCCTCAGGTAGTGTAGATTTTAGTTTGTTCAAATGATGGTCCCCGAGGGTATGGTAGGGCCACAGTAGGGGGATCAAGTTTTACATAGGAATATATAAGGGAAATTTTTAAACTTTCTTCTCAAAAACTTTGACGCCAGAAAAGCTCAAATTAAAATGGAAGCATCCTCAGGAAATGTGGATTTTATTTTGTTCAAATCATGGTCCCCGGGGGTAGGGTAGGGCCAAAGTAGGGGGATCAAATTTTACATAGGAATATATAAAGGAAATCTTTAAACTTTCTTCTCAAAAACTATGACGCCAGGAAAGCTCAAATTAAAATGGAAGCATCCTCAGGTAGTGTAGATTTTAGTTTCTTCAAATCATGGTCCCCGGGGTAGGGTAGGGCCACAGTAGGGGGATCAAGTTTTACATAGGAATATATAAGGGAAATCTTTAAACTTTCTTCTCAAAAACTATGACGTCAGAAAAGTTCAAATTAAAATGGAAGCATCCTCAGGAAGTGAATATTCTTGTTTGTTCAAATCATGGTCCCCAGGGGTAGGGTAGGGCCACAGTCTGGGGATCAAATCTTACATAGGAATATATAGAAGAAATCTTTAAACTTTCTGCTCAAAAACTATGACGCCTGGAAAGCTCAAATTAAAATGGAAGCATCCTCAGGAAATGTAGATTTTAGTTTGTTCAAATGATGGTCCCCGGGGGTAGGGTAGGGCCAAAGTAGGGGGATCAAGTCGTACATAGGAATATATAAAGGAAATCTTTAAACTTTCTTCTCAAAAACTATGACGCCAGGAAAGCTCAAATTAAAATGGAAGCATCCTGAGGTAGTGTAGATTTTAGTTTGTTCAAATCATGGTCCCCGAGGGTAGGGTAGGGCCACAGTAGGGGGATCAAGTTTTACATAGGAATATATAAGGGAAATCTTTAAACTTTCTTCTCAAAAACTATGACGCCAGAAAAGCTCAAATTAAAATGGAAGCATCCTCAGGTAGTGTAGATTTTAGTTTGTTCAAATGATGGTCCCCTGGGGTAGGGTAGGGCCACAGTAGGGGGATCAAGTTTTACATAGGAATATATATGGGAAATCTTTAGACTTTCTTCTCAAAAACTATGACGCCAGAAAAGCTCAAATTAAAATGGAAGCATCCTCAGGTAGTGTAGATTTTAGTTTGTTCAAATGATGGTCCCCGAGGGTATGGTAGGGCCACAGTAGGGGGATCAAGTTTTACATAGGAATATATAAGGGAAATCTTTAAACTTTCTTCTCAAAACCTTTGACGCCAGAAAAGCTCAAATTAAAATGGAAGCATCCTCAGGAAGTGAATATTCTTGTTTGTTCAAATCATGGTCCCCGGGGGTAGGGTAGGGCCACAGTCTGGGGATCAAATTTTACATAGGAATATATAGAGGAAATCTTTAAACTTTCTTCTCAAAAACTATGACGCCTGGAAAGCTCAAATTAAAATGGAAGCATCCTCAGGTAGTGTAGATTTTAGTTTCTTCAAATCATGGTCCCCGGGATAGGGTAGGGCCACAGTAGGGGGATCAAGTTTTACATAGGAATATATAGAGAAAATCTTTAAACTTTCTTCTAAAAAACGATGACGCCAGGAAAGCTCAAATTAAAATGGAAGCATCCTCAGAAAGTGTTGATTCTTGGTTTTTCAAATCATGGTCCCTGGGGGTAGGGTAGTGCCACAGTAGGGGGATCAAATTTTATATAGGAATATATAGAGGAAATCTTTAAACTTTCTTCTCAAAAACTATGACGCCTGGAAAGCTCAAATTAAAATGGAAGCATCCTCAGGAAGTGTAGATTTTAGTTTGTTCAAATCATGGTCCCCGGGGGTAGGGTAGTGCCACAGTAGGGGGATAAAATTTTATATAGGAATATATAGAGGAAATCTTTAAACTTTCTTCTCAAAACCTATGACGCCAGGAAAGCTCAAATTAAAATGGAAGCATCCTCAGGTAGTGTAGATTTTAGTTTGTTCAAATCATGGCCCCCGGGGTAGGGTAGGGCCACAGTAGGGGGAATAAGTTTTACATAGGAATATATATAGAGAAAATCTTTAAACTTTCTTCCCAAAAACTATGACGCCAGGAAAGCTCAAATTAAAATGGAAGCATCCTCAGGTAGTGTAGATTTTAGTTTGTTCAAATCATGGTCCCCGGGGGTAGGGTAGGGCCACAGTAGGGGGATCAAGTTTTACATAGGAATATATATAGAGAAAATCTTTAAACTTTCTTCTCAAAAACTATGACGCCAGGAAAGCTCAAATTAAAATGGAAGCATCCTCAGGTAGTGTAGATTTTAGTTTGTTCAAATCATGGTCCCCGGAGGTAGGGTATGGACACAGTAGGGGGGTCAGGTTTTACATAGGAATATATAGAGAAAATCTTTAACCTTTCTTCCCAAAAACTATGACGCCTGAAAAGCTCAAAATAAAATGGAAGCATCCTCAGGAAGTGAATATTCTTGTTTGTTCAAATCATGGTCCCCAGGGGTAGGGTAGGGCCACAGTCTGGGGATCAAATTTTACATAGGAATATATAGAGGAAATCTTTAAACTTTCTGCTCAAAAACTATGACGCCTGGAAAGCTCAAATTAAAATGGAAGCATCCTCAGGAAATGTGGATTTTAGTTTGTTCAAATCATGGTCCCCGGGGGTAGGGTAGGGCCAAAGTAGGGGGATCAAGTAGTACATAGGAATATATAAAGGAAATCTTTAAACTTTCTTCTCAAAAACTATGACGCCAGGAAAGCTCAAATTAAAATGGAAGCATCCTCAGGTAGTGTAGATTTTAGTTTGTTCAAATGATGGTCCCCGGGGGTAGGGTAGGGCCACAGTAGGGGGATCAAGTTTTACATAGGAATATATAAGGGAAATCTTTAAACTTTCTTCTCAAAAACTATGACGCCAGAAAAGCTCAAATTAAAATGGAAGCATCCTCAGGAAGTGAATATTCTTGTTTGTTCAAATCATGGTCCCCAGGGGTAGGGTAGGGCCACAGTCTGGGGATCAAATTTTACATAGGAATATATAGAAGAAATCTTTAAACTTTCTGCTCAAAAACTATGACGCCAGGAAAGCTCAAACTAAAATGGAAGCATCCTCAGGAACTGAATATTCTTGTTTGTTCAAATCATGGTCCCCGGGGGTAGGGTAGGGCCACTCTAGAGGGATCAAGTTTTACATAGGAATATATAGATAAAATCTTTAAACTTTCTTCTCAAAAACTATGACGCCAGGAAAGCTCAAATTAAAATGGAAGCATCCTCAGGTAGTGTAGATTTTAGTTTGTTTAAATGATGGTCCCCGAGGGTAGGGTAGGGCCACAGTAGGGGGATCAAGTTTTACATAGGAATATATAAGGGAAATCTTTAAACTTTCTTCTCAAAAACTATGACGCCAGAAAAGCTCAAATTAAAATGGAAGCATCCCCAGGAAGTGAATATTCTTGTTTGTTCAAATCATAGTCCCCGGGGGTAGGGTAGGGCCACAGTCTGGGGATCAAATTTTACATAGGAATATATAGAGGAAATCTTTAAACTTTCTTCTCAAAAACTATGACGCCTGGAAAGCTCAAATTAAAATGGAAGCATCCTCAGGAAGTGAATATTCTTGTTTGTTCAAATCATGGTCCCCGGGGGTAGGGTAGGGCCACAGTCTGGGGATCAAATTTTACATAGGAATATATAGAGGAAATCTTTAAACTTTCTTCTCAAAAACTATGACGCCTCGAAAGCTCAAATTAAAATGGAAGCATCCTCAGCTTGTGTATATTTTAGTTTGTTCAAATCATGGTCCCCGGGGGTAGGGTAGGGCCACAGTAGGGGGATCAAGTTTTACATAGGAATATATAGAGGAAATCTTTAAACTTTCTTCTCAAAAACTATGACGCCTGGAAAGCTCAAATTAAAATGAAAGCATCCTCAGGTAGTGTAGATTTTAGTTTGTTCAAATCATGGTCCCCAGGGGTAGGGTAGGGCCACAGTAGGGGGATCAAGTTTTACTTAGGAATATATAGAGAAAATCTTTAAACTTTCTTCTCAAAAACTATGACGCCAGGAAAGCTCAAATTAAAATGGAAGCATCCTCAGAAAGTGTAGATTCTTGGTTTTTCAAATCATGGTCCCCAGGGGTAGGGTAGTGCCACAGTAGGGGGATAAAATTTTATATAGGAATATATAGAGGAAATCTTTAAACTTTCTTCTCAAAAACTATGACGCCAGGAAAGGTCAAATTAAAATGGAAGCATCCTCGGGTAGTGTAGATTTTAGTTTGTTCAAATCATGGTCCCCGGGGGTAGGGTAGGGCCACAGTCTGGGGATCAAATTTTACATAGGAATATATAGAGGAAATCTTTAACCTTTCTTCCAAAAAACTATGACGTCTGAAAAGCTCAAAATAAAATGGAAGCATCCTCAGGAAGTGAATATTCTTGTTTGTTCAAATCATGGTCCCCAGGGGTAGGGTAGGGCCACAGTCTGGGGATCAAATTTTACATAGGAATATATAGAGGAAATCTTTAAACTTTCTTCTCAAAAACTATGACGCCTGGAAAGCTCAAATTAAAATGGAAGCATCCTCAGGAAATGTAGATTTTAGTTTGTTCAAATGATGGTCCCCGGGGGTAGGGTAGGGCCAAAGTAGGGGGATCAAGTAGTACATAGGAATATATAAAGGAAATCTTTAAACTTTTTTCTCAAAAACTATGACGCCAGGAAAGCTCAAATTAAAATGGAAGCATCCTCAGGTAGTGTAGATTTTAGTTTGTTCAAATGATGGTCCCCGGGGGTAGGGTAGGGCCACAGTAGGGGGATCAAGTTTTACATAGGAATATATAAGGGAAATCTTTAAACTTTCTTCTCAAAAACTATGACGCCAGAAAAGCTCAAATTAAAATGGAAGCATCCTCAGGAAGTGAATATTCTTGTTTGTTCAAATGATGGTCCCCGGGGGTAGGGTAGGGCCACAGTCTGGGGATCAAATTTTACATAGGAATATATAGAGGAAATCTTTAAACTTTCTGCTCAAAAACTATGACGCCTGGAAAGCTCAAATTAAAATGGAAGCATCCTCCGGAAATGTAGATTTTAGTTTGTTCAAATCATGGTCCCCAGGGGTAGGGTAGGGCCACAGTAGGGGGATCAAGTTTTACATAGGAATATATAGAGAAAATCTTTAAACTTTCTTCTCAAAAACTATGACGCCAGGAAAGCTCAAACTAAAATGGAAGCATCCTCAGGAACTGAATATTCTTGTTTGTTCAAATCATGGTCCCCGGGGGTAGGGTAGGGCCACAGTAGGGGGATCAAGTTTTACATAGGAATATATAAGGGAAATCTTTAAACTTTCTTCTCAAAAACTATGACGCCAGAAAAGCTCAAATTAAAATGGAAGCATCCTCAGGAAGTGAATATTCTTGTTTGTTCAAATCATGGTCCCCGGGGTTAGGGTAGGGCCACAGTAGGGGAATCAAATTTTACATAGGAATATATAGAGGAAATCTTTAAACTTTCTGCTCAAAAACTATGACGCCTGGAAAGCTCAAATTAAAATGGAAGCATCCTCAGGAAATGTAGATTTTAGTTTGTTCAAATCATGGTCCCCGGGGGTAGGGTAGGGCCACAGTAGGGGGATCAAGTTTAATATAGGAATATATAGAGAAAATCTTTAACCTATCTTCCCAAAAACTATGACGCCTGAAAAGCTCAAAATAAAATGGAAGCATCCTCAGGAAGTGAATATTCTTGTTTGTTCAAATCATGGTCCCCAGGGGTAGGGTAGGGCCACAGTCTGGGGATCAAATTTTACATAGGAATATATAGAGGAAATCTTTAAACTTTCTGCTCAAAAACTATGACGCCTGGAAAGCTCAAATTAAAATGGAAGCATCCTCAGGAAATGTGGATTTTAGTTTGTTCAAATCATGGTCCCCGGGGGTAGGGTAGGGCCAAAGTAGGGGGATCAAGTAGTACATAGGAATATATAAAGGAAATCTTTAAACTTTCTTCTCAAAAACTATGACGCCAGGAAAGCTCAAATTAAAATGGAAGCATCCTCAGGTAGTGTAGATTTTAGTTTGTTCAAATGATGGTCCCCGGGGGTAGGGTAGGGCCACAGTAGGGGGATCAAGTTTTACATAGGAATATATAAGGGAAATCTTTAAACTTTCTTCTCAAAAACTATGACGCCAGAAAAGCTCAAATTAAAATGGAAGCATCCTCAGGAAGTGAATATTCTTGTTTGTTCAAATCATGGTCCCCAGGGGTAGGGTAGGGCCACAGTCTGGGGATCAAATTTTACATAGGAATATATAGAAGAAATCTTTAAACTTTCTGCTCAAAAACTATGACGCCAGGAAAGCTCAAACTAAAATGGAAGCATCCTCAGGAACTGAATATTCTTGTTTGTTCAAATCATGGTCCCCGGGGGTAGGGTAGGGCCACTCTAGAGGGATCAAGTTTTACATAGGAATATATAGAGAAAATCTTTAAACTTTCTTCTCAAAAACTATGACGCCAGGAAAGCTCAAATTAAAATGGAAGCATCCTCAGGTAGTGTAGATTTTAGTTTGTTTAAATGATGGTCCCCGAGGGTAGGGTAGGGCCACAGTAGGGGGATCAAGTTTTACATAGGAATATATAAGGGAAATCTTTAAACTTTCTTCTCAAAAACTATGACGCCAGAAAAGCTCAAATTAAAATGGAAGCATCCCCAGGAAGAGAATATTCTTGTTTGTTCAAATCATAGTCCCCGGGGGTAGGGTAGGGCCACAGTCTGGGGATCAAATTTTACATAGGAATATATAGAGGAAATCTTTAAACTTTCTTCTCAAAAACTATGACGCCTGGAAAGCTCAAATTAAAATGGAAGCATCCTCAGGAAGTGAATATTCTTGTTTGTTCAAATCATGGTCCCCGGGGGTAGGGTAGGGCCACAGTCTGGGGATCAAATTTTACATAGGAATATATAGAGGAAATCTTTAAACTTTCTTCTCAAAAACTCTGACGCCTCGAAAGCTCAAATTAAAATGGAAGCATCCTCAGCTTGTGTATATTTTAGTTTGTTCAAATCATGGTCCCCGGGGGTAGGGTAGGGCCACAGTAGGGGGATCAAGTTTTACATAGGAATATATAGAGGAAATCTTTAAACTTTCTTCTCAAAAACTATGACGCCTGGAAAGCTCAAATTAAAATGAAAGCATCCTCAGGTAGTGTAGATTTTAGTTTCTTCAAATCATGGTCCCCAGGGGTAGGGTAGGGCCACAGTAGGGGGATCAAGTTTTACATAGGAATATATAGAGAAAATCTTTAAACTTTCTTCTCAAAAACTATGACGCCAGGAAAGCTCAAATTAAAATGGAAGCATCCTCAGAAAGTGTAGATTCTTGGTTTTTCAAATCATGGTCCCCAGGGGTAGGGTAGTGCCACAGTAGGGGGATAAAATTTTATATAGGAATATATAGAGGAAATCTTTAAACTTTCTTCTCAAAAACTATGACGCCAGGAAAGGTCAAATTAAAATGGAAGCATCCTCGGGTAGTGTAGATTTTAGTTTGTTCAAATCATGGTCCCCGGGGGTAGGGTAGGGCCACAGTAGGGGGATCAAGTTTTACATAGGAATATATATAGAGAAGATCTTTAAACTTTCTTCTCAAAAACTATGACGCCAGGAAAGCTCAAATTAAAATGGAAGCATCCTCAGGTAGTGTAGATTTTAATTTGTTCAAATCATGGTCCCCGGAGGTAGGGTATAGACACAGTAGGGGGGTCAAGTTTTACATAGGAAAATATAGAGAAAATCTTTAACCTTTCTTCCAAAAAACTATGACGTCTGAAAAGCTCAAAATAAAATGGAAGCATCCTCAGGAAGTGAATATTCTTGTTTGTTCAAATCATGGTCCCCAGGGGTAGGGTAGGGCCACAGTCTGGGGATCAAATTTTACATAGGAATATATAGAGGAAATCTTTAAACTTTCTTCTCAAAAACTATGACGCCTGGAAAGCTCAAATTAAAATGGAAGCATCCTCAGGAAATGTAGATTTTAGTTTGTTCAAATGATGGTCCCCGGGGGTAGGGTAGGGCCAAAGTAGGGGGATCAAGTAGTACATAGGAATATATAAAGGAAATCTTTAAACTTTTTTCTCAAAAACTATGACGCCAGGAAAGCTCAAATTAAAATGGAAGCATCCTCAGGTGGTGTAGATTTTAGTTTGTTCAAATGATGGTCCCCGGGGGTAGGGTAGGGCCACAGTAGGGGGATCAAGTTTTACATAGGAATATATAAGGGAAATCTTTAAACTTTCTTCTCAAAAACTATGACGCCAGAAAAGCTCAAATTAAAATGGAAGCATCCTCAGGAAGTGAATATTCTTGTTTGTTCAAATGATGGTCCCCGGGGGTAGGGTAGGGCCACAGTCTGGGGATCAAATTTTACATAGGAATATATAGAGGAAATCTTTAAACTTTCTGCTCAAAAACTATGACGCCTGGAAAGCTCAAATTAAAATGGAAGCATCCTCCGGAAATGTAGATTTTAGTTTGTTCAAATCATGGTCCCCAGGGGTAGGGTAGGGCCACAGTAGGGGGATCAAGTTTTACATAGGAATATATAGAGAAAATCTTTAAACTTTCTTCTCAAAAACTATGACGCCAGGAAAGCTCAAACTAAAATGGAAGCATCCTCAGGAACTGAATATTCTTGTTTGTTCAAATCATGGTCCCCGGGGGTAGGGTAGGGCCACAGTAGGGGGATCAAGTTTTACATAGGAATATATAAGGGAAATCTTTAAACTTTCTTCTCAAAAACTATGACGCCAGAAAAGCTCAAATTAAAATGGAAGCATCCTCAGGAAGTGAATATTCTTGTTTGTTCAAATCATGGTCCCCGGGGTTAGGGTAGGGCCACAGTAGGGGGATCAAATTTTACATAGGAATATATAGAGGAAATCTTTAAACTTTCTGCTCAAAAACTATGACGCCTGGAAAGCTCAAATTAAAATGGAAGCATCCTCAGGAAATGTAGATTTTAGTTTGTTCAAATCATGGTCCCCGGGGGTAGGGTAGGGCCACAGTAGGGGGATCAAGTTTTACATAGGAATGTATAGAGAAAATCTTTAAACTTTCTTCTCAAAAACTATGACGCCAGGAAAGCTCAAACTAAAATGGAAGCATCCTCAGGAACTGAATATTCTTGTTTGTTCAAATCATGGTCCCCGGGGGAAGGGTAGGGCCACTCTAGAGGGATCAAGTTTTACATAGGAATATATAGATAAAATCTTTAAACTTTCTTCTCAAAAACTATGACGCCAGGAAAGCTCAAATTAAAATGGAAGCATCCTCTGGTAGTGTAGATTTTAGTTTGTTCAAATCATGGTCCCCGGGGGTAGGGTAGGGCCACAGTAGGGGGATCAAGTTTTACATAAGAATATATAGAGAAAATCTTTAAACTTTCTGCTTAAAAAACTATGACGCCAGGAAAGCTCAAATTAAAATGGAAGCATCGTCAGAAAACGAATATTCTTGGTTGTTCAAATGATGGTCCCCGGGGGTAGGGTAGGGCCACAGTCTGGGGATCAAATTTTACATAGGAATATATAGAGAAAATCTTTAAACTCTTTTTTCAAAAACTCTGACGCCAGGAAAGCTCAAATTAAAATGGAAGCATCCTCAGGAAGTGAATATTCTTGTTTGTTCAAATCATCGTCCCAGGGGTAGGGTAGGGCCACAGTAGGGGGATCAAGTTTTACATAGGAATATATAGAGGAAATCTTTAAACTTTCTTCCCAAAAACTATGACGCCTGGAAAGCTCAAATTAAAATGGAAGCATCCTCAGGAAGTGTAAATTTTAGCTTGTTCAAATCATGGTCCCCGGGGGTAGGGTAGGGCCACAGTAGGGGGATCAAGTTTTACATAGGAATATATTAAGGAAATCTTTAAACTTTCTTCTCAAAAACTATGACGCCAGGAAAGCTCAAATTAAAATGGAAGCAACCTCAGGTAGTGTAGATTTTAGTTTGTTCAAATCATGGTCCCCGGGGGTAGGGTAAGGCAACAGTCTGGGGATCAAATTTTACATAGGAATATATAGAGGAAATCTTTAAACTTTCTTCTCAAAGACTATGACGCCAGGAAAGCTCAAATTAGAATGGAAGCATCCTCAGGAAATGAATATTTTTCTTTCTTCAAATCATGGTCCCCGGGGGTAGGGTAGGGCCACAGTAGGGGGATCAAGTTTTACATGGAATATATAGAGGAAATCTTTAAACTTTCTTCCCAAAAACTATGACGCCAGGAAAGCTCAAATTAAAATGGAAGCATCCTCAGGAAGTGAATATTCTTGTTTGTTCAAATCATGGTCCTCGGGGGTAGGGTAGGGCCACAGTCTGGTGATCAAATTTTTAATAGGAATATATAGAGGAAATCTTTAAACTTTCTTCTCAAAAACTATGACGCATGGAAAGCTCAAATTAAAATGGAAGCATCCTCAGCTTGTGTAGATTTTAGTTTGTTCAAATCATGGTCCCCGGGGGTAGGGTAGGGCCACAGTAGGGGGATCAAGTTTTACATAGGAATATATAGAGGAAATCTTTAAACTTTCTTCTTAAAAACTATGACGCCTGGAAAGCTCAAATTAAAATGAAAGCATCCTCAGGTAGTGTAGATTTTAGTTTCTTCAAATCATGGTCCCCGGGGGTAGGGTAGGGCCACAGTAGGGGGATCAAATTTTACATAGGAATATATAGAGAAAATCTTTAAACTTTCTTCTCAAAAACGATGACGCCAGGAAAGCTCAAATTAAAATGGAAGCATCCTCAGAAAGTGTAGATTCTTGGTTTTTCAAATCATGGTCCCTAGGGGTAGGGTAGGGCCACAGTAGGGGGATCAAGTTTTACATGGAATATATAGAGGAAATCTTTAAACTTTCTTCCCAAAAACTATGACGCCAGGAAAGCTCAAATTAAAATGGAAGCATCCTCAGGAAGTGACTATTCTTGTTTGTTCAAATCATGGTCCCCGGGGGTAGGGTAGGGCCACAGTCTGGGGATCAAATTTTACATAGGAATATATAGAGGAAATCTTTAAACTTTCTTCTCAAAAACTATGACGCCTGGAAAGCTCAAATTAAAATGGAAGCATCCTCAGCTTGTGTAGATTTTAGTTTGTTCAAATCATGGTCCCCCGGGGTAGGGTAGGGCCACAGTAGGGGGATCAAGTTTTACATAGGAATATATAGAGAAAATCTTTAAACTTTCTTCTCAAAAACTATGACGCCAGGAAAGCTCAAATTAAAATGGAAGCATCCTCTGGTAGTGTAGATTTTAGTTTGTTCAAATCATGGTGCCCGGGGGTAGGGTAGGGCCACAGTAGGGGGATCAAGTTTTACATAAGAATATATAGAGAAAATCTTTAAACTTTCTGCTTAAAAAACTATGACGCCAGGAAAGCTCAAATTAAAATGGAAGCATCCTCAGGAAACGAATATTCTTGTTTGTTCAAATGATGGTCCCCGGGGGTAGGGTAGGGCCACAGTAGGGGGATCAAATTTTACATAGGAATATATAGAGAAAATCTTTAAACTCTTTTTTCAAAAACTCTGACGCCAGGAAAGCTCAAATTAAAATGGAAGCATCCTCAGGAAGTGAATATTCTTGTTTGTTCAAATCATCGTCCCAGGGGTAGGGTAGGGCCACAGTAGGGGGATCAAGTTTTACATAGGAATATATAGAGAAAATCTTTAAACTTTCTTCTCAAAAACTATGACGCCTGGAAAGCTCAAATTAAAATGGAAGCATCCTCAGGAAGTGTAAATTTTAGCTTGTTCAAATCATGGTCCCCGGGGGTAGGGTAGGGCCACAGTAGGGGGATCAAGTTTTACATAGGAATATATTAAGGAAATCTTTAAACTTTCTTCTCAAAAACTATGACGCCAGGAAAGCTCAAATTAAAATGGAAGCAACCTCAGGTAGTGTAGATTTTAGTTTGTTCAAATCATGGTCCCCGGGGGTAGGGTAAGGCAACAGTCTGGGGATCAAATTTTACATAGGAATATATAGAGGAAATCTTTAAACTTTCTTCTCAAAAACTATGACGCCAGAAAAGCTCAAATTAAAATGGAAGCATCCTCAGGTAGTGTAGATTTTAGTTTGTTCAAATGATGGTCCCCTGGGGTAGGGTAGGGCCACAGTAGGGGGATCAAGTTTTACATAGGAATATATAAGGGAAATCTTTAGACTTTCTTCTCAAAAACTATGACGCCAGAAAAGCTCAAATTAAAATGGAAGCATCCTCAGGTAGTGTAGATTTTAGTTTGTTCAAATGATGGTCCCCGAGGGTATGGTAGGGCCACAGTAGGGGGATCAAGTTTTACATAGGAATATATAAGGGAAATCTTTAAACTTTCTTCTCAAAACCTTTGACGCCAGAAAAGCTCAAATTAAAATGGAAGCATCCTCAGGAAGTGAATATTCTTGTTTGTTCAAATCATGGTCCCCGGGGGTAGGGTAGGGCCACAGTCTGGGGATCAAATTTTACATAGGAATATATAGAGGAAATCTTTAAACTTTCTTCTCAAAAACTATGACGCCTGGAAAGCTCAAATTAAAATGGAAGCATCCTCAGGTAGTGTAGATTTTAGTTTCTTCAAATCATGGTCCCCGGGGTAGGGTAGGGCCACAGTAGGGGGATCAAGTTTTACATAGGAATATATAGAGAAAATCTTTAAACTTTCTTCTAAAAAACGATGACGCCAGGAAAGCTCAAATTAAAATGGAAGCATCCTCAGAAAGTGTTGATTCTTGGTTTTTCAAATCATGGTCCCTGGGGGTAGGGTAGTGCCACAGTAGGGGGATCAAATTTTATATAGGAATATATAGAGGAAATCTTTAAACTTTCTTCTCAAAAACTATGACGCCAGGAAAGCTCAAATTAAAATGGAAGCATCCTCAGGAAGTGTAGATTTTAGTTTGTTCAAATCATGGTCCCCGGGGGTAGGGTAGTGCCACAGTAGGGGGATAAAATTTTATATAGGAATATATAGAGGAAATCTTTAAACTTTCTTCTCAAAACCTATGACGCCAGGAAAGCTCAAATTAAAATGGAAGCATCCTCAGGTAGTGTAGATTTTAGTTTGTTCAAATCATGGCCCCCGGGGTAGGGTAGGGCCACAGTAGGGGGAATAAGTTTTACATAGGAATATATATAGAGAAAATCTTTAAACTTTCTTCCCAAAAACTATGACGCCAGGAAAGCTCAAATTAAAATGGAAGCATCCTCAGGTAGTGTAGATTTTAGTTTGTTCAAATCATGGTCCCCGGAGGTAGGGTATGGACACAGTAGGGGGATCAAGTTTTACATGGAATATATAGAGAAAATCTTTAACCTTTCTTCCCAAAAACTATGACGCCTGAAAAGCTCAAAATAAAATGGAAGCATCCTCAGGAAGTGAATATTCTTGTTTGTTCAAATCATGGTCCCCAGGGGTAGGGTAGGGCCACAGTCTGGGGATCAAATTTTACATAGGAATATATAGAGGAAATCTTTAAACTTTCTGCTCAAAAACTATGACGCCTGGAAAGCTCAAATTAAAATGGAAGCATCCTCAGGAAATGTGGATTTTAGTTTGTTCAAATCATGGTCCCCGGGGGTAGGGTAGGGCGAAAGTAGGGGGATCAAGTAGTACATAGGAATATATAAAGGAAATCTTTAAACTTTCTTCTCAAAAACTATGACGCCAGGAAAGCTCAAATTAAAATGGAAGCATCCTCAGGTAGTGTAGATTTTAGTTTGTTCAAATGATGGTCCCCGGGGGTAGGGTAGGGCCACAGTAGGGGTATCAAGTTTTACATAGGAATATATAAGGGAAATCTTTAAACTTTCTTCTCAAAAACTATGACGCCAGAAAAGCTCAAATTAAAATGGAAGCATCCTCAGGAAGTGAATATTCTTGTTTGTTCAAATCATGGTCCCCAGGGGTAGGGTAGGGCCACAGTCTGGGGATCAAATTTTACATAGGAATATATAGAAGAAATCTTTAAACTTTCTGCTCAAAAACTATGACGCCAGGAAAGCTCAAACTAAAATGGAAGCATCCTCAGGAACTGAATATTCTTGTTTGTTCAAATCATGGTCCCCGGGGGTAGGGTAGGGCCACTCTAGAGGGATCAAGTTTTACATAGGAATATATAGATAAAATCTTTAAACTTTCTTCTCAAAAACTATGACGCCAGGAAAGCTCAAATTAAAATGGAAGCATCCTCAGGTAGTGTAGATTTTAGTTTGTTTAAATGATGGTCCCCGAGGGTAGGGTAGGGCCACAGTAGGGGGATCAAGTTTTACATAGGAATATATAAGGGAAATCTTTAAACTTTCTTCTCAAGAACTATGACGCCAGAAAAGCTCAAATTAAAATGGAAGCATCCCCAGGAAGTGAATATTCTTGTTTGTTCAAATCATAGTCCCCGGGGGTAGGGTAGGGCCACAGTCTGGGGATCAAATTTTACATAGGAATATATAGAGGAAATCTTTAAACTTTCTTCTCAAAAACTATGACGCCTGGAAAGCTCAAATTAAAATGGAAGCATCCTCAGGAAGTGAATATTCTTGTTTGTTCAAATCATGGTCCCCGGGGGTAGGGTAGGGCCACAGTCTGGGGATCAAATTTTACATAGGAATATATAGAGGAAATCTTTAAACTTTCTTCTCAAAAACTCTGACGCCTCGAAAGCTCAAATTAAAATGGAAGCATCCTCAGCTTGTGTATATTTTAGTTTGTTCAAATCATGGTCCCCGGGGGTAGGGTAGGGCCACAGTAGGGGGATCAAGTTTTACATAGGAATATATAGAGGAAATCTTTAAACTTTCTTCTCAAAAACTATGACGCCTGGAAAGCTCAAATTAAAATGAAAGCATCCTCAGGTAGTGTAGATTTTAGTTTCTTCAAATCATGGTCCCCAGGGGTAGGGTAGGGCCACAGTAGGGGGATCAAGTTTTACATAGGAATATATAGAGAAAATCTTTAAACTTTCTTCTCAAAAACTATGACGCCAGGAAAGCTCAAATTAAAATGGAAGCATCCTCAGAAAGTGTAGATTCTTGGTTTTTCAAATCATGGTCCCCAGGGGTAGGGTAGTGCCACAGTAGGGGGATAAAATTTTATATAGGAATATATAGAGGAAATCTTTAAACTTTCTTCCCAAAAACTATGACGCCAGGAAAGGTCAAATTAAAATGGAAGCATCCTCGGGTAGTGTAGATTTTAGTTTGTTCAAATCATGGTCCCCGGGGGTAGGGTAGGGCCACAGTAGGGGGATCAAGTTTTACATAGGAATATATATAGAGAAGATCTTTAAACTTTCTTCTCAAAAACTATGACGCCAGGAAAGCTCAAATTAAAATGGAAGCATCCTCAGGTAGTGTAGATTTTAATTTGTTCAAATCATGGTCCCCGGAGGTAGGGTATAGACACAGTAGGGGGGTCAAGTTTTACATAGGAAAATATAGAGAAAATCTTTAACCTTTCTTCCCAAAAACTATGACGTCTGAAAAGCTCAAAATAAAATGGAAGCATCCTCAGGAAGTGAATATTCTTGTTTGTTCAAATCATGGTCCCCAGGGGTAGGGTAGGGCCACAGTCTGGGGATCAAATTTTACATAGGAATATATAGAGGAAATCATTAAACTTTCTTCTCAAAAACTATGACGCCTGGAAAGCTCAAATTAAAATGGAAGCATCCTCAGGTAGTGTAGATTTTAGTTTGTTCAAATGATGGTCCCCGGGGGTAGGGTAGGGCCACAGTAGGGGGATCAAGTTTTACATAGGAATATATAAGGGAAATCTTTAAACTTTCTTCTCAAAAACTATGACGCCAGAAAAGCTCAAATTAAAATGGAAGCATCCTCAGGAAGTGAATATTCTTGTTTGTTCAAATCATGGTCCCCAGGGGTAGGGTAGGGCCACAGTCTGGGGATCAAATTTTACATAGGAATATATAGAAGAAATCTTTAAACTTTCTGCTCAAAAACTATGACGCCAGGAAAGCTCAAACTAAAATGGAAGCATCCTCAGGAACTGAATATTCTTGTTTGTTCAAATCATGGTCCCCGGGGGTAGGGTAGGGCCAAAGTAGGGGGATCAAGTAGTACATAGGAATATATAAAGGAAATCTTTAAACTTTCTTCTCAAAAACTATGACGCCAGGAAAGCTCAAATTAAAATGGAAGCATCCTCAGGTAGTGTAGATTTTAGTTTGTTCAAATGATGGTCCCCGGGGGTAGGGTAGGGCCACAGTAGGGGGATCAAGTTTTACATAGGAATATATAAGGGAAATCTTTAAACTTTCTTCTCAAAAACTATGACGCCAGAAAAGCTCAAATTAAAATGGAAGCATCCTCAGGAAGTGAATATTCTTGTTTGTTCAAATGATGGTCCCCGGGGGTAGGGTAGGGCCACAGTCTGGGGATCAAATTTTACATAGGAATATATAGAGGAAATCTTTAAACTTTCTGCTCAAAAACTATGACGCCTGGAAAGCTCAAATTAAAATGGAAGCATCCTCCGGAAATGTAGATTTTAGTTTGTTCAAATCATGGTCCCCAGGGGTAGGGTAGGGCCACAGTAGGGGGATCAAGTTTTACATAGGAATATATAGAGAAAATCTTTAAACTTTCTTCTCAAAAACTATGACGCCAGGAAAGCTCAAACTAAAATGGAAGCATCCTCAGGAACTGAATATTCTTGTTTGTTCAAATCATGGTCCCCGGGGGTAGGGTAGGGCCACAGTAGGGGGATCAAGTTTTACATAGGAATATATAAGGGAAATCTTTAAACTTTCTTCTCAAAAACTATGACGCCAGAAAAGCTCAAATTAAAATGGAAGCATCCTCAGGAAGTGAATATTCTTGTTTGTTCAAATCATGGTCCCCGGGGTTAGGGTAGGGCCACAGTAGGGGGATCAAATTTTACATAGGAATATATAGAGGAAATCTTTAAACTTTCTGCTCAAAAACTATGACGCCTGGAAAGCTCAAATTAAAATGGAAGCATCCTCAGGAAATGTAGATTTTAGTTTGTTCAAATCATGGTCCCCGGGGGTAGGGTAGGGCCACAGTAGGGGGATCAAGTTTTACATAGGAATATATAGAGAAAATCTTTAACCTTTCTTCCCAAAAACTATGACGCCTGAAAAGCTCAAAATAAAATGGAAGCATCCTCAGGAAGTGAATATTCTTGTTTGTTCAAATCATGGTCCCCAGGGGTAGGGTAGGGCCACAGTCTGGGGATCAAATTTTACATAGGAATATATAGAGGAAATCTTTAAACTTTCTGCTCAAAAACTATGACGCCTGGAAAGCTCAAATTAAAATGGAAGCATCCTCAGGAAATGTGGATTTTAGTTTGTTCAAATCATGGTCCCCGGGGGTAGGGTAGGGCCAAAGTAGGGGGATCAAGTAGTACATAGGAATATATAAAGGAAATCTTTAAACTTTCTTCTCAAAAACTATGACGCCAGGAAAGCTCAAATTAAAATGGAAGCATCCTCAGGTAGTGTAGATTTTAGTTTGTTCAAATGATGGTCCCCGGGGGTAGGGTAGGGCCACAGTAGGGGGATCAAGTTTTACATAGGAATATATAAGGGAAATCTTTAAACTTTCTTCTCAAAAACTATGACGCCAGAAAAGCTCAAATTAAAATGGAAGCATCCTCAGGAAGTGAATATTCTTGTTTGTTCAAATCATGGTCCCCAGGGGTAGGGTAGGGCCACAGTCTGGGGATCAAATTTTACATAGGAATATATAGAAGAAATCTTTAAACTTTCTGCTCAAAAACTATGACGCCAGGAAAGCTCAAACTAAAATGGAAGCATCCTCAGGAACTGAATATTCTTGTTTGTTCAAATCATGGTCCCCGGGGGTAGGGTAGGGCCACTCTAGAGGGATCAAGTTTTACATAGGAATATATAGAGAAAATCTTTAAACTTTCTTCTCAAAAACTATGACGCCAGGAAAGCTCAAATTAAAATGGAAGCATCCTCAGGTAGTGTAGATTTTAGTTTGTTTAAATGATGGTCCCCGAGGGTAGGGTAGGGCTACAGTAGGGGGATCAAGTTTTACATAGGAATATATAAGGGAAATCTTTAAACTTTCTTCTCAAAAACTATGACGCCAGAAAAGCTCAAATTAAAATGGAAGCATCCCCAGGAAGTGAATATTCTTGTTTGTTCAAATCATGGTCCCCGGGGGTAGGGTAGGGCCACAGTCTGGGGATCAAATTTTACATAGGAATATATAGAGGAAATCTTTAAACTTTCTTCTCAAAAACTATGACGCCTGGAAAGCTCAAATTAAAATGGAAGCATCCTCAGGAAGTGAATATTCTTGTTTGTTCAAATCATGGTCCCCGGGGGTAGGGTAGGGCCACAGTCTGGGGATCAAATTTTACATAGGAATATATAGAGGAAATCTTTAAACTTTCTTCTCAAAAACTCTGACGCCTCGAAAGCTCAAATTAAAATGGAAGCATCCTCAGCTTGTGTATATTTTAGTTTGTTCAAATCATGGTCCCCGGGGGTAGGGTAGGGCCACAGTAGGGGGATCAAGTTTTACATAGGAATATATAGAGGAAATCTTTAAACTTTCTTCTCAAAAACTATGACGCCTGGAAAGCTCAAATTAAAATGAAAGCATCCGTAGTGTAGATTTTAGTTTCTTCAAATCATGGTCCCCAGGGGTAGGGTAGGGCCACAGTAGGGGGATCAAGTTTTACATAGGAATATATAGAGAAAATCTTTAAACTTTCTTCTCAAAAACTATGACGCCAGGAAAGCTCAAATTAAAATGGAAGCATCCTCAGAAAGTGTAGATTCTTGGTTTTTCAAATCATGGTCCCCAGGGGTAGGGTAGTGCCACAGTAGGGGGATAAAATTTTATATAGGAATATATAGAGGAAATCTTTAAACTTTCTTCTCAAAAACTATGACGCCAGGAAAGGTCAAATTAAAATGGAAGCATCCTCGGGTAGTGTAGATTTTAGTTTGTTCAAATCATGGTCCCCGGGGGTAGGGTAGGGCCACAGTAGGGGGATCAAGTTTTACATAGGAATATATATAGAGAAGATCTTTAAACTTTCTTCTCAAAAACTATGACGCCAGGAAAGCTCAAATTAAAATGGAAGCATCCTCAGGTAGTGTAGATTTTAATTTGTTCAAATCATGGTCCCCGGAGGTAGGGTATAGACACAGTAGGGGGGTCAAGTTTTACATAGGAAAATATAGAGAAAATCTTTAACCTTTCTTCCAAAAAACTATGACGTCTGAAAAGCTCAAAATAAAATGGAAGCATCCTCAGGAAGTGAATATTCTTGTTTGTTCAAATCATGGTCCCCAGGGGTAGGGTAGGGCCACAGTCTGGGGATCAAATTTTACATAGGAATATATAGAGGAAATCTTTAAACTTTCTTCTCAAAAACTATGACGCCTGGAAAGCTCAAATTAAAATGGAAGCATCCTCAGGAAATGTAGATTTTAGTTTGTTCAAATGATGGTCCCCGGGGGTAGGGTAGGGCCAAAGTAGGGGGATCAAGTAGTACATAGGAATATATAAAGGAAATCTTTAAACTTTTTTCTCAAAAACTATGACGCCAGGAAAGCTCAAATTAAAATGGAAGCATCCTCAGGTGGTGTAGATTTTAGTTTGTTCAAATGATGGTCCCCGGGGGTAGGGTAGGGCCACAGTAGGGGGATCAAGTTTTACATAGGAATATATAAGGGAAATCTTTAAACTTTCTTCTCAAAAACTATGACGCCAGAAAAGCTCAAATTAAAATGGAAGCATCCTCAGGAAGTGAATATTCTTGTTTGTTCAAATGATGGTCCCCGGGGGTAGGGTAGGGCCACAGTCTGGGGATCAAATTTTACATAGGAATATATAGAGGAAATCTTTAAACTTTCTGCTCAAAAACTATGACGCCTGGAAAGCTCAAATTAAAATGGAAGCATCCTCCGGAAATGTAGATTTTAGTTTGTTCAAATCATGGTCCCCAGGGGTAGGGTAGGGCCACAGTAGGGGGATCAAGTTTTACATAGGAATATATAGAGAAAATCTTTAAACTTTCTTCTCAAAAACTATGACGCCAGGAAAGCTCAAACTAAAATGGAAGCATCCTCAGGAACTGAATATTCTTGTTTGTTCAAATGATGGTCCCCGGGGGTAGGGTAGGGCCACAGTAGGGGGATCAAGTTTTACATAGGAATATATAAGGGAAATCTTTAAACTTTCTTCTCAAAAACTATGACGCCAGAAAAGCTCAAATTAAAATGGAAGCATCCTCAGGAAGTGAATATTCTTGTTTGTTCAAATCATGGTCCCCGGGGTTAGGGTAGGGCCACAGTAGGGGGATCAAATTTTACATAGGAATATATAGAGGAAATCTTTAAACTTTCTGCTCAAAAACTATGACGCCTGGAAAGCTCAAATTAAAATGGAAGCATCCTCAGGAAATGTAGATTTTAGTTTGTTCAAATCATGGTCCCCGGGGGTAGGGTCAGGCCACAGTAGGGGGATCAAGTTTTACATAGGAATATATAGAGAAAATCTTTAAACTTTCTTCTCAAAAACTATGACGCCAGGAAAGTTCAAACTAAAATGGAAGCATCCTCAGGAACTGAATATTCTTGTTTGTTCAAATCATGGTCCCCGGGGGTAGGGTAGGGCCACTCTAGAGGGATCAAGTTTTACATAGGAATATATAGATAAAATCTTTAAACTTTCTTCTCAAAAACTATGACGCCAGGAAAGCTCAAATTAAAATGGAAGCATCCTCTGGTAGTGTAGATTTTAGTTTGTTCAAATCATGGTCCCCGGGGGTAGGGTAGGGCCACAGTAGGGGGATCAAGTTTTACATAAGAATATATAGAGAAAATCTTTAAACTTTCTGCTTAAAAAACTATGACGCCAGGAAAGCTCAAATTAAAATGGAAGCATCGTCAGAAAACGAATATTCTTGGTTGTTCAAATGATGGTCCCCGGGGGTAGGGTAGGGCCACAGTAGGGGGATCAAATTTTACATAGGAATATATAGAGAAAATCTTTAAACTCTTTTTTCAAAAACTCTGACGCCAGGAAAGCTCAAATTAAAATGGAAGCATCCTCAGGAAGTGAATATTCTTGTTTGTTCAAATCATCGTCCCAGGGGTAGGGTAGGGCCACAGTAGGGGGATCAAGTTTTACATAGGAATATATAGAGGAAATCTTTAAACTTTCTTCCCAAAAACTATGACGCCTGGAAAGCTCAAATTAAAATGGAAGCATCCTCAGGAAGTGTAAATTTTAGCTTGTTCAAATCATGGTCCCCGGGGGTAGGGTAGGGCCACAGTAGGGGGATCAAGTTTTACATAGGAATATATTAAGGAAATCTTTAAACTTTCTTCTCAAAAACTATGACGCCAGGAAAGCTCAAATTAAAATGGAAGCAACCTCAGGTAGTGTAGATTTTAGTTTGTTCAAATCATGGTCCCCGGGGGTAGGGTAAGGCAACAGTCTGGGGATCAAATTTTACATAGGAATATATAGAGGAAATCTTTAAACTTTCTTCTCAAAAACTATGACGCCAGAAAAGCTCAAATTAGAATGGAAGCATCCTCAGGAAATGAATATTTTTCTTTCTTCAAATCATGGTCCCCGGGGGTAGGGTAGGGCCACAGTAGGGGGATCAAGTTTTACATGGAATATATAGAGGAAATCTTTAAACTTTCTTCCCAAAAACTATGACGCCAGGAAAGCTTAAATTAAAATGGAAGCATCCTCAGGAAGTGAATATTCTTGTTTGTTCAAATCATGGTCCTCGGGGGTAGGGTAGGGCCACAGTCTGGTGATCAAATTTTTAATAGGAATATATAGAGGAAATCTTTAAACTTTCTTCTCAAAAACTATGACGCATGGAAAGCTCAAATTAAAATGGAAGCATCCTCAGCTTGTGTAGATTTTAGTTTGTTCAAATCATGGTCCCCGGGGGTAGGGTAGGGCCACAGTAGGGGGATCAAGTTTTACATAGGAATATATAGAGGAAATCTTTAAACTTTCTTCTTAAAAACTATGACGCCTGGAAAGCTCAAATTAAAATGAAAGCATCCTCAGGTAGTGTAGATTTTAGTTTCTTCAAATCATGGTCCCCGGGGGTAGGGTAGGGCCACAGTAGGGGGATCAAATTTTACATAGGAATATATAGAGAAAATCTTTAAACTTTCTTCTCAAAAACGATGACGCCAGGAAAGCTCAAATTAAAATGGAAGCATCCTCAGAAAGTGTAGATTCTTGGTTTTTCAAATCATGGTCCCTAGGGGTAGGGTAGGGCCACAGTAGGGGGATCAAGTTTTACATGGAATATATAGAGGAAATCTTTAAACTTTCTTCCCAAAACTATGACGCCAGGAAAGCTCAAATTAAAATGGAAGCATCCTCAGGAAGTGAATATTCTTGTTTGTTCAAATCATGGTCCCCGGGGGTAGGGTAGGGCCACAGTCTGGGGATCAAATTTTACATGGGAATATATAGAGGAAATCTTTAAACTTTCTTCTCAAAAACTATGACGCCTGGAAAGCTCAAATTAAAATGGAAGCATCCTCAGCTTGTGTAGATTTTAGTTTGTTCAAATCATGGTCCCCCGGGGTAGGGTAGGGCCACAGTAGGGGGATCAAGTTTTACATAGGAATATATAGAGGAAATCTTTAAACTTTCTTCTCAAAAACTATGACGCCAGGAAAGCTCAAATTAAAATGGAAGCATCCTCTGGTAGTGTAGATTTTAGTTTGTTCAAATCATGGTGCCCGGGGGTAGGGTAGGGCCACAGTAGGGGGATCAAGTTTTACATAAGAATATATAGAGAAAATCTTTAAACTTTCTGCTTAAAAAACTATGACGCCAGGAAAGCTCAAATTAAAATGGAAGCATCCTCAGGAAACGAATATTCTTGTTTGTTCAAATGATGGTCCCCGGGGGTAGGGTAGGGCCACAGTAGGGGGATCAAATTTTACATAGGAATATATAGAGAAAATCTTTAAACTCTTTTTTCAAAAACTCTGACGCCAGGAAAGCTCAAATTAAAATGGAAGCATCCTCAGGAAGTGAATATTCTTGTTTGTTCAAATCATCGTCCCAGGGGTAGGGTAGGGCCACAGTAGGGGGATCAAGTTTTACATAGGAATATATAGAGAAAATCTTTAAACTTTCTTCTCAAAAACTATGACGCCTGGAAAGCTCAAATTAAAATGGAAGCATCCTCAGGAAGTGTAAATTTTAGCTTGTTCAAATCATGGTCCCCGGGGGTAGGGTAGGGCCACAGTAGGGGGATCAAGTTTTACATAGGAATATATTAAGGAAATCTTTAAACTTTCTTCTCAAAAACTATGACGCCAGGAAAGCTCAAATTAAAATGGAAGCAACCTCAGGTAGTGTAGATTTTAGTTTGTTCAAATCATGGTCCCCGGGGGTAGGGTAAGGCAACAGTCTGGGGATCAAATTTTACATAGGAATATATAGAAGAAATCTTTAAACTTTCTTCTCAAAAACTATGACGCCAGAAAAGCTCAAATTAAAATGGAAGCATCCTCAGGTAGTGTAGATTTTAGTTTGTTCAAATGATGGTCCCCTGGGGTAGGGTAGGGCCACAGTAGGGGGATCAAGTTTTACATAGGAATATATAAGGGAAATCTTTAGACTTTCTTCTCAAAAACTATGACGCCAGAAAAGCTCAAATTAAAATGGAAGCATCCTCAGGTAGTGTAGATTTTAGTTTGTTCAAATGATGGTCCCCGAGGGTATGGTAGGGCCACAGTAGGGGGATCAAGTTTTACATAGGAATATATAAGGGAAATCTTTAAACTTTCTTCTCAAAACCTTTGACGCCAGAAAAGCTCAAATTAAAATGGAAGCATCCTCAGGAAGTGAATATTCTTGTTTGTTCAAATCATGGTCCCCGGGGGTAGGGTAGGGCCACAGTCTGGGGATCAAATTTTACATAGGAATATATAGAGGAAATCTTTAAACTTTCTTCTCAAAAACTATGACGCCTGGAAAGCTCAAATTAAAATGGAAGCATCCTCAGGTAGTGTAGATTTTAGTTTCTTCAAATCATGGTCCCCGGGGTAGGGTAGGGCCACAGTAGGGGGATCAAGTTTTACCTAGGAATATATAGAGAAAATCTTTAAACTTTCTTCTAAAAAACGATGACGCCAGGAAAGCTCAAATTAAAATGGAAGCATCCTCAGAAAGTGTTGATTCTTGGTTTTTCAAATCATGGTCCCTGGGGGTAGGGTAGTGCCACAGTAGGGGGATCAAATTTTATATAGGAATATATAGAGGAAATCTTTAAACTTTCTTCTCAAAAACTATGACGCCAGGAAAGCTCAAATTAGAATGGAAGCATCCTCAGGAAGTGTAGATTTTAGTTTGTTCAAATCATGGTCCCCGGGGGTAGGGTAGTGCCACAGTAGGGGGATAAAATTTTATATAGGAATATATAGAGGAAATCTTTAAACTTTCTTCTCAAAACCTATGACGCCAGGAAAGCTCAAATTAAAATGGAAGCATCCTCAGGTAGTGTAGATTTTAGTTTGTTCAAATGATGGCCCCCGGGGTAGGGTAGGGCCACAGTAGGGGGAATAAGTTTTACATAGGAATATATATAGAGAAAATCTTTAAACTTTCTTCCCAAAAACTATGACGCCAGGAAAGCTCAAATTAAAATGGAAGCATCCTCAGGTAGTGTAGATTTTAGTTTGTTCAAATCATGGTCCCCGGAGGTAGGGTATGGACACAGTAGGGGGATCAAGTTTTACATAGGAATATATATAGAGAAAATCTTTAACCTTTCTTCCCAAAAACTATGACGCCTGAAAAGCTCAAAATAAAATGGAAGCATCCTCAGGAAGTGAATATTCTTGTTTGTTCAAATCATGGTCCCCAGGGGTAGGGTAGGGCCACAGTCTGGGGATCAAATTTTACATAGGAATATATAGAGGAAATCTTTAAACTTTCTGCTCAAAAACTATGACGCCTGGAAAGCTCAAATTAAAATGGAAGCATCCTCAGGAAATGTGGATTTTAGTTTGTTCAAATCATGGTCCCCGGGGGTAGGGTAGGGCGAAAGTAGGGGGATCAAGTAGTACATAGGAATATATAAAGGAAATCTTTAAACTTTCTTCTCAAAAACTATGACGCCAGGAAAGCTCAAATTAAAATGGAAGCATCCTCAGGTAGTGTAGATTTTAGTTTGTTCAAATGATGGTCCCCGGGGGTAGGGTAGGGCCACAGTAGGGGGATCAAGTTTTACATAGGAATATATACGGGAAATCTTTAAACTTTCTTCTCAAAAACTATGACGCCAGAAAAGCTCAAATTAAAATGGAAGCATCCTCAGGAAGTGAATATTCTTGTTTGTTCAAATCATGGTCCCCAGGGGTAGGGTAGGGCCACAGTCTGGGGATCAAATTTTACATAGGAATATATAGAAGAAATCTTTAAACTTTCTGCTCAAAAACTATGACGCCAGGAAAGCTCAAACTAAAATGGAAGCATCCTCAGGAAGTGAATATTCTTGTTTGTTCAAATCATGGTCCCCGGGGGTAGGGTAGGGCCACTCTAGAGGGATCAAGTTTTACATAGGAATATATAGATAAAATCTTTAAACTTTCTTCTCAAAAACTATGACGCCAGGAAAGCTCAAATTAAAATGGAAGCATCCTCAGGTAGTGTAGATTTTAGTTTGTTTAAATGATGGTCCCCGAGGGTAGGGTAGGGCCACAGTAGGGGGATCAAGTTTTACATAGGAATATATAAGGGAAATCTTTAAACTTTCTTCTCAAAAACTATGACGCCAGAAAAGCTCAAATTAAAATGGAAGCATCCCCAGGAAGTGAATATTCTTGTTTGTTCAAATCATAGTCCCCGGGGGTAGGGTAGGGCCACAGTCTGGGGATCAAATTTTACATAGGAATATATAGAGGAAATCTTTAAACTTTCTTCTCAAAAACTATGACGCCTGGAAAGCTCAAATTAAAATGGAAGCATCCTCAGGAAGTGAATATTCTTGTTTGTTCAAATCATGGTCCCCGGGGGTAGGGTAGGGCCACAGTCTGGGGATCAAATTTTACATAGGAATATATAGAGGAAATCTTTAAACTTTCTTCTCAAAAACTCTGACGCCTCGAAAGCTCAAATTAAAATGGAAGCATCCTCAGCTTGTGTATATTTTAGTTTGTTCAAATCATGGTCCCCGGGGGTAGGGTAGGGCCACAGTAGGGGGATCAAGTTTTACATAGGAATATATAGAGGAAATCTTTAAACTTTCTTCTCAAAAACTATGACGCCTGGAAAGCTCAAATTAAAATGAAAGCATCCTCAGGTAGTGTAGATTTTAGTTTCTTCAAATCATGGTCCCCAGGGGTAGGGTAGGGCCACAGTAGGGGGATCAAGTTTTACATAGGAATATATAGAGAAAATCTTTAAACTTTCTTCTCAAAAACTATGACGCCAGGAAAGCTCAAATTAAAATGGAAGCATCCTCAGAAAGTGTAGATTCTTGGTTTTTCAAATCATGGTCCCCAGGGGTAGGGTAGTGCCACAGTAGGGGGATAAAATTTTATATAGGAATATATAGAGGACATCTTTAAACTTTCTTCCCAAAAACTATGACGCCAGGAAAGGTCAAATTAAAATGGAAGCATCCTCGGGTAGTGTAGATTTTAGTTTGTTCAAATCATGGTCCCCGGGGGTAGGGTAGGGCCACAGTAGGGGGATCAAGTTTTACATAGGAATATATATAGAGAAGATCTTTAAACTTTCTTCTCAAAAACTATGACGCCAGGAAAGCTCAAATTAAAATGGAAGCATCCTCAGGTAGTGTAGATTTTAATTTGTTCAAATCATGGTCCCCGGAGGTAGGGTATAGACACAGTAGGGGGGTCAAGTTTTACATAGGAAAATATAGAGAAAATCTTTAACCTTTCTTCCCAAAAACTATGACGTCTGAAAAGCTCAAAATAAAATGGAAGCATCCTCAGGAAGTGAATATTCTTGTTTGTTCAAATCATGGTCCCCAGGGGTAGGGTAGGGCCACAGTCTGGGGATCAAATTTTACATAGGAATATATAGAGGAAATCTTTAAACTTTCTTCTCAAAAACTATGACGCCTGGAAAGCTCAAATTAAAATGGAAGCATTCTCAGGAAATGTAGATTTTAGTTTGTTCAAATGATGGTCCCCGGGGGTAGGGTAGGGCCAAAGTAGGGGGATCAAGTAGTACATAGGAATATATAAAGGAAATCTTTAAACTTTTTTCTCAAAAACTATGACGCCAGGAAAGCTCAAATTAAAATGGAAGCATCCTCAGGTAGTGTAGATTTTAGTTTGTTCAAATGATGGTCCCCGGGGGTAGGGTAGGGCCACAGTAGGGGGATCAAGTTTTACATAGGAATATATAAGGGAAATCTTTAAACTTTCTTCTCAAAAACTATGACGCCAGAAAAGCTCAAATTAAAATGGAAGCATCCTCAGGAAGTGAATATTCTTGTTTGTTCAAATGATGGTCCCCGGGGGTAGGGTAGGGCCACAGTCTGGGGATCAAATTTTACATAGGAATATATAGAGGAAATCTTTAAACTTTCTGCTCAAAAACTATGACGCCTGGAAAGCTCAAATTAAAATGGAAGCATCCTCCGGAAATGTAGATTTTAGTTTGTTCAAATCATGGTCCCCAGGGGTAGGGTAGGGCCACAGTAGGGGGATCAAGTTTTACATAGGAATATATAGAGAAAATCTTTAAACTTTCTTCTCAAAAACTATGACGCCAGGAAAGCTCAAACTAAAATGGAAGCATCCTCAGGAACTGAATATTCTTGTTTGTTCAAATCATGGTCCCCGGGGGTAGGGTAGGGCCACAGTAGGGGGATCAAGTTTTACATAGGAATATATAAGGGAAATCTTTAAACTTTCTTCTCAAAAACTATGACGCCAGAAAAGCTCAAATTAAAATGGAAGCATCCTCAGGAAGTGAATATTCTTGTTTGTTCAAATCATGGTCCCCGGGGTTAGGGTAGGGCCACAGTAGGGGGATCAAATTTTACATAGGAATATATAGAGGAAATCTTTAAACTTTCTGCTCAAAAACTATGACGCCTGGAAAGCTCAAATTAAAATGGAAGCATCCTCAGGAAATGTAGATTTTAGTTTGTTCAAATCATGGTCCCCGGGGGTAGGGTAGGGCCACAATAGGGGGATCAAGTTTTACATAGGAATATATAGAGAAAATCTTTAAACTTTCTTCTCAAAAACTATGACGCCAGGAAAGCTCAAACTAAAATGGAAGCATCCTCAGGAACTGAATATTCTTGTTTGTTCAAATCATGGTCCCCGGGGGTAGGGTAGGGCCACTCTAGAGGGATCAAGTTTTACATAGGAATATATAGATAAAATCTTTAAACTTTCTTCTCAAAAACTATGACGCCAGGAAAGCTCAAATTAAAATGGAAGCATCCTCTGGTAGTGTAGATTTTAGTTTGTTCAAATCATGGTCCCCGGGGGTAGGGTAGGGCCACAGTAGGGGGATCAAGTTTTACATAAGAATATATAGAGAAAATCTTTAAACTTTCTGCTTAAAAAACTATGACGCCAGGAAAGCTCAAATTAAAATGGAAGCATCGTCAGAAAACGAATATTCTTGGTTGTTCAAATGATGGTCCCCGGGGGTAGGGTAGGGCCACAGTAGGGGGATCAAATTTTACATAGGAATATATAGAGAAAATCTTTAAACTCTTTTTTCAAAAACTCTGACGCCAGGAAAGCTCAAATTAAAATGGAAGCATCCTCAGGAAGTGAATATTCTTGTTTGTTCAAATCATCGTCCCAGGGGTAGGGTAGGGCCACAGTAGGGGGATCAAGTTTTACATAGGAATATATAGAGAAAATCTTTAAACTTTCTTCCCAAAAACTATGACGCCTGGAAAGCTCAAATTAAAATGGAAGCATCCTCAGGAAGTGTAAATTTTAGCTTGTTCAAATCATGGTCCCCGGGGGTAGGGTAGGGCCACAGTAGGGGGATCAAGTTTTACATAGGAATATATTAAGGAAATCTTTAAACTTTCTTCTCAAAAACTATGACGCCAGGAAAGCTCAAATTAAAATGGAAGCAACCTCAGGTAGTGAAGATTTTAGTTTGTTCAAATCATGGTCCCCGGGGGTAGGGTAAGGCAACAGTCTGGGGATCAAATTTTACATAGGAATATATAGAGGAAATCTTTAAACTTTCTTCTCAAAAACTATGACGCATGGAAAGCTCAAATTAGAATGGAAGCATCCTCAGGAAATGAATATTTTTCTTTGTTCAAATCATGGTCCCCGGGGGTAGGGTAGGGCCACAGTAGGGGGATCAAGTTTTACATGGAATATATAGAGGAAATCTTTAAACTTTCTTCCCAAAAACTATGACGCCAGGAAAGCTCAAATTAAAATGGAAGCATCCTCAGGAAGTGAATATTCTTGTTTGTTCAAATCATGGTCCTCGGGGGTAGGGTAGGGCCACAGTCTGGTGATCAAATTTTTAATAGGAATATATAGAGGAAATCTTTAAACTTTCTTCTCAAAAACTATGACGCATGGAAAGCTCAAATTAAAATGGAAGCATCCTCAGCTTGTGTAGATTTTAGTTTGTTCAAATCATGGTCCCCGGGGGTAGGGTAGGGCCACAGTAGGGGGATCAAGTTTTACATAGGAATATATAGAGGAAATCTTTAAACTTTCTTCTTAAAAACTATGACGCCTGGAAAGCTCAAATTAAAATGAAAGCATCCTCAGGTAGTGTAGATTTTAGTTTCTTCAAATCATGGTCCCCGGGGGTAGGGTAGGGCCACAGTAGGGGGATCAAGTTTTACATAAGAATATATAGAGAAAATCTTTAAACTTTCTTCTCAAAAACGATGACGCCAGGAAAGCTCAAATTAAAATGGAAGCATCCTCAGAAAGTGTAGATTCTTGGTTTTTCAAATCATGGTCCCTAGGGGTAGGGTAGGGCCACAGTAGGGGGATCAAGTTTTACATGGAATATATAGAGGAAATCTTTAAACTTTCTTCCCAAAAACTATGACGCCAGGAAAGCTCAAATTAAAATGGAAGCATCCTCAGGAAGTGACTATTCTTGTTTGTTCAAATCATGGTCCCCGGGGGTAGGGTAGGGCCACAGTCTGGGGATCAAATTTTACATAGGAATATATAGAGGAAATCTTTAAACTTTCTTCTCAAAAACTATGACGCCTGGAAAGCTCAAATTAAAATGGAAGCATCCTCAGCTTGTGTAGATTTTAGTTTGTTCAAATCATGGTCCCCGGGGGTAGGGTAGGGCCACAGTAGGGGGATCAAGTTTTACATAGGAATATATAGAGGAAATCTTTAAACTTTCTTCTCAAAAACTATGACGCCAGGAAAGCTCAAATTAAAATGGAAGCATCCTCTGGTAGTGTAGATTTTAGTTTGTTCAAATCATGGTGCCCGGGGGTAGGGTAGGGCCACAGTAGGGGGATCAAGTTTTACATAAGAATATATAGAGAAAATCTTTAAACTTTCTGCTTAAAAAACTATGACGCCAGGAAAGCTCAAATTAAAATGGAAGCATCCTCTGGTAGTGTAGATTTTAGTTTGTTCAAATCATGGTGCCCGGGGGTAGGGTAGGGCCACAGTAGGGGGATCAAATTTTACATAGGAATATATAGAGAAAATCTTTAAACTCTTTTTTCAAAAACTCTGACGCCAGGAAAGCTCAAATTAAAATGGAAGCATCCTCAGGAAGTGAATATTCTTGTTTGTTCAAATCATCGTCCCAGGGGTAGGGTAGGGCCACAGTAGGGGGATCAAGTTTTACATAGGAATATATAGAGAAAATCTTTAAACTTTCTTCTCAAAAACTATGACGCCTGGAAAGCTCAAATTAAAATGGAAGCATCCTCAGGAAGTGTAAATTTTAGCTTGTTCAAATCATGGTCCCCGGGGGTAGGGTAGGGCCACAGTAGGGGGATCAAGTTTTACATAGGAATATATTAAGGAAATCTTTAAACTTTCTTCTCAAAAACTATGACGCCAGGAAAGCTCAAATTAAAATGGAAGCAACCTCAGGTAGTGTAGATTTTAGTTTGTTCAAATCATGGTCCCCGGGGGTAGGGTAAGGCAACAGTCTGGGGATCAAATTTTACATGGAATATATAGAGGAAATCTTTAAACTTTCTTCCCAAAAACTATGACGCCAGGAAAGCTCAAATTAAAATGGAAGCATCCTCAGGAAGTGAATATTCTTGTTTGTTCAAATCATGGTCCCCGGGGGTAGGGTAGGGCCACAGTAGGGGGATCAAATTTTACATAGGAATATATAGAGGAAATCTTTAAACTTTCTTCCCAAAAACTATGACGCCTGGAAAGCTCAAATTAAAATAGAAGCATCCTCAGGTAGTGTAGATTTTAGTTTGTTCAAATGATGGTCCCCGGGGGTAGGGTAGGGCCACAGTAGGGGGATCAAGTTTTACATAGGAATATATAAGGGAAATCTTTAAACTTTCTTCTCAAAAACTATGACGCCAGAAAAGCTCAAATTAAAATGGAAGCATCCTCAGAAAGTGTAGATTCTTGGTTTTTCAAATCATGGTCCCCGGGGGTAGGGTAGGGCCACAGTAGGGGGATCAAATTTTATATAGGAATATATAGAGGAAATCTTTAAACTTTCTTCTCAAAAACAATGACGCCAGGAAAGCTCAAATTAAAATGGAAGCATCCTCAGGTAGTGTAGATTTTAGTTTGTTCAAATCATGGTCCCCGGGGGTAGAGTAGTGCCACAGTAGGGGGATCAAATTTTATATAGGAATATATAGAGGAAATCTTTAAACTTTCTTCTCAAAAACTATGACGCCAGGAAAGCTCAAATTAAAATGGAAGCATCCTCAGGTAGTGTAGATTTTAGTTTGTTCAAATCATGGCCCCCGGGGTAGGGTAGGGCCACAGTAGGGGGATCAAGTTTTACATAGGAATATATAGAGAAAATCTTTAAACTTTTTTCTCAAAAACTATGACGCCAGGAAAGCTCAAATTAAAATGGAAGCATCCTCAGGTAGTGTAGATTTTAGTTTGTTCAAATCATGGTCCCCGGAGGTAAGGTAAGGCAACAGTCTGGTAATCAAATTTTACATAGGAATATAGAGAGAAAATCTTTAAACTTTCTGCTCAAAAACTATGACGCAGGAAAGCTCAAATTAAAATGGAAGCATCCTCAGGAAACGAATATTCTTGTTTGTTCAAATCATGGTCCCCGGGGGTAGGGTAGGGCCACAGTAGGGGGATCAAATTTTACATAGGAATATATAGAGAAAATCTTTAAACTCATTTTTCAAAAACTATGACGCCAGGAAAGCTCAAATTAAAATGGAAGCATCCTCAGGAAGTGAATATTCTTGTTTGTTCAAATCTTGGTCCCAGGGGGTAGAGTAGGGACACAGTAGGGGGATCAAGTTTTACATAGGAATATATAGAGAAAATCTTTAAACTTTCTTCCCAAAAACTATGACGCCAGGAAAGCTCAAATTAAAATGGAAGCATCCTTAGGAAGTGTAAATTTTAGTTTGTTCAAATCATGGTCCCCGGGGGTAGGGTAGGGCCACAGTAGGGGGATCAAGTTTTACATAGGAATATATAAAGGAAATCTTTAAACTTTCTTCTCAAAAACTATGACGCCAGGAAAGCTCAAATTAAAATGGAAGAAACCTCATGTAGTGTAGATTTTAGTTTGTTCTAATCATGGTCCCCGGGGGTAGGGTAGGGCAACAGTCTGGGGATCAAATTTTACATAGGAATATATAGAGGAAATCTTTAAACTTTCTTCTCAAAAACTATGACGCCAGGAAAGCTCAAATTAGAATGGTAGCATCCTCAGGAAATGAATATTTTTCTTTGTTCAAATCATGGTCCCCGGGGGTAGGGTAGGGCCACAGTAGGGGGATCAAGTTTTGCATAGGAATATAAAGAGGAAATCTTTAAACTTTCTTCCCAAAAACTATGACGCCAGGAAAGCTCAAATTAAAATGGAAGCATCCTCAGGAAGTGAATATTCTTGTTTGCTCAAATCATGGTCCCCGGGGGTAGGGTAGGGCCACAGTAGGGGGATCAAGTTTTACATAGGAATATATAGTTGAAATCTTTAAACTTTCTCCTCAAAAACTATGATGCCAGGAAAGCTCAAATTAAAATGGAAGCATCCTCAGGTAGTGTAGATTTTAGTTTGTTCAAATCATGGTCCCCGGAGGTAAGGTAAGGCAACAGTCTGGTAATCAAATTTTACATAGGAATATAGAGAGAAAATCTTTAAACTTTCTGCTCAAAAACTATGACGCAGGAAAGCTCAAATTAAAATGGAAGCATCCTCAGGAAACGAATATTCTTGTTTGTTCAAATCATGGTCCCCGGGGGTAGGGTAGGGCCACAGTAGGGGGATCAAATTTTACATAGGAATATATAGAGAAAATCTTTAAACTCATTTTTCAAAAACTATGACGCCAGGAAAGCTCAAATTAAAATGGAAGCATCCTCAGGAAGTGAATATTCTTGTTTGTTCAAATCTTGGTCCCAGGGGGTAGAGTAGGGACACAGTAGGGGGATCAAGTTTTACATAGGAATATATAGAGAAAATCTTTAAACTTTCTTCCCAAAAACTATGACGCCAGGAAAGCTCAAATTAAAATGGAAGCATCCTTAGGAAGTGTAAATTTTAGTTTGTTCAAATCATGGTCCCCGGGGGTAGGGTAGGGCCACAGTAGGGGGATCAAGTTTTACATAGGAATATATAAAGGAAATCTTTAAACTTTCTTCTCAAAAACTATGACGCCAGGAAAGCTCAAATTAAAATGGAAGAAACCTCATGTAGTGTAGATTTTAGTTTGTTCTAATCATGGTCCCCGGGGGTAGGGTAGGGCAACAGTCTGGGGATCAAATTTTACATAGGAATATATAGAGGAAATCTTTAAACTTTCTTCTCAAAAACTATGACGCCAGGAAAGCTCAAATTAGAATGGAAGCATCCTCAGGAAATGAATATTTTTCTTTGTTCAAATCATGGTCCCCGGGGGTAGGGTAGGGCCACAGTAGGGGGATCAAGTTTTGCATAGGAATATAAAGAGGAAATCTTTAAACTTTCTTCCCAAAAACTATGACGCCAGGAAAGCTCAAATTAAAATGGAAGCATCCTCAGGAAGTGAATATTCTTGTTTGCTCAAATCATGGTCCCCGGGGGTAGGGTAGGGCCACAGTAGGGGGATCAAGTTTTACATAGGAATATATAGTTGAAATCTTTAAACTTTCTCCTCAAAAACTATGACGCCTGGAAAGCTCAAATTAAAATGGAAGCATCCTCAGCTTGTGTAGATTTTAGCTGTTCAAATCATTGTCCCCGGGGGTAGGGTAGGGCCACAGTAGGGTGATCAAGTTTTATATAGTAAGATATAGAGGAAATCTTTAAACTTTCTTCTCAAAAACTATGACGCCTGGAAAACTCAAATTAAAATGAAAGCATGCTCAGGTAGTGTAGATTTTAGTTTGTTCAAATCATGGTCCCAGGGGGTAGGGTAGGGCCACAGTAGGGGGATCAAGTTTTACATAGTAATATATATAGAAAATCTTTAAACTTTCTTCTCAAAAACTATGACGCCAGGAAAGCTCAAATTAAAATGGAAGCATCCTCAGGAAATGTAGATTTTAGTTTGTTCAAATCATGGTCCCAGGAGGTAGGGTAGGGACACAGTAGGGGGATCAAGTTTTACATAGGAATATATAGAGGAAATCTTTAAACTTTCTGCTCAAAAACTATGACGCCAGGAAAGCTCAAATTAAAATGGAAGCATCCTCAGGTAGTGTAGATTTCAGTTTGTTCAAATCATGGTCCCCGGGGGTAGGGTAGTGCCACAGTAGGGGGATCAAATTTTTTATAGGAATATATAGAGGAAATCTTTAAACTTTCTTCTCAAAAACTATGACGCCAGGAAAGCTCAAATTAAAATGGAAGCATCCTCAGGTAGTGTAGATTTTAGTTTGTTCAAATCATGGCCCCCGGGGTAGGGTAGGGCCAGAGTAGGGGGATCAAGTTTTACATAGGAATATATATAGAGAAAATCTTTAAACATTCTTCCCAAAAACTATGACGCCAGGAAAGCTCAAATTAAAATAGAAGCATCCTCAGGTAGTGTAGATTTTAGTTTGCTCAAATCATGGTCCCCGGGGGTAGGGTAGGGCCACAGTAGGGGGATCAAGTTTTACATAGGAATATATAAAGGAAATCTTTAAACTTTCTTCTCAAAAACTATGACGCCAGGAAAGCTCAAATTAAAATGAAGCATCCTCAGGAAATGTAGATTTTGGTTTGTTCAAATCATGGTCCCAGGAGGTAGGGTAGGGACACAGTAGGGGGATCAAGTTTTACATAGGAATATATAGAGGAAATCTTTAAACTTTCTTCTCAAAAACTATGACGCCAGGAAAGCTCAAATTAAAATGGAAGCATCCTCTGGTAGTGTAGATTTTAGTTTGTTCAAATCATGGTCCCCGGGGGTAGGGTAGGGCCACAGTAGGGGGATCAAGTTTTACATTGAAATATAAAGAGAAAATCTTTAAACTTTCTGCTCAAAAACTATGACGCCAGGAAAGCTCAAATTAAAATGGAAGCATCCTCAGGAAACGAATATTCTTGTTTGTTTAAATCATGGTTCCCGGGGGTAGGGTAGGGCCACAGTAGGGGGATCAAATTTTTCATAGGAATATATAAAGAAAATCTTTAAACTCTTTTTTCAAGAACTCTGACGCCAGGAAAGCTCAAATTAAAATGGAAGCATCCTCAGGAAGCGAGAATTCTTGTTTGTTCAAATCATGGTCCCCAGGGGTAGAGTAGGGCCACAGTAGGGGGATCAAATTTTACATAGGAATATATAGAGGAAATCTTTAAACTTTCTTCCCAAAAACTATGACGCCTGGAAAGCTCAAATTAAAATAGAAGCATCCTCAGGTAGTGTAGATTTTAGTTTGTTCAATTGATGGTCCCCGGGGGTAGGGTAGGGCCACAGTAGGGGGATCAAGTTTTACATAGGAATATATAAGGGAAATCTTTAAACTTTCTTCTCAAAAACTATGACGCCAGAAAAGCTCAAATTAAAATGGAAGCATCCTCAGAAAGTGTAGATTCTTGGTTTTTCAAATCATGGTCCCCGGGGGTAGGGTAGTGCCACAGTAGGGGGATAAAATTTTATATAGGAATATATAGAGGAAATCTTTAAACTTTCTTCTCAAAAACTATGACGCCAGGAAAGCTCAAATTAAAATGGAAGCATCCTCAGGTAGTGTAGATTTTAGTTTGTTCAAATCATGGTCCCCGGGGGTAGAGTAGTGCCACAGTAGGGGGATCAAATTTTATATAGGAATGTATAGAGGAAATCTTTAAACTTTCTTCTCAAAAACTATGACGCCAGGAAAGCTCAAATTAAAATGGAAGCATCCTCGGGTAGTGTAGATTTTAGTTTGTTCAAATCATGGCCCCCGGGGTAGGGTAGGGCCACAGTAGGGGGATCAAGTTTTACATAGGAATATATAGAGAAAATCTTTAAACTTTTTTCTCAAAAACTATGACGCCAGGAAAGCTCAAATTAAAATGGAAGCATCCTCAGGAAGTGAATATTCTTGTTTGTTCAAATCATGGTCCCCGGGGGTAGGGTAGGGCCACAGTCTGGGGATCAAATTTTACATAGGAATATATAGAGGAAATCTTTAAACTTTCTTCCCAAAAACTATGACGCCTGGAAAGCTCAAATTAAAATGGAAGCATCCTCAAGTATTGTAGATTTTAGTTTGTTCAAATCATGGTCCCCGGGGGTAGGGAAGGGCCACAGTAGGGGGATGAAGTTTTACATAGGAATATATAGAGGAAATCTTTAAACTTTCTTCCCAAAAACAATGACGCCTGGAAAGCTCAAATTAAAATGGAAGCATCCTCAGGAAATGTAGATTTTAGTTTGTTCAAATGATGGTCACCGGGGGTAGGGTAGGGCCACAGTAGGGGGATCAAGTTTTACATAGGAATATATAAAGGAAATCTTTAAACTTTCTTCTCAAAAACTATGACGCCAGGAAAGCTCAAATTAAAATGGAAGCATCCTCAGGTAGTGTAGATTTTAGTTTGTTCAAATCATGGTCCCCGGGGGTAGGGTAAGGCAACAGTCTGGGAATCAAATTTTACATAGGAATATAGAGAGAAAATCTTTAAACTTTCTTCTCAAAAACTATGACGCCAGGAAAGCTCAAATTAAAATGGAAGCATCCTCAGGAAATGAACATCTTGGTTGTTTAAATCATAGTCCCCGAGGGTAGGGTAGGGCCACAGTAGGGAGATCAAGTTTTACATAAGAATATATAGAGGAAATCTTTAAACTTTCTTCCCAAAAACTATGACGCCAGGAAAGCTCAAATTAAAATGGAAGCATCCTCAGGAAGTGAATATTCTTGTTTGTTCAAATCATGGTCCCCGGGGGTAGGGTAGGGACACAGTAGGGGGATCAAATTTTACATAGGAATATATAGAGGAAATCTTAAAACTTTCTTCCCAAAAACTATGACGCCTGGAATGCTCAAACTAAAATGGAAGCATCCTCAGGTAGTGTAGATTTTAGTTTGTTCAAATGATGGTCCCCGGGGGTAGGGTAGGGCCACAGTAGGGGGATCAAGTTTTACATAGGAATATATAAAGGAAATCTTTAAACCTTTTTCTCAAAAACTATGACGCCAGAAAAACTCAAATTAAAATGGAACCATCCTCAGGAAGTGAATATTCTTGTTTGTTCAAATCATGGTCCCCGGGGGTAGGGTAGGGCCACAGTAGGGGGATCAAGTTTTACATAGGAATATATAGAGAAAATCTTTAAACTTTTTTCTCAAAAACTATGACGCCAGGAAAGCTCAAATTAAAATGGAAGCATCCTCAGGAAGTGAATATTCTTGTTTGTTCAAATCATGGTCCCCGGGGGTAGGGTAGGGCCACAGAAGGGGGATCAAGTTTTACATAAGAATATATAGAGAAAATCTTTAAACTTTCTGCTCAAAAACTATGACGCCAGGAAAGCTCAAATTAAAATGGAAGCATCCTCATGAAACGAATATTCTTGTTTGTTCAAATCATGGTCCCCGGGGGTAGGGTAGGGCCACAGTAGGAGGATCAAATTTTACATAGGAATATATAGAGAAAATCTTTAAACTCATTTTTCAAAAACTCTGACGCCAGGAAAGCTCAAATTAAAATGGAAGCATCCTCAGGAAGTGAATATTCTTGTTTGTTCAAATCATGGTCCCTGGGGGTAGAGTAGGGCCACAGTAGGGGGATCAAATTTTACATAGGAATATATAGAGAAAATCTTTAAACTTTCTTCCCAAAAACTATGACGCCTGGAAAGCTCAAATTAAAATGGAAGCATCCTCAGGAAGTGTAAATTTTAGTTTGTTTAAATCATGGTCCCCGGGGGTAGGGTAGGGCCACAGTAGGGGGATCAAGTTTTACATAGGAATATATAAAGGAAATCTTTAAACTTTCTTCTCAAAAACTATGACGCCAGGAAAGCTCAAATTAAAATGGAAGCAACCTCAGGTAGTGTAGATTTTAGTTTGTTCAAATCATGGTCCCCGGGGGTAGGGTAGGGCCACAGTAAGGGGATCAAGTTTTACATAGGAATATAAAGAGGAAATCTTTAAACTTTCTTCCCAAAAACTATGACGCCAGGAAAGCTCAAATTAAAATGGAAGCATCCTCAGGAAGTGAATATTCTTGTTTGTTCAAATCATGGTCCCCAAGGGTAGGGTAGGGCCACAGTAGGGGGATCAAATTCTACATAGGAATATATAGAGGAAATCTTTAAACTTTCTTCTCAAAAACTATGACGCCTGGAAAGCTCAAATTAAAATGGAAGCATCCTCAGCTTGTGTAGATTTTAGTTTGTTCAAATCATGGTCCCCGGGGGTAGGGTAGGGCCACAGTAGGGGGATCAAGTTTTACATAGGAATATAAAGAGGAAATCTTTAAACTTTCTTCCCAAAAACTATGACGCCAGGAAAGCTCAAATTAAAATGGAAGCATTTTCAGGAAGTGAATATTCTTGTTTGTTCAGATCATGGTCCCCGGGGGTAGGGTAGGGCCACAGTAGGGGGATCAAATTTTACATAGGAATATTTTGAGGAAATCTTAAAACTTTCTTCCCAAAAACTATGACGCCTGGAATGCTCAAACTAAAATGGAAGCATCCTCAGGTAGTGTAGATTTTAGTTTGTTCAAATGATGGTCCCCGGGGGTAGGGTAGGGCCACAGTAGGGGGATCAAGTTTTACATAGGAATATATAAGGGAAATCTTTAAACCTTTTTCTCAAAAACTATGACGCCAGAAAAACTCAAATTAAAATGGAAGCATCCTCAGGAAGTGAATAATCTTGTTTGTTCAAATCATGGTCCCCGGGGGTAGGGTAGGGCCACAGTAGGGGGATCAAATTTTACATAGGAATATAAAGAGAAAATCTTTAAACTTTTTTCTCAAAAACTATGACGCCAGGAAAGCTCAAATTAAAATGGAAGCATCCTCAGGAAGTGAATATTCTTGTTTGTTCAAATCATGGTCCCCGGGGGTAGGGTAGGGCCACAGAAGGGGGATCAAGTTTTACATAAGAATATATAGAGAAAATCTTTAAACTTTCTGCTCAAAAACTATGACGCCAGGAAAGCTCAAATTTAAATGGAAGCATCCTCATGAAACGAATATTCTTGTTTGTTCAAATCATGGTCCCCGGGGGTAGGGTAGGGCCACAGTAGGAAGATCAAATTTTACATAGGAATATATAGAGAAAATCTTTAAACTCATTTTTCAAAAACTATGACGCCAGGAAAGCTCAAACTAAAATGGAAGCATCCTCAGGAAGTGAATATTCTTGTTTGTTCAAATCATGGTCCCAGGGGGTAGAGTAGGGCCACAGTAGGGGGATCAAATTTTACATAGGAATATATAGAGAAAATCTTTAAACTTTCTTCCCAAAAACTATGACGCCTGGAAAGCTCAAATTAAAATGGAAGCATCCTCAGGAAGTGTAAATTTTAGTTTGTTCAAATCATGGTCCCCGGGGGTAGGGTAGGGCCACAGTAGGGGGATCAAGTTTTACATAGGAATATATAAAGGAAATCTTTAAACTTTCTTCTCAAAAACTATGACGCCAGGAAAGCTCAAATTAAAATGGAAGCAACCTCAGGTAGTGTAGATTTTAGTTTGTTCAAATCATGGTCCCCGGGGGTAGGGTAGGGCCACAGTAAGGGGATCAAGTTTTACATAGGAATATAAAGAGGAAATCTTTAAACTTTCTTCCCAAAAACTATGACGCCAGGAAAGCTCAAATTAAAATGGAAGCATCCTCAGGAAGTGAATATTCTTGTTTGTTCAAATCATGGTCCCCAAGGGTAGGGTAGGGCCACAGTAGGGGGATCAAATTCTACATAGGAATATATAGAGGAAATCTTTAAACTTTCTTCTCAAAAACTATGACGCCTGGAAAGCTCAAATTAAAATGGAAGCATCCTCAGCTTGTGTAGATTTTAGTTTGTTCAAATCATGGTCCCCGGGGGTAGGGTAGGGCCACAGTAGGGGGATCAAGTTTTACATAGGAATATAAAGAGGAAATCTTTAAACTTTCTTCCCAAAAACTATGACGCCAGGAAAGCTCAAATTAAAATGGAAGCATCTTCAGGAAGTGAATATTCTTGTTTGTTCAGATCATGGTCCCCGGGGGTAGGGTAGGGCCACAGTAGGGGGATCAAATTTTACATAGGAATATATAGAGAAAATCTTTAAACTTTCTTCTCAAAAACTATGACGCCTGGAAAGCTCAAATTAAAATGGAAAGCATCCTCAGCTTGTGTAGATTTTAGTTTGTTCAAATCATGGTCCCCGGGGGTAGGGTAGGGCCACAGTAGGGGGATCAAGTTTTACATAGTAATATATAGAGGAAATCTTTAAACTTTCTTCTCAAAAACTATGACGCCTGGAAAGCTCAAATTAAAATGAAAGCATCCTCAGGTAGTGTAGATTTTAGTTTTTTCAAATCATGGTCCCAGGGGGTAGGGTAGGGCCACAGTAGGGGGATCAAATTTTACATAGGAATATAGAGAGAAAATCTTTAAACTTTCTTCTCAAAACCTATGACGCCTGGAAAGCTCAAATTAAAATGGAAGCATCCTGAGGAAGTGAATATTCTTGTTTGTTCAAATCATGGTCCCCGGGGGTAGGGTAGGGCCACAGTAGGTGGATCAAGTTTTACATTGGAATATATAGAGAAAATCTTTAAACTTTCTTCCCAAAAACAATGACGCAAGGAAAGCTCAAATTAAAATGGAAGCATCCTGAGGTAGTGTAGATTTTAGTTTGTTCAAATCATGGTGCCCAGGGGTAGGGTAGGGCCACAGTAGGGGGATCAAGTTTTACATAGGAATATATAGAGAAAATCTTTAAACATTCTTCCCAAAAACTATGACGCCTGGAAAGCTCAAATTAAAATGGAAGCATCCTCAGGTAGAGTAGATTTTAGTTTGTTCAAATCATGGTCCCCGGGGGTAGGGTAGGGCCACAGTAGGGGGATCAAGTTTTACATAGGAATATATAAGGGAAATCTTTAAACTTTCTTCTCAAAAACTATGACACCAGGAAAGCTCAATTAAAATGAAAGCATCCTCAGGAAGTGAATATTCTTGTTTGTTCAAATCATGGTCCCCGGGGGTAGGGTAGGGCCACAGTAGGGGGATCAAATTTGACATAGGAATATATAGAGGAAATCTTTAAACTTTCTTCTCAAAAACTATGACGCCTGGAAAGCTCAAATTAAAATGGAAGCATCCTCAGCTTGCGTAGATTTTAGTTTGTTCAAATCATGGTCCCCGGGGGTAGGGTAGGGCCACAGTAGGGGGATCAAGTTTTACATAGTAATATATAGAGGAAATCTTTAAACTTTCTTCCCAAAAACTATGACGCCTGGAAAGCTCAAATTAAAATGAAAGCATCCTCAGGTAGTGTAGATTTTAGTTTGTTCAAATCATGGTCCCAGGGGGTAGGGTAGGGCCACAGTAGGGGGATCAAGTTTTACATAGGAATATAGAGAGAAAATCTTTAAACTTTCTTCTCAAAAACTATGACGCCAAGAAAGCTCAAATTAAAATGGAAGCATCCTGAGGAAGTGAAAATTCTTGTTTGTTCAAATCATGGTCCCCGGGGGTAGGGTAGGGCCACAGTAGGTGGATCAAGTTTTACATTGGAATATATAGAGGAAATCTTTAAACTTTTTTCTCAAAAACTATGACGCCAGGAAAGCTCAAATTAAAATGGAAGCATCCTCAGGTAGTGTAGATTTTAGTTTGTTCAAATCATGGTGCCCGGGGGTAGTGTAGGGCCACAGTAGGGGGATCAAGTTTTACATAGGAATATATAGAGAAAATCTTTAAACTTTCTTCCCAAAAACTATGACGCCTGGAAAGCTCAAATTAAAATGGAAGCATCCTCAGGTAGAGTAGATTTTAGTTTGTTCAAATCATGGTCCCCGGGGGTAGTGTAGGGCCACAGTAGGGGGATCAAGTTTTACATAGGAATATATAAGGGAAATCTTTAAACTTTCTTCTCAAAAACTATGACACCAGGAAAGCTCAATTCAAATAATAGCATCCTCAGGAAGTGAATATTCTTGTTTGTTCAAATCATGGTCCCCGGGGGTAGGGTAGGGCCACAGTAGGGGGGGTCAAGTTTTACATAGGAATATATAAGGGAAATCTTTAAACTTTCTTCTCAAAAACTATGACACCAGGAAAGCTCAATTAAAATGAAAGCATCCTCAGGAAGTGAATATTCTTGTTTGTTCAAATCATGGTCCCCGGGGGTAGGGTAGGGCCACAGTAGGGGGATCAAATTTGACATAGGAATATATAGAGGAAATCTTTAAACTTTCTTCTCAAAAACTATGACGCCTGGAAAGCTCAAATTAAAACGGAAGCATCCTCAGCTTGCGTAGATTTTAGTTTGTTCAAATCATGTTCCCCGGGGGTAGGGTAGGGCCACAGTAGGGGGATCAAGTTTTACATAGTAATATATAGAGGAAATCTTTAAACTTTCTTCCCAAAAACTATGACGCCTGGAAAGCTCAAATTAAAATGAAAGCATCCTCAGGTAGTGTAGATTTTAGTTTGTTCAAATCATGGTCCCAGGGGGTAGGGTAGGGCCACAGTAGGGGGATCAAGTTTTACATAGGAATATAGAGAGAAAATCTTTAAACTTTCTTCTCAAAAACTATGACGCCAAGAAAGCTCAAATTAAAATGGAAGCATCCTGAGGAAGTGAAAATTCTTGTTTGTTCAAATCATGGTCCCCGGGGGTAGGGTAGGGCCACAGTAGGTGGATCAAGTTTTACATTGGAATATATAGAGGAAATCTTTAAACTTTTTTCTCAAAAACTATGACGCTAGGAAAGCTCAAATTAAAATGGAAGCATCCTCAGGTAGTGTAGATTTTAGTTTGTTCAAATCATGGTGCCCGGGGGTAGTGTAGGGCCACAGTAGGGGGATCAAGTTTTACATAGGAATATATAGAGAAAATCTTTAAACTTTCTTCCCAAAAACTATGACGCCTGGAAAGCTCAAATTAAAATGGAAGCATCCTCAGGTAGAGTAGATTTTAGTTTGTTCAAATCATGGTCCCCGGGGGTAGGGTAGGGCCACAGTAGGGGGATCAAGTTTTACATAGGAATATATAAGGGAAATCTTTAAACTTTCTTCTCAAAAACTATGACACCAGGAAAGCTCAATTCAAATGAAAGCATCCTCAGGAAGTGAATATTCTTGTTTGTTCAAATCATGGTCCCCGGGGGTAGGGTAGGGCCACAGTAGGGGGATCAAATTTTACATAGGAATATGTAGAGGAAATCTTTAAACTTTCTTCTCAAAAACTATGACGCCAGGAAAGCTCAAATTAAAATGAAAGTATCCTCAGGTAGTGTAGATTTTAGTTTGTTCAAATCATGGTCCCCGGGGGTAGGGTAGGGCCACAGTAGGGGGATCAAGTTTTACATAGGAATATATAGAGAAAATCTTTAAACTTTTTCCTCAAAACCTATGACGCCAGGAAAGCTCAAATTAAAATGGAAGCATCCTCAGAAAGTGTAAATTCTTGTTTGTTCAAATCATGGTCCCCAGGGGTAGGGTAGTGCCACAGGAGGGGGATCAAATTTTATATAGGAAAATATAGAGGAAATCTTTAAACTTTCTTCTCAAAAACTATGACGCCAGGAAAGCTCAAATTAAAATGGAAGCATCCTCAGGTAGTGTAGATTTTAGTTTGTTCAAATCATGGTCCCAGGAGGTAGGGTAGGGCCACAGTAGGGGGATCAAGTTTTACATAGGAATATATAAGGGAAATCATTAAACTTTCTTCTCAAAAACTATGACACCAGGAAAGCTCAATTAAAATGAAAGCATCCTCAGGAAGTGAATATTCTTGTTTGTTCAAATCATGGTCCCCGGGGGCAGGGTAGGGCCACAGTAGGGGGATCAAATTTTACATAGGAATATGTAGAGGAAATCTTTAAACTTTCTTCTCAAAAACTATGACGCCAGGAAAGCTCAAATTAAAATGAAAGCATCCTCAGGTAGTGTAGATTTTAGTTTGTTCAAATCATGGTCCCCGGGGGTAGGGTAGGGCCACAGTAGGGGGATAAATTTTTACATAGGAATATATAGAGGAAATCTTTAAACTTTCTCCTCAAAACCTATGACGCCAGGAAAGCTCAAATCAAAAAATGGAAGTATCCTCAGAAAGTGTAAATTCTTGTTTGTTCAAATCATGGTCCCCAGGGGTAGGGTAGTGCCACAGTAGGGGGATCAAATTTTATATAGGAATATATAGAGAAAATCTTTAAACTTTCTTCTCAAAAACTATGACGCCAGGAAAGCTCAAATTAAAATGGAAGCATCCTCAGGTTGTGTAGATTTTAGTTTGTTCAAATCATGGTCCCCGGGGGTAGGGTAGGGCCACGGTAGGGGGATGAAATTTTACATAGGAATATATAGAGAAAATCTTTAAACTTTCTTCTCAAAAACTATGACGCCTGGAAAGCTCAAATTAAAATGAAAGCATCCTCAGGTAGTGTAGATTTTAGTTTGTTCAAATCATGGTCCCAGGGGGTAGGGTAGGGCCACAGTAGGGGGATAAATTTTTACATAGGAATATATAGAGGAAATCTTTAAACTTTCTCCTCAAAACCTATGACGCCAGGAAAGCTCAAATCAAAAAATGGAAGTATCCTCAGAAAGTGTAAATTCTTGTTTGTTCAAATCATGGTCCCCAGGGGTAGGGTAGTGCCACAGTAGGAGGATCAAATTTTATATAGGAATATATAGAGGAAATCTTTAAACTTTCTTCTCAAAAACTATGACGCCAGGAAAGCTCAAATTAAAATGGAAGCATCCTCAGGTTGTGTAGATTTTAGTTTTTTCAAATCATGGTCCCAGGGGGTAGGGTAGGGCCACAGTAGGGGGATCAAATTTTACATAGGAATATAGAGAGAAAATCTTTAAACTTTCTTCTCAAAACCTATGACGCCTGGAAAGCTCAAATTAAAATGGAAGCATCCTGAGGAAGTGAATATTCTTGTTTGTTCAAATCATGGTCCCCGGGGGTAGGGTAGGGCCACAGTAGGTGGATCAAGTTTTACATTGGAATATATAGAGAAAATCTTTAAACTTTCTTCCCAAAAACAATGACGCAAGGAAAGCTCAAATTAAAATGGAAGCATCCTGAGGTAGTGTAGATTTTAGTTTGTTCAAATCATGGTGCCCAGGGGTAGGGTAGGGCCACAGTAGGGGGATCAAGTTTTACATAGGAATATATAGAGAAAATCTTTAAACATTCTTCCCAAAAACTATGACGCCTGGAAAGCTCAAATTAAAATGGAAGCATCCTCAGGTAGAGTAGATTTTAGTTTGTTCAAATCATGGTCCCCGGGGGTAGGGTAGGGCCACAGTAGGGGGATCAAGTTTTACATAGGAATATATAAGGGAAATCTTTAAACTTTCTTCTCAAAAACTATGACACCAGGAAAGCTCAATTAAAATGAAAGCATCCTCAGGAAGTGAATATTCTTGTTTGTTCAAATCATGGTCCCCGGGGGTAGGGTAGGGCCACAGTAGGGGGATCAAATTTGACATAGGAATATATAGAGGAAATCTTTAAACTTTCTTCTCAAAAACTATGACGCCTGGAAAGCTCAAATTAAAATGGAAGCATCCTCAGCTTGCGTAGATTTTAGTTTGTTCAAATCATGGTCCCCGGGGGTAGGGTAGGGCCACAGTAGGGGGATCAAGTTTTACATAGTAATATATAGAGGAAATCTTTAAACTTTCTTCCCAAAAACTATGACGCCTGGAAAGCTCAAATTAAAATGAAAGCATCCTCAGGTAGTGTAGATTTTAGTTTGTTCAAATCATGGTCCCAGGGGGTAGGGTAGGGCCACAGTAGGGGGATCAAGTTTTACATAGGAATATAGAGAGAAAATCTTTAAACTTTCTTCTCAAAAACTATGACGCCAAGAAAGCTCAAATTAAAATGGAAGCATCCTGAGGAAGTGAAAATTCTTGTTTGTTCAAATCATGGTCCCCGGGGGTAGGGTAGGGCCACAGTAGGTGGATCAAGTTTTACATTGGAATATATAGAGGAAATCTTTAAACTTTTTTCTCAAAAACTATGACGCCAGGAAAGCTCAAATTAAAATGGAAGCATCCTCAGGTAGTGTAGATTTTAGTTTGTTCAAATCATGGTGCCCGGGGGTAGTGTAGGGCCACAGTAGGGGGATCAAGTTTTACATAGGAATATATAGAGAAAATCTTTAAACTTTCTTCCCAAAAACTATGACGCCTGGAAAGCTCAAATTAAAATGGAAGCATCCTCAGGTAGAGTAGATTTTAGTTTGTTCAAATCATGGTCCCCGGGGGTAGTGTAGGGCCACAGTAGGGGGATCAAGTTTTACATAGGAATATATAAGGGAAATCTTTAAACTTTCTTCTCAAAAACTATGACACCAGGAAAGCTCAATTCAAATGAAAGCATCCTCAGGAAGTGAATATTCTTGTTTGTTCAAATCATGGTCCCCGGGGGTAGGGTAGGGCCACAGTAGGGGGGGTCAAGTTTTACATAGGAATATATAAGGGAAATCTTTAAACTTTCTTCTCAAAAACTATGACACCAGGAAAGCTCAATTAAAATGAAAGCATCCTCAGGAAGTGAATATTCTTGTTTGTTCAAATCATGGTCCCCGGGGGTAGGGTAGGGCCACAGTAGGGGGATCAAATTTGACATAGGAATATATAGAGGAAATCTTTAAACTTTCTTCTCAAAAACTATGACGCCTGGAAAGCTCAAATTAAAACGGAAGCATCCTCAGCTTGCGTAGATTTTAGTTTGTTCAAATCATGTTCCCCGGGGGTAGGGTAGGGCCACAGTAGGGGGATCAAGTTTTACATAGTAATATATAGAGGAAATCTTTAAACTTTCTTCCCAAAAACTATGACGCCTGGAAAGCTCAAATTAAAATGAAAGCATCCTCAGGTAGTGTAGATTTTAGTTTGTTCAAATCATGGTCCCAGGGGGTAGGGTAGGGCCACAGTAGGGGGATCAAGTTTTACATAGGAATATAGAGAGAAAATCTTTAAACTTTCTTCTCAAAAACTATGACGCCAAGAAAGCTCAAATTAAAATGGAAGCATCCTGAGGAAGTGAAAATTCTTGTTTGTTCAAATCATGGTCCCCGGGGGTAGGGTAGGGCCACAGTAGGTGGATCAAGTTTTACATTGGAATATATAGAGGAAATCTTTAAACTTTTTTCTCAAAAACTATGACGCCAGGAAAGCTCAAATTAAAATGGAAGCATCCTCAGGTAGTGTAGATTTTAGTTTGTTCAAATCATGGTGCCCGGGGGTAGTGTAGGGCCACAGTAGGGGGATCAAGTTTTACATAGGAATATATAGAGAAAATCTTTAAACTTTCTTCCCAAAAACTATGACGCCTGGAAAGCTCAAATTAAAATGGAAGCATCCTCAGGTAGAGTAGATTTTAGTTTGTTCAAATCATGGTCCCCGGGGGTAGTGTAGGGCCACAGTAGGGGGATCAAGTTTTACATAGGAATATATAAGGGAAATCTTTAAACTTTCTTCTCAAAAACTATGACACCAGGAAAGCTCAATTCAAATGAAAGCATCCTCAGGAAGTGAATATTCTTGTTTGTTCAAATCATGGTCCCCGGGGGTAGGGTAGGGCCACAGTAGGGGGGGTCAAGTTTTACATAGGAATATATAAGGGAAATCTTTAAACTTTCTTCTCAAAAACTATGACACCAGGAAAGCTCAATTAAAATGAAAGCATCCTCAGGAAGTGAATATTCTTGTTTGTTCAAATCATGGTCCCCGGGGGTAGGGTAGGGCCACAGTAGGGGGATCAAATTTGACATAGGAATATATAGAGGAAATCTTTAAACTTTCTTCTCAAAAACTATGACGCCTGGAAAGCTCAAATTAAAACGGAAGCATCCTCAGCTTGCGTAGATTTTAGTCTGTTCAAATCATGTTCCCCGGGGGTAGGGTAGGGCCACAGTAGGGGGATCAAGTTTTACATAGTAATATATAGAGGAAATCTTTAAACTTTCTTCCCAAAAACTATGACGCCTGGAAAGCTCAAATTAAAATGAAAGCATCCTCAGGTAGTGTAGATTTTAGTTTGTTCAAATCATGGTCCCAGGGGGTAGGGTAGGGCCACAGTAGGGGGATCAAGTTTTACATAGGAATATAGAGAGAAAATCTTTAAACTTTCTTCTCAAAAACTATGACGCCAAGAAAGCTCAAATTAAAATGGAAGCATCCTGAGGAAGTGAAAATTCTTGTTTGTTCAAATCATGGTCCCCGGGGGTAGGGTAGGGCCACAGTAGGTGGATCAAGTTTTACATTGGAATATATAGAGGAAATCTTTAAACTTTTTTCTCAAAAACTATGACGCCAGGAAAGCTCAAATTAAAATGGAAGCATCCTCAGGTAGTGTAGATTTTAGTTTGTTCAAATCATGGTGCCCGGGGGTAGTGTAGGGCCACAGTAGGGGGATCAAGTTTTACATAGGAATATATAGAGAAAATCTTTAAACTTTCTTCCCAAAAACTATGACGCCTGGAAAGCTCAAATTAAAATGGAAGCATCCTCAGGTAGAGTAGATTTTAGTTTGTTCAAATCATGGTCCCCGGGGGTAGGGTAGGGCCACAGTAGGGGGATCAAGTTTTACATAGGAATATATAAGGGAAATCTTTAAACTTTCTTCTCAAAAACTATGACACCAGGAAAGCTCAATTCAAATGAAAGCATCCTCAGGAAGTGAATATTCTTGTTTGTTCAAATCATGGTCCCCGGGGGTAGGGTAGGGCCACAGTAGGGGGATCAAATTTTACATAGGAATATGTAGAGGAAATCTTTAAACTTTCTTCTCAAAAACTATGACGCCAGGAAAGCTCAAATTAAAATGAAAGTATCCTCAGGTAGTGTAGATTTTAGTTTGTTCAAATCATGGTCCCCGGGGGTAGGGTAGGGCCACAGTAGGGGGATCAAGTTTTACATAGGAATATATAGAGAAAATCTTTAAACTTTTTCCTCAAAACCTATGACGCCAGGAAAGCTCAAATTAAAATGGAAGCATCCTCAGAAAGTGTAAATTCTTGTTTGTTCAAATCATGGTCCCCAGGGGTAGGGTAGTGCCACAGTAGGGGGATCAAATTTTATATAGGAAAATATAGAGGAAATCTTTAAACTTTCTTCTCAAAAACTATGACGCCAGGAAAGCTCAAATTAAAATGGAAGCATCCTCAGGTAGTGTAGATTTTAGTTTGTTCAAATCATGGTCCCAGGAGGTAGGGTAGGGCCACAGTAGGGGGATCAAGTTTTACATAGGAATATATAAGGGAAATCATTAAACTTTCTTCTCAAAAACTATGACACCAGGAAAGCTCAATTAAAATGAAAGCATCCTCAGGAAGTGAATATTCTTGTTTGTTCAAATCATGGTCCCCGGGGGCAGGGTAGGGCCACAGTAGGGGGATCAAATTTTACATAGGAATATGTAGAGGAAATCTTTAAACTTTCTTCTCAAAAACTATGACGCCAGGAAAGCTCAAATTAAAATGAAAGCATCCTCAGGTAGTGTAGATTTTAGTTTGTTCAAATCATGGTCCCCGGGGGTAGGGTAGGGCCACAGTAGGGGGATAAATTTTTACATAGGAATATATAGAGGAAATCTTTAAACTTTCTCCTCAAAACCTATGACGCCAGGAAAGCTCAAATCAAAAAATGGAAGTATCCTCAGAAAGTGTAAATTCTTGTTTGTTCAAATCATGGTCCCCAGGGGTAGGGTAGTGCCACAGTAGGGGGATCAAATTTTATATAGGAATATATAGAGAAAATCTTTAAACTTTCTTCTCAAAAACTATGACGCCAGGAAAGCTCAAATTAAAATGGAAGCATCCTCAGGTTGTGTAGATTTTAGTTTGTTCAAATCATGGTCCCCGGGGGTAGGGTAGGGCCACGGTAGGGGGATGAAATTTTACATAGGAATATATAGAGAAAATCTTTAAACTTTCTTCTCAAAAACTATGACGCCTGGAAAGCTCAAATTAAAATGAAAGCATCCTCAGGTAGTGTAGATTTTAGTTTGTTCAAATCATGGTCCCAGGGGGTAGGGTAGGGCCACAGTAGGGGGATAAATTTTTACATAGGAATATATAGAGGAAATCTTTAAACTTTCTCCTCAAAACCTATGACGCCAGGAAAGCTCAAATCAAAAAATGGAAGTATCCTCAGAAAGTGTAAATTCTTGTTTGTTCAAATCATGGTCCCCAGGGGTAGGGTAGTGCCACAGTAGGAGGATCAAATTTTATATAGGAATATATAGAGGAAATCTTTAAACTTTCTTCTCAAAAACTATGACGCCAGGAAAGCTCAAATTAAAATGGAAGCATCCTCAGGTTGTGTAGATTTTAGTTTTTTCAAATCATGGTCCCAGGGGGTAGGGTAGGGCCACAGTAGGGGGATCAAATTTTACATAGGAATATAGAGAGAAAATCTTTAAACTTTCTTCTCAAAACCTATGACGCCTGGAAAGCTCAAATTAAAATGGAAGCATCCTGAGGAAGTGAATATTCTTGTTTGTTCAAATCATGGTCCCCGGGGGTAGGGTAGGGCCACAGTAGGTGGATCAAGTTTTACATTGGAATATATAGAGAAAATCTTTAAACTTTCTTCCCAAAAACAATGACGCAAGGAAAGCTCAAATTAAAATGGAAGCATCCTGAGGTAGTGTAGATTTTAGTTTGTTCAAATCATGGTGCCCAGGGGTAGGGTAGGGCCACAGTAGGGGGATCAAGTTTTACATAGGAATATATAGAGAAAATCTTTAAACATTCTTCCCAAAAACTATGACGCCTGGAAAGCTCAAATTAAAATGGAAGCATCCTCAGGTAGAGTAGATTTTAGTTTGTTCAAATCATGGTCCCCGGGGGTAGGGTAGGGCCACAGTAGGGGGATCAAGTTTTACATAGGAATATATAAGGGAAATCTTTAAACTTTCTTCTCAAAAACTATGACGCCAAGAAAGCTCAAATTAAAATGGAAGCATCCTGAGGAAGTGAAAATTCTTGTTTGTTCAAATCATGGTCCCCGGGGGTAGGGTAGGGCCACAGTAGGTGGATCAAGTTTTACATTGGAATATATAGAGGAAATCTTTAAACTTTTTTCTCAAAAACTATGACGCCAGGAAAGCTCAAATTAAAATGGAAGCATCCTCAGGTAGTGTAGATTTTAGTTTGTTCAAATCATGGTGCCCGGGGGTAGTGTAGGGCCACAGTAGGGGGATCAAGTTTTACATAGGAATATATAGAGAAAATCTTTAAACTTTCTTCCCAAAAACTATGACGCCTGGAAAGCTCAAATTAAAATGGAAGCATCCTCAGGTAGAGTAGATTTTAGTTTGTTCAAATCATGGTCCCCGGGGGTAGTGTAGGGCCACAGTAGGGGGATCAAGTTTTACATAGGAATATATAAGGGAAATCTTTAAACTTTCTTCTCAAAAACTATGACACCAGGAAAGCTCAATTCAAATGAAAGCATCCTCAGGAAGTGAATATTCTTGTTTGTTCAAATCATGGTCCCCGGGGGTAGGGTAGGGCCACAGTAGGGGGGGTCAAGTTTTACATAGGAATATATAAGGGAAATCTTTAAACTTTCTTCTCAAAAACTATGACACCAGGAAAGCTCAATTAAAATGAAAGCATCCTCAGGAAGTGAATATTCTTGTTTGTTCAAATCATGGTCCCCGGGGGTAGGGTAGGGCCACAGTAGGGGGATCAAATTTGACATAGGAATATATAGAGGAAATCTTTAAACTTTCTTCTCAAAAACTATGACGCCTGGAAAGCTCAAATTAAAACGGAAGCATCCTCAGCTTGCGTAGATTTTAGTTTGTTCAAATCATGTTCCCCGGGGGTAGGGTAGGGCCACAGTAGGGGGATCAAGTTTTACATAGTAATATATAGAGGAAATCTTTAAACTTTCTTCCCAAAAACTATGACGCCTGGAAAGCTCAAATTAAAATGAAAGCATCCTCAGGTAGTGTAGATTTTAGTTTGTTCAAATCATGGTCCCAGGGGGTAGGGTAGGGCCACAGTAGGGGGATCAAGTTTTACATAGGAATATAGAGAGAAAATCTTTAAACTTTCTTCTCAAAAACTATGACGCCAAGAAAGCTCAAATTAAAATGGAAGCATCCTGAGGAAGTGAAAATTCTTGTTTGTTCAAATCATGGTCCCCGGGGGTAGGGTAGGGCCACAGTAGGTGGATCAAGTTTTACATTGGAATATATAGAGGAAATCTTTAAACTTTTTTCTCAAAAACTATGACGCCAGGAAAGCTCAAATTAAAATGGAAGCATCCTCAGGTAGTGTAGATTTTAGTTTGTTCAAATCATGGTGCCCGGGGGTAGTGTAGGGCCACAGTAGGGGGATCAAGTTTTACATAGGAATATATAGAGAAAATCTTTAAACTTTCTTCCCAAAAACTATGACGCCTGGAAAGCTCAAATTAAAATGGAAGCATCCTCAGGTAGAGTAGATTTTAGTTTGTTCAAATCATGGTCCCCGGGGGTAGGGTAGGGCCACAGTAGGGGGATCAAGTTTTACATAGGAATATATAAGGGAAATCTTTAAACTTTCTTCTCAAAAACTATGACACCAGGAAAGCTCAATTCAAATGAAAGCATCCTCAGGAAGTGAATATTCTTGTTTGTTCAAATCATGGTCCCCGGGGGTAGGGTAGGGCCACAGTAGGGGGATCAAATTTTACATAGGAATATGTAGAGGAAATCTTTAAACTTTCTTCTCAAAAACTATGACGCCAGGAAAGCTCAAATTAAAATGAAAGTATCCTCAGGTAGTGTAGATTTTAGTTTGTTCAAATCATGGTCCCCGGGGGTAGGGTAGGGCCACAGTAGGGGGATCAAGTTTTACATAGGAATATATAGAGAAAATCTTTAAACTTTTTCCTCAAAACCTATGACGCCAGGAAAGCTCAAATTAAAATGGAAGCATCCTCAGAAAGTGTAAATTCTTGTTTGTTCAAATCATGGTCCCCAGGGGTAGGGTAGTGCCACAGGAGGGGGATCAAATTTTATATAGGAAAATATAGAGGAAATCTTTAAACTTTCTTCTCAAAAACTATGACGCCAGGAAAGCTCAAATTAAAATGGAAGCATCCTCAGGTAGTGTAGATTTTAGTTTGTTCAAATCATGGTCCCAGGAGGTAGGGTAGGGCCACAGTAGGGGGATCAAGTTTTACATAGGAATATATAAGGGAAATCATTAAACTTTCTTCTCAAAAACTATGACACCAGGAAAGCTCAATTAAAATGAAAGCATCCTCAGGAAGTGAATATTCTTGTTTGTTCAAATCATGGTCCCCGGGGGCAGGGTAGGGCCACAGTAGGGGGATCAAATTTTACATAGGAATATGTAGAGGAAATCTTTAAACTTTCTTCTCAAAAACTATGACGCCAGGAAAGCTCAAATTAAAATGAAAGCATCCTCAGGTAGTGTAGATTTTAGTTTGTTCAAATCATGGTCCCCGGGGGTAGGGTAGGGCCACAGTAGGGGGATAAATTTTTACATAGGAATATATAGAGGAAATCTTTAAACTTTCTCCTCAAAACCTATGACGCCAGGAAAGCTCAAATCAAAAAATGGAAGTATCCTCAGAAAGTGTAAATTCTTGTTTGTTCAAATCATGGTCCCCAGGGGTAGGGTAGTGCCACAGTAGGGGGATCAAATTTTATATAGGAATATATAGAGAAAATCTTTAAACTTTCTTCTCAAAAACTATGACGCCAGGAAAGCTCAAATTAAAATGGAAGCATCCTCAGGTTGTGTAGATTTTAGTTTGTTCAAATCATGGTCCCCGGGGGTAGGGTAGGGCCACGGTAGGGGGATGAAATTTTACATAGGAATATATAGAGAAAATCTTTAAACTTTCTTCTCAAAAACTATGACGCCTGGAAAGCTCAAATTAAAATGAAAGCATCCTCAGGTAGTGTAGATTTTAGTTTGTTCAAATCATGGTCCCAGGGGGTAGGGTAGGGCCACAGTAGGGGGATAAATTTTTACATAGGAATATATAGAGGAAATCTTTAAACTTTCTCCTCAAAACCTATGACGCCAGGAAAGCTCAAATCAAAAAATGGAAGTATCCTCAGAAAGTGTAAATTCTTGTTTGTTCAAATCATGGTCCCCAGGGGTAGGGTAGTGCCACAGTAGGAGGATCAAATTTTATATAGGAATATATAGAGGAAATCTTTAAACTTTCTTCTCAAAAACTATGACGCCAGGAAAGCTCAAATTAAAATGGAAGCATCCTCAGGTTGTGTAGATTTTAGTTTGTTCAAATCATGGTCCCCGGGGGTAGGGTAGGGCCACGGTAGGGGGATGAAATTTTACATAGGAATATATAGAGAAAATCTTTAAACTTTCTTCTCAAAAACTATGACGCCTGGAAAGCTCAAATTAAAATGAAAGCATCCTCAGGTAGTGTAGATTTTAGTTTGTTCAAATCATGGTCCCAGGGGGTAGGGTAGGGCCACAGTAGGGGGATCAAGTTTTACATAGGAATATATAGAGAAAATCTTTAAACTTTCTTCTCAAAAACTATGACGCCAGGAAAGCTCAAATTAAAATGGAAGCATCCTCAGAAAGTGTAGATTCTTGGTTCTTCAAATCATGGTCCCCGGGGGTAGGGTAGTGCCACAGCAGGGGGATCAAATTTTTTATAGGAATATATACAGGAAATCTTTAAACTTTCTTCTCAAAAACTATGACGCCAAGAAAGCTCAAATTAAAATGGAAGCATCCTCAGGAAGTGTAGATTTTAGTTTGTTCAAATCATGGTCCCCGGGGGTAGGGTAGGGCCACAGTAGGGGGATCAAATTTTATATAGGAATATATAGAGGAAATCTTTAAACTTTCTTCTCAAAAACTATGACGCCAGGAAAGCTCAAATTAAAATGGAAGCATCCTCAGGTAGTGTAGATTTTAGTTTGTTCAAATCATGGCCCCCGGGGTAGGGTAGGGCCACAGTAGGGGGATCAAATTTTACATAGGAATATATATAGAGAAAATCTTTAAACTTTCTTCCCAAAAAATATGACGCCAGGAAAGCTCAAATTAAAATGGAAGCATCCTCAGGTAGTGTAGATTTTAGTTTGTTCAAATCATGGTCCCCGGGGGTAGGGTAGGGCCACAGTAGGGGGATCAAGTTTTACATAGGAATATATAGAGGAAATCTTTAAACTTTCTTCTCAAAAACTATGACGCCTGGAAAGCTCAAATTAAAATGAAAGCATCCTCAGGTAGTGTAGATTTTAGTTTGTTCAAATCATGGTCCCAGGGGGTAGGGTAGGGCCACAGTAGGGGGATCAAATTTTACATAGGAATATATTGAGAAAATCTTTAAACTTTCTTCTCAAAAACTATGACGCCAGGAAAGCTCAAATTAAAATGGAAGCATCCTCAGAAAGTGTAGATTTTAGTTTGTTCAAATCATGGTCCCCGGGGGTAGGGTAGTGCCACAGTAGGGGGATCAAATTTTTTATAGGAATATATAGAGGAAATCTTTAAACTTTCTTCTCAAAAACTATGACGCCAGGAAAGCTCAAATTAAAATGGAAGTATCCTCAGAAAGTGTAAATTCTTGTTTGTTCAAATCATGGTCCCCAGGGGTAGGGTAGTGCCACAGTAGGAGGATCAAATTTTATATAGGAATATATAGAGGAAATCTTTAAACTTTCTTCTCAAAAACTATGACGCCAGGAAAGCTCAAATTAAAATGGAAGCATCCTCAGGTTGTGTAGATTTTAGTTTGTTCAAATCATGGTCCCCGGGGGTAGGGTAGGGCCACGGTAGGGGGATGAAATTTTACATAGGAATATATAGAGAAAATCTTTAAACTTTCTTCTCAAAAACTATGACGCCTGGAAAGCTCAAATTAAAATGAAAGCATCCTCAGGTAGTGTAGATTTTAGTTTGTTCAAATCATGGTCCCAGGGGGTAGGGTAGGGCCACAGTAGGGGGATCAAGTTTTACATAGGAATATATAGAGAAAATCTTTAAACTTTCTTCTCAAAAACTATGACGCCAGGAAAGCTCAAATTAAAATGGAAGCATCCTCAGAAAGTGTAGATTCTTGGTTCTTCAAATCATGGTCCCCGGGGGTAGGGTAGTGCCACAGCAGGGGGATCAAATTTTTTATAGGAATATATACAGGAAATCTTTAAACTTTCTTCTCAAAAACTATGACGCCAAGAAAGCTCAAATTAAAATGGAAGCATCCTCAGGAAGTGTAGATTTTAGTTTGTTCAAATCATGGTCCCCGGGGGTAGGGTAGGGCCACAGTAGGGGGATCAAATTTTATATAGGAATATATAGAGGAAATCTTTAAACTTTCTTCTCAAAAACTATGACGCCAGGAAAGCTCAAATTAAAATGGAAGCATCCTCAGGTAGTGTAGATTTTAGTTTGTTCAAATCATGGCCCCCGGGGTAGGGTAGGGCCACAGTAGGGGGATCAAATTTTACATAGGAATATATATAGAGAAAATCTTTAAACTTTCTTCCCAAAAAATATGACGCCAGGAAAGCTCAAATTAAAATGGAAGCATCCTCAGGTAGTGTAGATTTTAGTTTGTTCAAATCATGGTCCCCGGGGGTAGGGTAGGGCCACAGTAGGGGGATCAAGTTTTACATAGGAATATATAGAGGAAATCTTTAAACTTTCTTCTCAAAAACTATGACGCCTGGAAAGCTCAAATTAAAATGAAAGCATCCTCAGGTAGTGTAGATTTTAGTTTGTTCAAATCATGGTCCCAGGGGGTAGGGTAGGGCCACAGTAGGGGGATCAAATTTTACATAGGAATATATTGAGAAAATCTTTAAACTTTCTTCTCAAAAACTATGACGCCAGGAAAGCTCAAATTAAAATGGAAGCATCCTCAGAAAGTGTAGATTTTAGTTTGTTCAAATCATGGTCCCCGGGGGTAGGGTAGTGCCACAGTAGGGGGATCAAATTTTTTATAGGAATATATAGAGGAAATCTTTAAACTTTCTTCTCAAAAACTATGACGCCAGGAAAGCTCAAATTAAAATGGAAGCATCCTCAGGAAGTGTAGATTTTAGTTTGTTCAAATCATGGTCCCCGGGGGTAGGGTATGGCCACAGTAGGGGGATCAAATTTTATATAGGAATATATAGAGGAAATCTTTAAACTTTCTTCTCAAAAACTATGACGCCAGGAAAGCTCAAATTAAAATGGAAGCATCCTCAGGTAGTGTAGATTTTAGTTTGTTCAAATCATGGCCCCCGGGGTAGGGTAGGGCCATAGTAGGGGGATCAAGTTTTACATAGGAATATATATAGAGAAAATCTTTAAACTTTCTTCCCAAAAAATATGACGCCAGGAAAGCTCAAATTAAAATGGAAGCATCCTCAGGTAGTGTAGATTTTAGTTTGTTCAAATCATGGTCCCCGGGGGTAGGGTAGGGCCACAGTAGGGGGATCAAGTTTTACATAGGAATATATAAGGGAAATCATTAAACTTTCTTCTCAAAAACTATGACACCAGGAAAGCTCAATTAAAATGAAAGCATCCTCAGGAAGTGAATATTCTTGTTTGTTCAAATCATGGTCCCCGGGGGCAGGGTAGGGCCACAGTAGGGGGATCAAATTTTACATAGGAATATGTAGAGGAAATCTTTAAACTTTCTTCTCAAAAACTATGACGCCAGGAAAGCTCAAATTAAAATGAAAGCATCCTCAGGTAGTGTAGATTTTAGTTTGTTCAAATCATGGTCCCCGGGGGTAGGGTAGGGCCACAGTAGGGGGATAAATTTTTACATAGGAATATATAGAGGAAATCTTTAAACTTTCTCCTCAAAACCTATGACGCCAGGAAAGCTCAAATCAAAAAATGGAAGTATCCTCAGAAAGTGTAAATTCTTGTTTGTTCAAATCATGGTCCCCAGGGGTAGGGTAGTGCCACAGTAGGGGGATCAAATTTTATATAGGAATATATAGAGAAAATCTTTAAACTTTCTTCTCAAAAACTATGACGCCAGGAAAGCTCAAATTAAAATGGAAGCATCCTCAGGTTGTGTAGATTTTAGTTTGTTCAAATCATGGTCCCCGGGGGTAGGGTAGGGCCACGGTAGGGGGATGAAATTTTACATAGGAATATATAGAGAAAATCTTTAAACTTTCTTCTCAAAAACTATGACGCCTGGAAAGCTCAAATTAAAATGAAAGCATCCTCAGGTAGTGTAGATTTTAGTTTGTTCAAATCATGGTCCCAGGGGGTAGGGTAGGGCCACAGTAGGGGGATAAATTTTTACATAGGAATATATAGAGGAAATCTTTAAACTTTCTCCTCAAAACCTATGACGCCAGGAAAGCTCAAATCAAAAAATGGAAGTATCCTCAGAAAGTGTAAATTCTTGTTTGTTCAAATCATGGTCCCCAGGGGTAGGGTAGTGCCACAGTAGGAGGATCAAATTTTATATAGGAATATATAGAGGAAATCTTTAAACTTTCTTCTCAAAAACTATGACGCCAGGAAAGCTCAAATTAAAATGGAAGCATCCTCAGGTTGTGTAGATTTTAGTTTGTTCAAATCATGGTCCCCGGGGGTAGGGTAGGGCCACGGTAGGGGGATGAAATTTTACATAGGAATATATAGAGAAAATCTTTAAACTTTCTTCTCAAAAACTATGACGCCTGGAAAGCTCAAATTAAAATGAAAGCATCCTCAGGTAGTGTAGATTTTAGTTTGTTCAAATCATGGTCCCAGGGGGTAGGGTAGGGCCACAGTAGGGGGATCAAGTTTTACATAGGAATATATAGAGAAAATCTTTAAACTTTCTTCTCAAAAACTATGACGCCAGGAAAGCTCAAATTAAAATGGAAGCATCCTCAGAAAGTGTAGATTCTTGGTTCTTCAAATCATGGTCCCCGGGGGTAGGGTAGTGCCACAGCAGGGGGATCAAATTTTTTATAGGAATATATACAGGAAATCTTTAAACTTTCTTCTCAAAAACTATGACGCCAAGAAAGCTCAAATTAAAATGGAAGCATCCTCAGGAAGTGTAGATTTTAGTTTGTTCAAATCATGGTCCCCGGGGGTAGGGTAGGGCCACAGTAGGGGGATCAAATTTTATATAGGAATATATAGAGGAAATCTTTAAACTTTCTTCTCAAAAACTATGACGCCAGGAAAGCTCAAATTAAAATGGAAGCATCCTCAGGTAGTGTAGATTTTAGTTTGTTCAAATCATGGCCCCCGGGGTAGGGTAGGGCCACAGTAGGGGGATCAAATTTTACATAGGAATATATATAGAGAAAATCTTTAAACTTTCTTCCCAAAAAATATGACGCCAGGAAAGCTCAAATTAAAATGGAAGCATCCTCAGGTAGTGTAGATTTTAGTTTGTTCAAATCATGGTCCCCGGGGGTAGGGTAGGGCCACAGTAGGGGGATCAAGTTTTACATAGGAATATATAGAGGAAATCTTTAAACTTTCTTCTCAAAAACTATGACGCCTGGAAAGCTCAAATTAAAATGAAAGCATCCTCAGGTAGTGTAGATTTTAGTTTGTTCAAATCATGGTCCCAGGGGGTAGGGTAGGGCCACAGTAGGGGGATCAAATTTTACATAGGAATATATTGAGAAAATCTTTAAACTTTCTTCTCAAAAACTATGACGCCAGGAAAGCTCAAATTAAAATGGAAGCATCCTCAGAAAGTGTAGATTTTAGTTTGTTCAAATCATGGTCCCCGGGGGTAGGGTAGTGCCACAGTAGGGGGATCAAATTTTTTATAGGAATATATAGAGGAAATCTTTAAACTTTCTTCTCAAAAACTATGACGCCAGGAAAGCTCAAATTAAAATGGAAGTATCCTCAGAAAGTGTAAATTCTTGTTTGTTCAAATCATGGTCCCCAGGGGTAGGGTAGTGCCACAGTAGGAGGATCAAATTTTATATAGGAATATATAGAGGAAATCTTTAAACTTTCTTCTCAAAAACTATGACGCCAGGAAAGCTCAAATTAAAATGGAAGCATCCTCAGGTTGTGTAGATTTTAGTTTGTTCAAATCATGGTCCCCGGGGGTAGGGTAGGGCCACGGTAGGGGGATGAAATTTTACATAGGAATATATAGAGAAAATCTTTAAACTTTCTTCTCAAAAACTATGACGCCTGGAAAGCTCAAATTAAAATGAAAGCATCCTCAGGTAGTGTAGATTTTAGTTTGTTCAAATCATGGTCCCAGGGGGTAGGGTAGGGCCACAGTAGGGGGATCAAGTTTTACATAGGAATATATAGAGAAAATCTTTAAACTTTCTTCTCAAAAACTATGACGCCAGGAAAGCTCAAATTAAAATGGAAGCATCCTCAGAAAGTGTAGATTCTTGGTTCTTCAAATCATGGTCCCCGGGGGTAGGGTAGTGCCACAGCAGGGGGATCAAATTTTTTATAGGAATATATACAGGAAATCTTTAAACTTTCTTCTCAAAAACTATGACGCCAAGAAAGCTCAAATTAAAATGGAAGCATCCTCAGGAAGTGTAGATTTTAGTTTGTTCAAATCATGGTCCCCGGGGGTAGGGTAGGGCCACAGTAGGGGGATCAAATTTTATATAGGAATATATAGAGGAAATCTTTAAACTTTCTTCTCAAAAACTATGACGCCAGGAAAGCTCAAATTAAAATGGAAGCATCCTCAGGTAGTGTAGATTTTAGTTTGTTCAAATCATGGCCCCCGGGGTAGGGTAGGGCCACAGTAGGGGGATCAAATTTTACATAGGAATATATATAGAGAAAATCTTTAAACTTTCTTCCCAAAAAATATGACGCCAGGAAAGCTCAAATTAAAATGGAAGCATCCTCAGGTAGTGTAGATTTTAGTTTGTTCAAATCATGGTCCCCGGGGGTAGGGTAGGGCCACAGTAGGGGGATCAAGTTTTACATAGGAATATATAGAGGAAATCTTTAAACTTTCTTCTCAAAAACTATGACGCCTGGAAAGCTCAAATTAAAATGAAAGCATCCTCAGGTAGTGTAGATTTTAGTTTGTTCAAATCATGGTCCCAGGGGGTAGGGTAGGGCCACAGTAGGGGGATCAAATTTTACATAGGAATATATTGAGAAAATCTTTAAACTTTCTTCTCAAAAACTATGACGCCAGGAAAGCTCAAATTAAAATGGAAGCATCCTCAGAAAGTGTAGATTTTAGTTTGTTCAAATCATGGTCCCCGGGGGTAGGGTAGTGCCACAGTAGGGGGATCAAATTTTTTATAGGAATATATAGAGGAAATCTTTAAACTTTCTTCTCAAAAACTATGACGCCAGGAAAGCTCAAATTAAAATGGAAGCATCCTCAGGAAGTGTAGATTTTAGTTTGTTCAAATCATGGTCCCCGGGGGTAGGGTATGGCCACAGTAGGGGGATCAAATTTTATATAGGAATATATAGAGGAAATCTTTAAACTTTCTTCTCAAAAACTATGACGCCAGGAAAGCTCAAATTAAAATGGAAGCATCCTCAGGTAGTGTAGATTTTAGTTTGTTCAAATCATGGCCCCCGGGGTAGGGTAGGGCCATAGTAGGGGGATCAAGTTTTACATAGGAATATATATAGAGAAAATCTTTAAACTTTCTTCCCAAAAAATATGACGCCAGGAAAGCTCAAATTAAAATGGAAGCATCCTCAGGTAGTGTAGATTTTAGTTTGTTCAAATCATGGTCCCCGGGGGTAGGGTAGGGCCACAGTAGGGGGATCAAGTTTTACATAGGAATATATATAGAGAAAATCTTTAAACTTTCTTCTCAAAAACTATGACGCCAGGAAAGCTCAAATTAAAATGGAAGCATCCTTAGGTAGTGTAGATTTTAGTTTGTTCAAATCATGGTCCCAGCAGGTAGGGTAGGGACACAGTAGGGGGATCAAGTTTTACATACGAATATATAGAGAAAATCTTTAAACTTTCTTCCCAAAAACTATGACGCCAGGAAAGCTCAAATTAAAATGGAAGCATCCTCAGGAAGTTAATATTCTTGTTTGTTCAAATCATGGTCCCCAGGGGTAGGGTAGTGCCACAGTAGGGGGATCAAATTTTATATAGGAATATATAGAGGAAATCTTTAAACTTTCTTCTCAAAAACTATGACGCCAGGAAAGCTCAAATTAAAATGGAAGCATCCTCAGGTTGTGTAGATTTTAGTTTGTTCAAATCATGGTCCCCGGGGGTAGGGTAGGGCCACGGTAGGGGGATCAAGTTTTACATAGGAATATATAGAGAAAATCTTTAAACTTTCTTCCCAAAAAATATGACGCCAGGAAAGCTCAAATTAAAATGGAAGCATCCTCAGGTAGTGTAGATTTTAGTTTGTTCAAATCATGGTCCCCGGGGGTAGGGTAGGGCCACAGTAGGGGGATCAAGTTTTACATAGGAATATATATAGAGAAAATCTTTAAACTTTCTTCTCAAAAACTATGACGCCAGGAAAGCTCAAATTAAAATGGAAGCATCCTCAGGTAGTGTAGATTTTAGTTTGTTCAAATCATGGTCCCAGCAGGTAGGGTAGGGACACAGTAGGGGGATCAAGTTTTACATACGAATATATAGAGAAAATCTTTAAACTTTCTTCCCAAAAACTATGACGCCAGGAAAGCTCAAATTAAAATGGAAGCATCCTCAGGAAGTGAATATTCTTGTTTGTTCAAATCATGGTCCCCAGGGGTAGGGTAGTGCCACAGTAGGGGGATCAAATTTTATATAGGAATATATAGAGGAAATCTTTAAACTTTCTTCTCAAAAACTATGACGCCAGGAGAGCTCAAATTAAAATGGAAGCATCCTGAGGAAGTGAATATTCTTGTTTGTTCAAATCATGGTCCCCGGGGGTAGGGTAGGGCCACAGTAGGGGGATCAAGTTTTACATTGGAATATATAGAGAAAATCTTTAAACTTTCTTCTCAAAAACTATGACGCCAGGAAAGCTCAAATTAAAATGGAAGCATCCTCAGGTAGTGTAAATTTTAGTTTGTTCAAATCATGGTGCCCAGGGGTAGGGTAGGGCCACAGTAGGGGGATCAAGTTTTACATAGGAATATATAAAGAAAATCTTTAAACTTTCTTTCCAAAAACTATGACGCCTGGAAAGCTCAAATTAAAATGGAAGCATCCTCAGGTAGAGTAGATTTTAGCTTGTTCAAATGATGGTCCCCGGGGGTAGGGTAGGGCCACAGTAGGGGGATCAAGTTTTACATATGAATATATAAGGGAAATCTTTAAACTTTCTTCTCAAAAACTATGACGCCAGGAAAGCTCAATTAAAATCGAAGCATCCTCAGGAAGTGAATATTCTTGTTTGTTCAAATCATGGTCCTCGGGGGTAGGGTAGGGCCACAGTCTGGGGATCAAATTTTACATAGGAATATTTAGAGGAAATCTTTAAACTTTCTTCTCAAAAACTATGACGCCTGGAAAGCTCAAATTAAAATGAAAGCATCCTCAGGTAGTGTAGATTTTAGTTTGTTCAAATCATGGTCCCCGGGGGTAGGGTAGGGCCACAGTAGGGGGATCAAGTTTTACATAGGAATATATAGAGAAAATCTTTAAACTTTCTCCTCAAAAACTATGACGCCAGGAAAGCTCAAATTAAAATGGAAGCATCCTCAGAAAGTGTAAATTCTTGTTTGTTCAAATCATGGTCCCCGGGGGTAGGGTAGTGCCACAGTAGGGGGATCAAATTTTATAAAAGAATATATAGAGGAAATCTTTAAACTTTCTTCTCAAAAACTATGACGCCAGGAAAGCTCAAATTAAAATGGAAGCATCCTCAGGTAGTGTAGATTTTAGTATGTTCAAATCATGGTCCCCGGGGGTAGGGTAGGGCCCAAGTAGGGGGATCAAGTTTTACATAGGAATATATATAGAGAAAATCTTTAAACTTTCTTCTCAAAAACTATGACGCCAGGAAAGCTCAAATTAAAATGGAAGCATCCTCTGGTAGTGTAGATTTTAATTTGTTCAAATCATGGTCCCTGGGGGTAGGGTAGTGCCACAGTAGGGGGATCAAGTTTTACATAGGAATATATAGAGAAAAATCTTTAAACTTTCTTCTCAAAAACTATGACGCCAGGAAAGCTCAAATTAAAATGGAAGCATCCTCAGGTAGTGTAGATTTTAGTTTGTTCAAATCATGGTCCCCGGGAGTAGGGTAGGGCCACAGTAGGGGGATCAAGTTTTACATAGGAATATATAGAGAAAATCTTTAAACTTTCTTCTCAAAAACTATGATGCCAGGAAAGCTCAAATTAAAATGGAAGCATCCTCGGGTAGTGTAGATTTTAGTTTGTTCAAATCAAATTGCCCGGGGGTAGGGTAGGGACACAGTAGGGGGATCAAGTTTTACATAAGAATATATAGAGAAAATCTTTAAACTTTCTTCTCAAAAACTATGACGTCAGGAAAGCTGAATTTAAAATGGAAGCATCCTCAGGAAGTGAATATTCTAGTTTGTTCAAATCATGGTCCCCGGGGGTAGGGTAGGGCCACAGTAGGGGGATCAAGTTTTACATAGGAATAAATAAGGGAAATCTTTAAACTTTCTTCTCAAAAACTATGACGCCTGGAAAGCTCAAATTAAAATGGAAGCATCCTCAGGAAGTGAATATTCTTGTTTGTTCAAATCATGGTCCCCAGGGGTAGGGTAGGGCCACAGTCTGGGGATCAAATTTTACATAGGAATATATAGAGGAAATCTTTAAACTTTCTTCTCAAAAACAATGACGCCAGGAAAGCTCAAATTAAAATGGAAGCATCCTCTGGTAGTGTAGATTTTAATTTGTTCAAATCATGGTCCCCGGGGGTAGGGTAAGGCCACAGTCTGGAGATCAAGTTTTACATAGGAATATATAGAGAAAATCTTTAAACTTTCTTCCAAAAAACTATGACGCCTGGAAAGCTCAAATTAAAATGGAAGCATCCTTAGGAGGTGAATATTCTTGTTTGTTCAAATCATGGTCCCAGGGGGTAGGGTAAAGCCACAGTAGGGGGATCAAGTTTTACATAGGAATATATAGAGAAAATCTTTAAACTTTTTTCTCAGAAACTATGATGCCAGGAAAACTCACATTAAAATGGAAGCATCCTCGGGTAGTGTAGATTTTAGTTTGTTCAAATCATGGTCCCCGGGAGTAGGGTAGGGCCACAGTAGGGGGATCAAGTTTTACATAGGAATATATATAGAGAAAATGTTTAAACTTTCTTCCCAAAAACTATGACGCCAGGAAAGCTCAAATTAAAATGGAAGCAACCTAAGGTAGTGTAGATTTTAGTTTGTTCAAATCATGGTGCCCGGGGGTAGGGTAGGGCCACAGTAGGGGGATCAAGTTTTACATAGGAATATATACAGAAAATCTTTAAACTTTCTTCCCAAAAACTATGACGCCAGGAAAGCTCAAATTAAAATGGAAGCATCCTTAGGTAGTGTAGATTTTAGTTTGTTCAAATCATGGTCCCAGCAGGTAGGGTAGGGACACAGTAGGGGGATCAAGTTTTACATACGAATATATAGAGAAAATCTTTAAACTTTCTTCCCAAAAACTATGACGCCAGGAAAGCTCAAATTAAAATGGAAGCATCCTCAGGAAGTTAATATTCTTGTTTGTTCAAATCATGGTCCCCAGGGGTAGGGTAGTGCCACAGTAGGGGGATCAAATTTTATATAGGAATATATAGAGGAAATCTTTAAACTTTCTTCTCAAAAACTATGACGCCAGGAAAGCTCAAATTAAAATGGAAGCATCCTCAGGTTGTGTAGATTTTAGTTTGTTCAAATCATGGTCCCCGGGGGTAGGGTAGGGCCACGGTAGGGGGATCAAGTTTTACATAGGAATATATAGAGAAAATCTTTAAACTTTCTTCCCAAAAAATATGACGCCAGGAAAGCTCAAATTAAAATGGAAGCATCCTCAGGTAGTGTAGATTTTAGTTTGTTCAAATCATGGTCCCCGGGGGTAGGGTAGGGCCACAGTAGGGGGATCAAGTTTTACATAGGAATATATATAGAGAAAATCTTTAAACTTTCTTCTCAAAAACTATGACGCCAGGAAAGCTCAAATTAAAATGGAAGCATCCTCAGGTAGTGTAGATTTTAGTTTGTTCAAATCATGGTCCCAGCAGGTAGGGTAGGGACACAGTAGGGGGATCAAGTTTTACATACGAATATATAGAGAAAATCTTTAAACTTTCTTCCCAAAAACTATGACGCCAGGAAAGCTCAAATTAAAATGGAAGCATCCTCAGGAAGTGAATATTCTTGTTTGTTCAAATCATGGTCCCCAGGGGTAGGGTAGTGCCACAGTAGGGGGATCAAATTTTATATAGGAATATATAGAGGAAATCTTTAAACTTTCTTCTCAAAAACTATGACGCCAGGAGAGCTCAAATTAAAATGGAAGCATCCTGAGGAAGTGAATATTCTTGTTTGTTCAAATCATGGTCCCCGGGGGTAGGGTAGGGCCACAGTAGGGGGATCAAGTTTTACATTGGAATATATAGAGAAAATCTTTAAACTTTCTTCTCAAAAACTATGACGCCAGGAAAGCTCAAATTAAAATGGAAGCATCCTCAGGTAGTGTAAATTTTAGTTTGTTCAAATCATGGTGCCCAGGGGTAGGGTAGGGCCACAGTAGGGGGATCAAGTTTTACATAGGAATATATAAAGAAAATCTTTAAACTTTCTTTCCAAAAACTATGACGCCTGGAAAGCTCAAATTAAAATGGAAGCATCCTCAGGTAGAGTAGATTTTAGCTTGTTCAAATGATGGTCCCCGGGGGTAGGGTAGGGCCACAGTAGGGGGATCAAGTTTTACATATGAATATATAAGGGAAATCTTTAAACTTTCTTCTCAAAAACTATGACGCCAGGAAAGCTCAATTAAAATCGAAGCATCCTCAGGAAGTGAATATTCTTGTTTGTTCAAATCATGGTCCTCGGGGGTAGGGTAGGGCCACAGTCTGGGGATCAAATTTTACATAGGAATATTTAGAGGAAATCTTTAAACTTTCTTCTCAAAAACTATGACGCCTGGAAAGCTCAAATTAAAATGAAAGCATCCTCAGGTAGTGTAGATTTTAGTTTGTTCAAATCATGGTCCCCGGGGGTAGGGTAGGGCCACAGTAGGGGGATCAAGTTTTACATAGGAATATATAGAGAAAATCTTTAAACTTTCTCCTCAAAAACTATGACGCCAGGAAAGCTCAAATTAAAATGGAAGCATCCTCAGAAAGTGTAAATTCTTGTTTGTTCAAATCATGGTCCCCGGGGGTAGGGTAGTGCCACAGTAGGGGGATCAAATTTTATAAAAGAATATATAGAGGAAATCTTTAAACTTTCTTCTCAAAAACTATGACGCCAGGAAAGCTCAAATTAAAATGGAAGCATCCTCAGGTAGTGTAGATTTTAGTATGTTCAAATCATGGTCCCCGGGGGTAGGGTAGGGCCCAAGTAGGGGGATCAAGTTTTACATAGGAATATATATAGAGAAAATCTTTAAACTTTCTTCTCAAAAACTATGACGCCAGGAAAGCTCAAATTAAAATGGAAGCATCCTCTGGTAGTGTAGATTTTAATTTGTTCAAATCATGGTCCCTGGGGGTAGGGTAGTGCCACAGTAGGGGGATCAAGTTTTACATAGGAATATATAGAGAAAAATCTTTAAACTTTCTTCTCAAAAACTATGACGCCAGGAAAGCTCAAATTAAAATGGAAGCATCCTCAGGTAGTGTAGATTTTAGTTTGTTCAAATCATGGTCCCCGGGAGTAGGGTAGGGCCACAGTAGGGGGATCAAGTTTTACATAGGAATATATAGAGAAAATCTTTAAACTTTCTTCTCAAAAACTATGATGCCAGGAAAGCTCAAATTAAAATGGAAGCATCCTCGGGTAGTGTAGATTTTAGTTTGTTCAAATCAAATTGCCCGGGGGTAGGGTAGGGACACAGTAGGGGGATCAAGTTTTACATAAGAATATATAGAGAAAATCTTTAAACTTTCTTCTCAAAAACTATGACGTCAGGAAAGCTGAATTTAAAATGGAAGCATCCTCAGGAAGTGAATATTCTAGTTTGTTCAAATCATGGTCCCCGGGGGTAGGGTAGGGCCACAGTAGGGGGATCAAGTTTTACATAGGAATAAATAAGGGAAATCTTTAAACTTTCTTCTCAAAAACTATGACGCCTGGAAAGCTCAAATTAAAATGGAAGCATCCTCAGGAAGTGAATATTCTTGTTTGTTCAAATCATGGTCCCCAGGGGTAGGGTAGGGCCACAGTCTGGGGATCAAATTTTACATAGGAATATATAGAGGAAATCTTTAAACTTTCTTCTCAAAAACAATGACGCCAGGAAAGCTCAAATTAAAATGGAAGCATCCTCTGGTAGTGTAGATTTTAATTTGTTCAAATCATGGTCCCCGGGGGTAGGGTAAGGCCACAGTCTGGAGATCAAGTTTTACATAGGAATATATAGAGAAAATCTTTAAACTTTCTTCCAAAAAACTATGACGCCTGGAAAGCTCAAATTAAAATGGAAGCATCCTTAGGAGGTGAATATTCTTGTTTGTTCAAATCATGGTCCCAGGGGGTAGGGTAAAGCCACAGTAGGGGGATCAAGTTTTACATAGGAATATATAGAGAAAATCTTTAAACTTTTTTCTCAGAAACTATGATGCCAGGAAAACTCACATTAAAATGGAAGCATCCTCGGGTAGTGTAGATTTTAGTTTGTTCAAATCATGGTCCCCGGGAGTAGGGTAGGGCCACAGTAGGGGGATCAAGTTTTACATAGGAATATATATAGAGAAAATGTTTAAACTTTCTTCCCAAAAACTATGACGCCAGGAAAGCTCAAATTAAAATGGAAGCAACCTAAGGTAGTGTAGATTTTAGTTTGTTCAAATCATGGTGCCCGGGGGTAGGGTAGGGCCACAGTAGGGGGATCAAGTTTTACATAGGAATATATACAGAAAATCTTTAAACTTTCTTCCCAAAAACTATGACGCCTGGAAAGCTCAAATTAAAATGGAAGCATCCTCAGGTAGAGTAGATTTAAGTTTGTTCAAATCATGGTCTCCGGGGGTAAGGTAGGGCCACAGTAGGGGGATCAAGTTTTACATAGGAATATATAAAGAGAAAATCTTTAAACTTTCTTCTCAAAAACTATGACGCCAGGAAAGCTCAAATTAAAATGGAAGCATCCTCGGGTAGTGTAGATTTTAATTTGTTCAAATCATGGTCCCCGGGGGTAGGGTAGGGCCACAGTGGGGGGATCAAGTTTTACATAGGAATATATAGAGAAAATCTTTAAACTTTCTCCTCAAAAACTATGACGCCAGGAAAGCTCAAATTAAAATGGAAGCATCCTCAGGTAGTGTAGATTTTAGTTTGTTCAAATCATGGTCCCCGGGAGTAGGGTAGGGCCACAGTAGGGGGATCAAGTTTTACATAGGATTATTTAGGAAAAATCTTTAAAGTTTCTTCTCAAAAACTTTTAGGCCAGGAAAGCTCAAATTAATATTGAAGCATCCTCAGGAAGTGAAGATTTTAATTTTTCAAATCATGGTTCCCGAGGGTAGGGTGGGGCCACAATAGGGGAATCAAGTTTTACATAGGAATATATTAAGAAAATCTTTAAACTCTTCTTCTCAAAAAACATCAGGTCAGGAAAGCTCAAATTAAAATGGAAGCATCCTCAGGAAGTGAATAATCTAGTTTGTTCAAATCATGGGCCCAGGGGGTAGGGTAGGGCCATAGTAGGGGGTCAAGTTTTACATAGGAATATATAGAGAAAATCTTTAAAATCTTTTTCTAAAAAAGTATGAGGTCAGGAAAGCTCACATTAAAATGGAAACATCCTCAGGAAGTGAATGCTCAACTTTTACATCAAAATATATAGAGAAAATCTTTAAACTTTCTTTTCAAAAACAATTACGCCAAGAAAGCTCAAATCAAAATGGAAGCATCCTAAGGTAGTGTAGATTCTAGTTTGTTCAAATCTTGGTATCGGGGGGTAGGGTTTGTCGACAGTAGGGGTATCAAGTTTCACATAGGAATATATACAGAAAATCTTTAAACTTTCTTCTCAAAAACTATGATGCCAGGAAAGCTCAAATTAATATGGAAGCATCTTCAGGAAGTGAAGATTCTAGTTTGTTTAAATCATGGTCCCCAGGGCTAGGGTTGGGCCACAATAGGGGGATCAAGTTTTACAAAGGAATATAAAGAGAAAATCTTAAAACTTTTTTCTCAAAAACTATGACGCCAGGAAAGCTTAAATTAAAATGAAAGCATCCTCAGGAAGTGAAGATTCTAGTTTGTTCAAATCATGGTCCCCGGGGGTAGGGTTGGGCCACAGAAGGGGGATCAAGTTTTACAAAGGAATATATAGAGAAAATCTTTAAACTTTCTTCTCAAAAATTATTACGCGAGGAAAGCTCAAATCAAAATGGAAACATCCTCAGGTAGTGTAGATTCTAGTTTGTTTAAGTTATAGCCTCCGGGGGTGGGGTTGGGCCACAGAAAACGGATGCAGTTTTACAAAAGAATATATAGAAAAAATCTTTAAACTTTCTTTTCAAAAACTATGACGCCAGAAGAGCTCAAATTAAAATGGAAACATCCCCAGGAAGTGAAGATTCTAGTTTATTCAAATCAAGGTCCCCGGGGGTAGGTAGGGGCCACTATAGGGGGATCAAGTTTTACAGAGGAATATATAAAGAAAATCTTTAAACTTTCTTCTCACAAACTATGACGCCAGGAAAGCTCAAATTAAAATGGAAGCATCCTCAGGTAGTGTAGATTTTAGTTTGTTCAAATCATGGTCCCCGGGGGTAGTGCTGGGCCACAGTAGGGGGATCAAGTTTTACATAGGATTATTTAGAAAAAATCTTTAAAGTTTCTTCTCAAAAACTTTTAGGCCAGGAAAGCTCAAATTAATATAGAAGCATCCTCAGGAAGTGAAGATTTTAGTTTTTTCAAATCATGGTCCCCGAGGGTAGGGTGGGGCCACAATAGGGGAATCAAGTTTTACATAGGAATATATTAAGAAAATCTTTAAACTCTTCTTCTCAAAAAACATCAGGTCAGGAAAGCTCAAATTAAAATGGAAGCATCCTCAGGAAGTGAATAATCTAGTTTGTTCAAATCATGGGCCCAGGGGGTAGGGTAGGGCCATAGTAGGGGGATGAAGTTTTACAAAGGAATATAAAGAGAAAATCTTAAAACTTTTTTCTCAAAAACTATGACGCCAGGAAAGTTCAAATTAAAACAGAAGCATCCTCAGGTAGTGTAGATTTTAGTTTGTTCAAATCATAGTCCCCGGGGGTAGGGTAGGGTCACAGTATGGGGATCAAGTTTTACATAGGAATATATTGAGAAAATCTTTAAAATCGTCTTCTCAAAAACTATGACCCCAGGAAAGCTCAAATTAAAATGGAAGCATCCTCAGGAAGTGTAGATTCTAGTTTGTTTAAATCATGGCCACCAGGGGTAGGGTAGAGCCACAGTAGGCGGATCAAGTTTTACAAAAGAATATATAGAGAAAATCTTTAAAATCTTCTTCTCAAAAAGTATCAGGCGAGGAAAGCTCATATTGAATTGGAAGCATCATCAGGAAGTGAAGTTTCAAGTTCACAGGGTCACAACATTGGGATGAAGTTTAACATAGGAATATATAGAGAACATCTTAAAACTTTCTTCTCAAAATATTATAACGCGAGGAAAGCTCAATTTAAAATGGAAGCATTCTCAGGTAGTGTAGATTCTAGTTTGTTAAAATCATGGTCCCCAGGGGTAGGGTGGGGTGGGGCCACAATAGGGGGAACAAGTTTTACATAGGAATATATAGAGAAAATCTTTAAACTTTCTTCTCAAAAACTATGACACCGGGAAAGCTCAAATTAAAATGGAAGCATCCTCAGGAAGTGAATATTCTAGTTTGTTCAAATCATGGTCCCCAGTTGTAGCGTAGGGCCACAGTAGGGGAATCAAGTTTTACATAGGAATATATAGAGAAAATCTTTAAACTTTCTTCTGAAAGACTATGACGTCAGGAAAGCTGAATTTAAAATGGAAGCAACCTCAGGATGTGAATATTGTAGTTTGTTCAAATCATGGTCCCCGGGGGTAGGGTAGGGCCACAATAGGTTGATCAAGTTTTATATAGGAATATATAGAAAAATTCTTTAAACTTTCTTCTCAAAAAGTAAGACGCCAGGAAAGCTCCAATTATATGGAAGCATCCTCAGGAAGTGACTATTCTAGTCCGTTCAAATCATGGTCCCCGGGGGTAGGGTGAGGCCACAATAGGGGAATCAAGTTTTACAAAATAATATTTTTTTTTTTTTTTTTTTTTTTATTCATTTTCAATACAAATACATCTATACCATCATTCACACCACACCACTCCCACACAGATTGGGAAAGTAAATATAAAAATAATAATACAATAATGATAGGGTCTTACTACACATTATGCCACGTCAAAGAGGCATAACCATCTTGACCATTTCTTTTGGTAAAATCTATTTTCCAACATTAGTTTCTCTAAAGAATAGTAATTTTGTAAATATTTCACAATATTCTCAAATGCAATATTAGCAGATTTTCTGGATTGACTAAAGATATGTCTCTTAACTAACATGATGATTAGGTTTATAGCTAAGTATTTCTTTTCTGGAACACCAAAAATAACAGTTTTGGCATCAAATACAATTCTTTCACCAGACTTTCTAAAAATCCAATCAGACATTAATAACCATATCCGAAAAATAGATGGACTGTAAAAGAAGAGATGTGTAATTGTTTCTGGTTCTAAAAAACATATTGAACATAGTGGGGAATTTTTAATTTTACACATGTGTAGTATTTTGTTAGTACCTAGTATTCTGTGGATAATTCTATAGTTAAACCATATCAGTCCTGAATCTTTTGTGGCAGATCTAGGGTTTGAATAAGCCTGTTTCCAGTTAAAATCTAGAGGTAAATTTAAATTGAAGGCCCATTTGTTTTCACAAATAGGTTTATGATTAGATTTTACCATCAAGTGATCATAGATATTCCGTGCTCCTTTTTTACACAAGCAAAGTATTTTGATAGATTCAGGTTGGTATGGTTTGATTATTACTTGATGTGAAAACTGCTTAACATTTGGCCAAGCACAAATAATTGCACGTTTCAAACCTTCGTAAGTATTAAATGGAATCTTAACTGGATATTCATTAGTGATTCTCTCATAACTAATGAATTCACCTTGAGTATCAAATAAATCATGAACAATATGAAATCCTTTCTCATAAAGAGCCTTACAAAATACATATTTATTTTGAATCTTTACTTTATTATTGTACCATAGTGGCTCAAGCATGATATTGATATTATCAGTCTCTATAGTTTCTAAAAAATCACATAAATAAAATAAGGTTTCTTTCCAAAAACTATTTCGAGTGGCTTTTGCCCTCTGTCTACAATATTCAGGTCCAAACTGACATAGTTTATAAGTATGACACCCAGTTATTTCAGAAAAAATACTTATCCAGCTTGAGTTAGTTGTTAAAAGTCTCCTAATCCATGTTAGTTTAAGAGACTTAATAAATATTTCAACATTTGTCATTCTGCATCCCCCTTTTTCATAATTTAATTGCAATGTTTTTCGAGATATTTTGTCTATTTTATTTCCCCAAATAAAATTATACAGTGTTTTTTCAAATTGCCGTATCCATTGAGTACTTGGTTTTGGAAGAGAGGTAAACAAATGTGTGAATTTTGATAAAAGTAAACTTTTAACAACTGTAATTTTTCCCAATGTTGAAATATTTCTTTTTAACCAGTGGTTAATTTCTTTCTGAACTAGATTTAGTTTATTATCAAAATTCAGTTGTTCCATGTTTTTTACAAAATAATATATTGAGAAAATCCTTAAAATCTTCTTCTAAAAAAACGACATCAGGAAAGCTCAAATTAAAATGGAAGCATCCTCAGGAAGTGAATAATCTAGTTTGTTCAAATCATGGTCCCTGGGGGTAGGGTAGGGCCACAGTAGGGGGATCAAGTTTCACATAGGAATATATAGAGAAAATCTTTAAACTTTCTTCTCAAAAGCAATGACGCCAGGAAAGATCAAATCAAAATGGAAGCATCCTCAGGTAGTGTAGATTCCAGTTTGTTCAAATCATGGTCCCCAGAGGTAGGGTGGGGCCACAGTAGGGGGATCAAGTTTCACATAGGAATATATAAAAAAAATCTTAAAACGTTCTTCTCAAAAAGTGTGACATCAGGAAAGCTCAAATTAAAATGGAAGCATCCTCAGGAAGTGAAGATTATCGTCTGTTCAAATCATGGTCCCCGGGGGTAGGGTGGGGCCACAATAGGGGAATCAAGTTTTACAAAATAATATATTGAGAAAATCCTTAAAATCTTCTTCTGAAAAAATATGACATCAGGAAAGCTCAAATTAAAATGGAAGCATCCTCAGGAAATGAAGATTCTAGTTTGTTCAAATCATGGTCCCCGGGTGTAGGGTGGGGCCACAATAGGGGGGTCAAGTTTTACATAGGAATATATAGAGAAAATCTTTAAACTTTCTTCTCAGAAACAATGACGCCAGGAAAGCTCAAATTAAAATGGAAGCATCCTCAGGAAGTGAAGATTCTAGTCTGTTCAAATCATGGTCCCCGGGGGTAGGGTGGGGCCACAATATGGGAATCAAGTTTTACAAAATAATATATTGAGAAAATCCTTAAAATCTTCTTCTAAAAAAATGACATCAGGAAAGCTAAAATTAAAATGAAAGCATCCTCAGGAAGCAAATAATCTAGTTTGTTCAAATCATGGTCCCCGGGGGTAGGGTAGGATAGGGCCACAGTAGGGGGATCAAGTTTTACATAGGAATCTATAGAGAAAATCTTTAAACTTTCTACTCAAAAACTATGAAGCCAGGAAAACTCAAATCAAAATGGAAGCATCCTCAGGAAGTGGATATTCTAGTCTGTTCAAATTAAAGTCCACGGGGGTAGGGTAAGGTCACAGTAGGGGAATCAAGTTTTACATAGGAATATATAGAGAAAATCTTTAAACTTTCTTCTCAAAAACTATGACGTCAGGAAAGCTGAATTTAAAATGGAAGCATCCTCAGGAAGTGAATATTCTAGTTTGTTCAAATCATGGTCCCCGGGGTTAGGGTAGGGCCACAATAGGGGGATCAAGTTTAACATAGGAATATATAGAGAAAATCTTTAAACTTTCTTCTCAAAAACTTTGACGCTAGGAAAGCTAAATTAAAATGGAAGCATCCTCAGGAAGTGAATAATCTAGTTTGTTCAAATCATGGTCCCCGGGGGTAGAGTAGGATAGGGCCACAGTAGGGGGATCAAGTTTTACAAAAGAATATATAGAGAAAATCTTTAAACTTTTTTCTCAAAAGCAATGACGCCAGGAATGCTCAAATCAAAATGGAAGCATCCTCAGGTAGTGTAGATTCCAGTTTGTTCAAATCATGGTCCCCAGAGGTAGGGTGGGGCCACAGTAGGGGGATCAAGTTTTACATAGGAATATAAAAAAAAAATTTTTAAACGTTCTTCTCAAAAAGTGTTACATCAGGAAAGCTCAAATTAAAATGGAAGCATCCTCAGGAAGTGAAGATTCAAGTCTGTTCAAATCATGGTCCCCGGGGGTAGGGTTGGGCCACAACAGGGGGGTCAGGTTTTAAATAGGAATATAGAGAGAAAAAATTTAAACTTTCTTCTCAGAAACAATGACGCCAGGAAAGCTCAAATTAAAATGGAAGCATCCTCAGGAAGTGAAGATTCTAGTCTGTTCAAATCATGGTCCCCGCGGGTAGGGTGGGGCCACAATAGGGGATACAAGTTTTACAAAATAATATATTGAGAAAATCGTTAAAATCTTCTTCTAAAAAAAAATGACATCAGGAAAGCTCAAATTAAAATGGGAGCATCCTCAGGAAGTGAATAATCTAGTTTGTTCAAACCATGGTCCCCGGGGGTAGGGTAGGATAGGGCCATAGTAGGGGGATCAAGTTTTACATAGGAATCTATAGAGAAAATCTTTAAACTTTCTTCTAAAAAACAATGACGCCAGGAAAGCTCAAATTAAAATGGAAGCATCCTCAGGAAGTGAATATTATAGTTTGTTCAAATCATGGTCCCCAGATGTAGGGTAGGGTCACAGTAGGGGGATCAAGTTTTACATAGGAATATATTGAAAAAATCGTTAAAATCTTCTTTTCAAAACGTATCAGGCGAGGAAAGCTCAAATTAAATTGGAAGCATCATCAGGAAGTGTAGTTTCAAGTTTGTTCAAATCTTGGTTCCCGGGGGTAGGGTAGGGTCACAAAAGAGGGATGAAGTTTTACGTAGTAATATATTTAGATCATCTTTAAACTTTCTTCTCAAAAACAATTACGCCAGGAAAGTTGAAAGTAAAATGGAAGCATCCTCAGGAAGTGAATATTCTAGTTTGTTCAAATCATGGTCCCCAGATGTAGGGTAGAGCCACAGTAGGCCGATCAAGATTTACAAAAGAATATATTGAGAAAATCTTTAAAATCTTCTTTCCAAAACGTATCAAGCGAGGAAAGCTAAAATTAAATTGGAAGCATCATCAGGAAGTGTAGTTTCAAGTTTGTTCAAATCTTGGTTCCCGGGGGTAGGGTAGGGTCACAAAAGATGGATGAAGTTTTACGTAGTAATATATTTAAAACATCTTTAAACGTTCTTCTCAAAAACAATTACGCCAGGAAAGTTGAAAGTAAAATGGAAGCATCCTCAGGTAGTGTATATTCTAGTCTTTTCAAATCATGGTTCCCGGGGGTAGGGTAGGGTCACAATAGAGGGATGAAGTTTTACGTAGTAATATATTCAGAACATCTTTAAACTTTCTTCTCAAAAACCATTACGCCAGGAAAGTTCAAATTAAAATGGAAGCATCCCCCGGTAGTTTATATGCTAGTTTGTTCAAATCATGGTCTCCGGGGTTAGGGATGGGCAACAGTAGGGGTTCAAGTTTTACAAAAGAATATATAGAGAAAATCTTTAAACTTCCTTCTCAAAAACTATGACGCCAGGAAAGCTCAAATTAAAATGGAAGCATCCTCAAGAAGTGAAGATTCTAGTTTGTTCAAATCATGGTCCCTGGGGGTAGGATGGGGCCACAGTAGGGGGAACAAGTTTACATAGAAATATATTGAGAAAATCTTTAAACTTTCTTTTCAAAAACTATGACGCCAGGAGAGCTCAAATTAAAATGGAAGCATCCCCAGGTAGTATAGATTCTAGTTTATTCAAATCATGGTCCCTAGAGGTAGAGTGGGGCCACAGTAGGGGGATCAAGTTTTATATAGCAATATATAGAAAAAAATCTTTAAACTTTCTTCTCAAAAAGTGTGACATCAGGAAAGCTCAAATTAAAATGGAAGCATCCTCAGGAAGTGAATATTCTAGTTTGTTCAAATCATGGTCCCCAGATGTAGGGTAGGGCCACAGTATGCGATCAAGATTTACAAAAGAATATATTCAGATAATCTTTAAAATCTTCTTTTCAAAAAGTATCAGACGAGGAAAGCTCAAATTAAATTGGAAGCATCATCAGGAAGTGTAGTTTCAAGTTTGTTCAACTCTTGGTTCCCGGGGGTAGGGTAGGGTCACAATAGAGGGATGAAGTTTTACATCGGAATATATTCAGAACATCTTTAAACTTTCCTCTCAAAAACCATTACGCCAGGACAGTTCAAATAAAAATGGAAGCATCCCCAGGTAGTGTAGATGCTAGTTTGTTCAAATCATGGTCTCCGGGGGTAGGGTTGGGCCAGAGTAGAGGGATGAAGTTTTACATCAGAATATATAGAAAAAATCTTTTAACTTTCTTCTCTAAAATTATTACGCAAGGAAAGCTCAAATCAAAATGGAAGCATCCTCAGGTAGTGTAGTTTTCTAGTTTGTTCAAATCATGGTCCCAGGGGGGTAGGGTAGGGTCACAGTAGGGGGATCAAGTTTTACATAGGAATATATTGCGAAAATCTTTAAAATCTTCCTCTCAAAAAGTATCAGACGAGGAAAGCTCAAATTAAATTGGAAGCATCATCAGGAAGTGTAGTTTCAAGTTTGTTCAAATCCTGGTTCCCGGGGGTAGGGTAGGGTCACAATAGAGGGATGAAGTTTTACATAATTTATATATTCAGAACATCTTTAAACTTTCTTCTCAAAAACCATTACGCCAGGAAAGTTCGAATTAAAATGGAAGCATCCCCAGGTAGTGTAGATTCTAGTTTGTTCAAATCATGTTCCCCGGGAGTAGGATGGGGCCACAATAGGGGGATCAAGTTTTACAAAAAAATATATTGAGAAAATCTTTAAAATCTTCTTGTAAAAAAGTATCAGGTCAGGAAAGCTCAAATTAAAATGGAAGCATCCTCAGGAAGTGAATAATCTAGTTTGTTCAAATCATGGTCCCCGGGGGTAGGGTAGGGCCACAATAGGAGGATCAAGTTTTACATTGGAATATATAGAAAAAATCTTTAACCTTTCTTCTCAAGAACTATGACGTCAGGAAAGCTGAATTTAAAATGGAAGCATCCTCAGGAATTGAATATTCTAGTTTGTTCAAATCATGGTCCCCGGGGTTAGGGTAGGGCCACAATAGGGGGATCAAGTTTTACATAGGAACATATAGAAAAAATCTTTAAACTTTCTTCTCAAAAACTATGACCGTAGGAAAGCTCAAATTAAAATGGAAGTTTAATTTGAGTTTTTTTCTTTGCCTGATAGTTTTTTAAAAAGAAGAAGATTTTGAAAGATGTTCCTTTGTAAGAAGTTTTTGAGAAGATGTTCTCTTGTTATTCCGTTGTAAAACTTGATCCCCCTATTGTGGCCCCACCTTACCCCCGAGGACAATGATTTGAACAAACTTGAATCCACACTACCTGAGGATGCTTTCTTTTTAATTTGATTTTTTTTTTGGCCTGATAGTTTTTGAGAAGAAGATTTTGACAGATGTTTTTATATATTCATATATATAATAATTTCATTAATATAATAACTATTATAACTTGATCCCCCTATTGTGGCCCCACCTTACCCCCGAGGACAATGATTTGAACAAACTTGAATCCACACTACCTGAGGATGCTTTCTTTTTAATTTGATTTTTTTTTTGGCCTGATAGTTTTTGAGAAGAAGATTTTGAAAGATGTTTTTATATATTCATATATATAATAATTTCATTAATATAATAACTATTATAACTTGAACCCCCTATTGTGGCCCCACCCTACCCCCGGGGACCATGATTTGAACAAACTTGAATCTATACTACCTGAGGATGATTCCATTTTAGGTAGAGCTTTCCTGGACTTATAGTTTTTGAGAAGATTTTGAAAGATTTTCTCTATATATTCCTATGTAAAATTAGACCCCACTATTTTGGCACCATCTTAACCCCGGGGACCATGATTTGAACAATCTTGAAGTAAAACTACCTGAGGATGCTTCCATTTTAATTTGAGCTTTTCTTGCCTGATTGTTTTTGAGAAGATGATTTTAATGATTTTATTTTTATATTCTTATGTAAAACTTGATCCTCTGATTGTGGCCAAACCGTACCCCCAGGGACCATTATTTGGACAAACTTGAATCTACAATACCTGAGAACGCCTCCATTTTAATTTGAGCTTTCCTGGCCTGATAGTTTTTGAAGATTTTGAAAGATGTACTGCATATACTCTTTTGTAAAACTTGATCCCCCTATTTTGGCCCCACCCTACCCTCGGAGACAATGATTTGAATAAACTTGAATCTACACTACCTGAGGTTGCTTCCATTCTTATGTGAGCTTTGCTGGTCTGATAGTTTTTGTGGAGAAGATTTTGAAAGATGTTCTCTTCATTTTTCTTTATAAAACTTGATCCCCCTAATGTGGATCCACCCTACCATGATTTGAATAAACTTGAATCTACACTACCTGCGGATGATTACATTTTAATTTGAGCTTTCCTGGCCTGATAGTTTTTGAGAAGAAGATTTTGAAAGATGTTCTGTATATATTCTTTTGTATGACTTGATTCCCGGATAGTTGCCCCACCCTACCCCCAGGTACCATGATTTGAACAAACTTGAATCTACACTACCTTAGGAGGATTCCGTTTTAAATGAGCTTTTGTGGCCTGATAGTTTTTGAGGAGAAGAATTTAAAAGATTTTCATAATATATTCCTTTGTAAAACTCAATCCCCTTATTGTTGCCCCAACCTACCCCCGGGGACCATGATTTGAACAATCTTAAATCAACACTACATGAAGATGCTTCCATTTTAATTTTAGCTTTTCTGGTCTGATAGTTTTTTAGGAAAAGATTTTGAAAGATTTTATCTATTCATACGTTTGTTAAATTTGACCCTAGTATTGTGGCCCCACCCATTCCAGTGACCATGATTTGAACAAACTTGAATCTACACTACCTGAGGATGCTTCCATTTTATTTTGAGTTTTTTTTTGCCTCATAGTTTTTGAGAAAAAGATTTTGAAAGATTTTCTCTTTATATTCCATTGAAAAACTTGATCCCTCTAATATGACCCCACCCTACCCCCGGGGACCATGATTTGAATAAACTTGAAGCTACACTACCTGAGGATGCTTCCATTTTAATTTGAGCTTTTCTGGCCTGATTGTTTTTGAGAAGTTTTTAATGATTTTCATTATATATTCCTATGTAAATCTTGATCTCCCGATTATGGCCAAACCTTACTCCCGGGGACCATGATTTGACCAAATTTGAATCTACACTATCTGATGACACTTTCATTTTATTTTGAGATTTTTTGGACTGATAGCTTTTGAGGAGAAGATTTTGAAAAATGTATTGCATATATTACTTTGTAAAACTTGATCCCCCTATTGTGGCCCCACCTTACCCCCGGGGACCATGATTTGAATAAACTTGAATCTACACTATCTAAGGATGATCCCATTTTAGTAAGAGCTTTCCTGGCCTGATAGTTTTTGAGAAGAAGATTTTAAAGATTTTTTTAAATATTTATTTGTAAAACTTGATGCCCCTATTGATGCCCACCCTATTCCCGGGAACTGAGATTTGAACAAACTTGAATCTAAACTACCTGAGGATGATTTCATGTTAGTTTAAGCGTTCCTGGCGTAATAGTGTTTGAGAAAAAGTTTTTAAAGATGTTCTCTATACATTCCTTTGTAATATTAGATCCCCTTATTGTGGCCGCACCCTACCCCCTGGGACCATTATTTAAACAAACTTGTATCTACACTACCTGAGGATGCTTCCATTTTAATTTTGAGTTTTTCTGGCCTGATAGTTATTGAGAAGTTTTTTCAAGATGTTCTCTTTATAATGTGTTGTTAAACTTGATGCCCCTTTTGTGGCCCCACCCTACCCCTGTAGACAATGATTTGAACAAACTTGAATCTTCACTATCTGAGGATACTTCCATTTTAATTTGAGCTTTTCTGGCGTGATAGTTTTTGAGAAGAAGATTTTGAAAGATGTTCTCTATGCATTCCTTTTTAAAACTTGATCCCCCTATTGTGGCTCCATCCTACCCCCGGGGATCATGATTTGAACAAAGTTGAGTCTACACTACCTGAGGATGCTTCCATCTTAATTTGAGCTTTCCTGGCGTGATAGTTTTTGAGAAGAAGATTTTGAAAAATGTTGTCTTTATATTCATTTGTAAAACTTGATACCCCTATTCTGGCCCCAGCCTACCCCTTGGGACCATGATTTCAACAAACATGAATCTACACTTACAGAGGATAATATCTTTTTAATTTAACTTTTCTGGCCTAATAGTTTTTTAGGAGAAGATTTTTAAAGTTTTTCTCTATTCACAGGGCGAAAAACCATCTTTAAGCAAGTCCTTAAAGGTGGCTTAAAGGTGACTTAAAGGAGCTTAAAGGCTATACAACCTTTAAGCCGCCTTTAAGTCACCTTTAAGCAAGTGCTTATAGGTCCTTAATGTCCAAACTTCTTTAAGCTACTTTAAGCCACCTTTAAGCATCTTTAAGTGGCATTTACGCTCTCTTTACGCTGCCTTTACACTGTCTTTAAGTGGCCTTTAAGTCAATATTGATCAAGCTGAACAATAAAAACATATATTAAATGCAAAAGCTCTTTTATAGAGATGGGAGGGGGTCATCCGAGTGATAATATAATTTCCAAGGAAGGGGGGGGGGTGTTCCAGGCGGTTTTAATCGTCGCTCCATTAAACACAGATCGCTATCATCAGCACCGCTCTGATGGACACAGATTGCCGTTATAAAATTCTTTATAATTTTTTGGGGGTTTCAAAATTATTGTAGATATGAGCGCAGTCTCTGTATCTTAATATGTGCATAAAACTAATTAAAGTATGTTTGTTTCCTATTATAAATTAATCGGTGAAAAAAATCTCTCTCTCTCTCTCTCATCTCTCTCTCTCTCTCTCTCTCTCTCTCTCTCTCTCTCTCAGTTCATCCGGTTATTAAACAAAATAAAGATAATGAACCAAAAATGCATGATTTAATTTGTTAATCGGTTTAAGGTTTGTATTTTTTTTTCAATTTTCATTATTTCTAACTCTAGATCTGCTAGATACATGTTAAAGATGAAGACTCTCAACTGCCTTTGTTATATCGGGCAGGATATTACTGCTTTGTTTGTCTAGACATAGTTTTGTTCGTTTGTGTATATCTAATTAAAGTCTATTGTTTGTCCAACCTAAGAAAACCCCTGGAACTAACACAGAATATACAAGATATACACAGCAGTTGTGTCGTGTGCCCAGGTGCATGTTTGTGTATATCTAATCAAAGTCTATTGTTTGTCCAACTTAAGAAAACCCCTGGAACTAACACAGAATATACAAGATATACACAACAGGTGTGTCGTGTGCCCAGGTGCACGTCAGGGTTTCTAAAGGCGTTGAATCTTAGTATGTACGAGTATACGATAAGTCTAGTGAATAAAAGTTAATTTACATTTGTAATTCATTTTCAAAGTATTATTTCCTAGCTCTGGGTTTCAAAGATGTTACGTCTACAAATTAACGATACATGTATGTAAGAGTAAAATCTTGAGGCTAATAAATTAATGTACCGGTGATCATAAATAGGGGTTGATTATTTAAATACATGTATAAGGGTAAATATGTCAAATATACCTGGCCTGGCACATCATACAATTGTATGTACAAGTCATTTGCAATTGTCACATGCAGTAAATACGTCACCGGTAATTGGTAATTTTGTTTGTTATAGAATTGATAGTTTAAAAATCATGTACATGTACATACAATTACATGTAAATATTTAAACATATTGGAACGGCGCCGCGATCATGAAAACCGGGAAATTGCGGGAAATTGAACAAATACCCTAATAGTATCAATGCATTTAATAAAAGAAATGATTTCATTTTCTTTCTTACATTTTTATAGCTATAAATTAGATGAACGTATATCTACTCGGTTTAAATTTATTAACTTAGAAAGCCTACTATAGTGAACCTAACGGTTTCCATTTAGGTATAATATATTTTTGTTCACTGAAGACCAAGTTCCGTATTTCATTCTAAATACATGCATGCATGTAATTTATAAATTAGATATAATTGATTGTTACAAACTGAATGGTTTGTCAAAATCTTTTCAAGTAAACACATTCAATACAGTGATTCAATATCCACTGATATATAGGATATAAAAACGCTCAAATATATGTAAGTTGCCGTGGCGCAGAGGACGTGTGGTGATGCTAGTAAACTAAGGGTCCCGGGTTCAATTCTCGCCGTGGCCGGTTTTTTTTGTGTTCTTTTTTTTCATTTTTCTTTCTAGAACAAAAACCGTTTTAATACCTTTTCTTTCATAAAGTTAATACATTTTATTGGAAATTAAGCACAATATTGAATTAAATTTTTTTTGATGGCTTAAAGGTGGCTTAAAGGGAGCTTAAAGGTGGCTTAAAGAAGTTTGGACATTAAGGACCTATAAGTAGTCCTTAAAGGTGGCTTAAAGGTGGCTTAAAGATGGTCTTTAAGCTGTCTTTAAGCCATCTTTACGCTTTCTTTAAGCCACCTTTAAGCAATACTTATAGCTTAAAGGTAGCTTAAAGGTGGCTTAAAGATCGTCTTTAAGCTACCTTTAAACACCTTTAAGCTATCTTTAAGGAGGACTTAAAGATGGTCATTCATCCTGTGATTCTTTGTAAAACTTGATCACCCTATTGTGGCCCCACCCTACCCCCGGGGACCTAGATTTCAACAAATTTGATTTTATACTACCTGAAAATGATTCCCATTTTAGTTGGAGCCTTCCTGGCATGATAGATTTTGAGAAGAAGACCGAGCTTTGAACAAACTTGAATCTACATTACCTCAGGATTTTTCAGGCCTGATAGTTTTTGAGGAGAAAATTTTGAAAGATGTTTTCTATATATTTCTTTGCAAAACTTGATCCCCTGATTGTGGCCCAAACCTACCCCCGGGGACCATGATTTGCACAAACTAGAATCTACACTACCTGAGGATGATTCCATTTTAGTTAGAGCTTTCCTGGCCTGATAGTTTTTGAAAAGAAGGTTTTAAAGATTTTCTTTATAAATTCCTTTTTAAAACTTGATCCCCCTATTGGGGCCCCACCCAACCCCTGGGGACAATGATTTGAAAAAAATGAATCTACACTACCTGAGGATTCTTCCATTTTAATTTCAGCTTTCCTGGCGTAAAGGTTTTTGAGGAGAAGATTTTAAAAAATGTTCTTTATATATTCCTATGTCAATCTTGATCCCCCTAAAGTGGCCTTACCCTACCGCCAGGGACTATGATTTGAACAAACCTAATTCAACACAACCTGGGGACACTTCCATTTTAATTTGAGCTTTCCTCGCCTGATAGTTTTTTAGGAGAAGATTTTGAAAAATGTATTGCATATATTCCTTTGTAAAACTTGATCCCTCTATTGTGGCCAAACCTTACCCCAGAGGACCATGATTTGAATAAACTTCAATCAACACTACCTGAGTATGCTTCCACTTTAATTTAAGCTTTTCTGGTCTAAAAGTTTTTGAGGAGAAGATTTTGAAAGATGTTCTCTATGTATTCCTTTGTAAAACTTGATCCCCCTTTTGTTGCACCACCTTACCCCCAAGGACCATGATTTAAACGAACTAGAATCTACACTACCTGTGGATGATTCAATTTTATTTAGAGCTTTCCTGGCCTCAGAGATTTTGAGAAGAAGATTTTAAAGATTTTCTTTATATATTCATTTCTAAAACTTGATCCCCCTATTGGCGCCCCATCATACCCCCGGGGACCGGGATTTGAACAAACTCAAATCTACACTTCCTGAGGATGATTCCATTTTAGTTAGAGCTTTCCTGGCCTGATAGTTTTTCAGGAGAAGATTTTAAAGATTTTCTATTTATATTCCTTTGTAAAATTGGATCCCCCTATTGTGGCCTTACCCTACCCCCGGGGAACATGATTTAAACAAACTTGAATCTACACTACCTGAGGATGCTTCCATTTTAATTCGAGTTTTTCTGGCTGGCCTGATAGTTTTTGAGAAGGAGTTTTTTAAAGATGCAGTCTTTATATTCCGTTCTAAAACTTGATCCCTCTATTGTGGTCTTTCCTAACCAGCCGGGACCATGATTGGATTAAACCTTTCCTGGCCTGATAGTTTTTTAGAAGAAGATTTTGAAAGATTTTCTCTATATATTGATATGTAAAATAGACCCCCCTATTGTGGCCCCACCTTAACCCCGGGAACCATGATTTGAACAAACTTGAATCTACGCTACCTGAGGATGCTTCCATTTTAATTTGAGCTTTTCTGGCCTAATAGTTTTTGAGGAGAAGTTTTTTGAAAGATGTTCTCTTTATATTCAGTTGTAAAACTTGATCCCCTTATTGTGGCCTTCCCTACAACGGGCGACCATGATTTCAATAAACCTGAATATACGTTACCTGAGGATGCTTCCATTTTAATTTGAGCTTTTCTGGCCTTTTAGTTTTTGAGGAGAAGATTTTAAAGTTTTTCTATATGTATTCCTTTGTAAAACTTGATCCTCCTATTTTGGCCCCACCCTAACCCCGGGGACCATGATTCGAACAAACTTGAATCTACACTACCTGAGGATGCTTCCATTTTAAGTTGAGCTTTTCTGGCCTAATAGTTTTTGAGGAGAAGTTTTTTGAAAGATGTTCTCTTTATATTCAGTTGTAAAACTTGATCCCCCTATTGTGGCCTTCCCTACAACGGGCGACCATGATTTCAATAAACCTGAATATACGTTACCTGAGGATGCTTCCATTTTAATTTGAGCTTTTCTGGCCTGATAGTTTTTGAGGAGAAGATTTTAAAGTTTTTCTATATGTATTCCTTTGTAAAACTTGATCCTCCTATTTTGGCCCCACCCTAACCCCGGGGACCATGATTTGAACAAACTTGAATCTACACTACCTGAGGATGCTTCCATTTTAAGTTGAGCTTTTCTGGCCAAAACGTTTTGAGGAGAATATTTTGAAAAATGTTCTCTATGTATTCCTTTGTAAAACTTGATCCCCCTTTTGCTGCCACACCCTACCCCCGGGGACCGAGATTTCAACAAACTTGAATCTACCCTACCTGAGGATGATTCCATTTTAGATAGTACTTTCCTGGCATGATAGTTTTTTAGAAGAAGATTTTGAAAGATTTTCTCTGTATATTCCTTTGTAGAATTAGACCCCCCTATTCTTGCCCTACCCTACCCAGGGGGACAATGATTTAAACAAACTTGAATCTACACTAACTGAGGACGCTTCCATTTTAATTTGAGTTTTTCTGGCCTGATAGTTTTTTAAGGAGAAGTTTTTTAAAGATGTTCTCTTTGAATTCGTTTGTTAAAGTTGATCCCCCTATTGTAGCCCCACCGTACCCCCGTAGATGATGATTTGAACAAACATGAATCTACACTACCTGTGTATGCTTCCATTTTAATTTGAACTTTCCTGGCATAATAGTTTTTGAGAAGAAGATTTTGAAAGATGTTTTTATATATTCATTTTAAAACTTGATCCCCCTATTGTGGCCCCACCTTACCCCCGAGGACCATGATTTGAATAAACTTGAATCTACAACACCTGAGGATGCTTTCATTTTAATTTGAGCTTTCCTCGCTTGATAATTTTTGAGAAGAAGATTTTAAAGATTTTCTCTATATATTCGTTTGTTAAACTTGTTCCCATTATTGTGGCCCAACCCGAATCCCAGAGACCATGATTTCAAAAAACTTGAATCTACACTACCTGAGGATGCTTCCATTTTAATTTGAGTTTCTTTTTTTGGCCTGAAAGTTTTTAAGAAGACGATTTTGAAAGATGTTTCTATATATTCATTTGTAAAACTTGATCACCCTATTGTGGCCCCACCCTACCCCTGGGGCCGGATATTTCAAGAAACTTGAATCTACACTACCTGAGGATGGTTCCATTTTTAGTTAGAGCTTTCCTGGCCTGATAATTTTTTTAAAGAAGATTTTGAAAGATTTTCTTTATATATTAATTTGTAAAATTAACCCCCCCCTATTGTGGCCCCACCTTTCCCCGGGTACCATGATATATACAAACTTGAATCTACACTACATGAGGATGTTTCCATTTTAATTTGAGCTTTTCTGACATAAATGTTTTTGAAGAGAAGATTTTGAAAAATATTCTGTATATATTCCTTTGCAAAACTTGATCCCGCTATTGTGGCCCCATCCTACCCCCGGGGACCATGATTTGAACAAACTTAAATCAACACTACCTGAGGATGCTTTTTTTTTCTAATTTCAGCTTTACTGCCCTGATAGTTTTTGAGAAGAAGATTTTAATGTTTTTCTTTATATATTCCTATGTAAAACTTGATCCCCCTATTGTGGCCCCACCCTACCCCCGGGGACCATGATTTGAACAAACTTAAATCAACACTACCTGAGGACACTTCCATTTTAATTTGAGCTTTCCTTGCCTGATAGTTTTTAAGAGAAAATTTTGAAAAATATATTGCATATATTCCTTTGTAAAACTTGATCCCCCTATTGTGGCCCCACCTTACCCCCGAGGACAATGATTTAAACTTGAATCTACCCTACCTGAGGATTCTTTTATTTTAATTTGAGCTTTCCTGGCTTGATAATTTTTTAGAAGATTTTCTCTATATATTCGTTTGTTAAACTTGTTCCCATTATTGTGGCCCCACCCTAATCCTAGAGACCATGATTTGAACAAACTTGAATCTACACTACCTTGATATGCTTCCATTTTAATTTGAGTTATTTTTGGCCTGATAATTTTTTAGAAGAAGATTTTGAAAGATGCTCTCTATAAATTCCATTGTAAAACTTCATTCCCCGATTGTTGCCCCACCCAAACCCCGGGGACCATGATTTGAACAAACTTCTATCTACCTGAGGATGCATCCATTTTAATTTGAGCTTTCCTGGCCTGATAGTTTTTAAGGAGAAGAGTTTGAAAGACGATTTCTTTATATTCCTTTGCAAAAATTGATCCCCCTATTGAGGACCAACCATACCCTCTGGGAGCATGATTTCAACAAACTTGAATCTACAATACCTGAGGACACTTCCATTTTAATTTGAGTTTTCCTGGGCTGATAGTTTTTGAGAAGAAGATTTTGAAAGATGTTCTCTTTATATTCCGATCTAAATTTTGATTCCACTATTGTGGGCCCACCCTACTCCAAGGGACCAAAATTTGAACAAACTTGAATCTACACTACCAAGGGATGCTTCCATTACAATTTGAGCTTTCCCGGCGTGATAGTTTTTGGGAAGTAGATTTTTTAAAAGATTTTCTTTATATTTCTCTATGTAAAACTATATTCTCCTTTTGTGGCTCCACCCTACCCCCAGGGACCATGATTTGAACAAACTTGAATCTACACTACTCGAGGTTGCTTCCATTTTAGTTTGAGCTTTCCTAGCCTGATAGTTTTTGAGAAGAAGATTTTAAAGATGTTCTATTTATATTCCTTTGTAAAACTTGATTGTGGCCCCACCCCACCCCCCGGGGCCCATGATTTGAACAAACTTGAATCTACACTACCTTAGGATGCTTCTATTTTAATTTGAGCTTTCCTGGCCTGATAGTTTTTGAGAAGAAGATTTTGAAAGATGTTTTCTATATATTTCTTTGTAAAACTTGATTCCCCTATTGAGGCCCCACCATACCCCCGGGAACAAACTTTATTCTAAACTACCTGAGGATGCTTCCATTTTAATTTGAGCTTTCCTGGCCTGATAGTTTTTGAGGAAAAGATGTAACGTGCAAGGGGGTCACTGCCTGTGATCCCCGCGGGCCCGTACCCGAGATAGAATCAGATAGCCCTGATTGCTGCCAATATTTACAAGTGCAGACTTTAATCACCGCTCCTGCACATATATGGGGACTCGACGTTACGCAGGCAGGGATGACCACACACCTACGCATCTGAACAGGTACCAACGTTCACGCAAGCAGGGATGACCGCACACTTACGCCAACAACGCAACCTAACGCAAGCAGGGAGTGCCGCACACTTGCGCTAGAAAGGCCAGAACACCAGCAGGGATGACCACACATTAGTGCTCCGCCGCAACCACCACCACTAATACAAGCAGGGATGACCGCACACTTGTATTAATGCGATACAAAGCAGGGATGACCGCACACTCTGTATCGTAGGTTAAATCACACGAAGATAAGAAAGAGCAGGGATGTACTCACACTCAATCTAGCCGTACCTGTCTAAGTTTAACCCGAAACAGTCGTTCTCGTAACGCATTTGACACTGTCCCTATATATGTGCCGGCCTAAAATAATTCGTGGTATCTTAAAACAGGAAATCAAAAATAAACAAACTAATCCAACCTAATCCAAAAAATACTTATACATTACAACTTATTTACATTAAATATTTATTATTGTATAAAAATAATAAGCAAACTCATTCGTCATTATTAGGAACATTAATTAAATCATCAAAAATCAATAAATCAAAGGGGAATAACTCTAACCAAAAATACATTAGTAAGCTGCCCGCTTCACTACCCCCACCTCAGAATTTTGCGTCCTCGCAAAACTAAAATCGAACCTTTCCCTAGATTTCCCAAACGCATCAGCTCTGTGCAAAGACCAAGTGTCATATTCTTCTGGCAAATGACTCGTCTTTCTATTTGGCGTATTGTACAGCTCAAAATAGTCAGGAAACATCTCGTTGCTGCGCGGGTTTGCATGTGTTTCATTAGAAGAGTGATGATCACATAGGTATTCCTCGTCTTTGCGCATGGTGTTCCCTGCAAAACCTCTTATCAGAGCGCGTCTTTCTTGCAATGGGGGTGATGTCTTCATGTCACTGCGCTCCCGCATCTCCCCAATCTTCTCCCTTCGAAAAGTAATCTCTTCGTCAATATCGTCCATTCTCCCTCTCTGCAGCAATTTCAGGGTATCCCACCGCTGCCACCAAATTTTATGTAACGTGCAAGGGGGTCACTGCCTGTGATCCCCGCGGGCCCGTACCCGAGATAGAATCGGATAGCCCTGATTGCTGCCAATATTTACAAGTGCAGACTTTAATCAAAGGGGAATAACTCTAACCAAAAATACATTAGTAAGCTGCCCGCTTCACTACCCCCACCTCAGAATTTTGCGTCCTCGCAAAACTAAAATCAAAACTCCCAACTTCACAAAAAGGTGAAGTGATATCCCAGGTAAAAAAAATACCCCCCAAAAAATAACAATAAGAAAAAAAAAGCTGGCCCTTTCTCTCCTGGACAACGTGCACACAGCACAACTGCAGCTGACAGACACAAATTGCATTGTATCACCTCAAGCTTTACACTTCAACTTTCCGTCTTGCACTAGACGTCTTCCACCTCTTGTGGAACATCTGACTCTCTCTCAAGTCAGGAATTCCCAGCATTGTGACTTCACCAGGCATATTATCCGATGCCTGCAATCTGCTGCCATCTGCCACGACACCGTGGGGTCTCAACTGTTCGGACGAACTTTTCTTGCCTCTTCTACAGCGAATACCAGGAGATCCTCTGTCCATGCCTTTGCGCCTGCGACCATTCTTGCATCTTCTGGCCAACTTCCACTCGGGGTCCTTTTTTTTGCCTTTAGCTGACTGGAGGGTTCTGCCAACCGTAACACTGGAGCTGTTAGCAACAATCTTCTCGCAAGGAACTTGGTCCTTAACCATTTTTCTCTCGTTGGAGTTTGGCACAGACTTTACGATACCTACGCGGTAGCATCCATTGGACAAGTCTTCAACAAGTTGCTGTGCTACATCTCCGTTCAGGGGTTCATCTTGTTGACTAGCATTCTTTCCACTGTAACTGGAATCACTCTTACAAGTCTGGTTTTCTGCTCTACTTCTACGCCGCCTTCTTAATTGCTTGGACTTGCTTTGCTTTCTCACTACGCAATCTCTCCGCAGGTGTCCCGGTTTTCTACAAAAATAGCATAACCTACGTTTAGATGATGAGGCAGTATCCTGTGCATTATCCTTGCTGCGTTGAAGTTGTAAATACCTCAAATCCGTCTGGAGAGACTCGATCTTAGCAGACAGTGCTTTTACCAGTTCCACTAGCTTATCAGATGAGGGCTCAACATTGAGATGGCGTGCATAGCATTTCCTCTCTGCTCTTCGGTGCGCCTCCAATTCAACAGCTAGCTTCACTGCATCGTTCAAGCTTCTCGGTCTGGATTGCTGTATACGAATGCGCACCTCAGAATTGTCCAGCGCGTCCACAAAGTGATCTCTGGCTAACATATCTCTGAATTCAAAAGTGGCAGTTGGGTATGCCATGTTTGCAAGTCTCTGAATGGCCTGTCCCAGCTCTGAAAAAGTTTCACCAGCTCTCTGACGACGCTCTCTCATTTGCACTCTGTAGAGCTCTGCTTGACTTGGTGGAGCAAATCTATCTTCCAAAGCTAACACAAGTGTTTCGTAGCCTGGTTTTTCACCCTTTGGGATATTGCGAAGACATCCTTGTGCACTGCCTCGGAGGGAAGCTGCCAGGTAGAGACCTTTGGTAGCGTAACTCCAACCATTTATTTCAGAACAAGCTTCATAGTGCGCGTGGTAATCGATCCATTGACCACTGCCATCATAAGTAGCTGGTATAATGGAATTTTGCGATTCGTAGGCATCTTCCAGTGTACTACTTATCTCGGGGCTTGTGAACCTTTCCCTAGATTTCCCAAACGCATCAGCTCTGTGCAAAGACCAAGTGTCATATTCTTCTGGCAAATGACTCGTCTTTCTATTTGGCGTATTGTACAGCTCAAAATAGTCAGGAAACATCTCGTTGCTGCGCGGGTTTGCATGTGTTTCATTAGAAGAGTGATGATCACATAGGTATTCCTCGTCTTTGCGCATGGTGTTCCCTGCAAAACCTCTTATCAGAGCGCGTCTTTCTTGCAATGGGGGTGATGTCTTCATGTCACTGCGCTCCCGCATCTCCCCAATCTTCTCCCTTCGAAAAGTAATCTCTTCGTCAATATCGTCCATTCTCCCTCTCTGCAGCAATTTCAGGGTATCCCACCGCTGCCACCAAATTTTATGTAACGTGCAAGGGGGTCACTGCCTGTGATCCCCGCGGGCCCGTACCCGAGATAGAATCGGATAGCCCTGATTGCTGCCAATATTTACAAGTGCAGACTTTAATCACCGCTCCTGCACATAGATAGGGACTCAACGTTACGCAGGCAAGGATGACCGCACACCTACGCAACTGAACAGGTACCAACGTTAACGCAAGCAGGGATGACCGCACACGTACGCCAACAACGCAACCTAACGCAAGCAGGGAGTGCCGCACACTTGCGCTAGAAAGGCCAGAACACCAGCAGGGATGACCACACATTAGTGCTCCGCCGCAACCACCACCAATACAAGCAGGGATGACCGCACACATGTATTGATGCGACACAGAGCAGGGATGACCGCACACTCTGTATCGTAGGTTAGATAACACGAAGATTAGATAGAGCAGGGATGTCCGCACACTCAATCTAGCCATACCTGTTCAAGTTTAACCCCAAACAGTCGTTCTTGTAACGCATTAGACACTGTCCCTATATATGTGCCGGCCTAAAATAATTCGTGGTATCTTAAAACAGGAAATCAAAAATAAACAAACTAATCCAACCTAATCCAAAAAATACTTATACATTACAACTTATTTACATTAAATATTTATTATTGTATAAAAATAATAAGCAAACTCATTCGTCATTATTAGGAACATTAATTAAATCATCAAAAATCAATAAATCAAAGGGGAATAACTCTAACCAAAAATACATTAGTAAGCTGCCCGCTTCAAAGATTTTGAAAGATGTTCTCTTTATATTCCTTAGTAAGGCTTGATCCCCCTATTGTGGCCCCACCCTATCCCCGGGGACATTGATTTGAACAAACTTGAATCTACACTACTTGAGTATGTTTCCATTTTAATTTGAGCTTTTCTGGCCTGATAGTTATTGAGAAGACGATTTTAAAAGATTTTCTCTATATATATTCCTTTGTAAACTTTGATCCCCCTATTGTGGCCCCACCCTACCCCCGGGGACCATGATTTGAACAAACTTGAAGCTACACTATCATGGAATGCTTCCATTTTAATTTGAGCTTTTCTGGCTTGATAGATTTTGAGGTGAAGATTTTGAAAGATTTTCTCTATATATTTCAATGTAAAACTTGATCCCCCTTTTATCTATGCATAAATTATGATGGGGCTGATACACATGCGATGTCAAACCTTAAAAGAATCAAGTTAGCAGAAATATATTCACAGAATAAGTATTTATTTCAGTAAACAAATTCTATTAAAATGACCATTTTTAAAGTACATATCTTTAAGAAACGGACTAACACACTCTGTAAAATTGAAAACAGCAATTATACGCGAAAAGTTTATTATGAATAAAATAGTTATTACATATTTAAAGGGATAATATGTATATTCAAAAAATAATTATTTAAGTTTCATTTTTAACACCCCCCCCCCCCCCCCCCCCCCGTTGAAACATGTAAACATGAAAATCTAAAGAATAAATATGTAAAAACTGATAATTTTTAATTAAATAAACTCAAGTTATAATATTGATTCGTTAATTCGTTAATACATTCTTTTATTTAAATTAATGATTTTAACCTTGCAATAATTTTTTTTTAACTTAACATCAAACAAATGTTCTTACTTTGCAGGTATTTACTTTTCCGTCTGCATGTTGCAGGTATTTACTTTTCCTTCTGTATTGTTATCGTCTGCTTGTCTTGTGTATTTGCGGTGTGGGTTATGATTTTACACTTTTAAGGAGATTCGAGGCCCGTTCCTTCATGGGCAAAAAATTTATTCCTTAAAACGCTACGATTTGTTCTATGTTACACATCCAGAGTCGGGAACTTGGAACAGGGTGCCACGTCAGAGGACGACAAGCTCCTAGCATTTATCTACATGTATCACGGCGTCTGTTCGTGAATATATAAATTTATCAAATGACACTGTGTCTAACTAAAGATAAGAGTTTGATTCAAACACCAATTCTTTTCTTGCAATGAATTATTTTGAAATTGTTTTCATGTTGGGAACGAACAATTGAAATATCCAACAATACGTAACTATACAAGAGACCCATGGGCCACATCGCTCACCTAAGTAACAATGGGTATGATAAAATCAGCTTAACAGAGACATAATTCAAACTATCTTGGCAATGTAGTATAATACATGCAGATCCTGTATAAGTTTTTTCACCTGGACATTCTTATGTTTACAATAAAGTCCTGTTTCCCCTTTTCTAACAGGATGAATATAAAGTCACATCACCTGTTGAGCATTGCAGTTCTCAAAAAATTCTAAATAATTGTTTAAATAACACACCTAGAACAAGTCACTCGAATTAACAGTAAATTATCTGATTATGAAAGATATTATGATAAATAAACTGTACATATGTCAAATAAGCGAAAAATTTGCAGTTTGGGAATAAAAATGAATATCTAAAAAGTTCAATTCAGTAAGTAACAGCAAACGCGAGGGTGTTAAGGAAGCATATGGGCAATTTAGCGTCTTCTTTTGACCGTTATATTCAAAATCATGAAATTATATAACAATTTTGAATAAGATCAAAAACTTAGTATTATCCTTTAAAAAAGATGTCAGTGCAATAAAATCGGGTAGTACATTACTGCCACATTGGTGCATTATCGCATGACAACTATAAATAGCTTGCGTATATTCCTTAACATAAAATGAGATAGAATAACATTACTCCGTGGTTTCCAAAATAAAATAGACATACTAAGTGAAGGCAAAACATTTCAGTTTAATCAAAACCGCTGTGTAGTGTATTTAGGGGATATTTTTTATGTAAATTGGGATCGGGTTCGGGATCCGGGGTGTCGTTGTAGTGTTGTTCCGTTCGCCAGACCGAGGCCAGTTGCACGTTGTCTGTCTTGTGTTCTTGTGGTTTGTCAGCTTTTATCTTCTTTATTCTTAGTTGTTAATATACGGTTTTACCTAAGTGATTTGTGTTGTTGTTTCGTTCAATAGTAAAATCACTTTATTGGCGCTGCGAGCAGGGTGTTAGCGGTCTTTTTAGGCCGGTGTGGTGCTTAGGGGACACCACGTGGTTCGGCCATGTTTAAATTTTGGTAGGTTTTGGGTTTGTGTTATGTTATGTTATTGTTGTGGTAGGGCAGTGCATTGTTGTTCAATTGTATCTTGTGACAATGGAGGGAAGGCTGGGGTTGAGTAGTCAGGGTAGGAAGAGTTCCTCGTTCGTGAGTGGCATTGGTGTCCCGGGGGGCATGGTAGTTGAGCCGGAGGACTTGGCAGGGGCCCAAGGGAGGGATACAATTGCCTGGGAGGGATTTAAGTCTGACTGGAATGACCACCTTTGCGGTCTTTCATCTCCATTTAGTCCACCAAGGTGTGCTGGGGAGGTAGAGGCGTCTCTCCCCAGGGGTGTAATGGTGGTGGCATAGCTAGGGATACAGACTCAGCTGGGGATAGACATGCACGGAATGTTGGGACTGTACATAGGGATCCTTTGTAAATGGCAAGGCTTGAGGCCTTGGAGTCCCAGTTGGCCCAAGTGACACAACTGCTGATCGGGCTGTCAGGCTCCATGGTAGGCAGTTGCTCTCAGGGACTTAGTCCCAGGGAGGACAACAATAGTATACGTAGCACAGCAGTCAGGGGGATGCCTTTTCCCATTCTAGTAACACTGTGGTCACAGCAACAGTTACTAGGAGTGTAGCAAGTGTTCCTTGCTACACTAGTGTCACACCAGTGAGTATGGGGGTAGTTCTGTCACAGGGAACTTTATTTGGGCAGAGTCAGGTAAACCATGTCAGTCAGGCTGGGATACATTTTGGCCAAAGTAAGGGGGCACTATCCTGTGGGGAACCTTTGTATATTGATGGGGGCCTTAAGGTATCTGAGGCTTCTCTGCCTCAGATGGGGAGCTCACATGAGGGTAGGGATTCCCCTGGAAACCAAGGCCACTCAAGTCTTCTGGCAGGACAAGGGTATGGTAGGAGTCATTCTGGCAGCGGGGTGGCAACTGATGGTAACCTCGGAGCCGGTATGACACCAGGTGATAGTGATGTTTTGTTAGTACCCCCATAGTTGTTCAAGGTCAAGGAGGAATGTCCCAACAGAGGCTAAATGTCTTCAGTATACTGGTAGCTTAGAGTGGGGTCTGTTCTATGCTAAGTTTAGAACACTTGCCAGGTATTATGGGGTGGAATGATGATGACTGTCTGTTAGCTCTAAGTGTTTCAGTGGAGGGGCCAGCACTCAAGTACTTCTATATTCTCTCGTCGCGGGGTGAGGAATTGAGTTTCCCTGAAATAGCCTCACGATTTGAGCAGAGATTTGGTAAGGGAACACTTCAGGCTGCATATCAGGTGGAGTTCTAATTTATGACCCAAGGGGAAGAGGAGAGTTTAGAACAGTGGGGCGACCGTGTCATGGAGGTTGCACAGAGGGCTCTAGGGGCTCAAGTCCCAGGAGAAGTGCTTCAGGGGCAGGCAATCTTGCGATTTGCAATGACACGAGAGTGGGTAGAAAGTTGATAGAAAGTCCCCCCTCCACTGTAGATGAGGCAGTCCACCGAGTGAAGACATACCAGCTCAGCCATCAAGTCTTTGACCCATGTCGCAGGGAAGTACGCATGGTGTCCGTGGGCAGGCAGTCACAAGGACTGGGTTGTACCTCTGGCGGTACGGTTATTCCACCTAACCGGGAGTATCTACCTCTGTGAAAGGCAAGCGCCATCGGTGTCCGGTCGTTGCTTTAAGTGCAGGTAGCGGGGACATTTAAGGAGGGAATGTACAAAGAAGTGTTCAGAGTCCTCAGCTGGTACAGGTGTAGGAAGCAAACATGCTAGGCCAAAAGAGTCTCCGACAATTGGGGCTGAGAAGGGGCATTGTGTCGTCAGTCGGGTCTTGTGGTGCAGTAGGTTATGCGGAGGGCCCATGGCAAATACCGGTAAAGGTGAATAATGTTCCGGTTAGCGCTGTGGTTGATACAGCTACTGAAATAACCATTGTGGCCCAGAGCATTCAAGATCAGATGTCTCCTCGCCCGGAAATTATTGCAAGCAAAGATGTGAGTCTAGCTGGTGGCGGGGAAACCATGACGGTGGGTTTCCTCGGGGATGTTCTTGTAGAGATGGGAGGGACCCATGTCAGGCATCATGTATACGTTGCGCCATTACAGGCTGACATGCTCCTTGGGCACTGGCAACCTCAGCGTTGGAGCAAGCAAGCTGGCCATGTTTAAGGCAAACTCACCCTCTGGATTGCGGGAGGACATTTGTACGCCAGGACCACCCTATGGATGTGAGAGGCCGGTGTAATGAAGGATAATGACCCCCGTAGAAGAATGACCGGGGGTCATTTTTCTACGTAGAATAATGACCCCCCGGTCATTATTCTACGCCGAAAAATGACCCCCGGTCATTATTCTACGTAGAAAAATGACCCCTTTACCTGAAGAATAAGTGTCATTTTCATAAAAATGAGCACACTCCACATGAAGAAAAGTGACCCCTGTAGAATAATGTCCCCTTGTAAATTAAAGTTTTTCAGTATATTTTTTTTTATTATTTGTGAAATAGTCTTTACACTATTGTAATTTTTACTGCTGCAGTTTACAGAGAGTAACATAAATTATAATTCATATTCAAATAAACTTAAAGTGAAAGAAGGGGTTTATCTTAGAAAATAAAAGTCCTTCCGTTATAACAAGATATTGACGTATCCATCGGGGTATGGTTGTCATCTTAACAATTACATTTACATATATCTATGGTGTGTCGATAGGGCCACTTCGACTTAAGTTGCAAAGTCGATAGGGCGAAGGCGAAGGAGCAAAAGTGCGAAGATGCGACGATGAAGCGCGAAGATGTGATGCCTAAAGCGCGAATGTGCCAAGGCGTAGGAGCGATACTACTATCGCTCCTTCCCAATTTGCACTCTGGCCTTCGAATCTTCGCACTTTCGCCTTTTTTGATTGCATTCAGTAAGTCTCGGTCGATTACATAGATTTTAATACAGGCACCGTACTCGCCAACGTTTTCCGATTAATCCATGCTGTTATTGGTACGCATGCGCTAGACCATCGCGCTTACTATGAATGTTTATAAATAGTTTAATGTGTACATGTAACATATATGTTTACCAGTGCTGGCTAGGCCTAATCATTATCTACTCCACACAAAATTTAATGTCCGCCACAAAGTGTACATATGCACTTCTAGACTCCTGTCACTTGCCAGCCGTCTGTTTGCCGTTGACCGAAACAGTAACATTCTAATTTCATTATGCGACACCCCTTGCTCAGGCATGGATCTAGAGCGGGAGAGGGGGTCCGCCCCCGGAAAATTCAATATTATTAATTTTACGCAGTAAAACGGGAGAGGGAATCCGGACCCTATCCTCCTGGATAATTTATTTTTATTAATTAAAAAATAAAAATAAAATATGCCTCGGAACCCTTTAAACGATGGAGAGCTCTGCAATTATAAAACATAGGTAATCACAGATTACAAAGCTCACCGAGGCGAGGAATCATCTTTATGAGACCACCTTTATCATATTATATGAAAACCATCCTTTATGATCTTGGATATTCATGGATTCTGTTTTGAAACAATATAGTATATTATCTGTTAAAAAATTGTATGATAATCATATGTTCATATGTTAATCAATAAAATAATATAAAATTAAAATTGCATCCTTTCAAACTTACAATATATATCATATATTACTATAAAATACCGTAAAAATTGTGATATGATATTGTAACGTATGATATGGCATTGTAATGTGTTATACATTATAATTGTATTTGATCAAATAATAGAGTATCATAAAACATAATACAATATAGTATTATATGAAACAATATCATATTGCAATAATACATCATAACATTGAAACATATGATATTATATTGTATAATTAAGCATTGAACCATTATTTTTTTAAAGATGTGGTCTCATAACTGCAGCGGTATGTGTATACAAATTGTATAAAAATATGAAAATTTGTTTGCACTCATCGTTGCAATTATAAGACTTCATTTTTCAAAAAATAATGAATCAATGCTTATAGTTACGTTTTTTAAACAATTATTTTCTTCCCGCAGATATGATTTTTTTTTTTAAAGCTCTATCTTATTCAACGAGTAATGCCAAATTAACAGAATGGCCACTGGAACAGCCGAAATATGCTGACAAAAATAGTGCAAAGCGTTTTAAATTCTAATAACACAATTTTATTTTTCTTTCTGTAATTTAATGAATTTACTCTTGGTAAACTAAGAAATTAATCAATTGAATTCATTTAACTGTCAAAATATATTTACATTAATGAAATATTTATCAGCGTAAGTATAATATCAGGTCGTTATCCGGTTTGAAGTCGCGAGAAGAGTCAAATCTTGTTCTTCGAGAAATACTGAAGGAATACTAAATGTATTCATACGCACCAGATTTGGTGATTGGGTCTTCTATGTTGTCGTAAATATCACTCAAATAAATCAATGCAATTTGATAGGGGGAAAGAAAGTGAATGTAAATATTAAAGTATGACATAGTATTGTATGATACTGTTTCATATTTGATACATAATATGATATTGTATTATATAATAACATATAATTTGATACAACATTGTATCATATAAATGATACAATATCATGGGATAGAGTAAAATATTATAAAATACAATGATATTATACATATTGTATCTTATGATCCAATAATATATATTTAAATATCATAAAATACAATTTCATGTGATATGATAATATATCATATAAACCAATATCATATTATACAATATCGTATGATATGATATTTTAATATCATATATACAATTTCATGTTATATTATTCTATATTACAGAAACCAATATCATATTATACAATACTGTATGATACAATATCAAAGAATATACAATATAATATCATAGGATGCAATATTATATATTGCAATATCATATGTAATAGTATCATGTTATTAGATAATTAATAAATAATACAATATAATATTATACAATATTCTATCATAATTATCAATACTATACATCAACAATATCATGATACAACATCATATCATAAAATATCAAAAAATTGATACAATGTTTTATCGTATCATATAACGTTTTACAATATAACATATGGTAATATTTTGTATCTTATTAAACAATAGTGTTTCAAATCATACAATACTATATCATAGGACTCATGTTACGTCATTTAACAACAACCACATCTATCTATCAAGCAGGTTTGAGTGAGGTAGGATCCTTGATAATGGAGATCAGGCTCTGCATCTAAAGTAACTTCTGCGTGTCCTTTATAATATAGTTAAATCAACTATGCAAGCTATCATCTATAAAACATGTGACCTGTTCCAAAAAACTAAACCTCATCAAGAATCATAAACCTATGGCTCTGATTCAGCATTCAAGTAATAACTAAGATATCATCATCAGAGGGCACCAGCAATTAAAACTTTTACCTCCTTCAGCATCTCCAACCTATGGCTCTGATTCAGCATCCATGCCTGTCAGGTGCATCTGTATCACAAGACACACCATCCATTCAGGTTAGGTGAAGTTAGGACCTGAAATAACTAAGATATATATTTTGAGCATCCTTAATAATGGAGATCAAGTTTTGCATCTGAAGTTACATCTGCGATTCACTCATTTTACAGTTTAATCAGCTTTGCAAGTTTGAAATAGTACTATTATCTATCAAACATGTTACCTGTTCCAAAAAAAATTCACATTATCCAGCATCCGAAACCTATGGCTAAGACTCAGCATTCAAGCCTGTCAGGTACATCAGTATAATAAGACGCACCATCCATGGAAGTCTAGTGAAGTTAGGACAAGTAATAACTAAGATATCATCATCAGAGGGCACCTGTTTCAAAAACTTTAACCAGCTCTTAAAATCTTAACCTCCTCCAGCATGCGAAACCTGTGGCTCAGATTCAGCATTTAGGTCTGTCAGGTGCATCAGTATCATAAGACGCACCATCCATAGAAGTTTAATGAATTTAGGACCAGCAGTAACTTAGATATCGCTATTAAAGGGCACCTGCAACAAAAACTTTAACCTGCTCCAAAAACCTTACCCTCCTCCAGCATCTGAAAGTTAGGAACCAGATTCAGTAGGTCCAGATGCATCATCCATGTAATTTTGGTGAAGAGAGGACAAGTAATAGCTTAGATACAGGAGCTGCAACTAAAACTTTAACCAGCTCCGGACGCCGACACCGGGGGTATAGCGTATGCTCCCATTGACTTCGTCTCGGTGAGCTAAAAAGACGAAAGCGCGAAGATTCGAAGGCGAGAGTGCCAAGTTGCAAAGGCGAAGAAGCGATAGTAGTATCACTTCTTCGCCTTCGCAACTTAGCACTTCCGTCTTCGCATCTTCGCACTTCGCCGTCGCATCTTCTATATTCTTCATATTGTTCATGAATTATACTTGCATTGAGGATTTCCACAATACAAACTGCTGGGTATACTAGTTTATCACCCAGAATTAAAGATGAAACCAAAATTATGAAAAGTTTACTCCACTATTAGGCATTAAAACCAAGCTGAAGTTAGTAGGCACTGACATCAGCCATTACGCCAGTAGAGGTTGATGGCCAATAAGGGAAATCGTCAAAGTACTGAGAGTACTCGTACAGAAAATATTTTTTACTTTATCTTCGGCATACTTTAGTAAGTTTAGTTAATATCAAGATGATTAATGCTTCAATAGTTTGTATGAGCATTGGTAACCTTGGATACAATAAAGATCATGTGATCAAAATCAAGCGGGATATAAACCCCTAACATGGGCCCTTACCTCTTATCAACGCTTTTAGAAACATTCTTTTCTTATCATAATCGATCAGTGTTATCTATCAAAATTTACTATAGTCAGGTACTCTTCACAAATTTGCTCTGAAAGAAAGTCTATTCATGATCACAAAATAAAACTAACGCAGAATGATTTTTTTAAAAATCACTTTCCCCAAGAAATGTAAATAAGAAGTATATGTTCATATTCCTACGTTACCTGCCCCCTTAGTCTTCTTCCATGAAGATATATACATGTATCATTCTTCGATTGACAATTCATTCACCAATGAATATGGCTAATATCATTGCAACAACTATTCTTTCATGATTATTGTTCGTTAATTATCACACAATATCCTCATTGTGTATGAATCTTTCTTTATTTGCGTCATTTTCCGCCGTATGTCGACGAGAGAAGTAACGTAACTGTTAACAATCAATTTGTGGCAATGTCAGAGTGTTTTGCGCGTACTTGCTACGGATATGAAAAACTATTGACAGCGATTTATTTACAAGTTCGGTGTTTATAACTTCAAAATCAGTTGAACAGAGTACAAAATTTAGTAATTTCAAAGTCATATCTTGGATACGGGGTAACCAATTTCTATTCATGTTTACGGGTGGGGGGGGGGGGGTCATTTTTTTAAAGGGGTCATTTTTCGTTATGTTTAACATGAAGAAAAAATAACCCCTGGGTCTTTTTTCTTCAGAAAAATCCAATTATTCTTCAGCTAGGGGGTCATTATTCTACGTAGAAAAATGACCCCCGGTCATTATTCTACGGGAGTCATTATTCTTCATTACACCGGCGTGACCCGGTGTCATGGACCCCGCCCATTGCGTATCCTGATGCTCGGATAAGATGATAGACTCTGTTGTGTGTAATCATTGCAGTTACTGTGTGTGAACTTTCCGTTGTGACGTGATTAATTGACAGTTAATGTATGTGTTCTTATCTTAGTTTAAGTACATTATGAATTGTCCATCACAGGGGTTATATACTTTGTTATGTATCATTGTGTATTTGTGATGTAAATGGCTTCGGTGGGTCGGAATTGGGGCATTCTTCCTCAAAATGGGGGGGGGGGGGGAATGTAGTGTATTTCGGGGGTAAATTTAAATGTTATTTGGGATCGGGTTCGGGATCCGGGGTATCGTTGTAGTGTTGCTCCGTTAGTCAGACCGAGGCCAGTTGCACGTTGTCTGTCTTGTGTTTTATCTTCTTTATTCTTAGTTGTTAGTATACGGTTTTTCCTAAGTGATTTGTGTTGTTGATTCGTTCAATAGTAAAATCACTTTAGCTGCTAGAATTCTATGTTCTTCTTGATTAAATAGTTATTCGTCCGGCTCTCGTAAAACCTTCCCAACTTTTATAAAGTTTGAACCGAAAACGGTATGTTGCATCAAAACAATACACAACATGGAATCCTAGCAGCACTTTAAGCATTGATCAAACTAACGATACGTATAAAATTTCAAGTTCAACATATACGGGGTAGTGTTGTTCTAGTCGGATTTTTATATCGTAAACAACGGCAGAGGAAAGCCTGGTCGAGAAATAAATGCAAATTTACATACCTTTTAGCGAATGATTGATAAAACTAACATCTCTCCAAGTTTTCTTATGTTCAATTCTCAATACATCACTCTATAATACTTTATTAGAGTTCTTAGATTAGTTGTATTTTAAAAATGTTTACAATGCTTTCCGATCAAATTCACAAGACATTTAACTTTTAGACATGACGTCATCAGTTTGTAAATCTACGTAATACAAACTAATTTCTGAAAAAAAATTGTCTTCAGTATTTTTTATTTATTTTTTGGTCTACTTAGATATTTGAATATTTACATACTAAGATTTGTGATTTCACGGAATTACATGTAACTCAGATTCCATACGCTTCCTTAACAGCCCTGCGAAAGCCCCCAATATATTCGAACTCGGGATGTACGGATCCCAAGCCCAACAGTACGGATCACAAGCCAAACACTTTTAACTTTAATTTCATGTAAAAAAAAAAAACCCACCACCCGGCTATGAAGAAAGGTACATGTTGCCGTCGATGAAATCCTTTTAATATAACGAAATGTCGTTTCGATCAGAGGTGAGCCATTTCGTGACGATGTGTTATTCCACCTTAAAGGATATAAACCTACATCAAACTCTTAACCCCTTGTGAGCTCGATGCCCAAGAATCGTCCAGGGGGAAAAGTCTAAACAATTTGAAAGAATCAGCAATATGTAAAAATGCTTGCATATAAGTAAAACTAAATATCATTACATTTCATTTTTTGTGAATAATTAAATATTTTCTTTAGTAAAACTGGAATCCTAATGTGGCCCCACCCTACTCCTCAAGGTTTTGATTTGAAAGACTTTAAATCTACATTATCTGAGATTGCTTTCAGTAAATAAACAGCTATTCTAGGCAAATGGTTTAAAAAAAAAGATATTTTAAATACCCCCCCCCCCCCCCCCCCCCCGGGACCATGAAATGAACAAACTTGAATCTACACTACCTGAGAATGCTTTCACACAAGTTTCAGCTTTACTGGCTGATAAGTTTCTGAGAAGAAGATTTTCAAAGATGTATACTATATATTCCAATGTAAAAATTCGACCTCCCCCAATTGTGGCATTGTGGCTCCACCCTACCCCCAGAGTCATGATTTTCACAAATTTGTATCTACACTACATAAAGATGTTTCCACACAAGTTTAAGCTTTCCATGCTGATTAGTTTCTGAGAAAAAAGATTTTTTAAATTTGACTCTATAAAAAACTTTGACCCACATTATCGCCCCACCTTATTCTCGGGAACAATGATTTGTACAAACTTGAATCTACACCCTCTGAGGATGCTTCCACACAAGTTTCAGCTTTTCAGGCCAAATGGTTTTTGAAAAGAATATTTTTTTTAAGATTTACACTTTATATTCCTATGTAAAAGTAAGACACCCCCCCCCCCCCCCCATTGTGATCACACCCTACCGCTCGGGGTCATGATTTTCACAACTTTAAATCTACAATACATGAGAAAAATTCCACACAAGTTTCAGATTTCCTTAATGATAGATTTCGGAGAAAAAGATTTACTCTACATGTATGTATTCTATGTAAAACTTCAACCTCCCCCCCCCCCCTATTGTGGCCCCACCTTACCCCTGGGAACAATGATTTGAACAAACTTAAATCTAAACCCTCCGAGGATGCTTCCACACAAGTTTCGGCTTTTTTGGCCAAATGGTTTCTGAGATGATGATTCTTTTAAAATATTAACAAATTTTCAATAAATCCTAATTATTTCCCCTTGAGGGAGAGCGCGTGGCCCTTCTTTTTAACAACATTGAATTCCCTTTACCCAGTGATGCTTTGTGCCAAGTTTAGTTGAAATTGGCTCAGCTGTTCTTGAGAAGAAGTTGAAAATGTAAGTTTACAGACAGACAGACGGACGGACGGACTCCGGACAAAAAGTGATCAGAAAAGCTCACTTGAGCTTTCAGCTCAGGCGAGCTAAAAATGATCACTTGTCAATTTTTTGGTTAAACAAGAGGCCCATGGACCACATTGCTCACCTGAGGGACAATAAGTACGATAAATTAAGCTTAATGGAGTCATGATACAAACTATCTGGACAATGTACAATGATACATGTAGATCCTGTATAAATAAAGCCCCCCCCCCCTGCATATTCATATGTTTATAATCATAAGTCCCTTTTCTAACAGGATGATTTTATAGTCATATCACATGTTGAGCATTGCAGTTCTCAAAAAGATCCTTAATATCTACAAGTTTATATATGGGATATACACCTACATCAAACTCTGAACCTTCTTGTGAGGCCGAAGAACTGTCCTGGGGCCAAAGTCTTAACAATAATTAAGAATCATTTGGCTGATTAGTTTCTGAAAAGAAGATTTTTAAGACTAACTCTATATATTCCTAAGTTAAACGTCTACACCCACCTCCAATTGTGGCCCCAACCTACCCCCCATGGGTCATGATTTCACAACTTTGATTCTACACTACCTGAAGATGCTTCCGAACAAATTTCAGCTTTCCTGGCCGATTAGTTTCTGAGAAAAAGATTTTTAAAGATTTACTCTATATATTCCTATGTTAAACTTCTACACCCCCCCCCCCTATTGTGGCCCCAACCTACCCCCATGGATCATGATTTTCACAACTTTGAATCTACACTACCTGAGGATGCTTCTCCCCAATTATCAGCTTTTCTGGCTGTTAAGTTTCTAAGACGAAGATTTTTAAAGTTTTATCCGATATATTTCTATGTAAAACTTGGACCCCCCCCCCCCCCTCCAATTGTGGCCAACCCTACCACCGGGGTCATAATTTTCACAACTTTGAATCTAAACTACCTGAGATGATTCCACACAAGTTTCAGCTTTCCTGGCTGATTAGTTTTTGAGACAAGAGGCCAATTGGCCTTAACGGTCACCTGAGTAGCATATATGCATTTAATTAATTAGGTTTCATTCTGGAGTAGAAAAAATATAAAGAAGATGGGGGAATAAGATGGCGCAAATGCCCATTCGGTTTAGTAGTGAAATACAATTTTAAATTTATTTTTCCCCGATTAAATCTATTCAAATATATCATAATACAACTTTGCAGAAGCAAAATTTCTAACAATATTCAGTTTTTGATATATTTAACAATAAATAAGAAAAAAAATATTGTCGAAAATTTTGGTGGTATCGAACCCGTAACATAAAAACCCTAGATATATAAGGTTAGTTTATGCCAGGTACTCTAACCACTGAGCTATTTCAGACACAACAAAGTGGGCTTTTTAAATATTATGTGTGACTAAGGTCACGAACTACCGGACTTGTATTATTTTTTCAAAACGGTCAGTTGTTGGGATACAAAATGATATTTTTAATGTATAGTGGGTCATCTCTCCACGTTTTTGTTGATTGAAATCGGTTTGTTTTCCAATAGACCTTAATTAGACTATGAGAAGAATATGGAGCTCAGACCCACTCTATAAAAGAAAATGCCTTGAAGTTCTAAAAAATGACAGTATTTGCAGGTTTTGATACGTATACGCCTGTTTGAGTCAAGATATTCCAACTATTGAACATACCTATAGGTTAAAAATCAATGATTCGTTAAATATGTATTGTTTTAAATGATTTAAAAAAAACCATGAGATTTATTGATACTTTAATTTTTCAATAGCCAGTCCGATCGCGTATGGGCATTTTACACGCCTTATCCACCCATCTTCTTTGTAATGACGACCACCTCCCTGCCTGAAATCTTTCAAAAAGAACTATGAAACCTATAATTTTTGCGAAAAACTTAAAGATCTAGTCTACAAAATCATGAATTCAGTTTTCCTTTCAGCTGTGTGGAAGTAAAGAAGATAATTTTTTAACATTATATGCATTAACACCTATACATCCATTTTGGCCCTGCCCTAGAGTCAAAACCCATACTCCAGGGGAAATGAAAATTAAACTTTCAGTAGAGGACTTCCTGGTAAACATAATTATAAGTCAGTTTGTAATACAGATGTGTGAGAAAAGAGAAGAACATTTTTAAACATTATATGCATTAACACTATATTGCCATATTGCCTCCCCCCCCCCCTCAACCTCATGTCCTGAACCCCTGACCAAGAGGCCATGAATTTCACAATTTTGGTAGAGGAGTTAATGGACATCATAACCATTTATTCAGTTTTTTTGCCCACATGTGTGGGAGTAGAGAAGAAGATCTTTTTTGAGATTTAAAACATTTTTACAATATGACCATATTGGCCCCACCCTTGTGCCTGAACCCATGACCCAGGGGTCATGAATTTCACAATTTTGGTAGAGGGTCTCATGGACATCATAATCATGCATTTAGTTTTTAACAAATATATATGGGAGTAGAGAAGAAGATTTTCTAAGATTTAATACATTTTTACTATATGGCCATATTGGCCCCACCCTAGAGCCTGAACCCCTGACCCAGGGGTCAAGAATTTCATAATTTTGGAAGAGGGCCTCATGGACATCGTAATCATGCATTTAGTTTTTAACAAATATAAATCGGAGTAGAGAAGAAGATTTTCTAAGATTTAATACATTTTTACTATATGGCCATATTGCCCCCCCCCCCCCCAAGCCTGAACCCCTGACCCAGGTGTCATGAATTTCACAATTTTGGTAGATGGCTTCATGGACATTATAATCATGAATTTAGTTTTTAACAAATATAAATCGGAGTAGAGAAGAAGATTTTCTAAGATTTAAAACATTTTTACTATATGGCCATATTGGCCCCACCCTAGAGCCTGAACCCATGACCCAGGGGTCATAAATTTCATAATTTTGGTAGAGGGCCTCATGGACATCGTAATCATGCATTTAGTTTTTAACAAATATATATGGGAGTAGAGAAGAAGATTTTCTAAGATTTAATACATTTTTACTATATGGCCATATTGGCCCCACCCTAGAGCCTGAACCCATGACCCAGGGGTCATGAATTTCACAATTTTGGTAGAGGGCCTCATGGACATCATAATCATGCATTTAGTTTTTAAAAAATATAAATCGGAGTAGAGAAGAAGATTTTCTAAGATTTAATACATTTTTACTATATGGCCATATTGGCCCCACTCTAGAACCTGAACCCATGACCCAGGGGTCATGAATTTCATAATTTTGGTAGAGGGTCTCATGGACATCATAACCATACATTCAGTTTTTTCCTCACATAAGTGGAAGTAGAAAAGAAGATTTTTGAAAATTTGGCTTTTTTTTGCATATTTGGCTCCGCCCGTGGCACCCCAGGGATGGTAGAGCCATGAATTTCACAATTTAGATTCTTCTTACCATAGAGATGCTTCACATCAAAAATGGTAACGATTGGCCTGGTAGTTTTCAAGAAGAAGATAAAAATGTAAAATTGTAAACGCACGATGCTAGATGACGGACGAAGACCAATGGCAATAGGTCACCCGAGTGACTCAGGTGACCTAAAAAATATTTTCAAAGATTACCCTATATATTCCTATGTAAAACTTTGACCCCCCCCACCTCACCCCCATTGTGGCCTTACCCTATCCCCAGGGGTCATGATTTTCACAACTTTGAATCTACACTACCTGAGGATGCTTCCACACAAGTTTTAGCTTTTCTGGCTCATGAGTTTATGAGAAGAAGATTTTTTAAGTTTTTCTCTATATATTCCTATAAAAACCTTTGACCCACATTGTGGCCCCACCTTATTCCCGGGGACAATGATTTGTATTAACTTGAATCTACACCCTCTGAGGATGCTGCCACACAAGTTTCAGCTTTCCTGGCCAAATGGTTCTTGATAAGAAGATTTTTTTTAAGTTCTCAAAATTTTTCATTAATTTCTAATTATCTCCCCTTGAAAAAGGGCATGGCCCTTAATTTTCACAACTTTGAATCCCCTTTGCCTAAGGATGACTTGTGCCAAGTTTGGTTGAAATTGGCCCAGTAGTTCTTGAGAAGATGTTGAAAATGTGAAAAGGTTACTTTCAGACAGACGGACGGACAGACAGACTACAGACAAAATGTGATAAGAAAAGTTCACTTGAGCTTTCAGCTCAGGTGAGTTAAAAATGTATACGCCCTCTTTTCTCTTTAGGAAACAAAGATTCTTGGGGTTCGTGAGAAAGATGATTTACCATTATCAACAGAAGAAAATGATCACCATTACCATCCTAGTACCAATACCAGCTCCTCGCCGGAACACCAACAAGAGGAATGGCGGGCTATCGCGTGCGTGTTAGATCGTTTGTTCTTCATCTTCTATATGATTATTTCCCCAGTTGTTACTATGAATTTCTTTGGCACCCTTGTTGATCAATAAATAATGATTGTGAAGAACCCAACGTATTTGGAACCCGTTGGAAACCCATAATCCCAACTAAGTGGAGGTTTAACTTTCTGAACCTATTAAGTATTAACCCATTTTAACTTGATTGGACTGAATTGATGAGTGTCCACTCCAAAATTACTTTTATAAAACTAATGATGGGAATTTCAAACTTGATACAACTGACATAAAACCAAAGCTTTAACGAATGTCCATATCCCTTCAGTATAAGGACGGCCTAACCCATTTGATTACATTCTAGCTCTGGTACAAAAATTACCGGTAGATGTGTAACTTGTGGGCATGACATTTTTCAAAAGGCTATGTATTCATATTTTAGTTACTCCCTCTACAAGAGCTCCAGTGACTTCAAACGTTTTACAAAAAAAAACATCCTGCGCACTATACACATGTATCATATAGTGACTTTAAAAAATAAAACCAACAAGAAAAGAAAGTATTTACATGTAGCTGAAAATAACAGCTAATCTTATTGCACAAAGAAAACATTTCAAAAACAATCATAACAACAACAGGTATCAATAACAACAATAAAACAACTAGATCATGTGTCTGTTATGTCGCCGTCTTCTGCAGTGGAATTAATGGAGGCGATGTTTGGGGCCGCCATCTTGTGATCGTCTCTAAAGAAAATATAAACGGAAAATATATAACAGTGTTACGTCATGTCCTGTGATAGTGGGTTTAATCAAAGAATTAAACATACAAAAAGATTGGTTTCATAGACTTTATTTTACCTATATATAAAGGTTGATTATTGAACTTTTCAGATATGATGTGATCAGATGATTAAGAACAAATCTTGCTGGATGCATCAAAAACGTAAAACTTTAATATTAATGAACAACATATATAATTAAAAACAACATCCATGCTATTATATGGGGCTAGATAAAATGCAAATAGCAAACAAAAGGCCCATGGGGCCACATCGCTCACCTGAGCAACAATGGCTTTATACGGGTGTACAAAGGATATTGTGCCATATGGCCCGTCGGTAGAAAAACAAAAAAAGAATACCATAAAATCAACTGTATCCAAATTTTACACTTATTTTCCTACACTTAATCTTTGACATTGTATCTTTATGAAATACCATTTTTACAAAAAATAAGATCCTATGCAAGATATAAAACTAAATTTTTGGTATGGGTACACTGTCAACTCCAATTCCCTTTATTTTAGTTATGTCCCCCTCACTTTATAAAACGATTAAATTATATATATATATATATATATATATATATATATATATATATATATATATATATATATATATATATATATATATATATATATATATATATATATATAGGTACATATTCATCTTCAACTACATTGTACTAGCTAATTATTGTATTTTATTTTTAAAAAATCCTACATGTGAAAGAAGAAAATTGTACCTCAAGGCGCTCAAATTAAAAACATTCAAAAATTTTATTGGTCTCCGCATTATAAACGATTGTTGTTTACCAGGCGTGAACTCGTGCGACGTTTTATAACTTTACTCACTTGATCGATGAATACACTAGAATGAAAAATATTATCATGTGATATGTTAAAGAGCTATTTTATGTATAATCAATGCATAGGCGTCAGAACTGGATGGAGGGACCCCCCCCCCCCCCCCCCCACACACACACTTTTTTGGCAAAGTTAGACATAGCCGTATTCAAAATCTTTTTTTCTTTTTTGCTTGTCAAGATTTCTGATAAGGTCTAGCCCTCCCCCCCTCCCCCTCCCCCACCCCTCTGAATGAGCCTCAGACTGCAATGTATTGACAGGCATATCGCTCTTTTTTACTAAGGCCATCCTTTATTTTCATCTTTATTCAAAATCAACATTAACAAATGGCTACAAATCAAGATGATTTTCCGCTGTAATTTTTTTCTTAAGAATAGCGATAATACATTTATCCCCGTAACAGTAATGTTTTAAACTGTTTTAAAGAGGTCGTTTTTATTTAATTGTGTTTGAAAAACCAACAAAGTTGGTGTAAATTCATCGTATAAGGAGGGGGATCCAAAGTTGTTATAGCATATCATCCTTTTAATTTTTCTGTACAAGTATTTAACGTTTAATGAGACATTTCTAGTGATAAATCGAAATTTCAGTGTCGATCGTAGAATTATAAGCAAAATACAGTACTCACAATTCTGCTTGGTTTGAGTCAGTTTTTTGTTCACAAGAGTTAATTACATTCAACTTAAGATTTTTAAAACTTGGTATTTCCCATTCAGAATGAACAAAAGCATGGCCTCAGTTCTGTGAGCAAAGCTCTGTATCTTGCTTATAATTCGAAACTTGACACAGCTGAATATGGTTTGTAAAGAGAAAATTGTAAACAACTAAAACAGAAGAAACATGCACTAAAACAAAGAAAGGGCAGAATTTATTTTTCATAATATATATATAACTATATATTTCTAGCAGCAAAAACAATCTCCGTTTAGACTGAAATTGCACAGCATTTTAACAAAGCACGTTGCATTATAATCAACCATTACGTAGCAATCGTACCGAATTACCAATAGAATGTATAGTACTAGTATTTAAAATATAATATGTTGTCAGTGCATCAGATTTTGCTTATATTGTTTAACTGTCTGATTTACTGAAGTCTTTATTTGATTCGATACGTAAAAGTTCCAAAATGCAGGCGATATTTCCCCTCAAGTTAAAAAGCATAAACAGTCTGCGACAAATCCCGGGAGTCCGATGCCCGGGGCCTGGTAAAAATGAAAGAGGGCATGTGAAACTTACACACTCGCAAGCCCGATGGGCATGTAAACTTTCAATCTCCAATAGATACTTTATTTACGTTCGTCGCCATTTTTTATAACATCGATTCGTTCAATAAATTAACTAATATGAATAAATCTTCGTACAACTTAACTTAATTCGAATCATACAAAGGTGGCAGGGGATAGTTTTTTTGGTCGAGGAAATGTGAGGCAGATAGTGCTCATATATGAGATTTAATTTTTCAGTGGGTTTTTCAATTTGCTAAAAATGGTTTGCATGCAGGGGACACATGGTCCCGACTCTTGAGAATTTTTAAACATTTCAGAATAAAACAAGTACAACTTACATATAACACTATAAAGAATAGCCAGGGACGGTCTCAAAATTTTCTGAAAAATTGCCCTTTTTTCACATTTTCACGGGTCCAGAACCACGCTCCAGTCCCAGGCAACTGCCATAAACTACCATAGGATTGGTAGCTTAATGTATACCCATGCAAATAATCACCAATTGATGGGGGGTCAATCACCTTCTTTTCGAGTGACATTTCGTGTTCTGAACCCACCCTACTTTTCAAGCACAAAACCGAAAGTGAAAATTTTGGCCACAGTTTCGCATTTTCATTCCATTTCTGATGAAAAGTGCTACCAGTATTAAAGTGTCATATATCAATGAAATTGACATGAGCTCCTCTATCCACAAAATGAATGCAATAAATATTCTACCAATTTATACCCCTCAAATAACCAGCCAAACCCCAGGTTCTCCCTTTATTTCAAAATTTTGACCGGGTCTTTCCTGCGAAACTATCCCCTGCCACCTTTAACTTTTAGAGTTTGTTTCTCTCTAACCAAAACACTTTAAATTCAGAAAGTTCATGCAATTCTGAGTAAAACTCTCCAAATTTGGTCTGATTTCATTGAAAAATAAAAGAGTTATGGCTGTTTAAGTATTACCCCCTTTCCCGGCTGAATCACCTTAACCTGTTTCTGTAAGGTTTTCAAGATATATCATGACTTCTTTCAATCCAAAAGACATTTTTTCTTTTAAAATCAGTTATAAAAAGAAACCTTTATCCAAATCTGATGTAAAAACATTGAAATATTCACATTTAGTAACAACATCTAGGAGAATTCAACTCATATGTATCACCTATCCCCCTGCAAATGGGAATAAGAAAAAACACACTATTATTCCTTGCAATCAACCTTTTTGTTTCTAAATGGTATTAACAGGTTTAAAAACTCCATTGGGACATAAAAGCAACTTATTTGGAACACAAAACCTTCACTTTCATCTCTTCATAAGGGACAGGTACCTAGAAAATGGCAATCAGGCATCTTACCCGAGGAGTCATTTCCCAAATATGCTGAACGGATGATGATGAAACCTAATTTCTCTGTTTATTCTTTAACCAATAGTAAAAGATCTAGATTTATGGGTTAAAAAGATTGAAATACATGTTTTACATACAAAGAAATACCAAATTTGAACATCATGACCACACCCCCATCATGAGGTGGGAATACAGGCAAATGACAAATGGTTAAAAAATGCACACAAATTCAATTTTTCTTGATATATTTTCAATAAAGAAGAAACCAGACATATGTGTTTTGTTTTAAATGGGAGCAATTTTATGTACCTATGAGATATTATCAAGAGAAATGTGAAATAAAGGCTATTTTTTGGTTTTCGGTGAAGAAAAATGAAGGGTTGGGGTGCTTTTTTGACAATCAGACATTTTAAAATTGTTTATAATGACTTAAAATGCAAATATTAACTATTAAAAATTACATGTAATTACATGTAATTTACATGTAGCACATGTAAAACATATATTTAGCCATAAAATCTACTTTTTGTCTGTTTTAGCTCGAGAAAGAACAATACTTAGCAATTTCTTATCAAAACTAAGGGTTTAAAACTTCATTAAACTGCATGGCTATCAATTAATTTCAAGAAAATTTAAAGAAAAATGGTACAATATCATTCAGTTAATCCAAATTCAACCCTGCAACTTATACCAATAAGAATAATATGCCTATAAAGGGTTTTAAAATAAGGACAAACCCAAAACGCTAAAAAGTTGCACTTTTTCTTAGGACCACCCCCTGTTACATTTTGGCCCCTAAATCTCATCACAGGGTTGATCAATCATAAAAATTCAGCCAGTTTCCCATTTTACACACATTGAACATCTTTTCTGTTCCCATATTGTTTAACTCCAAGCCTAGTAAAAATTTGACATTTTCTTGAAGGTGGCAGGGGATAGTTTTTTTGGTCGAGGAAATGTGAGGCAGATAGTGCTCATATATGAGATTTAATTTTTCAGTGGGTTTTTCAATTTGCTAAAAATGGTTTGCATGCAGGGGACACATGGTCCCGACTCTTGAGAATTTTTAAACATTTCAGAATAAAACAAGTACAACTTACATATAACACTATAAAGAATAGCCAGGGACGGTCTCAAAATTTTCTGAAAAATTGCCCTTTTTTCACATTTTCACGGGTCCAGAACCACGCTCCAGTCCCAGGCAACTGCCATAAACTACCATAGGATTGGTAGCTTAATGTATACCCATGCAAATAATCACCAATTGATGGGGGGTCAATCACCTTCTTTTCGAGTGACATTTCGTGTTCTGAACCCACCCTACTTTTCAAGCACAAAACCGAAAGTGAAAATTTTGGCCACAGTTTCGCATTTTCATTCCATTTCTGATGAAAAGTGCTACCAGTATTAAAGTGTCATATATCAATGAAATTGACATGAGCTCCTCTATCCACAAAATGAATGCAATAAATATTCTACCAATTTATACCCCTCAAATAACCAGCCAAACCCCAGGTTCTCCCTTTATTTCAAAATTTTGACCGGGTCTTTCCTGCGAAACTATCCCCTGCCACCTTTAACTTTTAGAGTTTGTTTCTCTCTAACCAAAACACTTTAAATTCAGAAAGTTCATGCAATTCTGAGTAAAACTTTCCAAATTTGGTCTGATTTCATTGAAAAATAAAAGAGTTATGGCTGTTTAAGTATTACCCCCTTTCCCGGCTGAATCACCTTAACCTGTTTCTGTAAGGTTTTCAAGATATATCATGACTTCTTTCAATCCAAAAGACATTTTTTCTTTTAAAATCAGTTATAAAAAGAAACCTTTATCCAAATCTGATGTAAAAACATTGAAATATTCACATTTAGTAACAACATCTAGGAGAATTCAACTCATATGTATCACCTATCCCCCTGCAAATGGGAATAAGAAAAAACACACTATTATTCCTTGCAATCAACCTTTTTGTTTCTAAATGGTATTAACAGGTTTAAAAACTCCATTGGGACATAAAAGCAACTTATTTGGAACACAAAACCTTCACTTTCATCTCTTCATAAGGGACAGGTACCTAGAAAATGGCAATCAGGCATCTTACCCGAGGAGTCATTTCCCAAATATGCTGAACGGATGATGATGAAACCTAATTTCTCTGTTTATTCTTTAACCAATAGTAAAAGATCTAGATTTATGGGTTAAAAAGATTGAAATACATGTTTTACATACAAAGAAATACCAAATTTGAACATCATGACCACACCCCCATCATGAGGTGGGAATACAGGCAAATGACAAATGGTTAAAAAATGCACACAAATTCAATTTTTCTTGATATATTTTCAATAAAGAAGAAACCAGACATATGTGTTTTGTTTTAAATGGGAGCAATTTTATGTACCTATGAGATATTATCAAGAGAAATGTGAAATAAAGGCTATTTTTTGGTTTTCGGTGAAGAAAAATGAAGGGTTGGGGTGCTTTTTTGACAATCAGACATTTTAAAATTGTTTATAATGACTTAAAATGCAAATATTAACTATTAAAAATTACATGTAATTACATGTAATTTACATGTAGCACATGTAAAACATATATTTAGCCATAAAATCTACTTTTTGTCTGTTTTAGCTCGAGAAAGAACAATACTTAGCAATTTCTTATCAAAACTAAGGGTTTAAAACTTCATTAAACTGCATGGCTATCAATTAATTTCAAGAAAATTTAAAGAAAAATGGTACAATATCATTCAGTTAATCCAAATTCAACCCTGCAACTTATACCAATAAGAATAATATGCCTATAAAGGGTTTTAAAATAAGGACAAACCCAAAACGCTAAAAAGTTGCACTTTTTCTTAGGACCACCCCCTGTTACATTTTGGCCCCTAAATCTCATCACAGGGTTGATCAATCATAAAAATTCAGCCAGTTTCCCATTTTACACACATTGAACATCTTTTCTGTTCCCATATTGTTTAACTCCAAGCCTAGTAAAAATTTGACATTTTCTTGAAGGTGGCAGGGGATAGTTTTTTTGGTCGAGGAAATGTGAGGCAGATAGTGCTCATATATGAGATTTAATTTTTCAGTGGGTTTTTCAATTTGCTAAAAATGGTTTGCATGCAGGGGACACATGGTCCCGACTCTTGAGAATTTTTAAACATTTCAGAATAAAACAAGTACAACTTACATATAACACTATAAAGAATAGCCAGGGACGGTCTCAAAATTTTCTGAAAAATTGCCCTTTTTTCACATTTTCACGGGTCCAGAACCACGCTCCAGTCCCGAGCAACTGCCATAAACTACCATAGGATTGGTAGCTTAATGTATACCCATGCAAATAATCACCAATTGATGGGGGGTCAATCACCTTCTTTTCGAGTGACATTTCGTGTTCTGAACCCACCCTACTTTTCAAGCACAAAACCGAAAGTGAAAATTTTGGCCACAGTTTCGCATTTTCATTCCATTTCTGATGAAAAGTGCTACCAGTATTAAAGTGTCATATATCAATGAAATTGACATGAGCTCCTCTATCCACAAAATGAATGCAATAAATATTCTACCAATTTATACCCCTCAAATAACCAGCCAAACCCCAGGTTCTCCCTTTATTTCAAAATTTTGACTGGGTCTATCCTGCGAAACTATCCCCTGCCACCAAACGTTTGCAATACTCCACTGTCTTTGTCGGTGCGTCGATTTACCCAAATGGACCCAAATGGACCGTAAAATAACCGAAATGGACCCAAATGGAAACAAATGGACCCAAATGGAATCACAAATGGAAACAAATGGAAATTGAATGGCATAATCGTAGATTTTATTTAATAATTTCAATTACATGATGAATAATCAATAAATATAAATTCTAAAACGACATTTTCTTTTTCTTGTGTTGTTAATGATTTTTTATTGATATATGAATTTATATATAACTATTAATATAACTGTTGATATATAATCATATCGAAATATCTGATTCAACCATCATATGTGACATCAAATGTGACAAACCAAATACCACCGAATGTGACAAACCAAATAGTGACTTGTGAAAAATCATTATAATAATAAAAACACCAATTTATGACTTTTTTCATAAAAAAACTTATTAATAGAATTGTTCTTGAGTAAGATTGTTTGAGGTAACTGAGTCCGGGCCTTGGTAGAGCGTCGTGTTTAACACGATATGAACAGTTTCTAAATACAGTCTGATATTTCTGTTTGTACAACGATGTAGTTACAATGTTAATATATGATTTATTAATAGTAAAATGGTACCTATAAAAACTTATTAATGAAATTGTTTTAGAATAAGATTGTTTGAGGTAACTGAGTCCGGGCCCTGGTAGGGCGTCGTGTTTAACACGATAGGAACAGTTTCTAAATACAGTCTTATTTCTGTTTCTAAAACGATGTAGTTACAATGTTAATATATGATTTTATTAAAAATAATGATTGAAATTATTAAATAAAATCTTCAATTATGCCATTCTATTTCCATTTGTGATTCCATTTGGGTCCATTTGTTTCCATTTGGGTCCATTTGTGCTCCATTTGGGTCCATTTGGGTCATTTTACGTTCCATTTGGGTCCATTTGGGTAAATCGACGCACCCGTCTTCGTAGATATGAAAGCGTCTTTTAAACGTCGATGGCAACAAATGCCATGAGATCTCGCCATGATTCCTGGGCTGAAATATCTGACTTACATCTTTCTGTTGTTACAGGTTGAAATGGAAGGATAGACTGTCACTGAGCACTGGCGTCGGAAGCAAATTGGGGGGGGGGGGGGGGGGGGGGGGGGGGGGGGCCTAGACTGATCCTCAGAAATATTGAGAGCAAAGAACCTAATTCCCAAAATCATAACTTAGCAAAACAAGAGGCCCATGTGCCACATCGCTCACCTGAGGAACAATAAGTATGATAAAGTCAGCTTAATGGAGTCATAATACAAACAATCTGGACAATGAACAATAATACATGTAGATCCTGTATAAATAAAATCCATTTTCCCCCTGGATATTCTTATGTTTATAATCATTAGTCCCTTTTCTAACAGGATGATTTTGTAACGTGCAAGGGGGTCACTGCCTGTGATCCCCGCGGGCCCGTACCGGAGATAGACTGGGATAGCCCTGATTGCTGCCAATATTTACAAGAGCAGACTTTAATTACCGCTCCTGCACATATATAGGGACGTTACGCAGGCAGGAATGACCGCACACCTACGCAACTCAACAGGTACCAACGTTAACGCAAGCACGGAGTGCCGCACACTGCGCTAGAAAGGCCAGAACACCAGCAGGGATGACCACAAAATAGTGCTCATCCGCAACCACCACCATTACAAGCTGGGATGACCGCACTCTTGTATTAATGCGTTACAGGGCAGGGATGACCACATACTCTGTATCGTAGGTTAGAAAACACGAAATTAAAGAGAGCAGGGATGTCCACACCTTCAATCTATCCGAACCTGTTCAAGTTTAACCCCAAACAGTCGCTCAATATTACTCAATAGACACTATCCCTATATATGTGCCGGCCTAAAATAATTCATAGTATCTAAAAATTGGAAATAAAAAATAAACAAACTAATCCGTCCTAACCCAAAAATACTTATGCAGAACAACTTATATACATTGAATATTTTTTTATTGTATAAAAATAATCATCACAATAATTGGATAACAGTGGATGCATAAATTAAAATAATCAATAAATCAAGGGCAATAACTCAATACAGTAATACAAAAAGATTTTAATGAAAAAATAGCTGCCTGCTTCAATTTTATAGTCATATCACATGTTGAGTATTGCAGTTCTCAAAAAGATCCTTTACAATTGTTTGTCTATGGGATATTTAGCTACATCAAACTCTGAACCTTCTTGTGAGGCCAAAGAATTGTCCTGGAGCCAAAGTCTTAACAATTACAAAGAATCATCTTGCTGATAAGTTTCTGAGAAGAAGATTTTTAAATATTTACTCTATATATTCCTATGTAAAACTTCGACCCCCCCCCCCATTGTGCCCCACCCTACCCCCAGGGATCATGATTTTCACAACTTTGAATCTACACTGCCTGAGGATGCTTCCACACAAGTTTCAGCTTTCCTGGCTGATTAGTTTCTGAGAAGAAGATTTTTTAAAGATATACACTATATATTCCTATGTAAAACTTTAACACCCCCCCCCCAATGTGGCCTCACCCTACCCCCAGGGATCATGATTTTCACAACTTTGAATATACACTACCTAAGGATGTCTCCACACCAATTTCAGCTGTCCTGGCTGATAAGTTTCTGAGAAGAAGATTATATTCATATGTTAAACTTCGACCCCCCCCCTTGTGGCCCCACCTTCCCCCCGGGGGTCATGATTTTCACAACTTTGAATCTACACTACCTGAGGATGCTTCCACACATGTGTCAGCTTTCCTGGCCGATTAGTTTCTGAGAAGAAGATTTTTAAAGATATACTCTATATATTCATATGTTAAAATTCGACCCCCCATTGTGGCCCAAGCCTACCCCCGGGGTCATAATTTTCACAATTTTGTATCTATACTACCTGAGGATGCTTCCACACAAGTTTCAGCTTTCCTGATTCATGAGAAGAAGATTTTTGAAAATTTCTCGAAAATTTTTATAAATTCCAAAAGGGCGTGGTCCTTAATTTTCACAACTTTAAATCCCCTTAGGCTAAGGATTCTTTGTGCCAAGTTTGGTTGAAATTGGCCCAGTGGTTCTTGAGAAGATGTTGAAAATGTGAAAAGTTTACAGACAGACGGACAGACAGACGGACAACAGACAAAATGTGATCAGAATAGCTCACTTGAGCTTTCAGCTCAGGTGAGCTAAAAAGTAGGGGAGGGGGGGGGGGGGCTAAGCCCCCCTAGCCCCCCGGTTCTGACGCCTATGCTGAGAGTGACACAGAATCCGATGCTGATAGTGATAGTGATAACGAATTAACAGAGCTTGAAGTTGAAAGAGAACTAGAGAGAATATAAATACATAAATGCAGATATTACCTTTAAGAATAAAATGACTTTAATAAAACTTTTTCTGTGAGTTTTTTCTTTGGCATGTAAATTTTTGTTCGAGCTGGTACAATTCATTGATACATAAATTAAACCACTGAAAAAAAAATTTGGTAAAGACTGCATGAACGAAATTCAAAACAAAGTAGGCTAAGTCTGTCCACTTCTCAAAAGAGAATATGTAAAACCACTATCACAATTGAAAATGTCAACGCCTTTAACCTCAATTCACTTCACGAAATCGACACACATATGTTAGCATGTTTCAAGTATCCCTTCGCACGTAAACTGTTGCACAACAAGCAAATACATCTCTGTCAGTTTAACCCGTTTGTCATGCGTCAACATTCAAACATGGCTGCTTTATCCACAAAGAACTTTCGTTTTCGATATGGAATACCGAATCCGAAGTAATTAACTGATTGACAGTGATTATTAGGGTCTTCCATTTCCGACGGAAGACCCTCTTGTTATTCTATTGTTTCTTTTCCTTATTATTATTTTATTTTTTATTTTTTTTCTGACTTTTTTTGAAGGCTATTTCTCGTGAACTATTCGACCGATTTGCATGAAATTTACAGGACACATTGAGCATCAAATATACTTGATGTTATAAAATTTCTGGCTTATGACGTCACTTCCGGTTCGAGATTTTGAGGATTTAGTGAATTTTTAAGGACCATTTTGTCCACGTAACTTCTCAAAAACTACTTGCGATAGAAACGTGAAACTTTCAGGGATAGTAGATGAATGTCTGTAGATGATCCTATTTATTTGATATTTTGAAAAATGCGCAAGGCAGCGAAGCTCGCCCGAGCTCAAAAATAGGCACCAATTTTTTTCACGAAATTTTCGCACATTTTCAGGCCTAGCTTTTAATGTGTAAATATTTTGTTAAGACATGTAAAGCAAAAGTTGTTCAGATTAACTAGGACTTGCGTTTGATTTCAAGAAAAAGGGGCTGGCCCCTCAAAATAGGGGCCAAAATGGCTCTTAAGTCTTTTTGCAATAACTCTTTACTGAAAAATAATTTGTTATCAATTATAGAACCAAAAATGTTCATTGTATATCTGTTTATTTATACAGTACCATGCCTAAGTCATATGTTACGTAATTAGGGGTTTCAAGGGGCCAGAAGTTCATTACTTTGATCTTAAATATCCAGAAAAGGAGAAATATTTTGATAAGCATTATAGAACAAAAAATGCTTAGAATAATGTTCCTAACAATATGCTACCTTAATAATTTTTGTTGGTGGCCCCAGTAAGGATTTTAAGGGTCGGCCCCTAAAACACAATTGTTCAGATATCTTTAGAACGGTCAACAATTTCTGAACACTTGTTGAGCAAAATGTGTTTATATTTACAAGACCTTTTATTTGATATCAAGGAATAAGGACTGGTCCCTCAAATAAAGGGCCAAGAGGGCTCTAAAGTCTTTTTATAATAACTCTTTACTGAAAAATAGTTTGTTATCAATTATAGAACCAAAAATGTTCATTGTACATCTGTTTATCTATATGGTACCATACCTATGACATATGATACGTATTTAGGGGTTTCAAGGGGCCAGATGTCTAAAAATTTGGTCATTAATATCTAGAAAAGGAGAACTATTTTGAAAAGCCTTGTAGAAGAAAAGTTGCTCAAAATAATGTTCTTAACGATATGGGGTCTAAAACTATTTTTTTGGTGGCCCTGGTAAGGAGTTTAAGGGTCGGCCCCTAAAACACAGTTGTTCGGATATATCTAGAACGGTTAACAATTCGTGAATACTTGTGTAACAAAATATGTTTATATTTACAAGACCTTTCATTTGATATCAAGAAAAAGGGGCCAGCCCCTCAAATAAGGGGCCAAAAGGGCTACAAAGTCTTTCATAATAACTTATTTTTAAAGCGATAATTAGTTATTAATCATAAAGCAGAGCTTATTATTCATAATTCAAAACTGAAATCCACTCTAAAATCGGACGATGCAATACAGAGATATAGGGGTTTAAAAATTGATTTTTCCGGAAATTTTGATTCCACATTCTTGGTTAAGAAAATAGTTTTATGTTCAGAGTTAAATTAACTCGTACCTAAAATTATTCGATAATTGTTAAATCGTACTTTTACAGATTCGGATTTGTATTTGCTAAGTCGTTCTTGAAATCGATAAGGTTTGTTAATTCGTACTTGGTATCATTCGGATTTTGTTAACTCGTACCAAGAATAATTCGAGTTTTTTGGTCTCAGTTTCTTATGTTTGTTAGTTTAAGAACCCTGCTTCTTACAGGAACTTCTAGCTTTACTTTCGACATTACCGGAAGACCCACTCGTTGCTTTGCAACGAGCTTTGCTCTAGTCTCTATTTTTATTTTTGTAAATTACTCAAATTTGAAACAGAATTCGCCGATAATTTTTGCAATTTATATTTTCCTTTCCATAACGATTATTTATGCAAAATTACGTTGAATTTGACTCAGTAGTTCTGAGAAGAAGATTTTTCAAAATGTACATCCCTTTTTCAACAGTTTCGAGGTTTTCTCCGTTTTAAATAAAGATCAGTCTTTCATTGAAATTGGTCCAGTGGTTTTAAAGAAGAAGTTCAAAATGTAAAAAGTTTACAGACGGACAGACGGACGACGGACAAAATGTGATCAGAATAGCTCACTTGAGCTTTCAGCTCAGGTGAGCTAAAAAGGAAGTCCACTTCTTTGCTTGGAATCGAACACAGTATTACCAATCAACTTAAAATCAGTCGACAGTCTACTTCGTCCTGCATCCATTCAAGATATGAAACCTAATTTTTGTTTTAAAAAATATTTACAATCTTAAAGAAGCAAGTTGTCGATCTGTCTCGCAATATTTACATTTTCCAGTGTCTATGTCTAAGATACATTGTAACACTACAAATCGATTTTGTAACGTATAGTCCAATATATTTCATCAATGATTTTTTCAATACTTAATTGTACAACTGCAGAAAAGAAGAAGGTACAGTTTCTTTCAACATTTGCCCTAAAATTCAAGTCGTTTAAATCTCATAAAAATACACATATACCATCTTGAACATGGTTGTATATAAAGTACTAGGTTATAAATACACTTTTATCTTGTTTCAAGAGATAGTTATGACTTAAACATTTTGGCATATTTCTTAGATTTGGTAAAAAATGATGAAAAATGGCACATTTTCTCATAGTTTTTTGAACAGGAAAATATGTCCGCAGCCTTCGCCCACAACAAAATTAATATATTTTAAGTGATTTCACATGATAAAGTTATTATGCAAGTTTCATAGTGGGCGACAGCTGCAGACATATTTTTCTATTAAAAAAACTACTTAGGAATTGGTGTCTTCTGCTCAGTTTGATGAAAATTACGGGAAAATGCACTGTTTGTGACGTCAGAATTAAACTTGAGGAAGTCTAATCGGTTAACTATATATAGATTCTTAATTTATGGGTATTCTTGTGTAAGTAAACCTTACATTTCAATTTCTTGTGATATCTTTAAAAATCACTCTAAAACAGGGCAAAATATGATTGAAACTGTACCTAGTTCTTATATAAAATTTATGTATTTAATACGGAATATTTACATCTACCGAGTATTATTCCCTCTATCTCTTATGGAAACTTATAGTTCATTCATAGCTCTATAGAAACAGCCAGACTGAAATCTTCGCGCCCCGTTTTTCAATTGATCAAAACCTACAGCAGCTGAAACTGACGAGGCACCGACAGGACTGAAATTGACACGTTCTATTGATCGATTGGTCAAACCTACAGCGACCTACGAAATATCTCGAACTGCACAAAATAATCATGATGATGTCAGACTCAAAGTCTCACAGAAGACGATTTGGCTGTTTCTTTTAGCTAACGTATTTACGTAAATTATCAGTAAATAAGTGAATTTTACTTACTTTTCGTAATCAATTTATCAATTAGTTAAAAGAAAGATGTTAATATAAACAATAAAATGCTTTTTTTGGTGATTCATGCGGGTTATGAAGGTTACATAAATCGCTTACGCGTGTTATGTATTTTTGCATTGATTAAAATCAACTCTCCTATGCAGTCACTCTGGCAAACCGAAAGTGAAACAGTGTTTGGACCTAAGCACAAATCATCACTGCTGACAAGTCTTAGTTCTTGAAAATGATTGAAAATTTCTATGTAATGTATGCTGTAGCATTGTTTTTCAAGGAAACTTGTCTATAAACACTTTGAAAATAGTCAGATTTTATATAATACGAACAATTTAGATATTTTTGTAGTCTCATGTATTCCTACGCCAGAGTTTAATATAGTCTCGTTTAACCAAACGCTCGGCTGTCTTCGTAAATCTCCGACAAACAAGAGAGGCTCTCTTGCTTGTCGAAAATTAACGGAGACAGCTGAGAGTCTGGTTGAACGAGACAAGAGTTCGATATCAATTGTGCTTGGATCAATACAATTTTAAGAATTATTTTGATTACTAATACATAGTTTGAAATCTATCTCTAAATATTACACAACATGATTCATATGGAGTTTCTTTAAATTCTTATCGGAAAAGTCTTATAAAAAGTCATATTACAAAAAAAGTGTGTAATTTAAATACAGACTAGAAACTAATTGCCACGCAAGATAAGTTGATTTTAAAATAAATGATAATCGATATAATCAACTCCTGTCAGTACTTCAGTCCTTTGATTTCTGCAATGTCGCTACCTTCATATCCCGAATGAATCATCAAAGAAAGCATTTTATTGTTTAAATCATTCTCTGAATATTATGGGGTGATAATTTCGGTGTGGCGTAATCAAATGTATCATAAAGCCCTTCGGGCTTTATTGGATTGGATCACCCCCTACCGTATTTTGATCACCTCATAATACTCAAAGAATGATTCCTTATTCCTGAATGTTTACTAGTAAACGCCTCTTAAGAAAATAACATTGGTTATGCCTACATGTTTGACCAGTTTGTTTAATATAATTTGTGCATTTGCAATATCATATCAGTTAGTGGTTCATATTAATCGTTTTTTAAAATCAAAATACGTTATAGCAACTTTGCTCTACTATGTAGATATTCAACAAGTCAAATGTTTATATTTATCACAAAATTAAGGAATGACACCACACAAAAAATGAAAACAAATAGCATACCTATGGTAACTTATATTCAGAGAGATAAATATTTAAACCTGCAAACTAAGCAATGTAAGAAAATTTAAACATGTAAATTCAAAACAGTATATCTTTTTTTTTCATTCCGCTACACCTATAGTAAAGAACAATTCAGTCAAACACATTCAGATAGAAAAGTTAGTTTGTCTGTATTTCACCTTGTTTTTCAATTACATGTAATGAAAACTGAAAAACTGAAAACATCAAACTTTAAAACACATATAAGCCATTGTAAATAATTAAGAATTCAATCTCCGGGAAGATGAATCCATATAAACATGTAATATATACTTTTCATTCATTACTGATGTATATGAACAAAACATCAAACTGTGAATACATGTACATACAAACAGGCTGAACATAACATGAAAATTACTACGAGCCTCCCTATCCCCAATATCAACATAAGAATATATATACATGAACCCTATTGCATTTGTTACATCTGATTGCACATCTGGAACACATGGCCAATGTAAAGTATTTCTTTCCATATCTTAGGTTTTTTTTCATGCATTTTTTGTTTGTGGTAGTGCATTCTCCTTTACAACAAATGTTACTCTTTAATGTGGAAAATTACATTTTTTTGGCCGGTAATATTTTATTGTAATTGAGTAACAATGGCGATGTAAGAATGTATGTCATTACAGGTCAAGTGAAAGCTGTGCAACAAAATATTTCAAATCTTGACACAGTTAGAAGCTAATACAGGTAACCAAAGAGAAATATCTCGATTTACAAGTCATTTTCAGCTTTAATTAAAGTGTGCAAGTCAAAAAGTTATATTCAGCAAACTTCTCTGCTGATCGAGGGAGAACATGAATACAAATATGTTAAATTTACAGAATCACTTATTTTTACACCACCAGGTTTACACATATTTCACTGATTTTTACTAAATTTTACTTGAAGTGACTTCTTCATGTTAATTACACACACAAGAACATTGATTTTTATAACTGTATTAAATGCAGGGATGCTGCACATAATCTACACACAAAGTATTGAACTCAACACATCAATACATAAGTGGGGACGGTTAGGACATGCACAAACATGCTTGTCTCTTACAACTGGTTGTCTGACTTAGAAGTGGCCATTTCTTTAACATTCCTGGACACAGACACCTCAATATCATCCCGTGCAGTTTTGTGTTTGGTAGATTGGGCTTTTTTCTGGAGTCTGTGGTTTCAATTACTCAAACATTAATTAATCCAGAGTGAGTCAGACCGTTTCAAATCTATGTGCTAATTCATAATGATATGTGAAGCAGAAATTTAAAGGATTTTCCCAAATATGATTACCAGGGTATCTCCATTTTGCATTTTTTGAATTGGTATCAGTATTTGGTATACCTAAATAAATGTATATATTAAGGGTTTTTTTGTAATTTGCAGATGATAAAATAGTCAGTATGCTTTATATTTTTGAATTTTATAAAGATCTGTTTGTGCACTGAATCATTAAAACTGGTACTCACTTTCTATCTTCCTCATAATCGATCTGTTGCTTCATAAACATGGCATTCTTCATCAATTCTTGAATATTTTGGAAGTGTACACTGCTCTTGTGGAGGCTTTTGACAGCACTGATAAAAATGAATTATACAATAATAGTATGACATGTATTACATTTACATGTATAGTACCCTAGTAATATAGAAAACAATACACTGTAACAATACATAGAGGATTCTTTACTTACTGTGTGGCATATTCAGTGTCAAAACTTGCACCTTGAACTTTCTGCTGAGTCTCAATCACTTCATGCTGACAAAAGATGGGGTTTTCTTTTTAGAAAAAGTGAATGTGGAGGCGTTGAACATTTTTGAGATATATAGTGATTACAGATACCAACTACATGTATCAAACACATACTGTAAACCAATTTTTATTTGTGGCGACTTTAACTGCCAATAAACTGGTTCGCGACAACTAATGTTCGCAACAAAGCCTTATCCAGACCTGTATTGTTATAAAAACTATAGAGAAAGGTTTGGTTTACAGTACACTGTGTACATTTTATCAAATTCATGCTACATTTGTGTGTCATTGTGTCAAACAAATACATTTTAAGAGATTGAAGACTACTTGCATATTTACAAATAAACAATACTGCAACAATTAATTGATTAATGAAGGTGACCCATATATTATATGTTATTTCACTGTGTTTTTAAGTACCGGGGTACAGGTTTTATTGACTTATCAAATTTTAAATTACCGTAGTAAAAAAAGTTTTTTAATACCTATTGTCAGATCAATAAGAAAACCATATCCTAATATTTACTAAAATATTTACTAAATATACCTTTTGCTCCACAAGCTGTGGTAAAGATTTTCTCACATGTTCCTGGATGCGGAAAAAAGCTAAAGAAGGTTCATTTGCTACAATATTCATACTCTCAGATAGTCTTTCAGCAACTACAGAAAAAACAAGAACAAAAATATATGGTTATTATCTACATACATATTGCTTTGTTGAAGAAGATTGCTCCCCATGACCCCATCAGATATCTACTTTCATCTTCAATGAAAAATTTGATGTTTATTATTGCATATTGCTAATCAAACATTATGATGTGTGCAAAACTTTTCAAAAAGGTCTAGAGGATTTTTAAATAAACATAGTCCTGGATACTTGGTAAGACAACTCTGAACTATATTTATAATAAAAATTATCATATTGAAGGAATTATTAGAGGGCGAAGCTCTCCCTATGCATAATTTAATTCTGTTTGTAACGCGACATTTGATTGAATAAAAAATTTTAGTGAAATTTGTATAACCTGGTTTGCATATCACAAGACACGTCACAATGCACCAACATAAAAAATGTACTAATACGCTTGACGTAACGTTTGAATTTTGAACAGATTAATATCATATTTAAAAGTGAAACGCGCTCAATTGTACAGTAAATTACAGAAAATTAAATTACTATAAAAATATGGACTCAATGTAGGTCAATATGCATTTATAATGACCCAGGATGACAGTATTGACCGAAGATACATGGTCGATATCCTCCATGTATCTGAGGTCAATATCTGTCATCCTGGGTCATTATAAATGCATATTGACCGTACATTGAGTCCATATTTATTATATAATTTCCCAAATTATTAGTACAATGTATATCTCAAAACTACTTTAGTTTTAATTTTATGACAAATATTTAAATGTACAATATGTATATATAAACCCATTTAAAATGACAAAAACGTGATAGTCCACAAACTTTTTGGACAACCCTCGTACATCCTAAAAATGTTGCTTAATAAAGACTTTAAAATGTTTTGCAAGTTGTTTAATTATACCTGCACTTTCTAAAGAAAGTTCGGGTATGTTGTTGTTACTCTGTTCCGTCTGTCCGTCCTTCCGTCCATCTGTCACGTTTTACTTTCTCAAACTGCTCTTACATCTTATAAACCAGCAAACTGAACTCTTGGAGATTGATTGGGGGTATCATGTTGTTTTGTAAAAAAGTTTCAATAATTCTCTGGTAGTCCTGGGGGTCAAATAATTAGTAAAAAAAGACGTTTTTTCACAAAAAACCTTCTTCCTCGAACTCCTCCTACATTTTCAACTGTAGACAAATCATCTCTTGGAATATGTTTTAGGGTATCCTATAGATGCGCAATAAGGTTTCGGAATTTTTAAAATTTTGTCCTGGGGGTCATTTAATGGCTGAAAAATGACGTTTTTTGGCAAAAAAACTGGTTTCAAAAACGTCTTTTTATTTTAGCAGTAACCAAATGATCTTGTAGAATATGATTGGGGGTGTCATATTGAAGTGTGATCAGGTTCCAGAATTTTTTTTTGTATTAAGGGGTTCATTGGGCAACATAAAATGACATTTTTTTGCAAAAATGGATGGTTCCCAGAACTCCTCTTACAACTTTTGGAGTAGCTACGTCATCTATTGGGATATAATTGGGGCTGTCCTATAGATTTTAAAAATTTTAATTTCATCCAGGGAGTTAAATAGTAGCAGAAAATTGACGTTTATCACTCACAAAAAAACCATAGATGCCAGAACTCCTCTTACCGGGTATGATTTAATGGATAGACACATCATATCTTGGGATAAGATAGGGACTGTTCTATAGATGTGTAGTAAGGTTTTAAAAATTTAAATTTCATCCAGGGAGTCAAATAGTAGCAGAAAATTGATGTTTATCACTCAAAAAAAAACATAGATCCTAGAACTCCTCTTATGATTTAATGGATTGACACATCGTATCTTGGGATATGATAGGGACTGTTCTATAGATGTGCATTACCGTTTTAAAAATCAAATTTTAACCCTGAGGCCCATTACCTACATACCGTTTGATGCCCTTTAAGGATCAAGAATATATATGGTTAAGGGGTAGGACCATTTTCGAGATATTTGTGCACTTCCTGTTCGAGGGGGGTCACGACCACCCTCGGGGCCCGTGACCTACATACCGTTTGATGCCCCTTGACACAAGGAACAAGAATATATATGGTTTAAGGGTGGGGATCTCAACTGTTTTGAAGATATTAAGGGACTTGCTGTTCGAGGAGGGTCAGGACCACCCACAGGGCCCATGACCTACATAACATTTGATGCCCCTTGATATAAGGAACAAGAATATATATGGTTTAGGGGTCATGATTATAACAGTTTCTGATATGGTAATTTTTAATTCCAGGGGTGGGGGGAGGGGGTGGGGTGGGGGGGGGGGGGGTGGGATGACCCCAGGGGTCAGATCTAATAAATGCTATATATTGCCAGTAACAGTCAATATATGATTATATGATTATGAAAACCCTATATCATTATCTTTGTCCGTTTTCAAGTTATCATTTACAATAGAGTCTACGATTCTTCCCATAAGGTTCAATGATAGACCCCACACCCTTTTGACCCCCCCCCCCCCCCCCCCCCATGAAAAGTGGTTGTCTAACCCCAAATGAGAAAAATCAATCTAGGGTGCACAACTAGATATGCAGGCCTATTGTATCCTAGAGTTTTGTACAATTCATCCATCTCTGAGAAACAAGTTCAGAGCGGGAAAGAAGAAAATGAAGAGGAATAATAATACATGTTATAAGAACCGTGCAAAAACAATAAGTCTCCAAATTTTATTTGGGAGACTTAATAATACGGATTAAATAGAGATAGGATCTTCAAACATCAATAATTTAAAGATACATGTAATTGACAATTTCTGTTTTTAAGGGGGTCAGGATGACCCCTTAGGGTCATGACTTACATACCATAATGATCTGATGCACCATGACCAAAGTAGGAATAATATCTTTGGATTAAGATGAGAATCTCAATGGTTTTTATGGTATTTGATAATTTTAGGAAGAGCACTTGGGATCATGACCTACATACCATCTGAAATGCCTTGAACAAAGAAACAATAACATATGTACATGATAAATGATTCAATTTAAGAACTCAGATACAGATATATCATATATGTTTTGTAATACTTCCTATGTACACGTATATATACTATTTATGTTCATGACTGAAGTATGCTCTTATTTTAAATTACATCAAAAAATTGTCAAATATATGACTTGGAACCCCCACCCCCAAAAAAACTCAAATATTAACTGCCCCCCCCCCCTCCCCCTGAAAAATTTTCTGGATCCGAGCATGTATTCCTCCTCCAACTATAGATAAAATGAAATTAAAAAACTTGCATTTATTTATGCTTAAAATGAAAATAACCTTACATTTACACTTTTCTTCATTGTCGAATAATCCATTTAAATAAAAATGTAATTTGGGGTCTAAAAAGTTTTATAAACTGGTAAAAAATGTTATTCTTAAAAATAATCACATTACACCTTGCATAATTGACAAATGATCTATTGAGATGTCATCAGAAGTCATATTTCTACCAGGGATGGGGTAATTGAAAAAAGTATTTGTAATTGAGTGTAATTCATTACATTTTTCAAAGTAATTGAAAGTAATTGGTAATTGAGTCTGTCTTCAATTACAAGTAATTGAATGTATTTAAATACATTAAAAAAATATTGTGTATTTTCAATTACTTTTCAATTACATCTCAATTACTTTTTCCAACTTTAAAATATAAAAAAGGTGTCTTATAATGATAAATAGATTTTATACATGTTTGGTATGGACTTTTGTTTATACAATAATTAAATGTCCCATGTTTCATATGTTTATACAGCATGACACACTGCCCATGGCAATAGGTAAATATTGTAATTGCAAGTAATTGATAAAATTGTCAATGTATTTGAATGTAATTAATTACTTTTCAAAGTAATTGACCCCAACTCTGATTTCTACCTTGGGATCAATACCGTAACTAATATTTAATAACAATAAATGATTCAAATTATAAATGTTTATACTCCACAACCCCCCCCCCCCAAATCAAACCTGGTTCTAAAGATTCAGTCTTCTTACATTCTTATATGTGTCCAGTAGCAAATTTTAAATCATTTCTTGATTGCTTTTTCTCTCCTAATGCACATTAACATTTTTGAAATTGCTTAATTTAATTTTTGAGATTTATAAACAAAATGTTATATGCATGTGTATTCGCCTATTTGGGGCAATTGTATAAAGTCTCCTAAACAAAGCAGTGTCAATATTAGGCTAGGAATTACCCACATGGATCAAACACTACATATGAATAAGATAAAATATTTTTTTTATTTCTAGTTCTGGAATGTCAGGGTGTCTCCAAGGGGGCATAACCTATATTATACAATTTTATGCGCAATGACACAAAGAGCAAGAATAAATTATAGCGAGGCGAGCTCTAAGAACCAGTGTGCACGGGAAAAAGTACGAGCTAAACCTACAGTACATCAAACAAAATTTTTTGTCTACGTCCCATAATGCTCTCTAATGTTTTCACCCGTGGTGCTATGCCAAAAATGGCCGTCTTTTAACTCGTAATTTACGGTGACTTAAAGTTTGAAGACACGTTTTGAGTACCGCATATGCTTTGGCGAGACTCAAAAGATTTGTTACATGCTTCCATACCTTCGTATTGAGTCGAGAAACATAAACAAAGAAGAACAAAGTCATGGATGACGTCACAGTGCACTCGCGCTATATTTCCCGCGATAAATTTAGAGGTGGATCAAACATCTGTAATGAGTGTATTGGCTATTTCAGTATAGTCTGCGATACCTGCCTCATTGACATATGATTTGTTTTTAATCTTTTTTTAATATAGATATTTTATATATATATACGAGCAAGAGCCATACTTTACTGTCATATCGATCCATTTTTAAATTAAATAATTGTGCATGCATGTACAGTAACGTTAAGCAGGTAAGTATAAGAGAAGGGAGGAAATAAACAATAGTACATTTTGAACTAAATAAAAAGGAATAAAATAAAAAAAAGTAAACAGTTAAAATAACTATGTAGATATTGCATATAGTCAGACCATTAAATTTAAAAGTGGGAAATTACACACCAACAAACAGGTACCGCTCTCTCTCTCTCTCTCTCTCTCTTTCTCTCTGTAGGGGGTTGCGCTGTATGTATCATAACCATTGAAATTAGTACCTTTGGCATACTTATTGCAGAGCAATACTCTCTCAAAAATTCTTTGATGTTCGTTGATACCTAAATAAAACTATAAGTTGACAATGATGCAAGGTACAGTATGTGTAATTCTTGCTGCGCTCGCCAGAACGGTAGCACCGTAAAACATACTATGGTTTAGAAATGAGGATCTCAAAAGTTATCAAAATTTACAGTGTATCATCATTTCCATTTCATAAGGGGGGGGGGGAGGGAGGGAGAGGGTCTTTCTTTTCTTTTCTCCGAAATTTCTACTGTCATTACTGAACATATAGAGAGAGAAAGTACAGAGTTATCTTTTCTTAGGCGAAGAGATTGGGTTTCTGCAGCAGACAGCGGTTTTAATGGAATAAAAACGCTTTTTACCGAGTTTATTAGGAATATTTGAGTGTGAACGTGTTTTTTGACAACATTTGCAACATTGTGTGCAAGGATTTGCGTAACTTTTGTGAAGCAAGTTGTTTTTTGACATTGTTTACAAATCGTGTCCTACTTTCGATTCTTCCCTTGTGTATTATTATATATATGTCATTGAGTGTAGAGCGGATACGATGCCCCTGTGTAGAAACTGTCATTTTTCAATGTGTATTAAAAATTTAACATATCTTCAGAAAGTCACACTAGTTGTTTTACAAATCAAGTCTAAATATATGAACATCTATGCACCTTTTTTTACTTTGAGCTCCATTTCTTCGTCCTGAGCTTCCCGAAATAAACTGCTTGTAGTCATCATGTTATATCGAATATCACCACCTACAAAAATACAAACATAATGTACATTGCTCATGTATGGTTTAAATATTACATAACGTCACACTCATAACTACCCTGCATCCTTCTCTCTGTTGGGTAAGAATAACTTATACCACTATCCATTCAAAAACATTGTTAACTGGTTAATCAATAACTTTAAGAATATCAAATCGGAAGTCAGATATTGAATAGTAAAATTAAAACAGTCTAAATCTACTGCAAATCCGAATTGCGTTCAAGGTCGGTCCTACTAAACAGAGAACTCTAAACATGCTAAAGAACTCTAGAGAATCCTAGAGAACTCTGGGATTTTTTCATTTAAAAGGGCTAATAAATGCTTTATTATGCACGTATCTGTTCAGTAACATGTTATACTACATACATAAACTCATTAAAGTTGATTTTAAACTAATTAAAGACAAATTCCAGAAGGAAATCTAGTCGGCGTTATCGTCAAACTCCGATCCCGATCTAATGTCATTTAGACATTGTTTCTATATATACAGGTTACCTCAAGCCATTGGTATAATAATGCACGTAAAAACACAACATAATATATATTGAGCTATCACATCTCAATGATCATATTCTGTTGTTATAGATATAACAACTTACGTACGTTATTATCATTGTAAAGAAAAAATGTATCTTGCTTTTAACTGTTAACGAATGACTCTTAAATTTCATTTGATCATTAAAAATGTATTCCTAAAGCATATTGTAAATAATTAAAACAGAAATATAGAATTTGACCACAATCGTGAACATGCCCCTTTAATTTTTCAATTTATGCATTATTTTTAAACCCTTTATATCACTTAATTAATATTTACAATTTCTAGTGTCATAGTGGATCTCGGATATTTTTTCGATTGTCCATTTATAAATGCATATTCATGGAGAAGAGTTGTTTTATTACACTCAGTCGTAAAACTATCAAGATTTGAAGTTGGCGACAAGCAAAAAGTCAGTATCTTAATTAAAATCATAACAAATCACAAACGGAGAATAAAGACACTAACGCTACAAATTATAAAATATAATTGACCTTAAATAAAATCCATAATAAGAATTACATTAAATGTTGAAAGAATTTAAAAAAGAGTAAACTGCTCGGGATCGAGATCCTTTGAATAATTTAGCCTCCCCCAACTTGATGTTTTGCGTGAAATAATTAATATTTACTTAAATCCAAATATTTTAAATATATATTTCGACTAAAATACAACTTTTTTTATCATATAAAATGCAAAAATGGGTTCTAAATACTTTAAATATGAGAAAATCCCCAGAGTTCTCTAAAGTTCTCTAGAGTTCTCTGTTTAGTAGTACCCGTTCAAGATTCCATAATAACACAAAACAAGAAAAAATCTGACTGATGGAGAGGAGGTAATAAATGTTATGTAATTTCCCGATTTAATATGTTTTACGGTGCGACCGTTGGGGCGAGCACAGCATGTGATCAAACATGAATTATAATAAATCAATAAAATATAATTTACAACGTAAAATTTGAAGGCAAAAAAATAATACATACCTATTTTTCAGTAAATTTTCATTATTCATGGTTTATAAGATTTGTTATAATTTATTTATTTATATGTAGAACAGTAGTTTAATCTCAGATACAATGTTGTTAAATAATAAAGATTTTAATATATAAATATTCATTGCACAGTATCTCCTCTTTTAAAGTGATTGTAACGTCAGTTCATTCCCCTTTTTTTGCAGTACCAGTAGACATTTTTTCTTAAACTTTACATATAAAACTTGACTCATCATAGAGCTCCCCCCCCCCCCCCCCCCATGCTAAAAAAATATTTCATTTTTGTCAATTTATACAAAGAAAATCGACTTACCATGGATTTGCCCCCTCCACTTTTTAAAAAAAAATAATGTTTAATTTTTTTTTTTAATTTACGCTTAAAAATATGTGCTTATCATGTTAAAAGAACATGGTGTTGCCTGAAATAAATGGAAGTGAAAATAAAAAAACCATTGAACCGCTAAAGAGCTGAAGGATTAGTATTTTCATTATTTTTTTTTCTTTTTGCTTGCAAAGATTTTTTGGGTGAGGCTGCCATCCACCCACCCACCCACCCCCTTTTAAAAAAGGCGCTGCTACATATACGTTTCAGGAAATTACTGTAATTAAAGTGAATAAAATAAATGTGAGCATTCATCCAAATGAGTGCAATTTACAACTGTTTCCTGTATCTGAAGAAATGTCCTTATTCGTCAGCTGTTCTTTAGCTTAGCCTTTGCGAGATTTTGAGAGGATTTTGGTCATTTCAGCAGATTTACAATATCTTCGGTTAGAGCAATTTCCCCTTATCAGTGCTTATTGTGACGTCAAATCTGACGTTGGTTAAGTGTCGTCTTACTCTTTAAAACTCCCCTGAGAAATAAAAGTATGCGAAGTATACTGTTTTATTTACTTAAAAAGCATGATGTTCTTAAAATTACACATCTTATAAGCTTTTCAAAGGTTTTACTTTGATTCTCGTGAGAACGTGAGGTTGGAAACCATTGGTACTATGAATTGTGGGTCAAAATTTACTGACGCCGAAAAAAATCTATCGGATCAATGTGTAAACCTTTGTGACGTAACTCGATTATTTTTGATTGAGAGTGTACTGAGGCGAACTTTAGAGGTAACATAGCATTGACTGTATGTCGCATACATCGTTATTGTTTTTATATTGTCTTGCTGATTCTCGTGAGAGTGTGAAGTGATAAAAATAGCCATGTTTACAGGTAACTACTGGGACGATTAAAACAATGCATTACTGGTCCGATTTACTGACGCCAAAAAAATCCGTTGAATGAATGTGCAACTAGTCCGAATTTTCTATTCACACACGCCTTGCCGGTAGAGCTCGCTTCGTTCCGGCGCTGCGCGCCGGCGAGCTGCGCTCGCCATAAATGCGTTATTTTTAAAAAGATGCCTGCATCAGGCACGTAGCATCGTTTTTGATAGTGGGCAGACTCATCCAAAAAATCTTGACAAGCAAAAAAAAAAGGGGGGGGGGGGGTTGAATTCTCCGAAATGTTCAAAATCGTAATCTGTGGGGGGGCAAGGCAATTTTTTCATACCAATTTCTTACTTACTCCCAAACAAGTGGTGGGGGGGGGACAACTCCATGATAATTCAATTTTTTATATGTAAATTTAAGAAAATTAGTTGCTGTGAGAAAAAGCCACCCCCTGAATGAATTGAATTGTGGAGGACAGACTGTATATTTTGATATTGAAATATCACCAAAAAATTACCGTACTCAGCTTCAATTCTCAACTCAAGTGTTGAGGACGTCCTCAACTGAGAAAATTCTCAAATCGCCGCCACCAACTACATTGAGTATGTACTCAGTAGAGTAGGATTTTTTAAGTTCTCAACTCTACTGAGTACATACTCAGCTGATTTTTTTAAGCGGTTTTGTGAAATGCAAATGGAAACAAATGCGCTTGATATAAGATTTTAAAAGATTAGTGCGAATGTTTCTACACTTGTTGCAATACTGCTGTTGTCAGAGGCAAATTCCCATCGTGAGCCCTGGACCGGTAAATGTCCGAGTAAAAATAAACTGGCGACTTCGAGAGAATAATGACGTATATCTCCGCTATTTTAAGACCCGTCAACTTGAAATTCGGCATGAGTGTATCTCAGATATTACTTTTCTGAAAAATACATGCATATTGTGAGTGTTTTAAAAATTCATTGATTTATTAGGCTTTTGAAGCGAGCTGGTAGTTTTTTATTTGGGCCAGAGTTCGACCCCTTTCTTTATTTATGGTTACATTGAAATTAATGTTAAAACGGGCTTGGCCCCTGTGCTTATAATATTAATTTTTACATGCATTGTACTTATGCTAACTTGACTGCCGTTATAAAATAGTTGCTTGTTTTTTTTTAATATGAAAGAGGGGAGTGAGTATGTATGGGAATAAAATCACTAGTTTATAAAGAAGAACATTATTATTAGTGCTTGTAATTTCGTGACATGTACATGTATGTGTTTGATCAAATCTTGATAGATCTGTAGGAAATCTATCATTGATAGCAGTACTTTGATTTTCATTGAAGAGTTATCTGTTCATTGCCAGTTGTCTTTCTTTATTATCAAAAGAGAAAGTACACTTAAGACGAAGCATTGGGGACGAACTATAACTGTTTATATCTGTGAAAGGATGCATTTTATACCTGCTACTGCCAGAAATTGTTGTTTAATTTCCCTGGCGCAATTACCCGTTGGAAAAGTGATGGAGTTTTTTAACAGATTAGTAATTATGGAATCTGTAACAGAACGGCAACATCTTCCGGTTGTTGTCTCTGATACTCCAATGCTGTCCCCTACCAGTCTGTGGTATGCCCTCGTTGCCAGAAACCTAAGGCAGGTAAGTAGCTGTAGAGTGGGTGGTAAGGCACAGTTCTTGGCAGTGTTGTGTACAATTGATGGGGCAATAGAGTCTAAAATGTACTGAATGGTTGCATTTCAACAGAACCGGATGATAACGTTGAAAAATTGTGCGAGTTTTTCTGAGTGACCTACGATTGTAGAAAAGATGTTAACATTTCCCATTATAAATCTCCGTAAGAAATAGACGATGCAGCAAAATTTCGTAAAGATGATCATGGATTTCGTAAGTGGTACTTGTTTGGTTTTATCTCAACGATACTGTATCGACTTAATTAATAATTTAAGATCGTATAGAACACCAAAAATTCAATGTTGATGTTAGTATATAGATCATATTTGAAATATTCATAAAACACATGAAACGCTTTCACTAACTGCGTTACCCTGTTATGCCAGCATGCCCTTGTCATGGACCTAAACAGTTACCGGTAGTTAGAAAGGATAGAGACGTGGTTACAGATCGTCTATTAGTCTTATGAATTATTATGATATTATCGATGTTTGTAAGACTTATACATCTTCGCTCGCCAAGTGACCGATTCGTTTTTCTCATCTCAGATGAGAAAAACGAATCAGACACTTGGAGCGAAGATGTGACTTATATTGCTTTTGAAACATTGTATGTCTAAAAGTTCTTCCATTCTATTAGAAAGCCGCGAAAAAAGAAGTGGATACTGGTGTAGACTGGTAGATTAAGGTCAAGAAATACAAAGCAAATTCATGATATATGTATAATTACTAAAACAAATGTATTTGCAGGGTTTGACATTAATTTTTTTAATTACTAGACCAGTCGGGCTTCCTTAGCAATTTTTCAATAGCCCTGACCAATTTTGACAAAAATAGACTAAAAGTAATGACAAATTAAACATAAAATATTAAATACCTGTTTCTGTTTAATTTTATTGGTTTATCTTTACCAATAATGAATCATTCAAACACTATTTATAATTAGATTTAATTCATTTAAACTGTACTAATAATGAGTATAGTACAATACAATATTATACATTATCAAATTTCACCCGGCCCATTGGACCTATATGTCACTTTGAAATCTTATAATGTACATTTCTTAGCGCATGAGTTTACTTTGATTTGTACAGATAACTTTGTCTAGCTGAATAAATCAAATTGAGATATTTGGCAGTTTGTCTTTGATTTTTTTCCATAATGATATTTAAGTTGACAGTTTCATCCAGATTTTTATCTAAGTTTATACTATGAAAGAAAGAGATTCTATTATTTTCATAAAATTTGCATTGAAAAATAAAATGTTTTTCATCTTCAATCGAATTGCTTTTACACAGAACACAATAACGTTCTTGAAGAGGTTCTTTTCGATAAGGACCAGTTTCGACTCTGAGAGGAAGGATTCCACATCTAAATTGTGCCATCAAAGACCGTTCCTGTTTAGTTATGTTCATCGTTACATAGGGTTCTAATTGGACGTTTTGTTTAAACGTTTCGTATGTCCTAAGTTTCGGTAGAGACATTGTTTTCGATTTCCATTCGTCTTCATAGTAACAAAATAGGAACACAAATCTGATTTATATAGAATTTCTTTCACTTGTGAGCACCAAGTGCTGTTGTTACGATAACTTCACAGGAAAACTTTTTTGGTAAGACGGTCAACATCCATTTGGATTACTCTGTTCCATCTCTTTAACATGCATATCCAGCGCCTCTGTGTCGGTGCTAACCACAGGGGCCAAGCCCGTTTTAACATTAATTTCAATGTAACCATAAATAAAGATTTATGGTTACATTGAAATTAATGTTAAAACGGGCTTGGCCCCTGTGGTGCTAACCATCCTACTTCACTATTTAATGTAATTGCCGGTGCGTATCTGTGTAAACCTAAGAAGTATCGGATAGCACGGTTTTGAACTATTCATATTGAGTGGTATGTTTTGAATCACCAAACTCCGGAACAATAATCTAAAATGGGTACAACACAAGAATGAAATAGTTTTTCATAGGTATTAAATCCAACATCTTTATAGTTATGAATTTTGGAAATCATATACAAGTATTCAATTGTTGACCAGGGACCAACAAAACTTTAGGAGACTTTACAGAACTGTTTTGTATTCAAACACTTTTAAATGGCCATTTTATTGTAAGATTCAAAATTACACGTATAAAGTATTATTTATTTACATCTACAGCAATCGGTACCAATTCTATCTTATCTCCCGGTTTTCATTATGTTTACCTCTAAAATTTCGCAAATTTGTTTTAATTTCCATATCTCTTTTGATTTTATCCGTAGGTTTGAAAAATACAAACTAAAGATGTTTTCATCATCGTGCAATCTTTGTTAATTTTTTTTTCCAATTAAAAAACGAAAACTTTTTTTACATCACTGGACGTGGTTTTTCATATATTTATAATGCTTTATTCACACTGACAAATTTTTAAAACTCTACAATGTCTCATTTGCCACCAAATAGAGTCCCAGCATTTTCATGTAAATAAATACAAAAAATACGTATAAAATCAATTCGAGCATACTGTATATCCTTCATGAACAACACAATAATGTTTTAGAATTATATAAAAAAAATTTGGTGTAGCGACCAAATGAATACCATCACCGTAAATAGGCTGAAGGTATTGTCAGAATTTTTATGAAATGTTCAAAGAGTTTCTCTACATATTTAAATATGTTTGTAGATATGTCATACCTTTGTTTTGTCATTTTGTTATTTTTTAAGTGAGTGTAAATTAGAATTACTGCAATATATATAGGCCTACATGTTCAGAAGCAAAAAAAAAAATAGCTTGCTCATTGAATATGTTTAGAAAATCGAAATAATTTATATTTTTCGTTCGCAACTGGAACAAAATTTCCAAATATCCAACATCTATTCTACTTTATATTGAATTTTCCAAATTTTGGCTCTTCTTTGGCGAACTTCCCACGTTACATTTTACGGCTATTAGACTAATCTTTACATACGGGTTTCGCTTTGCACGTTCTCTGCCGCCATATTGTGCGACACTGCAGGAGGACTTCTCCCGTGAAACATGTTAACAGCACGATTTGCAGCAAATTTGTCAAGGCATATCCCAAGACTTGCCACCCAGGTATTTTGAATTTCATTTTTTAACCGAATCACGTCACAGTAAATATTTTGCTTGTGAAATAGTAGTTGTAATGTAATCGTTTACCGGCGAACATCCGAAGGTCATCATATAGAAGAACAACTCCATCCAGTTGAAATTTTAATATAACATTTGAAAACCATCATGTGACGGTTAAATATTCTTTTTGGTGATATACAAAGATAATATTGCACTTTGTTTTTTCCAGTTGCTATGCAAAAAGCCAACATTGTCATTTTCAAGATTTGTGACCTTTGAAGGTGTCCTCTCAAGTTTATCAAAATAAAAAAGGAAAGCCAATAAAATTATTTAAGCATTGACATTAAACATTTACTATTACTTGATAATTATTTTATAAAAAGACTAAATGACAAGAAAATGTTTTCAAAGGGTTGAGGTTGAGTTTATTTTTCACTTTATTGTTTAACATGTACTCAAATTTAAGTTCTTTAATTTAATTTTACATATTCCAACCAACATTTTAAATAAATCCAAACTTAAAAAAGAAACCTAAAGAAACTTGTAGCAAGGAGATTAAGTGTTCAAATTTATCTATACCAGTGGGAAGATGAAATAAAAAATTTGTAGAGGAAATTTGGATTAATGTTTGTCATGCTGACATAGGGTGATTTCACCATGCATCGGACACCTTTGGGTTTTTCCTTTTGTTTATGCATCAAATACCATCCAAATATAAATAAAACTTGTTTAAAAGTTACAGGTTTTCCCCTTGTTTAATAATTGGAGAAATAATTGTGAAAATGTTAAAAATGTAGAAAATAAAGCAAATTAATGAAGTGTTGAACTATTTCACCATGGATCGGACAATATTTACCAAGATTCGGACAGCTATACCAGAGTTCCCGAAACCAGTCCAAAATCTGTCGGACAATTGTCCTGTAAATATTAAAAAATTACCGGACATTTGTAAAATTTACAGGACATTAAAACTATTGCAAAAATATGCAAACTAAAATAAAAAGAATTCTGGCCCTCCTTGTCAAGTTGTAAACGTAACTGTTTGCCGTCAACATCAACTGTACACGCAATTTCTCTACTTCTTCTACATCAACTTTTCTTTTCGCAGTACTCGTTGTTGTCCCCGGTGTCCACATACCTGTTAACCTTTCAAAGCTGCTATGTGAGAGAATCTTCCCCTTACCAACTTGGCTAAGGGAGAGATTTTGCGTAAACAACGTTTTTTCATGTGAAATGCAAATATATATTAAAAATACTGTTAGATACATGTACGTACCTTATTTTACCATTGTAATTAATGCATTTGCAATCATTTAAAATTTTATTATTTCTATGAATACCAGTGTGCAATTACAACTTGTGTTGCTGTACATGTTCAGTAAACTATTATTTTGTTTGCATGGTACAATACAAGAAGCCAATAGTGCCACTTTTTATATTAAGTCTTCTCATTGTTAAGTATTGAACCATGATCACTGCATGCTGACATCTAGGGTAAACACAGAAAATTTATTTTGCGTATTTTGAATTTGCAGTGAAACCCAGTTAAGAAAATACCAGTAAATAATATTCATTAAAATTATTTTTTGCCTTATATATAGGATAGATTTTTAATTCACAAAACAACATGTATTTCTCCAGTATCATTTAAAAATTATCTCTGTTGTAAAATATATAGCATCCCTGTAATTCAAATCTATAGCATCCCTGTAATTCATAGTACCGGTACTATAAACTTTAAATACTCTTTTGAAATGATTTTTTATCGGTAGCTTGTATAAACACTCAGTGTTCCAAACTCACTTTGATTTTTACGGACCGTGCTGTCCAGACAGAATTAGTGACGACTTACTGCACGTGGCTTGGGTGCTTTACCTGTGCACCTGTTAAGTGACATAACTGGCTGTGTATTGTTTTCTTTGGTGTTACATAGTAAAATCAAGATGTTTTAGGCTTTCACTTATTGTTTTTTATAAGGCCTATGCATAACTAAATACGTAACTGATTCAAGTCAAAACCGGAAGTAATCGTGAAAAGTAGGACTATAACATGTCATACCATGATCACGGTAGACAGTACTTGGATGGATTTGATATATTCAAGCTACACAGCAGCTTTTTGAGCTCAAAATCAGAGAAAAATCCGCAGTGGTTGTTGAAATTTACATGTAAAGATTCAGAAGTTTTTTTGGGGGGGGGGGGGGGGGGTATGGGAAGACAAATACGATTGCGGGAGAAATTTGTCTCCCGCGCGGGAGATAGGTTGGATGCGGGAGATCTTAGATTTTTAGGCCGTTTTGCGTGTGTAAAAGAAAAAACGCCTAAATCCGGATTAAGAACAACGCATGTTTTTATACTTTTCATTGCATTTTATTGAAATACCCAACTAACAAATTATCTCTGAATTGAAATAATCAAAAGTTTTAGACTTTCTGTCTCGTAAATTATTTTTTTATACAGTGCCGGTCTGTAAAATTTACCGGACATTTTGACCGATTAAATTTAGATTTTACCGGACACATTCAAATTTTACCGGGGATCCCCGGTGGACCGGTGCGTTTCGGGAACTCTGCTATACCGTACTGAGAAGAGATTGAAAATAACAGTTTCTGGTTTTAATGCAAAATTACACGGTTCGGAAAAATAAATTCATTCAATTGCTATTCAGAATGTAAATCCTCAAATCTACATATAGGAATTTAGACTAGTGCTTCTGTTTATAGGAATATTTATCATTAGGGGTCCTTTATCGTGCAAGCTCCTACAGGAACTTTGGCCTAAAAGGCTGTGTCGTAAAACTCGAATTTGAAGTGGTCTGAAGAAAATGTTTGTATCAATTGTTTTTTAAATATATTTTAATAATTTGAAAACTGTCTGATGCATGGTTAATTTGTGTCCGATCCATGGTGAAATGAACATATGGAGCAAATATGACCTTGATATTAATTGTTCAAATTTCTTGGACTTATTTTAATCAAATTTTGTTTCAAAACTTACTTCTTTCTAATTATTTTACGCAGAGAGTGCATTGTCACTAATTCACAATCAAATGCACAACATTCAAATAATGCTTTAGTGTAAATTAAATCTTCATAAATAAATTTTCAAAGATGGCGTATTTGAAGCATTTTACGATGCCTATAATGCTATTTAATTGTCAGTGTGACTGTCAAATTCTTAATAATAAAGTTCATTAGTTCTAATTCTGGAATATACGAAACAACACATTATCGCATGCACAATTATTTGTAAATTTATAACCAAAGTTGTCCAATCTAAGGTGTGTGTCTGATGCATGGTTAACTCACCCTATAAAATATTTACAACCAAAGCAACAGTTTATAAATTATGATTGAATTCTACAATGCAGATCATTATTTTGTACTCCTCTTTCTACCTTTTCTTTTGAAGGTGAGCAAAAATGCGTGGGCAGCCGGATGTGTAGCTTCTAAAAACTTCTCAACAACACCTTGGAAAAATGCTGCTGGTGAGTTTGAATTGTTGATCAAATGTAGTACATGTATTATAAAAATACTTTAAATACAAAAACCAAATTGACACCAAGTACATTGATCACACTATTGATTTTTTATTTCATTACTGGAGGTGGTGCAGCTGAAGTGTCTTCAATCTTGGAGGAGAAAATTCTGGGGGCCTCTTCCCAATCAAATCTGGAAGAAACAGGAAGAGTGCTGTCCATTGGAGATGGTATTGCTCGTGTCTATGGATTGAAAAATATCCAAGCAGAAGAAATGGTGGAATTCTCCAGTGGATTAAAGGCATGAATCTTGCATAAAATATCCTAAGAACTGTTTCCTTACCTCAATTTGGAGAATGTAAATTTGAAATAAAGTTAAAACAGTTGCTTTTTATTACAGTCATTGTATAGTAAAATTAACAAGCTGCATTGAATTATATCAAATACTTTGGTGATACTTTTGAATTTAACAATATGAAACATTTATAGGGAAATTATATCAAGTTAATTCTTAATAACTAATTATTTCATTCCAATTTAAACTTCTCGTTAGAGTGGCCTTTCTTTTTAAAAATTATGATTCGTTCTGATCTGATCAGTGATGTAAACTTTAATATGCATCTGTTATAGGCTGTTGTCAAGAAATTTGTTTTACATTAAATTATCGGTACATGAACAAGTTTATGTCCCCTTCTTCTAAATAGAATTACATAAAACAAAATTAACCCTAGGCTGACAGAATGCTTCATTAAATCATTAGGGTATGGCCTTGAACTTGGAGAGGGACAATGTTGGTGTTGTCGTCTTTGGTAATGACAAATTGATCAAGGAGGGAGATGTAGTCAAAAGGACAGGCGCCATTGTGGATGTGCCAGTTGGAAGAGAAATGCTCGGCCGTGTAGTTGATGCTTTAGGGAACCCTATTGACGGAAGGGTAAGTATTGTGAAAAAGTTTGAGGAGAAATTTAATTTCATATCTTGTTCCATTTTTTTTTCAATTTTACATTCTCTTCTTCATTTCTGTCTTCTTTTTCAATTTTGGACTAAAGCTAAGGCATTGAAGCAAATTTTATTTCAGGGACCTGTCAACACTGATGGACGTGCTCGTGTGGGAGTGAAAGCTCCTGGTATCATTCCACGTATCTCTGTAAAGGAACCTATGCAGACTGGAATCAAGGCTGTAGATAGTTTGGTACCAATTGGCAGAGGACAGAGAGAATTGATCATTGGTGACAGACAGACAGGGTAACTACTAAGGCCAAAAAAAATGAATGATTTGTTTCTCAGGCACCGCCGCATCAGTGAAATCATCGCCGCATCAAACTTTCTTATCGTTATTTTTCCAGATTTTTCATATCTCATTTCTCCCTATTTTTCTGTGAGGGAGAATTTCAGAAATGAAGTCTTCCTAAACTAAGTTTTGCTCTAGGTTGGTCCTTGTTAACACTACCACTGAAATTTCACTGTTATCTTAAGAAATTGAAGCCATTGTGATATTGCCTAGTAGCAGGAATAAAGGACAATTGTATTGTTTGAGAATTTTATGATGACTTATTTAGTTTTTCTTGATTTCTGTCCTCAAGGCAATGAAGATTAATAAGAATGCTTTATTTGATAAATTTTTATATGGCAAATTCAACTAGTGAAATACCATAAGAAGTCCCCTATTTCAGTTCAGACTTGTGTTATTACTGGGGGGGGGGGGGGGAGATGGGCTGCAAAATGAAGCAGGGGCACAAACCGTTTGTCATTGTTTGTTCATCTGCAAGGAAACAGAGACAGTTTACCGTAATCCGGTGAATATAATACGCAGTAGTGTACAATACGCACCCCCCACTTTGGACCTGAAAATGGTGAAAAAAAGCTTGTTGGGATGTATAATACGCATCAAAAAAATTGACCAAACGGTAATCCTGAGTATCAACAAAGCAGTTATACTTTGCATGCACGCTCAACTTCATCGCGGGAATACGCTACCGGAAATAAGAAAAACACAATATTTTCTTAAATACGGATTTATTGTAACTAATACATCGCGGTAGTATCTTTAATTCATAATCAATGTTTTAGATAGACCTAGTATTAAATTTTCTACCGTAAATAAAATCAACTACTTATATAATTGTTTAGTCATTACAATCCCTGTGAAGTGAAAAACGGACGATGTACAGGTATGGAGATAACGGACCTAATTAAATTCTTAAATGACTCCGATCAAAGTGTTCAATTAGAGGCCTGGAACATAATAAAATATATGCACAAATAGTTGTGTTGTGTATAGTACACATAGCCTAAGGGGGGTGTCTGAGATACCCAAGGTGTCAAGCGTTAGCGGAGGGGGAGCACAACTGTTTTAATGGCTTCAATTAACGGAATAGGTTATAGAATAATTTATATTCATAATTATTTGCAATAAATTAATTAGCATTACATGAAAAAGGTTCAAAATGAGCCAAATGATGTGTAAGCTGTTTTCAAAGATCGGTTACAAATAGCACGTGGCCATCCAAGTCTGCATTCTATTAATAACAGCTGTAATGGCGGCGTACACGGAGATAAAGAATAGGCAGTTCAAATTAATTTTTAAAGGCCATTTTGAAACAGTTTATTTATTAACAGACTTAAAGTGTACATTTTCTTTAATTACATGTTATAACAATGATTTCCTAAGGGTTAAATAATAATATATATGTGATAATGAAGGAATGTTACGATGTATAGCGGGGTATCGGTCCTGTCTGTGAACAGCATAGGTAATACGACAATATGATACCCCGTGCTTCAGCTAGGGAAAAAATATGTCCAAATCCTATAGGGATGTATAATACGCACCCCTTTCTCACGGTAAAAAATGCTGGGAAAAAAGTGCGTATTATAATCACCGGATTACGGTAAACTAAAGAAAAAATTAAAAGAAATATTTAAACTTAGCCAATGTATCAGCTTGATGAATAAATCATAAAATATGGGTTACCGTCACTGTAAATTTTGTCCTTAAAAAAAAAAAAAAAAAAAAAATGCCTGCCTCATCAATATTTCAAAATTTTGGCCCGAGAAACTAATGATTAATTTTTGTTGGCCTAAAAAGAACAAATTAAAACAAATATTTAAATTTGCCAATGTATCAGCTTGATGAATATATGCTGATGAGTACACAAATAAATAATAAAATATGGGTTAATGTCATTGTAGATTTTGTCTAAAAAAAAAAAAAAAACTAAAAAAAAATTTGGCCCGAGAAACTAATGATTTATTTTTTTGGGCCTAAGCAGAATATTTTTTATATATTTTATGTATAAATGCAGCAAGTTATTACCTTTAGTTTAGCATGCATATACAGTACCGATCAGACCCAACCTAACAGAAAGTAAACCCCAACTAAACCCTGGGTTTACTTCCTGGGTTTATTCTGGGTTTACTTCGGGTTTACTAGAGTGGACCCAGAGTAAACCCAAAGTAAACCCAGAGTGGACACAGAGAGTAAATCCAGTCAGAAGTATACCCCTGAAAGCAGACGCTAACTGTGTATTTGCAAAGGGTAGCAATTACAGGCAGTAGGATGGTAAGATAAAATACTAATCTGCTTCACACTTCAGTGCATGCAGTTGACCTCAAAAGCAATTTCAAAGTAAACCCAAAGTAAACCCCGAGTGGACCCAAATTTTCAAAAAGTAAACCCAAAAAGTAAACCTGGGGTTTAGTTGGGGTTTACTTTGGTGTTAGGTTTGGTCTGATCGGTACTGTACCAGTATATTGACCCAGATCTTTTATTTACAATGGTCCTTTTTAGCTCACCGAGACGAAGTCAAGGGGAGCTTATGCTATACCCCTGGCGTCGGCGTCCGGACCTGGTTAAAGTTTTTGTTGCAGGTCCTGTATCTAAGCTATTACTCGTCCTATCTTCACCAAACTTGCATGGATGATGCATCTGGACCTACTTATGGACTTGAAAGACTTGGATGCTGAATCTGGGTCCTAAATTTCAGATGCTGGAGGAGGTTAAGGTTGTTGGACCAGGTTTAAGTTTTTGTTGCAGGTGCCCTTTGATAGCAATATCTTAGTTACTGCTGGTCCGTGCTTCACCAAACTTGCATGGATGGTGTGTCTAATGATACTGATGCACCAGACAGGCTTGAGTGCTGAATCTGAGCTATAGGTTTCAGATGCTGGAGGAGGTTAAGGTTTTTGGAGCAGGTTGAAGTTTTTGTTGCAGGTGCCCTCTGATGATTATATCTTAGTTACTACTGGTCCTAACTTCACCAAACTTGTATGGATGGTGCGTCTTATGATACTGATGCACCATACAGTCTTGAATGCTGAATCTGAGCCATAGGTTTCGGATGCTGGAGGAGGTTAAGGTTTTAAGAGCTAGTTAAATAAAGTTTTTGAAACAGGTGCCCTCTGATGATGATATCTTAGTTATTACTTGTCCTTACTTCACCAGACTTCCATGGATGGTGCGTCTTATGATACTGATGCACCTGACAGGCTTGAATGCTGAGTCTGAGCCATAGGTTTCGGATGCTGGATAAAGTTAAGTTTTTTGGAACAGGTCACATGTTTAATAGATGATAGTACTATTTCAAACTTGCATAGTTGATTTAACTGTAATATGAATGAATCGCAGAGGTAGCTTCAGATGCAGAGCTTGATCTCCATTATCAAGGATGCTAAAAAATAAATCTTAGGACTTATTACAGGTCCTAACTTCACCAAACTTGAATGGATGGTGTGTCTTATGATACAGATGCACCTGACAGGCATGGGTGCTGAATCTGAGCCATAGGTTGCGGATGCTGGAGGAAGTTAGTGCCCTCTGATGATGATATCTTAGTTATACCCCCGCAAATGAAGTTTAGGGGGGTATATTGGTTTCACCCTGTCCGTCCGTCTGTCTGTAGACGCAACTTTGTACCCCCTATAGAATTTTTTATTACTGCATGGAACAGTTTGAAAATTTGTACATATGTTGAACCCAATCTGAAGATGTGCGCCAGCAATTTTTTTAAGATCAGACAAGATTTAATGATTTTATGACAGTTTAGGCCACATAAAATTAATTCTCTGGTTCTCAGGCCAAATTTTCCAAAAATAGATGAGGGAGGGAGGCTTTTTTTTTTCTTTTTTATTGGTAAAAAAACAGATGAGGGAGGCTTTTTTTTATTTGGGAAAGAAATTAACTACCTAAAATTTAAAAAACAAGATTTTCTTTATTCAATCTGCTGTTCTATTATTTAATAAGGATATCTATTAAATATACAGTCCAACTTTCAAAGTACAACAATGATATTTAATATTTAAGTCAAACAAAAAAACATCTATTCTTTTATAAATGAACTGTTTGTTTTCATTTTTTTTCTGCTTCTTTGCCTTGGAGCTTTGAACATTCTTCCATTCTAACAGGGGCTGTCGTTGTGAAACAACACAATCATGACACATCGGGTACTGTCCTTCTTCTGTATCTGTGTCTTGTGTCCAACAGTGATAGCATATTGGGGGGAATACACCAGAGCTGTACATGTAGTAGGGGGTCTCAGTTGGAGATGCACAGGTCAAATTTGATCTAATATAAACGTTCTACAAGAGAGCGCATATTGAGGGTGCTTTCTCAGGATTATCAGGTTTTAATTCCTAAATTCAGATCCACATGAAAACTAATAAAGTCCAATGATTTTGGTAAGCAAGGCACTTTCTTGGGCACCAAGTTTAGTAGCACTATATAACTTATAAGACTCTGGGTTTCTGGCAATCTATGCAGGTTCCCATTTGTTTCACTGTTTTGGCAGTCTGAGCAGATAGACTAAATGGAATTCCATGTCTGCTTGCAATTGATTGTGCTCGTTTATATGATAAAGAAGGACAGTGTTCCTCTGTAGTATTGGTTCAAAAAACCTCACTGAATTCTTTGTAGTGTCCTTCTTCTCCTTTAATAAATGACAGGCATTTAAAAATAAAGAAAAATACCAATCCACTTTACAAAACGTAAAATGACATAAATGATGTTTACTCTAAAATACCTTGCACTGGATCAGGAAAGTTGTGTAACTGGCTAGAGATATCATTATGCAATCTTCGGTGTCCGACAGTTACTAGGACCACATTTCTTCACAGTTAAGAACTTAAGAAGTAAGTCCTGAATACACAGCAGTTATCAATAAACCCCGCAAGTTTATAATGGTTAAAATCGCGGCGTCCAAACTGTTCTTGTGCTTGCAAACTGACAAAGAAACCGAGGCACCAAGTAATATTTCTGGGGAGGTCCAACTTTCACAATCGAATTTCATCGATTTCACTCCCTCGTACAGGTCTAACAAAAAACATCCATCGGAAAAACTCTCAATTATAGTCCACGGTAGAATTAAAAGGGTTCCATGGCGGATACAAATCGAAACAGCAGACATTTTGATTCGTTTTAAGTCCAAAATTTCCATCGACCCCATTTTTACTAGTATCGTCTATATCATCGGGAGGTTTGGATCATAAGTTTTTACTCACGAAAATAAGCGACGTAATGATTAAGACTACACCGGAAGCTGCGTATTAGAAACGAAAGTAAAACTATTTATAAACCGAAAGCGGAAACTTTTTTTTCCCGGATAGGTCTCCGCATTATCAACTTTTTATTTTATTGAAAATGCAATAAAATTTGCAATGCGGCACCCTCAAAACGGATGCGCGCGGGCCTGAGAACCGTAATTTCAATTTTATTTAGCCTTACATTTTCCTTATTCTATATATTGTACACTAATGTTGAAAAGTAAGGTAGGTAATCCTTACAGATTTTATTAATTGATTAATAGTATTAAAACACTCTAAAATATATTTATATAAATACACCCAGACCGAGCTTTTTTGTCTTTATGTCTTAATTAATAAAAATATTTTTTATAAGTATTCTATCAACTGACAATGCAAAGTTTTTGTTTGTCAATGATAAATTCTTAGGAGCTAATAAGAACACCAAAGACAAGTGTGGCTGAATTCATTTGTCCCAAGGGAGCCATTATCTGAGCCATGGTTCAGATGGAGCATGTGCTTAGGGGAAATTGATAAACTGTAAAATGGGTGATGGTTTTTGGGCTATTTTAAAACTGTTTCATGTAAACCAAAAGTTCTATCATTATAAGGAAATAAATAAAATCATTATTAATAAAGAAGTAAAACTATTTGTAGAGGTTGTTTAAATTTATTTGTCAAGTAAATTGATGAAGTGACCCTATTGGGCATTAATTTAAATGAAATTCAAAATTACTGATATGATTGTAGTGTTTTGGCAATTTTAAAATTGTTTGTAATATTAAATTTTCTTTTTTACATATTTTTACATAGTATGGTAATTACGATAATGTTTTGGGAGATTATTAAATTTAACAAGCTCATCAAAGAAAATCATAGTCCTATGGGATCAATTTTCTGATATGGAGTTCCATTGTGCCATATGAGAAAGTGAGGAAAATTTGAAACAACTAATTGCATCTGTCAAGACTCTAATTAGAAAGATATTGAAAGTTTTATCAACAGAAGAGCATTGCTTGGCTACCGATATTGCCATTTACTGCAAAGGGAGGGTTTATTGTCATTTTGTTGGTTTTTCTTTAAATCAATTAAATTTTTAAAAAATATATCATCAGATACATACATTTGTAAATGTATTACTGTTATAGTGAAATTCTGACAATTTTGATTTTAATTTTTCTTTGTTAACTAATTTTTTTTTTTTACAATTCTAGAAATTTTTTTCAATTATTTATCCCATTTGAAATTAGCCTTTCGGGGGTATTAGTCCCATTAGGACAGTTCTAGTTATTACTGGTCCAAACTTCATGAAACTTGCATGGATGATGCGTCTTATGATACCAATGCACCTGATGGGCTTGAATGCTGAATCTGAGCCATAGGTTTCGGATGCTGGATGAGGTTTAGTTTTTAGCTCACCTGAGCTGAAAGCTCAAGTGAGCTATTCTGATCACATTTTGTCTGTCGTCCGTCTGTCCGTCCGTCTGTCCGTCCGTCCGTCTGTCCGTAAACTTTTCACATTTTCAACATCTTCTCAAGAACTACTGGGCCAATTTCAACCAAACTTGGCACAAATCATCCTTAGGCAAAGGGGATTCAAAGTTGTGAAAATTAAGGGCCACGCTCGTTTTCAAATGGAGATAATTAGAAATTAATGAAAATTTCGAGAAATTTTCAAAAATCTTCTTCTCAAGAACCAGAAAGCCAGGAAAGCTGAAACTTGTGTGGAAGCATCCTCAGGTAGTGTAGATTCAAAGTTGTGAAATTCATGACCCCCGGGGGTAGGGTGGGGCCACAATGGGGGGTCAAAGTTTTACATATGAATATATAGAGTAAATCTTTAAAATTCTTCTTCTCAGAAACTAATCAGCCAGGAAAGCTGAAACTTGTGTGGAAGCATCCTCAGGTAGTGTAAATTCAAAGTTGTGAAATTCATGATCCCTGGGGGTAGGGTGGGGCCACAATGGGGGGTCGAAGTTTTACATAGGAATATATAGAGTAAATATTTAAAAATCTTCTTCTCAGAAACTAATCAGCCAGGAAAGCTGAAACTTGTGTGGAAGCATCCTCAGGTAGTGTAGATTCAAAGTTGTGAAAATCATGACCCCCAGGGGTAGGATGGGGCCACAATGGGGGGGTCGAAGTTTTACATAGGAATATATAGAGTAAATATTTTAAAATCTTCTTCTCAGAAACTAATCAGCCAGGAAAGCTGAAACTTGTGTGGAAGCATTCTCAGGTAATGTAGATTCAAAGTTGTGAAAATCATGACCCCCAGGAGTAGGGTGGGGCCACAATGGGGGTCGATGTTTTACATAGGAATATATAGAGTTAATCTTTGAAAATCTTCTTCTCAGAAACTAATCAGCCAGGAAAGCTGAAACTTGTGTGGAAGTATCCTCAGGTAGTGTATATTCAAAGTTGTGAAAATCATGACCCCCGGGGGGAAGGTGGGGCCACAATGGGGTGGTCGAAGTTTTACATAGGATTATATAGAGTAAATATTTAAAAATCTTCTTCTCAGAAACTAATCAGCCAGGAAAGCTGAAACTTGTGTGGAAGCATCCTCAGGCAGTGTAGATTCAAAGTTGTGAAAATCATGATCCCTGGGGGTAGGGTGAGGCCACATTGGGGGGGGGGGGTGTTGAAGTTTTACATAGAAATATATAGAGTTAATCTTTAAAAATCTTCTTCTCAGAAACTAATCAGCCAGGAAAGCTGAGACTTGTGTGGAAGTATCCTCAGGTATTGTAGATTCAAAGTTGTGAAAATCATGACCCCCAGGGGTAGGATGGGGCCACAATGGGGGGGGGGTCGAAGTTTACAAAGGGATATACAGAGTAAATTTTTGAAAATCTTCTTCTCAGAAACTAATCAGCCAGGAAAGCTGAAACCTGTGTGGAAGCATCCTCAGGCAGTGTAGATTCAAAGTTGTGAAAATCATGATCCCTGGGGGTAGGGTGAGGCCACATTGGGGGGGGTGTTGAAGTTTTACATAGAAATATATAGAGTTAATCTTTAAAAATCTTCTTCTCAGAAACTAATCAGCCAGGAAAGCTGAGACTTGTGTGGAAGCATCCTCAGGTAGTGTAGATTCAAAGTTGTGAAAATCATGACCCCCAGGGGTAGGATGGGGCCACAATGGGGGGGTCGAAGTTTTACATAGGAATATACAGAGTAAATTTTTGAAAATCTTCTTCTCAGAAACTAATCAGCCAGGAAAGCTGAAACTTGTGTGGAAGTATCCTCAGGCAGTGTAGATTCAAAGTTGTGAAAATCATGATCCCTGGGGGTAGGGTGAGGCCACATTGGGGGGGGGGGATGTTAAAGTTTTACAAAGGAATATATAGAGTAAATCTTTTAACTCTTCTTCTCAGAAACTAATCAGCCAGATGATTATTTATAATTGTTAAGACTTTGGCTCCAGGACAATTCTTTGGCCTCACAAGAAGGTTCAGAGTTTGATGTAGCTTAATATCCCATATATAAACAATTGTAAAGGATCTTTTTGAGGACTGCAATACTCAACATGTGATATGACTTTAAAATCATCCTGATAGAAAAGGGACTAATGATTATAAAATATTATTGTACATTGTCCAGATTGTTTGTATTATGACTTCATTAAGCTGATTTTATCATACCCATTGTTCCTCAGGTGAGCGATGTGGCCCATGGGCCTCTTGTTTGGAACAGGTCACATGTTTTATAGATGATAGCTTGCATTTTATTATAAATGGCTGCCAAAAGGGTACCCTCATTGTACGGATAACTCCTCCTACAGATTTCAAGATAGGAAGTTGTTCTTTTGCAGATCAATTGTACATATATCAGAGGTGTGCATATTGCTAGGATTTTGATTTCTGATAATTTATGGAAAAAATACTAGCTTTTGAACTTAGTCACTTTTTGACAAAATATTGCATATAGGGTACCCTCATTGTACGGATAACTCCTCCTACAGATTTCAAGATAGGAAGTTGTTCTTTTGCAGATCAATTGTACATATATCAGAGGTGTGCATATTGCTAGGATTTTGATTTCCGGTAATTTATGAAAAAAATACCAGCTTTTGAACTTAGTCATTTTTTTGGCAAAATATTGCATATAGGGTACCCTCATTGTACGGATAACTCCTCCTACAGTTTTCAAGATAGGAAGTTGTTCTTTTGGAGATCAATTGTACATAGGGTATATCAGAGGTGTGCATATTGCTAGGATTTTGATTTCCGATAATTTATGAAAAAAATACTAGCTTTTGAACTTAGTCACTTTTGGCAAAATATTGCATATAGGGTACCCTCATTGTACGGATAACTCCTCCTACAGTTTTCAAGATAGGAAGTTGTTCTTTTGGAGATCAATTGTACATAGGGTATATCAGAGGTGTGCATATTGCTAGGATTTTGATTTCTGATAATTTATGGAAAAAATACTAGCTTTTGAACTTAGTCACTTTTTGGCAAAATATTGCATATAGGGGTACACCATTTCACTGGATATGGGTTGACATGGATTATGGATAAAGTTCACATAAAAGAAAACCCGGTTCGCTGTCACATTGACAGCTTTTCACTTGTTTATTTATTATTTTATCACATGATACAATTACATAAGATATTGCAAAATATTATATTTTATCCTATGATACAATATTTTATATTCTATAATTTTGTATAATATGATATTGGTTTCTGTAATATAGAATTATATCACATGAAATTGTATTATATGATAATGTAATATTATATAATATCGTATAATACGATATTGTATGATATGATATTGGTTTATATGATATATTATCATATCACATAAAATTGTATTATATGATATTGTAATATATATTATTGTATCATATGATACAATATGTATAATATAATAATGTATTTTATAATATTTTACTTTATCACATAATATTGTATCATTTGATAAGATACAATGTTGGAATCAAATTATATGGTATGATATGATATAATATCATATTATGTATCAAATATGTTTCAGTGTCATACAATACAATATCATACTATATTATACAATATAATATCATGTTTCAATGTTATGATGTATTATGTATTGTTATACTTTCATGTTAAATACTGAAATCTGATTGGTTAAGACACAGTTCATAATCCGTTCTATTACCCTCAGCGTTAGCAACGCACTTAGCAACGGGGTAACATAAAAAATTGTTACATGCGCGAAAATCGTACGGTTCGCTGTAAAATTCACGTTATTCCTATATAAAAGCAGTAAAATTTTCTTTAGAATTAAGACATTCAGTATAACAAAATAAATAGGGCCTGTTTGGGAGGATAACAGTTGAAATTGACACCTCTCGAAAACCATTGTCAACCTCCACTTCGCGTCGGTTGACAATGGTTTTCTCGGGGTGTCAATTTCAACTGTTACCCTCCCAAACAGGCACTATTTATATAATATCATATTGTAATATAATACCATATTGTATTATATTTTACGATATTGTATTATGTGATCAAATACAATAAGGTATATAGAGGATATCTATATTGTGTGATTTTATATTTGCTTTATCCAACGAGTTGAAATGGTGTATATATTCGCGAGGCTTGCCGCGCGAATATAACCATTTCAACGAGTTGGATAAAGCAAATATAAAATCACACAATTATAGATGTTCTATTTATCTCATACAATTTGATTTATATTATGAAGCTTTTGAGACAGTCCCTTGTGTGACCCAAATTGTTTTTTCAAAGATTAAAAACGATGATGCAACGTTGTGTTATGCGGCTATTGTGACCTTGCGCAATACAATGTAGTACGTCATTCCAGAGATAAATCTAACTGTTTTAATGTAAAGTTTCACTGAAATAAACCTTAAAATAATTCTTTAGCTCTAGATAATTTTTCTTAGAGCTTCTTCACTTGATTAAATGGAAATTCCGATTAGAAGACTTGAATAATCAAGTTTGTTGACATACACAAAGTTGCGAATGCTCGTTAGTTTGAATTGACTCGAACGAGGAACAACAGTTGTTGATGCATGATGTTTAATAAAACAAACACTAGGCTAGCCTTATGAACCAAAATTGAGAATAGTGAATAGGCCCTAAGGATGCTTACTGGTGGTGGAATAAAAGGATCATGAAACATTATTTGGTAAGTTCTTGTATATAAACACAACCAGAGCGCTCTGTTTTCAACGCGTCGTCAGGATGAACTCCTTGATAGTTAACGTAATTTGTAGTTTTATAAACTTCACAAAGCAAATTGAAAGTTGGAAGTGGGCTAAATTTATCAAAAATCTTGACAAACAAGAAAAAACGGTCTTGTGGTTACGGTTATGAATAACTTTGCAAAAAAGGTGAGGGGGGGGGGGGGGCTAACACACACCCCCCCCCCCCCCCCCCCCCCCCCCACTAACAATAGCCCCTCGGTTCCGACGCCTGTGCTACGCAGTTACGTGTTTTCCTTCATATTTGTAATTTAAATCTTTGACAAAATCAATTTTATATTAATTTTTGTAGTAGATATAGTTATGTTGAAAGTACTATCAAATCTTCGAAAATAGGTCACTGAAGCGTTGAAGCGAGGGACTGTGTCAAAAGTAGTTCCGACCGGAAGTATTTGATATAGCATCACCCGTGTGATATAGCAAAGGTTTATCACACGGGTAATATACACCACACGTATGAGATAAAACACAATACAATGTCATATCATACGTTACAATTTCATATCTCATTATTGTTTATTACGGTATTTTATTGTATTATATGTTATATATTATAAATATGACATGATGCAATATTTAATTTTATAGCATTGTACATGTATTGATTAACATATGGACATATGATTATCATAAACATTTTTATCAGATGATATACGATATTTTGTCAAAACAGAATCCATGAATATCCAAGATCATAAAGTATGATTTTCATATAAAATGATAAAGGTGGTCTTATGAAGGTGATGTCTCATAAGAGTGATGCTCCATCTCGGTGAGCTTAGTAATCTATGATTACCTATGATTTATGTTTCTAGAAAAACTGCCATTGCCATCGATACTATCATCAACCAGAAACGTTTCAATGAATCTGACAACGAGAAGGCCAAACTGTACTGTATCTATGTTGCTATTGGACAGAAGAGGTCAACAGTTGCACAGATCGTGAAGAGATTGACAGACGCTGGTATGTTGTAACCACAATACTAATGTGATTATGTATTATGACACATCAGTAACTGTTTAAATATTTTTGTGTTCTTTATTGAGTGTGTTTCGTATTTTAGATGCCATGAAGTACACCATCATTGTCAGTGCGACAGCTTCCGATGCTGCTCCCCTGCAATACTTGGCTCCATACTCTGGTTGTGCTATGGGAGAGTTTTTCAGAGACAATGGCATGCATGCTCTCATCATTTATGACGATTTGTCCAAACAGGTAAAATCCCTTGGTTAATGGGTACTGTAGAGTATCGTGTATAATACGCACTCCTGTATAATACACACCCTCCAAAGTTGGTCAGAAAATGGCGAAAAAACAACAGGTCCTATGTATAATACACACCCAAAAAATGGGTGAAATCAATGGCTGCCATTTCCCTCAAACAATGTTTCATGATAATTTTATAATCTGAGCACAATTTCTACAATTTTGTGATCGGAACATAGATCAGACAATGAAAATCGATGGCAGCCATTTTCCCAAATAACTATCAATGTTTAATGATAAATGATAACCCAAGCGCAACTGCTGTAATTTCTTAATCGGAACTTGGCCCAAGAGATAGTGTCAAAGTCTCACCCCCCAAAAAACACAAGCCATTTTTATCGTAATGAAATCCAAGCGCAATTTATTATTTGATCATTGTTATTATTGATGTCAGAAAATCGTACAATGTGAAAATGAAAATTAATTCCTACAAATGATCAATGTATTTTTACCAGTGTCTATGTAATTTAAAGCAATAACGTTTAACTGCATAACTGAACACAAAGTAATCAAATCAAATTAAATCACAATAATTGCTAATCTTCATGCACTTGAGAACACCCTGTGAAGTCAGACATAAACAGGTGCATGCTTCTGACACCAGAAATTGTTAAACAAACATTGACTACGCGTCAAGTCAACAGGTGGCTGCTTACGTTATGGGGAATACACTGGTGATAACTTGTTTGATGCAAGGAATATTGGTGAGGGAGGATAAATATTTCAATACTGTGGTTTCATCAATATTCGCTGAATACCAATTTTCGTGGATTTCGTTGTTAAGTTAATCCATGAAATTAAATGTTCATTGAAACGCAATTTCTATTAACATTTTGTATTGAAAGGGTTATTAGCCATGAATTCACATATCCTTGAAACTGTGATTATCACTTTATCAACGAAAATTGATACCCTTGAATATTAATGAAACCACAGTACGTGGAAAGAAAACAAAGAATAAGTAATATCTGACACAGTGGGTTTAGTAATCACTAATAAAGCTTGCATAACGTGTAATATCGACAGTCACTACTCCTGTGGTATCCAGAATCACGAGCTGAAAAAAAATGGGGTAAATTTTGGTCCTATGTATGTTTCCCCACTTTTGATCAACTTTTTGCTGAAAAAGTGTGTTATACATGTGACTTTACAGTAAAACATTTTGAAAACCATAATTTTTCTTATCAGTAGGCATGTAACCTTAAAAAATCATTTATTTTTAATTCATTTAATTGAAGAATTTCCATTGTGTTTTGTAGGCTGTAGCTTATCGTCAGATGTCTCTTCTGCTCCGTCGTCCCCCAGGACGTGAAGCCTACCCTGGAGACGTTTTCTACCTCCACTCCCGTCTGTTGGAACGTGCCGCCAAGATGAACGATGACCACGGTGGTGGATCCCTGACTGCTCTCCCAGTCATTGAGACCCAAGCTGGTGATGTGTCTGCTTACATCCCAACCAATGTCATCTCCATCACTGACGGACAGATCTTCTTGGAAACTGAGTTGTTTTTCAAGGGTGTGCGACCCGCCATTAACGTTGGATTGTCTGTCAGTCGTGTAGGATCTGCTGCTCAGACCAAAGCTATGAAACAGGTACACGTCTTATCTTGCAAATAAAAGGAAGGAGTCATATTTAGAGAAGATGGGTATAGAACTTTGCTGAGATGTAAACTTGAAATCATTTGAAATTTTGGCTTCCAACAGGTGGCAGGTTCCATGAAATTGGAATTGGCTCAGTACAGAGAAGTGGCAGCTTTCGCTCAGTTTGGATCTGATTTAGATCAAGCTACACAGAACTTGTTGAACAGAGGTGTGCGTCTGACTGAGCTTCTAAAGCAGGGACAGTATGGTAAGGATTCAAAATTCCATCATGAATTTTGTGTTGAACATTTTGACATCTCAAGCATTTTATGCTGTTTATTCAATATGGGTGGAATTTTTTTTTTTAGTGCCAATGGCCATTGAGGAACAAGTAACAGTTATATATGCTGGTGTCAAAGGTCATCTAGATAAAATTGATCCCTCCAGAATCACACAGTTTGAGGCTGAATTCCTTGACCATGTCAAGGGACACCAACAGGAAATGCTTACACAGATTCGTAAAGATGGACAAATCACAGAGGCCACAGATGCTAAATTAAAAGAAGTAGTAACTACTTTCTTGGCTGGATTTGAGTGAACAGAGTGTACAGTTAGACCTTTAGTGCTGAACTCTGTGATACATGGTTTTACAAGTAGTGTATGCGTGTCTAGTAATGACTCAAAGACCTTCAAACATGTGAAAGTTGTTACGATTTGAATTTGATTGCATTAACACATCCAACAATTACATTAAAAAAGAGAATATTTATGAAAAAATGTATTTTTTTTAATTTTGTAGCAGTTTTCTTAATTAACTTAATGTGGTATGGGACACTTCGATGTTGTGATGTATTGTTTATCAAAATAAACAATAAAACCAAGTGTAATTATATAAGTAGTTTCTTTCCCCAAATTGTCACATAACACTGTAGTGCAGTGGGTTAGAGGGTTTCCAGTGAATCGAATCCTGCTGGGGGGGGGGGGGGGTTATAATTTTTACCTCTCCAAATATTTTTAAAAGCAATTTTTTGTGTTAAATATTTGAAAATTCTAAACTGGTAAAGTATTTCAATAATAATGTAGTTTAATCCACATTAATATCGACAGATGTCCCATACCACCTTAAAAAGGAGGAGAAAAGTTTGATATGGCTTTATATGAAAACTTTTGAAATTACTTTTTGACAAAATACCGTGAGGGGAGCCTTGAGTTTCTCTGCATTAATAGTTTTGAAAGATTTTAAAGTTTAAGGAAGGCATCAAAATAAGAGATTTTTGCTTGAACCTGAAGCAAATTTTTAAAAAACCTCCCTATTAAAGTTATGTAATGGCTTAGATTTTTAAGAAATAAAGTACGAGTTATCGTGAATGTTGCAGAATGACCTCCGAGGTTAAGAAATGTTTTGAATTATAAAAGCCGAGGCAACATTTCGAGACTGAGGAGGTTATCCTGCAACATTCACGAAAACAAGAACTTTATTTCTATTCTACTAACGCCCAGTATTTTTACAGATCGTTTCTCCTATAGCAGTATAGAGAGACGATCTGGGTCATTTTGACGGTGTAATGAAGAATAATGACCCCCGTAGAATAATGACCCCCCGGTCATTATTCTACGCAGTAAAATGACCCCCCGTTCATTATTATGTCTCCCCTTTCAAAGGGGAGACATATTGTTTTTGTCGACTTTCTTATTCTTCTTCTTATTCTTCTTATTCTTCTTCATCCAAATTTGTCCAAGCCGTAACTTAAATACCCTTTGACATTAAGACTTCAAACTTAGAACATAGGTAGATGGTATTGATAAGGAGTGCACGCCACCAACATTTTTGACCTTGACCTATTTTCTTTTTCAAGGTCAAGCGTTTTATAAAAAATAGAGTTTGGACTATAACACAAGATTCCTTAAACATACAAACTTTTAACTTGTATCATAGATAGATGGTATATAGTCCAGTTGAACCTTACCAAAATGTTTGACCTTGACCTTAAAATTTTATTTCAAGGTCAAATCAGAAAAAACTTCATTGTTCACCTCCTAAATATTCTTTGACAGAAGGACTTCAAACTTTACACAAAGAACAATTATAATACACTGAGGTGTACTATTGATAAATATTTGACCTTGACCTTGTTTTACTCAAGGTCAACTAGAGAAAAATAATTAAATTTTGTCTGGGTGGTACCTTAGATACCTTTTGACATTAAGACTTCAAACTTGGAACATAGGTAGATGGTATTAAGAAAAAGTGCAGGCTATCAAAATTTTTGACCTTGACCTATTATCTTCTTCAAGGTCAAGCGTTTTATAAAAAATATAGTCCGGACCATAACACAAGACTCCTTAATCATACAATCTTTTAACTTGTATCATACATAGATGGTATATAGTCCAGTTCAACCTTACCAAAATTTTTGACCTTAACCTAAAAATTATATTTCAAGGTCAAATTAGAAAAAACTTCATTGTTCACCTCCTAAATATTCTTTGACAGAAGGACTTCAAACTTTACACAAAGAACAATTATAATACACTGAGGTGTACTATTGATAAATATTTGACCTTGACCTTGTTTTACTCAAGGTCAACTTGAGAAAAAATAATTAAATTTTGTCTGGGTGATAACTTAGATACCTTTTGACATTAAGACTTCAAACTTTTAACGTAGGTAGATGGTATTAAGAAGAAGTGCACGCCATCAAAATTTTTGACCTTGACTTATTATCTTCTTCAAGGTCAAGCGTTTTATAAAATATATAGTCCGGACCATAACACAAGACTCCTTAATCATACAATCTTTTAACTTGTATCATACATAGATGGTATATAGTCCAGTTCAACCTTACCAAAATTTTTGACCTTGACCTTAAAATTATATTTCAAGGTCAAATTAGAAAAAACTTCATTGTTCACCTCCTAAATGTTCTTTGACAGAAGGACTTCAAACTTTACACAAAGATTAATTATAATACACTGAGGTGTACTATTGATTAATATTTGACCTTGACCTTGTTTTACTCAAGGTCAAATTAAAAATAATTAAATTTTGTCTGGGTGGTAACTTGGATAGCTTTTGACATTAAGGCTTCAAACTTGGAACATAGGTAGATGGTATTGAGAAGGAGTGCACGCCTCCATAATTTTTTACCTTGACCAATCTTGTGTCTCAAGTTAATTCATTTTCTAAACTGTATCATATATGGATGATATCTAACATATAGCTGACTTCATTCTTTTTCACTTATTAAATTTGCCCCATATTACAATCCTTTGGGAGAAGGGGAGACATGTGTTTTTTTGTATAAAAAAACAATACCCACTAGTTCTATGTAGAAAAATGACCCCTTTGCCTGAAGAATAAGTGTCATTTTCATAAAAATGAGCACACTCCACATGAAGAAAAGTGACCCCTGTAGAATAATGACCCCCTTGTAGATTAAAGTTTTTCAGTATATTTTTTTTATTATTTGTGAAATAGTCTTTACACTATTGTAATTTTTACTGCTGCAGTTTACAGAAAGTAACAGAAATTATAATTCATATTCAAATAAACTTAAAGTGAAAGAAGGGGTATATCTTAGAAAATAAAAATCCTTCCGTTATAACAAGATATTGAGGTATTGCATTGGGGTATGGTTGTCATCTTAACAATTACATTTACATATATCTATGGTATTCCGATAGGGCCACTTCGACCTAAGTTGCAAGGGCGATAGTGCGAAGGAGGAAAAGTGCGAAGATGCGACGACGAAGCGCGAAGATGTAATGCCTAAAGTGCGAAGGTGCGAAGGCGAAGGAGCGATACTACTATCGCTCCTTCCAAACTTTGCACTCTGGCCTTCGCATATTCGCACTTTCGCCTTCGCCTTTTTTGATTGCATTCAGCAAGTCTCGGTCGATTACATGGAATTTAATACAGGTACTCGTCAAGGTTTTCCGATTAATTCATGCTATTATTGGTACGCATGCGCTAGGCCATCGCGGTTACTATGAATGTTTATTATATTTTGATGTGTACATGTAACATATATGTTTACCAGTGCTGGCTATGCCTAATCATTATCTACTCCACACAAAATTTAATGTCCGCCATAATGTGTACATATGCACTTCTAGACTCCTGTCACTTACCAGCCGTCTGTTTACCGTGGACCAAACACAGTAACATTCTAATTTCATTATGCGACACTCCTTGCTCATGCATGGATCTAGAGGGGGAAGGGGGTCCGCCCCCGGAAAATTCAATATTAATAATTTTACGCAGTAAAACAGGAGAGGGAGTCCGGATCCTATCCCCCTGGATGATTTAATTTTATTAATTTTGTTAAAAAAAAAAAATCAAAAATATGCCTCGGAACCCTTTAAACGATGGAGAGTTCTGCAATTATAAAACATAGGTAATCACAGATTACAAAGCTCACCGAGACGAGGCATCACCTTTATGAGGCATCACCTTTATGAGACCACCTTTATCATATTATATGAAAACCATCCTTTATGATCTTGGATATTCATGGCTTCTTACAATATATATCATATAAAACCGTAAAATACCGTAAAAAATGCGAGATATGATATTGCAACGTATGATATGACATTGTATTGTGTTATACATTATAATTGTGGTTGATCAAATAAAAGAATATCATAAAACATAATCGATATAGTATTACTAGTATATGAAACAACATCATATTAATATTGCAATAATTCATCATAACATTGAAACATGTGATATAATATTGAATAATCAAGCATTGAATCATTATTTTTTTAAAGATTTGGTCTCATAACTTCAACGGTGTGTGCACACAAATTGTATAACGCGCGCTAGCGCGTTATGAAAATTTGTTTGCACTCATCGTTGCAGTTCTATAGATGATAGTACTATTTCAAACTTGCATAGTTGACTAAACTGTAATATGAATGAATCACAGAGGAAGCTTCAGATGCAGGGCTTGGTCTCCATTATCAAGGATGCTAAAAAATATATCTTAGTTATTACAAGTCCTAACTTCACCAAACTTGAATGGATGGTGTGTCTTGTGATACAGATGCACCTGACAGGCATGGATTTTGAATCTTTGAATCTTTTTTTAAAGATTTGGTCTCATAACTTCAACGGTGTGTGCACACAAATTGTATAACGCGCGCTAGCGCGTTATGAAAATTTGTTTGCACTCATCGTTGCAGTTCTAAGACCTCATCTTTCAAAAAATAATGAATCAATGCTTATATTTACGTTTTTAGCTCACCGAGACGAAGTCAGGGGGAGCTTATGCTATACCCTCGGCGTCGGCGTCCGGACCTGGTTAAAGTTTTTGTTGCATGTCCTGTATCTAAGCTATTACTTGTCCTATCTTCACCAAACTTGCATGGATGATGCATCTGGACCTACTTATGGACTTGAAAGACTTGGATGCTGAATCTGAGTCCTAAATTTCAGATGCTGGAGGAGGTTAAGGTTGTTGGAGCAGGTTAAAGTTTTTGTTGCAGGTGCCCTTTGATAGCAATATCTAAGTTACTGCAGGTCCGTACTTCACCAAACTTGCATGGATGGTGTGTCTTATGATACTGATGCACCAGACAGGCTTGAGTGCTGAATCTGAGCTATAGGTTTCGGATGCTGGAGGAGGTTAAGGTTTTTGGAGCAGGTTAAAGTTTTTGTTGCAGGTGCCCTTTGATAGCAATATCTAAGTTACTGCTGGTCCGTACTTCACCAAACTTGCATGGATGGTGTGTCGTATGATACTGATGCACCAGGCAGGCTTGGGTGCTGAATCTGAGCCATAGGTTTCGGATGCTGGAGGAGGTTAAGGTTTTTAGAGCTGGTTAAAGTTTTTGAAACAGGTGCCCTCTGATGATTATATCTTAGTTATTGCTTGTCCTAACTTCACCAGACTTCCATGGATGGTGCGTCTTATGATACTGATGCACCTGACAGGCTTGAATGCTGAGTCTGAGCCATAGGTTTCAGATGCTGGATATGGTTAAGTTTTTTGGAACAGGTCACATGTTTAATAGATGATAGTACTATTTCAATCTTGCATAGTTGACTAAACTGTAATATGAATGAATCACAGAGGAAGCTGCAGATGCAGAGCTTGATCTCCATTATCAAGGATGCTAAAAAATATATCTTAGTTATTACAGGTCCTAACTTCACCAAACTTGAATGGATGGTGTGTCTTGTGATACAGATGCACCTGACAGGCATGGAATTTGAATCTGAGCCATAGGTTGCGGATGCTGGAGCAGGTTAAGTTTTAATTGCTAGTGCCCTCTAATGATGATATCTTAGTTATTACTGGTCTGAACTTCACCAAACTTGCATGGAGTTGCGTCTTATGTATACTGATGCACCTGACAGGCTTGAATGCTGAATCTGAGCCATAGGTTTCGGATGCTGGATGAGGTTTAGATTTTTTTTGAACAGGTCACATGTTTTATAGATGATAGCTTGCATAGTTGATTTAACTATATTATAAATGAAACGCAGAGGTTGCTTCAGATGCAGAGCCTGATCTCCATTATCAAGGATGCTAAAGAAATCTCCTACCTCACTTAAACCTGCTTGATAGAAAGATGAGGTTGTTGATAAATGATATAACATGATTCCTATGATAAAGTATTGTATGATATGAAACACTTTTGTTTAATATGATACAATATAATATCATATGTTATATTGTAAAAAGTTATATGATACGATATGATATTGTATCAATTTTTTTATATTTAATGATATGATATTGTATCATGTTATTGTTTTGTATAGTATTGTATAGTATGATACAATATTATATTGTATCATAAGCTATTGTATAATATGATATTGGTTTCTGTAATTTACAATTATATCACGCGAAACTGTATTATATGATATTGTAATATTATATATTATCGTATCATACGATATTGTATAACATGATATTGGTTTATATGATATATAATTGTATTTTACTTTATCACATAATATTGTATCATTTGATACAATATTTGATCATATGATACAATGTTATATAAAATTATATTGTATCATATGATAAATATCATAATTTATTATGTATCAAATATTATACAATATCATACAATACAATATATCATACTATATTATACAATATAATATCATATGTTTCAATGTTATGATGTATTATGTAATATGATATTGTATCATATAATACAATATTGTATTATATATAATAATGTTGTATTATGTGATCAAATACAATAAGGTTTAACACAATACAATGTCATTTCATATTTACAATATCATCTTTGTTTATTGCAGTATTTTATTGTATTATATGATATATATTGTAAGTATGATAGGATGCAATAGTTAATTTTATATTATTATATTGATTAATATATGAACATATGATTATCATACAATTTTTTAACAGATGATATATGATTTTGTGTCAAAACAGAATCCATTAATATCCAAGATCATAAAGTATGATTTTCATATAATATGATAAAGGTGGTCTCATAGGGGTGATGCCTCGTCTCGGTGAGCTTTCTAATCTGTGATTACCTATGTTTTAAACATGTATTTCTTTCCCGCAAATATGATTTGTTTTTAAAAAGCTCTGTCTAATTCAACGAGTAATGCGAAATTAACGGAATGGCCACTGGAACAGCCGAAATATGCTGACAAAAATAGTGCACAGCAATTTAAATTCTAATAACACAATTTTATTGTTCTTTCTGTAATTTAATGAATTTACTCTTGGTAAACTAAGAAATTTATCAATTGAATTCATTTAACTGTCAAAATATATTTCCATCAATTTATCAGTGTAAGTATGATAACAGGTCGTTATCCGGTTTGAAGTCGCGAGAAGAGTCAGTTCCTGTTCTTCGAGAAATACTGAAGGAATACGAAATGTATTCATACGCACCAGATTTGGTGATTGGGTCTTCTGTGTTGTGCGTAAATATCACTCAAATCAACCAAAGCAATTTAATAGAGGGAAAGAAAGTGAATGTAAATATCATAGTATGATATGTATTGTATGATACTGTATCATATTTGATACATACTATGATATTGTATTGTATTATATAATACAATATAATTTGATACAACATTGTACCATATCAAATGATACAATATCATGGGATAAAGTAAAATATTATAGAATACAATCATATTATACACATTGTATCATATGATACAATAATATATATTAAAATATCATAAAATACAATTTCATGTGATATGATAATATATCATATCAACGAATGTCATATTATACAATATCGTATGATACGATTTTTTATAATATCGTATCATGAAAATTAATACTATACAAAACAATATCACGATACAATATCATATCATAAAATATAAAAAAAATTGATAGAATATTTTATCGTATCATATAACGTTTTACAATATAACATATGGTATTATATTGCATCCTATTAAACAATAGTGTTTCAAATCATACAATACTAGATCATAGGAATCATGTTACATCATTTAACAACAACCACATCTATCTATCAAGCAGGTTTGCGTGAGGTAGGAGATTTCTTTAGCATCCCTGATAATGGAGATCAGGCTCTGCATCTAAAGCAACCTCTACGTTTCATTTATAATATAGTTAAATCAACTATGCAATCTATCATCTATAAAACATGTGACCTGTTCCAAAAAACTAAACCTCATCAAGAATCATAAACCTATGGCTCTGATTCAGCATTCAAGCCTGTCAGGTGCATCAGTATCATAAGACGCATCCATACAAGTTTAATGAAGTTAGGACCAGTAATAACTAAGATATAATCATTAGAGGGCACCTGCAACAAAAACTTTAACCAGCTCCAAAAACCTTAACCTCATCCATGATCCGAAACCTATAGCTCAGATTCAGCACTCAAGCCTGTCGGACCAGCAGTAACTTAGATATTGCTATTAAAGGTTACCTGCAACAAAAAACTTTAACCTGTTCCAAAACCCTAAACCTCCTCCAGCATTTGAAAGTTAGGAACCAGATTCAGTAGGTCCAGATGCATCATTTATGTAATTTTGGTGGAGAGAGGACAAGTACATATAATAGCTTAGATACAGGAGCTGCAACTAAAACTTTAACCAGCTCCGGACGCCGACTACGGGGGTATAGCATATGCTCCCATTGACTTCGTCTCGGTGAGCTAAAAAGGCGAAAGCGCGAAGTTTCGAAGGCGAGAGTGCAAAGTTGGAAAGGCGAAGAAGCAATAGTAGTATCACTTCTTCGCCTTCGCAACTTAGCACTTTCGTCTTCGCATCTTCGCGCTTCGCCGTCGCATCTTCTATATTTTTCATATTGTTCATGAATTATACTTGCATTGAGGATTTCCACAATACAAACTGCTGGGTATACAAGTTCATCACCCAGAATTAATGATGAAACCAAACTTATGAAAAGTTTACTCCACTGTTAGGCATTATAACCAAGCTGAAGTTAGTAGGCACTGACAGCAGCCATTACGCCAGTAGAGGTTAACGGCCAATAAGGAAAATCGTCAAAGTACTGAGAGTACTCGTACAGAAAATATATTTTACCTTATCCTCGACATACTTTAGTTTAGTTAATATCAAGATGATTAATGCTTCAATAGTTTGTATGAGTATTGGTAACTTTGGATACAATAAAGATCGTGTGATCAAAATCAAGCGGGATATAAACCCCTAACATGGGCCCTAACCTCTTATCATCGCTTTTAGAAACAATCTTTTCTTATTATAATCGATCAGTGTTTATTATCTATTTAGATTTACTATAGTCAGATACTCTTCACAAATTTGCTCCAAAAGAATAAACTTAAGTATATTCATGATCACAAAACAACATTACAGCAAATGTTTAGAATATTGATGTTCATGTATTACGTAGAAGAAAACAAAACTAACGCAGAATGATTTTTTAAAAAATCACTTTCCCCAAGAAATGTAAATAAGAAGTATTCATATTTCTACGTTACCTGCCCCTTAGTCTTTTTCCATAAAGATATATAGTACATGTATCATTCTTCGATTGACAATTCATTCACCAATGAATATTGCTTATATCATTACAACAATTATTCTTTCATGATTATTGTTCGTTAATTATCGCACAATATCCTCATTGTGTATGAATTTTTCTTTATTTGTGTCATTTCCCGCCGTATGTCGACGAGAGAAGTAACGTAACTGTTAACAATCAATTTGTGGCAATGTCAGAATGTTTTGCGTGTGCTGCACTACGGATATGAAAAACTATATACAACGATTTATTTACAAGTACGGTGTTTATAACTTCAAAATCAGTTGAACAGAGTGAGAAATTAGGTAATTTCAAAGTCATTTCTTGGATACGGGGTAACCAATTTCTATTCATATTTACGATTTGGGGGGGGGGGGGGGGGTCATTTTTATATGGGGGTCATTTTTCTCCATGTTTAACATGAAGAAAAATAACCCCTGGGTTTTTTTTTCTTCAGAAAAATCCAATTATTCTTCAGCTAGGGGGGTCATTATTCTACGTAGAAAAATGACCCCCGGTCATTATTCTACGGGGGTCATTATTCTTCATTACAACGACTGTTCCGTGTAACCTCAACGGTTTTATTAGTAATGTTTACATGTGTATCGATCAAATGAATCGCATGCAGACGACAGAATTTTTCATTGGATTTTTAATGCTCTTCACTTATTTATAAAATATCTTTGAGTTATATTCCTAATATTTTAAGGGCAATTTAATACGATTATTACTACTACACGTTATATATTTTATGTAAAAACACGCAGTGAAAATGTGCTTGGGAGGTCCTAGGAACAGCCGCATTGATCTCTTAAAAATAAACATTTTAGGCAATACACGTCGTTTTGACTTGAACTAACACAAGAAATTGACATGCTTTTAAAACTTTTTATGGTTTGAAGTTGTACTTTCATGATCAGTGCCAGACAGATAGGTATTTCTGATCTGATAATTTACTGATGACGTTCGTGGTATATTGGAGAATAATGTCCGCGGCATCTCTTTGATCTTGGCAATAACTGTACTGTAGTATAATGACCAATAGATTTCATTTTGCCCAATGAACTGTCAGAGTCGCATAGTTCTGCATCGAAGCTAACTTATTTTTGAAAAGGGAATACATAGAATACATCTAACAAAAGCTATACAACTTGGACTCCGCAAAATTGAAAGAGGTACTGGTATTAATATTCCACCCCTGTACCTGGCGCAATAAAGAAATAATATGTATAATAAACATAATATATCTATAATATATTATGTAGTTGATTGATATATCCAGTTCTGATTATTTACAGAAAACCCAATGCATTTAACAACGTGAGCTTTTCTGATCACATTTTGTCTGTCATCTGTCTGTCCATAAACTCTTCACATTTTTGACTTCTCAAGAACTATCAATCCAGTTGCAACCAAACTTGGCACAAAGCACCCTTAGGCAAAGTCCCAGAAACTATTTAGCCAGGAAAGCTGAAGCTTGTGTGGAGGCATTTTCATGTAGTGTAGATTCAAAGTGGTGAAAATCATGACCCCTGGGGGTAGGGTGGGGCCACAATGGGGGTCAAATTTTTACAAAGGAACATATAGAGTAAATCTTTAAAAATCTTTTTCTCAGAAACTAATTAACCAGGAAAGCTGAAACTTGTGTGGTAATGTGTGGTAATGTAGATTCAAAGTTGTGAAAATCATGACCCCCCATGGGATAAGGTGGGCCCACAATGGGGGATCGAATTTTTACATAGGGATATACTAGTATAGAGTAAATCTTTAAAAATCTACTTTTCTGTAACATATTATCTAGGAAAGCTGAAACTTGTGTGGAAGCATTCTCAGGAAGTGTTGTTTCAAAGATGCAAAAATCATGACCCCCGGGGATAGGTTGGGGCCACAATGGGGGGGGGGGGGGTGTCGAATTTCTACATAGGAATATATAGAGTAAATCTTTAAAAATCTTCTTCGCAGAAACTAAGTTTCTGATGTTTGATGTAGGTTTATATCCCATACTTTAAAGGGACATTGTCACGATTTCGGTCAAAAATTATTCTTCCGATTTTAATGTTAAGAATGTGTCAGAAAGGCATATCTAGTAGGCAACTAAAATTTGAGTGTTATTTGCTGAGTTATAAGCAAGTTTCAGAGCTTGAAATTCTTTGCTATGTAAACAAAGCTTTTGTTTACATTTTGAATGTTAAAGTAAAATTTCCAGTTTAAGACCTTAAATGAATGTTAAACGTTAGGAACTGTTTATTTATGCTTAACACGAAGTAGTAAATAACAAATCAGCTTGAATTTGTTTTATTGGTTTATTTATAACCTATGTAAACAAAAACAGGACACGAGCCTTGTTTACAAGACAAAGAATTGTAAGCCCCTTGTATCTTTCTTATAACTGTACGACTGATTCTAAAATTTCATTTTCTCATTAGAAATGCATTCCTAAAGCACTGTAAATAAGAAAAACAGAATTTGATCAAAATCGTGATCATGCCCCTTTGGCCCCTTCGGCGTCATAAGGGGTTCAGAGTTTGGTGTTGGTTTATATCCCATATGCATGAACAATTGTTTAGGATCTTTTTGAGAACTGCAATCCTCAACATGTTTTATGACTATAAAATCATTCTGTTAAAAAGGGACTAATGATGATAAAATAAGAATATCCAGGGGGGTGGATTTTTATTTATACAGAAGCTACATGTACTATATTACTTTGTCCAGATAGTCTGTATTATGACTCCATTAAGCTAGTTTTATTAGCTCACCTGAGCTGAAAGCTCAAGTGAGCTATTCTGATCACTTTTTGTCCGTCGTCCGTCTGTCCGTCCGTCTGTCTGTCCGTCCGTCTGTCCGTCTGTCTGTCCGTCTGTAAACTTTTTACATTTTGAACTTCTTCTCTAAAACCGCTTATCCAATTTCAATCAAATTTGGCACAAAGCATCCTTGTGGGAGGGCGAATATAAATTGCAGAAATAAAAGTCCGATCTGTATTCAAAGCAGAGAAAACCTTGAAACTGTAGAAAAAGGGGGGTGCATTTTTAAAAATCTTCTTCTCAAGAACTACTGGTTCCAATTCAACGTAGTTTAGCATAAATTATCCTTATTGGAAGGAAAATGTAAATTGCAAAAATTAAGGTCTAATTCTGTTTCAAATCTGAGTTATTACGAAAATAATAATAAAGGAAAGGCGAGTTTCAATCAGTTTAATAGCTTCGGATTCGGCATCCGGTAAAATGGGTAGACAAGACTTGGCCTGGGCAAAACAAAAGATTGGCAGTTACTAATCTGCCTGCCAATCCCATTAAAATTTCAGGATATTTGATGGACAAGTATATTTGTATTTGCTGTAAATATTGCTGCAAAATAATGCGTATTTGGCATTGACGATTGCCGATCTGCCCCGGCTTTTATTTTGCCACGGCCCGGGTTTGCGTACCCATTTTACCAAGACTCGTATTCCATACTTCTAAAACGAGGTTCTTTGTTTAAAGCAGCCATGACATTATACGAAAAAGGGTCGATCTGACTATGATGAATTTGCTTGTTGTGCAACAGTTCGCGAATGAAGGGAAATTTTTGAAACATGCAAAATATATTGGTGCCGATTTTGTGAAGTAAATTGAGGCTAAATATTTCAATGCGTTGACAGTTTTCACACATGACGTTAATTGGTGTTAGCTTTTTCTGATTTTCGTTTCGTTTTCATTATTTATGCTTTGTAACCTGGGAACTATCGTCTTTATTTCGAGATTTTTACGTATCAAATCAAACAGAGACTTCGGTAAATCAAACAGTTAACCGTTTACCTGCGCAAATTAAGCAAAATCTGATGTATCAAAAAAGTACTGAAATACAATTCATTCTATCGGTAATTCGGCATTATCTTTTGCGTAATGGTAGATTAATGCAATAGGTTTTGTTGAGATGCTTCGCATTTTCTCGAGTTTATTCAGTTTAAATAGAGTTTGATATCGCTGTCGGAAATATGTAGGTATATGTACATGTTTATATATGATTCATTTCGAAAAAATAAATTGTGTTCTTTATTTGTTATAGTGCATGTTTCTTGTGTTTAATTGTTTACAATTTCTATTTACTAACCATATTTGAATGTTAAGCTTCGAATTATAAGCAAGATACAGAGATTTGCTCACAATTCTATGTTTGTACACAGATCTTAAAAACTAAAGATTAAAAAAGTAAAAAAAATTGTCAAAATTTATTAAGAAAATTTTCAAAGTCTGTTCTTCCAGAAACAAACTTTAACAACTTATTGTATTGTAAACTTAACCTTTTTTAGCTCACCTGAGCCAAAGACTCAAGTGAGCTTTTCTGATCACAATTTCTCCGTTGTCTGTCGTCGTCGTTGTTGTCGTTGTTGTAAACTTTTCACATTTTCATCTTCTTCTCAAGAACCACTAAACAGATTTCAACTAAATTTGGCACAAAGCACCACTAGGTGAAGGGAATTCAAGTTTGTTCAAATGAAGTGCCACGCCCTCTTTAAAGGGGAGATAATTGAGAATTATTGAAAATTTGTTGCTTCTCAAAAACTATTCGGCCTGAAAGCTTAAACTTGTGTGGAGGCATCATTAGGTAGTGTAGATTCAAGTTTGATCAAATCATGGTCCCCGGGGGTAGGGTGGGGCCACAATAGGGGGTCATGTTTTACATAGGAATATATAGAGAAAATCTTTAAAAATCTTCTTCTCAAAAACTATTAGGCCAGGAAAGCTCAAATTTGAGTGGAAGCATCCTCAGATAGTGTAGATTCAAGTTTGTTCAAATCATGGTCCCCGGGGGTAGGGTGGGGCCACAATTGGGGGATCAGGTTTTATATAGGAATATATAGAGGAAATCTTTTAAAAATCTTCTTCTCAAACCTATTTGGCCAAGAAAGCTCAAATTGGCATGTAACCATCCTTAGGAAGTGTAGATTCAAGTTTGTTCAAATCATTATCCCTGGGGGTAGGGCGGGGTCATAATGGGGGATAAATTTTTATAGATAGAGAAAAGCTTTAAAAGTCTTCTTCTCAAAACTATTAGGCCAGGAAAGCCCAAATTTGAGTGGAAGCATCCCCAGATCATATAGATTCAAGTTTGTTTAAATAATAGTCCAGTGGTATGGTGAGGCCACAATGGGGGATGAATTTTTACTAAGGAATATATAGAGAAAATCTTTAAAAATCTTCTTTTTAAAGACTATTTGGCCAGAAAAGGTTTAAAATTGTATAGAGGCATCCTCCGGTAGTGTAAATTCAAGTTTGCAAAATCACAGTCCCTAGTGGTAGGGCGGGACCGTGATGGCGGTTTGAATTTTTACATAGGAATATAAAGAGAAAATCTTTAAAAGTATTCTGGGAAAGTTTTCGGTTCAAAATTCAGTACTTAGTGTGAAAGCACAGGTTATGCAGATTTAAGTTTGATGAAACCATGATTCCCTAGAGAAAAGTGGGGCCATGAAATGGGGGGGGGGGGGTATATAGGAATAGAGAAAAATCTTCTTACAGGTACAACAACAAAAGGGGCTTGGTATTTACCAAAAAATAAGAGGTGGATAAAAATTGGCAGATTTTCAATTTTTTTTAGCAAGATCTACTGTACTCAGTTGTCAAGATATTTTGATACTGTAATGCTAATTTGATCAGAATGAAGGCAATTGTTGCTCAGGTGAGCGATGTGGCCCCTGGGCCTCTTGTTATACCTATTGTTCCTCAGGTGAGCAATGTGGCCCATGGGCCTCTTGTTTTATATGAACTCCATAAAGTGGCTATATACTACAGTATACGTCTATCATGGTAATCATAAAGAAGTGCAGTTACTAAAATCTGAATTTATTTTGTGCATATTACCTTTTTTTTAAATTAAAAAAAGAGAGTTCTGTTACAGGCTTATAATATACTCGTACTTTTGGCACTATGTCTCTTTAACTAGACACATCGTAGCCATTGATAGTGCATATATATATATATATATATATATATATATATATATATATATATATATATATATATATATATATATATATATATATATATATATATATATATATATATATATATATATATGCATTTTATGTCTTTCACATTTCAAAGTGACTGTGTCTTAAACATTTTTTTAGAGGCAAATGGGTCATATTGCTCAACTGAATAAAAATGTCTCGATCACTCAGGAATAATATTGACTAGCTTTACAATTGATTGCATATATTGCACCAATCGAATATTTCCTTTAGTTTTTAGAGGAATATTATTCCGTTTTTAAATAGTCACTAACAAAACCAAATCACAATCAAATTACTACAATAAACTTTTTCTGCGTGTTCATAATTATATATTCTATTTCAAACCTGTCTTCAAAAGCATTATGTGAAACCTTTTATTAAGATATGTGTTTAATGATATATATGTTGTAAAATTTTGTCTTATCTGATATTTCTGTAGTTTAGGATCGATCGAAACTCTGGCTACCGTAAAGAGAACACGGACTTCAGATTTTCAAGAAGGGAACTGTTCAAACATCCGCTGATTCCGTCGCCAACAATTCATGGTTATATGGCACACTCTCTGGAGACGATGTACATATAGTATTATCAGGAAATCAGATAATTGTTTGAAGATGAAGTACGAATTGAAAGAAAGTGTGCGAAGTGGAACGTCCATGAATGATTAATGATTAATCGACAATAACAATAATTTACGTACATATATCACCGTGCAAAATTCACTGTTCAATTACAACTTTATTTTGGACTTTACTTTTAAAATTCAACATCTGTTTCGTAATATGTTTTAACAGTTTATTTCTTACAAAGTTATTTATTTAGTGATTGACACTTTTCGGACTCCATATGTGATTTCAAAGAGACAGAGTGCCATGTCTCAAGGACTGTTAATCTCTTAAAACAACAATGTGTAATTATCAGTTTTTCATTTCTTGGACATTAAAGACTCATTGAGTTTATTTAATTATTTTATAACTGTCAATATTTTATACCCCAGTCACACATTCACGGATCAACTCCACGGTTCTACTACGGACTATTTTCCACGGTTGACACCGGAAAATCAAATAATCTTTAATCCCCAAGTCACACATTCACAGATCAACTCCTAGGTTCTACTACGGTATTTTATTTACGGTTAACACCGGAAAATCTAATGATACGGACTTAGTACGGATGCACTACGGAATGGATACAAATTGATACATACGAATTATTACGGATTTATACGGAGTTAAAACGGACTTCTACGTTCTAAAACGGTTTAGTAAGTTTTTCTAAGGAAGTACTACGGTGGTTTCATCCGTAGTGGAATTTTGAACATGTTCAAAAATTGTCGCAGCTATACAAGTATTGCTACGTTTGGATACGATAACAGACGGAAAAGCCACGGGTCAATACATATCGCCACGAATGATTCCGGATCGCTTCCGTAGCTAATCCGGCATTAAATCCGTGAATGTGTGACTGGGGCATTACTCAGCTTACTTATGTCATCACCTGTCAATTTAAACCCATTGTTCAGATTTTTATATAAAGTTATGTACAATTGTCAACCCGCAGAACACGGCGGCCAGTCTCGGCCACGTCCGATTCACCCAGAGTTGAGTCCGGAAGCCACTACTGGCCATATCCGACTCGTTTGTAACAGGTCTGTCTGTTAAATTGTTATAATGTTGCCATCGTTGAGTCTCGTCCAATAAAAACGGAATCCTTCATCACTCGGTTTATTTCTCTGGAACTGTATATTGGTGGACCTTCGGGAATACGGCAAACCTACCCTTCGTTCATACCTTACGGCCTACAGCGCGCCTACACCTTATACCCTATACCCTTTACGCCAACATTCCCTCGCCCGGTTCGTACTGCACACGACCGATGCAGATCCAGAAGAATTCTCAAGCACCGAAAAATCTACACGTGTATTTTTCCCCGCACTTTATTTACACATCCTTAATTATCTATTTGAAACTTTTTTGTTGGTTCCTTAGGCCTCTTCATGCCAGGTGGCACATAAGGCAGCCACACAGTCTCTCCACCCAGTCCGATTCTTTGCTTTTGCCACCACTGTTTTCCATGTTAGCTCTATCTTTTTCAGCTCACTCTCTGCTGTTCTTCGCCATGTTGTTTTAGGCCTACCCCTTTTCCTTTTCCCATCAGCTGTCCAGAAGATGCTTTCTCTGGTAATGTCGTGCTGGTCTTTTCTGAGCACATGTCCGATCCATCTCCACTTCCTTCTAGCGATTTCCACGGCTATGCCTTCTTGACCTGCCATATCTCTGAGTTCGTTATTAGATATTACTTTTGGCCATCTGATCTTGAATATGGACCGTAAGCATCGGTTTACGAATACTCTCCGTTTCTTTGTGAGGTCTTTCCGGAGCTTCCAGCATTCTGAGCCATATAGCAATACTGATTTTACATTGCTGTTGAAAATCCTGATTTTGTTCTTGTGGTCATATAGGAGGATGTCCATACTGGTTTGCAAAACACATGACGGGCTTTATTAATTCTTGATGTAATATCCTCGTCCGTACCTCCTGATGTTGTTATAATGCTGCCCAGGTATGTAAAGGCGTCTACATCTTCCAAAGGCTCTCCATTTACTTGTACGGAGTTCTTGTTCCGTGCATTTATTCTCATTATTTTGGTCTTCTTTAAATTGATGTTAAGTCCTAGGCTTGTAGATGTTGTGTGCAGTTTGGTTGTTTTTTCCTGAATATGCTGATGAGTGGAAGAGATAAGGCATAGGTCATCGGCATAATCTAGGTCATCCAGTTTGTTTCCCATATTCCATCTAATGCCGTTATTCTGGTCTCTGGTGGATTCCCTCATGACCCAGTCTATGGCCACTAAAAAGAGTAGAGGTGATAGCATACAGCCTTGTTTCAGTCCTGATGTTACTGGGAACCACTCGGTTTGGCCTTTTTGTTGGTTCATTTGGGGTTTAAAGATGAGAACTATTCTATAGAAAGCATTTTATTGTTTCAAATCGTCGTCACTAAATAGAATAAATACCGATCGCGGTTTTAGATAAAATTACCCGATCTACATTGTATATCAATCAAAATTGAAATAATTTACAAATACAGGTATAAACATTTATTGAACAGGTAACATATAAAATCTATATGATGCATAATTTATGTGGGTAAAAAGATGTCACAATGTGTAAGATGTGGTCCTATTTTACATTGATGTAAAAACTAGAGACGAGGTCGTTGCAAGCAACGATTAGGTCTTCCGTCGTAGCGGCGTCATACTTGTGACGTAATACAAAAATTGATACCTGACCATGGTACAACATTTGATGTATAAACACAGAGTAAAAGAAACAAAGTACATGTATATAAGCAAATATAGATCTTTAAAAGTTTTCTATAGTTTGATTCGCCGCATGTGTTTTTTTGCATGTGAATTTTATTTTGAGAAACTTTTTTAATCATCATAATTGACTCAATATGGACGACGATTATATTCACACAGTGGGTATGCCCGGTATGAAGGTAAAAAGACCAACCATTTCATACGCATTTTTTATCAAACGCAAGCGCCAATGAATATTATAGTATATATGCGGAGATCCTGGAAATTTTACAGGGGGTATTGAAGAATAATTTTGTTTTTGAGAAGGGGGAGCATGCACGGATCAGAAAATTTTTCCGGTAGTGGGGTCTGACGGTTATTTGAGTTTGCCAGTGGATGTCCGAGGCATATTTTTGTTAATTTTATAATGTACATGTATTCGAAAAAAAATTTGCATGGGTGGGGTTTGGGTGGGGGTCTGGAACCCTACCCCTTCCCTTCTAGATCTGCGCATTGGGAAGACCGATGCCGGTAATTTTACGGTAATTTTAACCATTTTTATTTAATTAATCATTTTCAAAATTATTGGAATGCCAATATTACCTTTAAAAGCAGTTAAAACTTAAAATACGAACCATTTAGTCTCGGTGAGTATTCGGCCAACATGCGTCCGCGTAATAAAGACATGGCAATATTCAAGAAATTTGGATGGACGATCTGGGTTCTAGGTTGTCCATCGGATTCATTTTCAGACTAAGAGCTACAGACCTGCAGTTAGAGATTGTCAAACTCTTATTGATTATGTCAATTTATTTTGTCTCAAATAATCAGTTTTTTTAATCAATAAACATTTACCAAAAAAAAAAAAGAAAGAAATTGGGCACAATTTTCAATGTTAGCATTTTATAATTTAAAGGTCTGATAAAATTTTGTATGAAGTTTCAACATACTACTCTTCATTGCTTTATCCGAAATATTGCATGGAAAAAAGATTAACATCGCATATGCATTTTTAAATTACAAAAGGATATGCAAAATGAACTTGAATTAACCGCTATCAAACAGGCATAAAGAGACTGAGAACTGATTTCTTCTTCTTCTTTTTTTTTTACATGAAAAGAAATTCAAGAAAAAATCAAAATAATTTTTTCTTTATATGCGTTTTTGAAAACGTTGATCAGCAAGGAGTTCTATGTTGTGCAAGCACCTACTTAATAGATTGTTACCATGGTTACTACGATGACAAATATCGAAAATGCATTATTGTGGGTGAAGGATGAATGTGTAGTTTGTTTTTGAGGTTTATTTTTTCATAATTATATTTATCTGGATCAATTTTGTTTGTTGGTTTGTTTTGTTTATTGAAAAGGGGAATAAAGAAAATGAGTAATTTTCGATATGAAATCAAGCATATATTTTCATATTATTGTGACCGCGTAGTTTTTACGGTGCTATGGTATTCTTCTGCATCTGCATCGGTCGTGTGCAGTACGAACCGGGTGAGGGAATGTTGGCGTAAAAGGAACAAATTATTAGGTTGAGGCGCGCTGTGGGCTGTAAGTTAAAAACGAAGGTTATGTATGCCGTATTCCCAAGGGTCCACCAATATGCAATTCCAGAGAAGTAAAACCAAGTGATGAAGGATTCCGTATTTATTATCAATCGAATTTAAAAGATGAACAATAACAAACAAATAAGCGACACAGACGGAAGTGGCCGGTAATGCGTCAGGCCTCCGAACTGAAGATTGACAAATACAATTCAGTATATATAAGAATCTAAACAATGAGTAAAGGTGACAATTTGATGACATCAAATGAATTGAGTGAAAGATTCACAGGTTTTAGGTAATTAGATTAACTCAATGAGTCTTTCATGGCCAAGACATGAAAGGCATATAATTACGCAATGTTGTTTCAAGAGATTAGCAGTTCTTGGGAGAAACATATGTCTGATTTGTAATAACAATTAAATAAAAAGTCTGCCGAGTGTCAATGGCTAATTCACTTTGTAAACATTAAATTCTAAGAATATATGACAAAATAAATGTTGTATTTGAAAAGTAAAGTCCGAAATAAAGATAATTATAGAACAGTCAATTTTGCACTGTGATATTATCATTGACTTACAGCATGTTGAAAAAAAGAAATATTGAATCAAGCAGTTAGTTATTATGCGCAAATCATGCATTTTACTATGGTTTTCACAATTACATGTATCAGTTACTAAACGTACTTACTTTACCGGTCCCCCCCCCCAAAACGCGCTAAGATATAGTATCGCCATAGGCGATTTCTCTATATATGAGATCGCGTAAGCGATCGAAAAAAAATGATAATTGTGAGCTAGGTTTTGAGCTATTTTGACCCCAAAATCGAAATCTACGGTAGTTTTTATGGTTTGTAACTTCGTTTTTAAAACGAGAGTTTTGAACCTAATTTGAAAATGAATTTCAATATATATTGATATTTATAAAGTGAATATCGATGATGTATGATCGTTAACGAAGCGCAAGCTGCGCATGCCTAGTGGTGTCATTTTCATAGTTTGACAGCTGCAATGTAAATAAATACACGTGGTGTCGTTGAAGCTTAAAGATCTAGCAAAAATTTGTGAGTCTACAGAATATGTCATTGCATGGCTAATTAATCTTAATTTACTCCTTAATCTTAAAGACTGTTTATGCAAATTTTGTGAAATTGGGCGTTTTGGATTTCGAAAAGATTCCTCCTTTAGCCGGGATAATTACGTTTGGAAATGTACAAACAAGAAATGTCTTTAAAAAAGTTCCCGTTCGAAAAGGATTGTGGTTCGAGAATCACTGTGAGTGACAATTTGACTTTAGAAAAAATTCTGCACATAACATATTTCTGGGTTTATCGATGTAACCAGGAGTTTGTGTGCCATAACTGGGAGTTTGTGCAAGGACTATAGTGGACTGATATAACTACGCCAGAGAAGTTTGTGACAACATTCTGCAAACCAATGAAAACAATGTCATCGGTGGCCCGGGTATTGTAGTTGAAATAGACGAAAGCAAGTTTTGGAAAAGAAAATATCACAAGGGCAGACGGGTGGATGGAGTCTGAGTGTTTGGGGGCATAGAGTGGGACTCAAAGAAGTGTGTTTTTCACAACCGTTGAAAACAGAACTGCCGATACCCTTGTCATAAAACAACACATTATACCCGGATCAACTATAATAAGTGATTGTTGGAAAGCCTACAATTCTTTGGACAAGGAGGGTTTTACTCATTTGACAGTAAACCACTCGGTAAAGAACAGGAGTGTATAAGGCGTTCTATATCCCCCACTCGGGGCAATGAAGACGAAAGAATTTCAATTTAAGTTAGAATATTAATTTTTGACTTGTTTGCATTGCTTTTTATAATAAATTTCACAATTGATGTCAATATTCTACTTTCATTCTATAAATACGACAAGTAAATGTTTCCAAATTAAGCTGCACATCGGTTTTTGCCTAAATCTTGGATCATTTACTGTTCTTAATTGCAAAATTAGGTATGAATGGGCCCTGACTCCATCCTATAAGTACTTTTTTTTTTTTATAAAATAAGTTTATTTTGATTTTTATTATTGATTTATTAAGATGGAGTCTAGACCCATAATGGGTCAAATTCTGTGATTTTCACCAAAAACGTTTCACTTTATATAATTATTGTCAAAGAGTTAAATTTATTCACCAATGTGTCAACGTAGCTCACTGTGATAGGCGGAGGCTCGTAGTCCACCATTCCCCAAGGACAGGGTGTTCAAATCGTATAGTCGGCGTTTTATTTTTAATTATTTGCTTTAAAGACCAAACGTGTTCCGCTTTTTTTGTATTATTTTGAAAAGAAAAAATATCTAATACCATTTATATAATGACAACAATTACGTATTGTTCATGTTCGATCTGTAATACAATGTCGGATAAAAATAGCGCTAGCACAGATATGTGACCAGGCAGTAATACTTAGAATGCATCAAATTAAACAAAAGAGATAAGTACCAAGTACATGTATTATTGTATTTTATGCATTTGTCAGAGAATGCAGTTTTACATTATACTTGTACATGTACTGATGCACAATTTCAAATGTAGAGATTTTTATATGTTTTTATGCCATTTCAAAATCCTGGTTACGGGGGATTTGTCAGGCCTTGTCCGTTCTTGACGTTCTTGTCATTTTGTAGATGCAAACTCAGGTGCTCATACAAACACCACCATTGAATCTACCTGGAGAGCATTGAAAAATCCTTACCATCCAACGGTACACAGAAAACCCTGCAAAAGTGTTTAAATAAGTTGAGTGACTATTGTGATAAGAAATGTCTAACTGTCAATCTTAAAAATTACAGTAATTTGTAAAAATAACTCAAAGTCGGTTCAAACATTCTTGTATAAAAATTATGTAATCGAACGAGAGACATCATATAAATATCTAGGAATTATGTTTAGCTAAAGTCTTTTGGAAATATTTAACCAAGTGTCCACACGTTGATACATTTATTTGACCATACTATTAAACCAATTTTATTATACGCTTGTGAAATTTTGGGAAAAGTAGATACAGATGTAAATTCTACTGCAGGTTGCACTACAGTATTAAATTTTACTATATATTCTTACCAAAATTGCTCAACTTTACATACAGATCAAAAATTAAAAACGAACTTCTGGAAAAAAAATTCTTAAACAACTCTTCATTTACAATTTTCTAGCAAAATACATTCGTGCATCCACCAAGACGTGAGAATTTGTTTACCTCGAAGTTACACATGTGCTTGAAAATCAAGCCCGGGCCTTTTCACCCCCTCCGGAAACAACACGCATAAAAAATTCAAATGATCTCGCATTATTACAAATTTGGAATAGTTAGACCTCTTACACATTTGTTTTTCATCTCATTAAAAAATCAGCTCCTGTCTCGAGCGAAAGCGCACCAAATTCAAAGGAAATTTTGGGAATTATTTTGCCTCAGCCATGTTTTGAACCTTCAGTGAAATACTGTTCAACATAGTGACACCTGCATCTAAACGCCCCAATTATTGTTTAGAAAACTTCTTCAATAAGATGTATTGTGAAAAAATACATGTTAATTTTTTAAAATATATAAGTGGTGTACATAAAAAATCTTATAACCAAGCAGTTGTTAGTGAACTTGGTCGTTTTCCTATGTTTGTTGATATCATAAAGTGTAATCTAAAATATTTACAAAGAATTGAAGCTCTCCCTGAACATTCTTTATTAAAAATGCAATGTATGAAAACAATATCTTATATCAGAATAACAAAAGCAGCTGGAGTAGCAGTATTCATTTTATCCTAGATAAACTACATTTACAACACCTTATATTTTATATTACATTGGCGGATCCAGAGGGGAGGGGGGGGGGGGTTCCGGGGGTCGGAATCCCCCCTTTCTCTGGGACATATGATTTTTTTCGAAAACGTTTAATGCCTATTTAAAGGCAATTTTTCCAATTTATAATAGAAATACTGTAATTATCTCAAATAAATGCTTTTAAACTTGCTTATTTAAAGAATTTCGTATACTGCATCCCATAATTTTGTTCTTATATGAAAAAAAACCCTTTCGATATTTTATCAAAATAAAGTACATTGTATTCCCCTTAAGCATCTGATGTTTACTACACTGAGTAAACATGTGGAAAATTCAAGAAAACGTACATAAAATTAAGCAGTATCGCTAAAAACGCAGATTTATAATAACATCTACAATGTTATTTTTATTCTATTTTTAAAAAAAATTGATTATAGTTCATACAGTTTCTCATTACTGGAGACTTGGGTTTCTTGAGACTAGATACATTGTATTATGCAAATCTTCCTTACCTAAACCAAAACGCCCAATAATGCTGTTGAAATAGATGTGAAATAGATAGTGATGAGATAAATGTTTATTAAATACAGTTGTATGATTGTTTTTCATCCATTTTTGGAAATACACTTCCGGTCGGAAGTTATCGTGCGTTTACGATTTTAAAAAGTCAATTTTGTCTGTCGGGTTTCTCAAAAACAAGTAAAGAATTGGGCTGAAATTTTTACAGATGATAAATCTAGCGATTTGCTGGTGGACCTATGCCAAAAGAATGTCTGGCGTCACTTCCGGTCGTCACTGGAAGCAAATTTAAAAAATGACAAATTTCAACTTTTTTCAATCAGATAATAGTGACCTTTTTACTGATTCAGAATATGTAATTTGTTTTAAAATCGATCAAGGCGTTCTCGAGAAATTAAGCATCAAAGTTCTGAAGCGAAAGTCCGAGTAACTCAATCGATAGAGTCGTGGACATGGCCCAGGTGACCTGGGTTCAAGCCCCGAGTGCCGCAAATTTTTTTCACTTTTTTTTTCGCTTAGATTTACGATTTTATCTTTGAATTGATGAGTTTTATCTTATTTTTTCAAAAATCAGAACGATCTAGTTCCCTATTATTATTATTTTTTTCCTTTTTTATCTTACAAAATTTGTGCACACTAGTTCTCGGAAATAGTTCGGTCGATTTTTATGAAACTTTCAGATCTGATAATAATTGATCTGAACCTTATTGGAAATTTTTTATATTGATGACGTCATTTCCGTTTCTGATATATTGACGATATAGTGATTTTTTGAGGGTCTGCTTGTCCTTTGAACTTCTCCTAAACGGTAACAGATGTTCAGTTCAAATATTCAGTTGAAGATATGTCATAAATGTCTGGCTCAAAGAGCCTCAAAGCTCGCCTGGACCCGAAAATAGAGATTTAAAAAAAGTCATGATTTTTTGTGGTTTTCTTTGTTTATCTCTTTTATTAATAATATTTTGTTATATCTTGTATAGCAAAAAAGTTTATATTTATATGAGCTTTCGTTTAGTACCAAGAAAACGGGGCTGACCCTAAAATTAGGGACCCAGATGGGTCTAAAGTCTTTTGTAGCTCTTTACTGAGAGGTATTTTGTTATAAATCATGGAAGCAAAATTGTTTATCTTACTGTTATGTACCCATACAATATAATGACTTTCTTTGTTGCTTAATTAGGGATTTGTAGGGGTCAGAAGTGCAAAACTTTGATCATCTATATCTGGTTAAGGAAAGTTATTTTTACAAGCAGTATAGAAAAAATTATGTTCATAATGACGTACTCAACAATATTCAACTCTCAAAATTTCGATTACGGGTCGGCCCCTAAAACTTTCTTTCTCAGATATCTCAAGAACGATAACGAATTTGTAAACACTTATTGAGCAAAATGTGTGTAGTTTTAACTGACTTTTCATTAAATACCAAAAAAGGGACTGGCCTGTAAAATTAGGGACTAAATAGGGGTATAAAGTCCTTTAGTTATATGTCTTTACTAAGGGTTATTTTGTAATAGGTTATAGAACCAAAAATGTTTATCGTACTGTTTTGTACCAATACAATATAATGATTTTCTCATGTATTAGATAATTTGGGCTTTTTATGGGTCAAGAGTTTTAAATTTTGATCACCTATATTTTTACCTATACCTGGTAAAAGAAAAATATTTTTACAGCAGAATAGAAGAGACGATGTTCAAAATGATTTACTAAATAATATTCAACCTTTCAAATTTCGTTAAACGGCTACAATAAGGAGATGAGGGGTCGGCTCCAAAAATTTTCTTCCTCAGTTATATCAAGAACGATAAAGAATTTGTAAACTATAGGGGCCTGAGGTAAAAAAGTTTAAGCTTTTCTATCTCAATTGGAAGAAATACAAGTATTAAATAAGCAACGTAAGAGAACACATACAAACGATGAAAAAAAGGATTATTACTCTACTCCTTTTTCAAGATCATGTTTTGTTGTCGAAAATCAAAGTCAATGACATCATATCACCTTCTAAAAATCAAACGGAAGACCTCCTCGTTGCTAGCAACGAGATCGTGTCCAGTTATTATTATTTTCTTCCTCTGACTTTATTAGTGGTTATATCTCAGAAACTATTCAACTGCTTTCCACGAAATTTCCAGAACTTGTTTGGTATTGTAAATACTCAAGGATATTAAACTTTGAGCTTATGGCGTCACTTACGGTTTCAGATATTGACGATTTTGCAAATTTTAAGGGTCATTTTGTCCACGCATCTCCTCCAAAACTAGACGATATAGAAGCTTGAAATTTTCAGAGTTTGTAGATGAATGTCTGTAGATGTACCCACATGCTTCCAATTATGAAAATTGCTTAAGGTCTCGAAGCTCACCTACCTCAAAATCATCACCAACTTTTTTCACGAAATTTTCACACATTTTCTGTAATATCTTTTGACGTATAAATATTTTGTTTAGACACGTAATGCAAAAGTTGTTTGAAATTTCATGGGCTTTTATTTGATATCAAGAAAAAGGGCATGGCTCCTAAAGTTAGGGGCCAAGAGGGCTCTAAATTCTTCTTACAATAACTCTTTACCAAACAATAATTTGTTATCAATTGTAGAAGCAAAAATGTCTATTGTAGAGCTGCTTATCTATACAGTACCTTACTTAAGTCATATCTTACGTAAATAGGGGTTTCAAAGGGGTCAGAAGTTCAGATCAGGGGTCAGATTGCTCAAAATAATATTCTATTCAATATATTTTCTTAAATATTTTTTGTCGATGGCCCCATTAAGGAGTTTAAGGGTCGGCCCCTAAAACGCATTTGTTCAGATATCTCGAAAACGGTTAACAATTCGTGAACACTTGTTGAACAAAATATGTTCATATTTGCAAGACCTTTCAGTTGATATCAGGAAAAAGGGGCTGGTCCCTAAAGTTAGGGGCAAAGAGTGATCTAAGGTCTTCTTACAATAACTCCTTACTGAAAAATAATTTGTTATTAATTATAGAAGCAAAAATGTTCATTGTACAGCTGTTTACCTATACGGTACCATATCTAGGTCTTCGATTATGTAATTAGGGGTTTTAAGGGGCCAGAAGTTCAAAACTTTGATCATTAATGTCTGAAAAAGGAGAAATAGTTTGAAAAGCAATGTAGAACAAAAGTTGCTCAGAATAATGTTCTAAACAATATGAACAATATTTAAAGGTCGGCCCCTTAACCACACTTGTCAGATGTCTCAGAAACGGTTAACAATTTGTGAACACTTCCTGAGCGATAATTTGATATCAATGATTCAGCGAAAACAAAGAACTTTTAAAGCTGAATCTAACGCTGAAATCCGTTTTTAAATCGGACGATGCACTACATAGATATACAGATATATCACCAACTTAAACTTTTCTCCGCAATTCAATTTCTCTTCTCTCTCTCTCTCTCTCTCTCTCTCTCTCTCTCTCTCTCTCTCTCTCTCTCTCTCTCTCTCTCTCTCTCTCTCTCATATTTGAAAAGGCGATGAAAATAATCAGATTACTGCGATCTGATCTGAATTTTGGCATTAACAAACTGTGCAAACGCTATTCAGTTCAATGATACTGATTACTACATGACTCCAAACAATACACACATATAAAAAGAAAATTTTATACATTTAAAGATGATAAAAAATGTGTTAATTTGTACATTGAAAAAAAACAAACAAAAAATAATTGAAGAAAAATAGAATGAGAGATCTCTCTCTCTCTGTTTTACTTTATGTTGCTCCTATTTTTTTTTTTTGGCTGTAATTTTGGAATTGTATTGTTTCATAATGTGAATATTTTAAATACATCTATATTGATGAAATAGTTTTGAGCAATACTGTTTACCAATATAGTACGTATCCATTATAAACTTTTTATAATCTTTAAATGTATTAATTTGTATTTTAGGTTTGTGTTTTGTTTAGAAACATGTAGTTATCAAGATCATTGAACTGAATAATAGTTGCAGTGTTTGGGAAAGGCAAACATCAGATTTGACCGTACAGTCCATGATTTAGGATCAGCAAGAGGTAAACATCTTCACAATGAATGAAAAGTTTTCCTGCTTATAATCGTCAATGGTATCAAAACACAATAAACATACCCTGGTTAAAATCTAAAGTATACAATATTTTATTAGACCAATTTAAGCAATCATGGTATAGTGAGGTACATAATTCTCCAAAAGGTTTAAATTATAGGATTTTTAAAAACTCACTGGATTTTGAAAAGTATTTATTGATTTTGCCAACACAATTATGTAAGAAATATTGTAACTTTAGAACTGGTAATGCTAAATTACCTATTGAGATAGGTAGATGGTTTAATATTCCTAGAGAAAACAGAATTTGTAAACTATGTACCTGCCATGAAATTGGGGATGAATTTCACTACCTTTTTAAATGTACTGATGTATATATATCCAATTCAAGGGTTAGATGTTTACCAAAATATTTCATAACAAATCCAAATGTTGTAAAATTTGAAAAACTGTTTAATATCACAAACATAAACCAACTTACCAATATTTGTAAACTATTAGATACTATATTTGAGAGAGTTAGCTCTCTTGGTTAAATTATATCTGTTATCCCTTCATCATGCATGTACCATTGATTTTCATTTATTATATATATTGTAGTTTGTACATACTGTACATATGTTTTTTCTCTACACTGTAAATTCAGTTATGAGAATAAAGTTCATTGTCATTGTCATTGTCAATATGTTGTATTGATATTGTTATAAAAATTTGCATATTATCAAACAATGTAAAACGTATGTGAAACGTTGGGGCGAGACTAACATGCGAATCGAGTAGCATTGTTTGGTCAGAAATATTTTTTCCGAATTGTTACTATTATTTCTAACAGACGGCCTCTAGGCGAAATGACCTGATTATTTTAATCATCTTTTCCATTTCAGAGAGAGAGAGAGAGAGAGAGAGAGAGAGAGAGAGAGAGAGAGAGAGAGAGAGAAAGAGAGATGAAAACTTGTGTATTTTGATGAACAGATAAATAGGAAGGAGAGAGAAAGAGAAAGAAAGAGATTGAGAAACAGAGAGACAAGACAGAGAGAGAGAGAGAGAGAGAGAGAGAGAGAGAGAGAGAGACAGAGAGAGGGTATTTTGATGAACAGATAGATAAGAGAGAGAGAGAAACAGAGAGAGAGAAACGGACAGACTGACAGACAGACAAAGAGAAAAACAGAAAGAGAGACATGGAAACATTTGTATTTTGATGAACAGAGAGAGAGAGAGAGAGAGAGAGAGAGAGAGAGAGAGAGAGAGAGGGGGGGGACAGACAGACAGACAAAGAGAAAAACAGAGAAAGAGAGATATGAAAACGTGTATTTTGATGAACAGATAGATAAGGAGAGAAAAAGAAATGGAGAGAGAAACAGACAGACAGACAAAGAGAAAGACAGAGCAGCGAAATGATAATGATATGCAGATATATAAATGACAGAGTGGCAACACCACCATTAGCGTGTTTTGTTAATGAAAAATGTTACGGGACCAACCTTACTTTGAGAACTACATTTATGTTGATATACAATCGTTTTACCGGTAACGAATATCTGCCAGTATCGAATAATTTTTAGAAAAATTATTGGTGAAAAACGAATATAATGTTTTAAAAAATCAAAGCTAGGTAATTATAATACAGAAATAAATATTCTATCAGTGTATGGAGTTGTTTGACATTTGCACGATTATTTACCGTATTATTTACAAATTAAAAAGGTGACCCAGATATGAACTGCCGGTGTAACGAAGAATATTGACCCGGGTTGAAAATTGACCCGGGGGTCATTTTTCAACGTTGAGTATCGACCCGGGGGGTCATTGTTTAACGTTGAAAATTGAGACCAAAATCGTGAAATTTATACCCGGGGTCATTTTTCAACGGTATGAGAAAGGTTTTTTTAAACTCTGATGACCTCGACACGTTGAAAATTGAACCTGTTGAGAATTGACCTCAACCTCAGAGTTTGGATCTGAACTAGAACTTACTCTACACGGTTTAAATGTACAGTCATGCACATATTTGAAAGTTTCAGTTTTAAAATGTTCATACTGTCCGATACATATGCGGACGTGACTAATTTCTTTCAGGTTGATATGTCCGATTAATCATTTAGTTTTGAGACTGAAAATATGATATTCATGTATTATTACAATACTATGTAAATAAAGCTAAGAAGATGACCGTTTGCTTCGGAATGGAACAGGCGAGTAATACTTTTTGACATAGATGACATGGTCTTCATTCCCTCGTTTGAAGTTTAAACTTGTCATAATCTCTGATAAATATATCTAACAAATGTATTGCCCGCTATCGTCAATTTTAAGGCAATTCAACAGAGCTCTATTTGACAGGCACCTGACGTTATATATTTTTCTAATAATTGAAAATATATAACCTCTATACTGTTTTATTGGGTAAATGGTATATATATATTTATATCAAGACAAAAGGATATAATGTCAGATACCTAATGATGCTTAATTTGAAGAAGTCAGAATATTTCCCTGACAAAATAATAAATGAATGGTTGTCATATTTTTCCCCGTTTTTATATATACTGCTTTATACGTATATACACAGCATATACATATTTACACATGTTTTTAATTTTTTTTACGACTAAACAATAATTTTTCATAAACTTGTCATATTAACTTTATTGAAGCACCATCCAATTTTCTGCATTTACAGGGTTATAATTTTATTTTTTTAAATGCAATTTATTTTTATCATTTTGAGTTTTCAATTCCATTATTTACCTGTAAATTAGAAACAAAGGCAACTGACGTTATACATTTTCTCAAAATTAAAAACATATACCCTTTACAGCAAAAATGTTATCAATTTTAAAAAAAGTAGGTTTGCATCTAAATATACAGTCGGAGGATGGTTGATCTAATTATATTAATAGTATACATGAAAAGGCATACAAAAAGTTGAATATATTAAGATTTCTCAAGCATACAATTGATAGATTAACACTTGTTAAAATTCGGCTTTTATCAGACGTAGATTGGAATATGGTGATGTTGTTTGGAACAGCTGTATCAGGGAAAATCCGAATTGCTTATTAAACATGTACAAATTGAAGCATCTAGGACAGTGACAGGGATCAGAGTTAATTCTTTTAAAATCATTTTATATACATGATTTCAAAAATTCGCGCACTTGGGTTACTTCCCCTAACTATGACGTCAGACGAGGAATCTTGATAACTCGCCACGCTGCATCATAAGTAATCATTGCAATGTCAGAGTCGATTGTTTCACCAAATGTGCCCAGTTGCAGTATAGAATCTACGTTGGTAAGTTATTTATTTATCGATGTATATATATTTCCACTCATTTTTAATTATAATGCAATTTAAATGCCAACGTATGTTGTCAAGTGACGATGAAGAGGAAATTCGAATCAAAACATCTTTCTCAGTCGAAGACAGAAAGAAGCAATATAAACATGATTTTTGCATGTCAAATGTTAATTTTGGTAGTTACGTGTTTGTAATTCTCATTTATGCAAGTATGGTGTTCGAAATTATGTTTAACACTGTTTAAGGTTTATAAAACCTGAGACAAAAATAACATGTTTTTTTATGTCTCTGATAGAACTAAATGTAGTGAAAAAAGAAGTGAACTTCTGTTGAGTTTGAGACCAATGATTTTCTGTGACAACAGAGTTGTTATTTACATATCTGCTGACAGTAATTTAATAATTACTAAAACAACATTGTAGTAATTAAGATGTATTTTAAAACATAATGAATATATATTAATGTTATGTATTAGTTATGTATAAAAAATAAATTAATACTTTTTATTTCAGAGTAATAGAAACTGCTGTGTTCCTGGCTGTACCACATATGGATACCCTATAATTCCAGGCCATGGAAAAATCAGCTACCACAATTTCCCTCCCGCTGGTGATCCATTAAGGAAACAATGGATAATTAATATTAAAAGAGATGAAAGTGATTTATTTAAAGTAACATCCAGCACTGTTGTTTGTTCACTTCATTTTACGAAAGAAAATTTGGAGTACCATCCATTTAGTGGAAGAAGAACCAAACTGCCCGGATGTGTGCCGACTGTGTTTAATTGTTGGAAACACCTTAATCACATTTACAAAGAACAAAGATCAAGACCATTAAATGCTCTTCAAAAGGCCAAGAATGTTACCAAAGTCGCAAACACCAAGTGCAGTAAATTGCATGACAACGGTGAGACATGTCCTGAAGCTGTTGATGAAGGAAGTGTATCGGAAGTACCAGTAGAAAACATTTTCAATGACGCTAGTGTTTGTGCTAATGAGCATGAATTGGACAATTTTTTCCTTTCTGATGAAATTAAAAAACTGAAAGAAAAAAATGAAAAAATGTTGAAAGAATTTGAAAAACTGAAGCTTGAAAATTTGACTCTAAAATCAAACATTAATTTGTTAAAATTTGCCATAGAGAACTTGAATGACAAAGATGTAAATTTTTACACTGGGTTTTCTAGTAGAGCAGTATTTAATGAAGTCTTAAATTTTTTGAATCCAGGTCCAAATGGAGAAAATATGATTCTTAATACTGCTAATATTGATAATATTGATGAGATTCAATGTAATGTTAAGAGTGGTAGACCTAGGAAACTTTCTCCAGAGAATCAGTTTTTAATGTTTCTTTGTAGAGTAAAAGTTGGATTATTTGAGTATGATTTGTCGAACAGATTTGGTGTTTCAATTAGCACTGTAAGCAATGTTTTAATATCTTGGGCCAATTTTTGTTATCAACGTCTTGGAACTTTGAATATTTGGCCAAGCAAGAAGCAAGTTTTTCAGTATATGCCCCAGTCTTTTAAGGAAAAATACCCTTCAACTAGGGTCATTATTGATTGTACTGAAATAAAGGTAGAAATGTCATCATCCTTACTTTTAAAGTCACAGACTTACAGCAACTATAAGAGTGCAAATACATTAAAAGGTTTAATAGGTATTTCACCGTCAGGGAGTGTTAGTTTTGTAAGTCAGTTATTTACAGGCTGTATTTCAGACAGAGAAATTACAGAACGTTCTGGTTTTCTTCAGCTTCCCTTTGATAAGGGAGATAGTATAATGGCTGACAAAGGCTTTAACATTCAGGATTTGTTAGATGAAGTACATGTAAAACTAAATATTCCACCTTTTTTAGGTATGTATGATCAAATGACAGGTGGGGATGTTTTAAGGACACAAAGCATAGCTGCAGAGCGAATTCATGTTGAGAGAGCTATAAACAAAATCAAATCATTTCACATTTTTGATCAAGTTATTCCTCTTAGTTTAATGGGATCCATCAATCAAATTTGGACAGTGTGTGCACTTCTTACTTTGTTTCAAGAACCTATTATTTCTGTGTCTTGATATCCTGTAATGAGTATCATTTGTACATGTAATGATGTGTAACTATCTTTTAATAATGACTGGAATAAGTGAATGATATACTTGTTAAATTACAAAAGTTGTTATATAAATTCATTGTAATTTAGTTAAGAAAGACTGTTTATGCTGCATTTCGATAGTACATAATATATGTTAATGATACTTGTTTCAGTTTGTTGGTGTATATATTGCAGGAAAATTCAACTGACTGCTATTGAATAATAAACAAAGACATAAATACATTTTCTATTTTTTACTCAAATTATACCTGCAATGTTCAATGTCAAATTCAGGATGAATCTGAATGACAACTTTGTAGACTTCGAGTCTGATGGAGCACAGGGACAATTTGTGAAACATAAAACTCATGTAATTTGTTAATCATACTTGTCCAGTAATGTTTGTCAAAAGCAATGCGTTCAATAATCAATCCTTTGTTAGTATACACAACAAAGTCACACCAGCGAGCACCACATATTCCTAGTTGACCTTGCACTTGGCTGTAGTAGTGATGGTTTCTTTTCAAACATGGTAAACCTTGGTCATTCAGTTCACAGTAGAATGTTGGGTCACAGCAAGCATCAACTGCAGATATATCTCTATGCTTATAAGCACACTTGACTTCCAACAAGCCTAGGCCATACTTTGCATCAAATACCTTTCCATCTGGAGAAGCTCCTGCCCAACAAATTTTTGGATTTACAAAAAGACCACTGCTCTAGATTTGTACTGGATTCCTTGCTCTTTCCATATACTGCTTATATTTATATTTAGCTTTTTCCTCATTTTCTGTTCCGTACTTTACAGAGGGGACATTTGAAAGATCTTTTTTGCTAATCACTGTATTTTTAATAAAACTTTGATTATTTTTTGTTTTTCTTTTCATTACAAGCCCAAATTTACTGGCTGTCAGCCTATTCCTGCGTTCGTTAAACCATCTATCTGATAAACTTTGTGTTCTTGTACTTTTCTCGATTTCAGTTGCCTCTGTATTGTTTAATTTTAGTTTAAATTCATCTTGGACATCCATAGGAACCTCAAGCTCACAGGTTTCTTCCCATGGGAATGGTATTGGGTCCTCTGGGGGTTTTTCCTTAGATTCTGGTATACCAGTGCAGTCAATATTTTCAGCAACATGAAAATTTGGCTCTGTTAATGACAGCTGATAACTTAAAACACTACCAACTGGAACAGTTGTTCCTAATCTGGTCTTAACTCCATCTGTGTCATTGCAATTAAAAACAGAAAAAAATGCCAAGTTCCCCCCTAAAGTCTTTAAACCTGTTGCTAAATCTGAACCATTAGGATATTCTATGTCTGTTCTTGTTGATTGATACAGTGTAGGTTTTATTCCTGTAGACTGAGAGCCATATTTTGGTTTCACCACACGGCACTCCATTATGGGCTCTGAAGAAATTCCACCCGTCCGACATTTAGACCATTCTGCAGGCTTTTGGGTGCATGTCTTATTTAAGGGAAATTCAGTCAGCTTCATTTTTTTGGCATGATCAATTGTGTAAAGCAAAGCAAATATGTGATTGCAAAAGCCTGTTATACCAGCAACACAGGAGCACTTCCCTGACTCAACAGAGCCAGAATTTGAATTTAGTTTGACTGAGAGAGAATGAGGCTGTTCATTTTTCCTCTGTGAACGGTAACATTTACATTTGATGTGTACAGAGTTGTTTTCTTTCATACAAGTAACATCATGTATGTAACCATCCCAAAAAAATTTATAACCCTTTTCAATGGGTTTTTCTACATATTGTGTATTTTTTCCTGATGATTTAGCATGTTCAGATATCATAATATGTGAGAAAGTTTCCGGTAATATGACCGTACTTCTACTCCAGGCTTGCGCTTGTTTAGTACATGTAAGAGAACTTTTTGTTTTTTCATCTTCCTTATGAATTTTATTTTTTTCTGCATTTTGTTTGTTTGTTTTACAGTGAGAACATTTTATTTGTTTCTGCAGTAAGTGACAATGCCCGGGATCTGGGTCCGTTACTGTGAATGTTGTACACGCCGATAAATGCCTGACCCGATTACACAACTGCGCTTTTGTGTCCGACTTTTTAAATGAGAATCCTCGGCATTTCATCCACCATTCTAGTTCTGATTTTTTACACTTTTCTGGTTCTTTTGAAAGAATAGACCCAGGGATGTCATCTAAAGTTAATACGGAACATTCTGAGCAGATGGTGTTGCTTGTAAGATTCGCCAATACTTGCGACTCGCTCATCATGACATCGACGATTTTTTCTTGTATACCTGTTTATAACATGACATCTTTTAACAATATTCGCTTTAAAGATACTAAACCATCGGTACTATTAATTTTAAATTAATTTAATGGTTCATTTGTGATTCAAGCATTTTTTAAAATAATCTACGGCAATATAACACCTTTAATTAATATAGAGCAGAAAACTACTGTTTACATCAGCGAAGTGAAAGTAGACTCGTAATCGATTATATTATATAGGCCTAATATTGATTTAATGAGCGTAATTATCGATTACATTAGTCAATTACAAGGAAAATGTTAACAGTTTCGATTATTGTTATATTTTTTCTTACAACAAAACGTTGCAAAACATATAACTCACGCAAATTTATGTCGTGTATAATATTCTTTCATACATGTACGTAATTACGTTTATCCTCGTTTGACGTCATCGCTAAGTAAGGTAGATAACCCTTCCGCTAGAGGGCACGATTTATTGAGCTTAATTTGGAAACTTTGCAATCTCGAAGGGATAAACATAAACTAATTATATTCTACAAGATTAGCACCACAAGATATGTTAGATTGAATTCAATCATATTTTCTTACTGAACATGCATATAATCTTAGATCGAATGAGCTTTTTTCTTATCTACCACTATATACTTAGTACAATAGCTTTGCTCCGTCTACATGTAAATTAGGGAATAATCTTCATGCAGAAAAGAAAATTTCATCAACTTTATCTTTCTTTTAAGTCAAAACTTAAAAAAATATATACCTAGAGCTTACAAACATTTCAGTTAAGACAATAGGAAATATTATTTTACGTCAATTACGGAATAAAGCTATAAAAGCTTACTTATTTAAGGATTTTTTTTAACTGATGTGAGTCGATGTTAATACTGTGAGTCTGAATCTGATGGAAATGTAATTTTTTCCCCTGGATATCCAAGGTAAACTCAACAAAGAGACGAACCTTTTAAACAACTTATTTACATTAGTAAAACCTTTTTATATGAACTAATGTACTTTATGGTAGTTCTGATTTTTCATATAGATAAAATTGTTTCCCATGTTTATACTTATATTAGAGCTCCAAAGCGTTTTTGATTCTCTTAATCAAACAGTTATTACATATCAAAAGGGATAATATGTTATTTCAAAAAATAAGTCTCATATTTTTTACCCCCCCCCCCCCCCCCCCCCCCGCCGAAACATGTAAATCTAAAGAATAAATATGTAAAAACTGATAATTTTTGATTAAATGAACGCAAGTTATAGTTAAACTCAAGGTTAATGTGTGCTTCTTTGTTGTTGAATTTTGAACCGGTTTCATGATCAAAATTCCACGATGCGGGTCAATTTTCAACGGATTAGAGTCTTTATTCAACACCTTTGGTCTCAATATTCAACGTGGAAAAATGACCCCCGGGTCAATTTTCAACCCGGGTCAAAATTCTTCGTTACACCGGAAGTTCAAGGCAGAAAAAACGAAAGTGTTCAAACAATTAAACCTAACTATGAAAATTAGTTTGTTATTGAACCCTTTTTAGTGGATAATTAGAAATTGTAATCCATTTAATGAGATTATGCATCATATCAAATAATAATTGAGCTTTGAATGAAATTACGACTTCAGATAGATGTTACATTAAAGTTTTCAAATTCAGAGAATTTAAAACTATCTATACTTCTCTGAATTTTAAAACTTTAATGTAACAGGTTATTATTTCTGAATGTTAATTCAGCACAACTTAATTTGTCTATTTTTAGCATTTTAGAGTTACAATTTTTATTCCAAAATCATTTAAATTTTACTAATTTTAAATGCTTTGCGTTTTTCTCACTGTTTAAAGTTATACTTTATTTCTTAATCGAGGGAAATTTATTGGTAGCGTTTTACTTTTTAATTGTATAACCATGGCATCTAAACAATTTGACACTTTTCTGGAAATTACTTAGTTACGACAGATTGTCGGAAAATAAGTTAATTTGTTAAATAAACTGACAAATTCCTCGTCCAGGCAAACCTTTGAAGATAAATTCTTTGTGTTATCAGAGCGACACTTTAGCGACTCGCGAAGATTATTCTATTTTCATTACGTCAGAAAAATTATTTACTTGTTTCGGCTTTACTTAATCTTCTCTTTGTTTACATACGTACATCAAAATTCATCTAATTGACTTTATCACCCTTTTGGCCTTTAGTAGTCAGTGTCAGCTCGTAGAAGAAATTCTGTGAAATTAGCCCGCTAGCATTTAAATCAAGTATCCTGATTGGTCAATGAGAGCAATTCCAGATTAAGCCGGATGGTGAGTGAAATTTATTAATTCACTTTCCATCCGACGCTTAAAGAACAAAGAACTTGTTTTAATTTTACGGAATTGTTTCACTTTTCCATTAGCAACCAGTAGAAAGCCGAGTGACATCCTACCAAGCTATTCCCCAACTAATCATATTCACACGATATAAACATGATAAAGGGTGTGTGAAATAGAACCACATGTAGTTTTCCTAGTGTCGGTTCATTGCGACAGAAGTATTATTTGGCTGGATATATTGATAGATATACGGGCAAAACAAAGGCAAATGGCATCTACTTATCATTAATTACTATTATAAAGTGTTTTCATGAATATTCAAAATCATAAAGTAACGCAAAATGAAAACGGTACGATAAAAATAACGATCATATTAGTTGATTAAATAATATATTTCCACAAATATTTTTCCTTCTTCATTAATAAGTCTATTGACATGTACTTCTAGTGCATTTTTGAAATTAATCCGCCCCAAAATATCCGGTCAGAAGTGATAGAGGACACTTGATTCGATACTGGAAAACGAAAACTATCTCCGTAATTCATCCTTCATATTTTCGGAAGTTTGATGCTACATTTTAGAAGGACAAAGAAACGTGATTTAAACAAAAAATAAAAACATTTGGAATTCCGATAATAATAGTCGCATGCACGACGAAACCGCATACTGGTTCGTTACCGGTAAAACAACTGTATTGATCTTAAACCAAAAGTATGTTGTTTTTATGAAAAACGTGCATAGGTTTTAGTGGTTATTGAAATAAAAAAAAAATTAATAAAAAGATTAATATATAGAAAATATATAGGCCAGCTATTATTTATATCTCTGAAATATGCAAGGGAGGTGTAAAAAATGAATGTGGTCATTCCATTACTATTTTGAAAGTAAAATGAAACAAAGCAGAATAGTATGGAAACGATTGAATGAGTTACCGCAATGGGAATTTATGGCAATACTATTTTTAGCACATTAGTTGCAGCTGCTGCTGCTGTTCCTCGCTAGGTGTCGCGTTACACACGAAACATCTAACATCCTGTGCAGGTTTGTGATGCGGTAAAGGTGCAGTGAAGAGAAGTATAAAAGTTTGAGGAATATTTACATCATTTCACTGCCCAAAGTCTGATGAATTAGTGACAGGGAAACTGCAGACGGCATCATGTCGGATAGCGCAGACAGCGGCGGCTCAGAGCAGGATGATTTCTCGTTCTTACGAACGGTAAACTTATTTTTTTTTCCACACCATCAGTCAGGGTTCACACATGATTTGGCAGAAGTGTTTTGGCAAGTGTGTGCGATATAAGATTTAGCTGTAGCCTCTGAGACGTACTGCAGACATACCGTTCTATGAGCTATAGCTTAGTGGTGTCGGGTTTTTTTCGGTGTGTGAAGGTCTATTGATTGGGCACAGAAAACTAATTCTTCATGCAATTATCACGAATGTACGAGCAATGAATAATTAAAATATTTTGTGGTATTGTATGAACAATAATTTCCATTTTGTAGCATCTGAATTTTAAATATTATTATTCAGCAACTGAGTACGTGTATGTGAAATTTAATGCAAATTGACTTAGATCAGAGGAGAAACATGATATCTATATGCCTCTTTCTTAGGCTACAGTACATATATGAAATCATGTGTCAGTCAGAGCAAGGCCATCTCGCCAAGTACCATTTCTCGCCAGTACATTGTGACGTCATTTTATCAACACATAAAATTATATACAAAAAATGACGTCACAATGTACTGGCGAGAAATGGTACTCGGCGAGAACTGGTCGCACGCCAGTACAGTATTTAATAATGTTAAGTATATCATGTCTTTGGTCTGGTCATGTATTTGTTAAACATTCTATAGAAATATATGGTCGAAGGTCCTAAAATCAACAGGGTCCAAATTTTGACGGTGTTCATCTTTTGTTTACATCTTGTTTGTTTTCGCAGGAACAAGATTTTGTATGAATATGATACTATGATAGACTGGCAATCAACTGGCCCAGTATTTATTAAAATGCACTTCAAACGATAAGAAATTAATTTTTGAATTTTTCCTAACAAAAAATAGCAAATTTTGTTAATCCACCATTACCCTGAATTTAGATCATCGTTATACAAAAATGTAAACACTATGATGAACCCCATGATGTATCGTCTGCAAGGACCAAAGATTCATTAATGTAAAACAGTTAAGTAATGTTGTGAGGATAAATTTAACTGACATGACAATGTAGAGCAATCGTCGAATTTAGGACCCAGTAATGGCGGCACCCGTAATTTTGTTGATGAATTTACACTTTGTATCAAATATCAAAATGTAAAAAGGTTAATCGACTTATGTCAACACAGCAAGCTATGATTGATATTCATGATAAATGTCTTAGCCAGAAACTTTGTGGAGAAAATCCTTTATATTAAAGAGTAGATATTATATTCATGAGTATTTTTCAAAAGTACATATCAAATTGGTTATTTAAGATTGAACGTTTCAGTTAATCGTACAAAAATAAATATGGTTTAAACACATGGAGGCGTTTATATTTGTGCACATGGCACATGAATTATCAAAGTGTATTTATTTAAGCATTGAATCATTATTTTTTGAAAGATAAAGTCTCATAACTGCAGCGGTGTGTGCATACAAATTGAGTAACGCGCACTAGCACGTTATGAAAATTGTATGCACACACCGCTGCAGTTATGAGACTATATCTTTCAAAAAATAATGATTTAATGCTTATATTTACATTTTTTTAACTTCTTGTCTTGTCTGCAAATGTGATTTATACGTCAAAATTTCTGTTTTATCCTAAGGGTAAGTTCAAATTAATGGAAGAGCCACTGTAACAGCCACAAGCGTGAACTTTGATTCTCGCTTGTGACATTGCATTTTACAGTGTTTAACATTTGTGACGTCATAATAAAACTAGCCATTCTAACCTTTGAATACCCTGTGTGTGTTAGAGTCTTATAACTGCAGTATCTTTCACACACTTTACATGCAAAAAATATTTGGAATGTAAATATAGAAAATTGAACGTCGCAGATTTCCAATGCAAAGATAAGGGGAAATATACAACGAATGTAAATATAGTACAATGATTAAGGAAAGTATTGCATAAAAACTGCAGGTTTGTGAATTGAAAATATTTACAAAAAGACCACCTGACCTCTTTATTTTTTATTTTCCCTGACCCAATATCAAAATCACTGGCCTGCCTTAACTGGATTTTTGGCAACTGGATATTTGTGAACACTGGTCATGATGAATCACCATACATTTCTTATCTTTATCATGCCCCCTTGCCCCCTTTTGAAGAAGGGAGTGCATATTGCTTTGCTGCTGTCCGTCTGTTGGTTGGTGACGGTTGGACAGTCCACCAACAGTTTCTGTTCAATTTATTCGCAGAGGATGCACTATTGAAATAAAATTTAGTATGCAGGTTTATGGTAATAACATCTAGGTCTAGTTTGATTTGGGTAGGATCGAGCATTTTTCGACAGAGGTATGCCCCATGGACATAGAAAAATTCCTATTATTTGCAGTTTTCGTTCATTTTCTTCACAGAGGATACCATATTGAAATGAAATTTGGAATACAGATATATCATATTTTAAAATGTCTTGATCAAATTTTATTTTGGGTACGATCGAGCAATTGTATAGTATCCAATGATAATAGATGTAATAATTGAAAAAAAACCCACCATTCTCTAGAGAATACAAAAAGGGGTAATGTGAATGCATGTGTAACCAATTAACGGTCCTTAGGTGACCTGTGATGTGTAATCAATACCATATGCTTCTGAGTTATGATATTGTAATACAGTTTTATGGAGAGACTGAATTAAGTCTATCTTAGAACTTAATTTATTACATGTGTGCAATAATATGCAGTTGATATCACCAGTGTAAAAAACAACAACTTTATACAGTGTATAATCAATCAGAGCATTTGACAACACATTCATGAAATGATGTTGCTGGTTTATTTGTAATGCCTTAAAGGGTAGTGATTTAAAAGGGTTTGACAGACACAAAAGGATTGAGTTTAAAGATGAGTTGAGGAACATTAATGTCAGATGATATGAGGAACAGCTATCAGCAGTTCAAATAATTATTTCCTGATTCAAACAAAAAAGAAGAAATCCCTCCAAAATTGACAGAAAAATAAATTAAGCAAAATGAATGTAATCTGAGTTCTCTTTGTACTGTGTCTAAAGATGATTCCTAATGAAATAACCTTTGAAAGTGAACTAAGATTTGCTTCTTACGTAAAAACTATATGAGGCATTCTAAAGTTTGGGGTTATCTTCTGCCTCCCAATCACCAACATAAAAAAAAGAAACTACAGTAAAACTTGTTTCGTACGAACACGGATATAGCGAATTCTTGGATATATCGAAGTTTTTTAGTCCCTGATAATATTCTTAACAAATCTTTGCAAAATTTTACGGTTATAGCAAATTCAGATATAACAAATTAACAGATATAGCGAACTGATTTTGAGCCCGTAGAGGTGAATAATAATAAAATTTAACACTTTTCTAACGAATTGCGATTACAGTTTAAAAGTTTGCACTGTAGTACAATTAAACATAATAATTTGAATGAATTTATTTTCATATAAATTTTCAATTCACTAACCGATTATTAAAAGTATAAAAGTAATGCATTTTTACTTTGAGCCTCATTTAGCAAAAATTATAAACTTGTAAAAGAAAACATGAATATAGTGAATACGCTATAGTTATTACAAATTCGTTTTACAGATATAACAAATTTTGGATATAACAAAGTAAATCCACTGGTCCCTAGGCCTTCACTATAACAGAGTTTTACTGTATTTACTTAATTGATACTATAAACACTCAAAAAGAAAAAGAAAAATTACATGTACAAGTGTATACAAGAACATTCTCGATTGATTTTGTGCCCAAGCACAAGGTTACTCTCATCATTATGAAATCCATGTTATAAAGTCTGAAAAATGACCTGGAGCTACATTTTAAGCAACCAACAGCAGAAAAAAGCTACACCAAAATTTGCTAAAACCATAAATTGAATTCTTGGATTTTGTTGTAACTTAAAAGCATGTTGTGGAGGATTTGGTAGATAATATAAGTTGCTTTATATCAACATTAAATTGATTCAGCTATGACTACAAGCAGTGAAGGGGAGGGATAAATTGAGCCCTCAACAAACCAATCTATATAGGTTTCAGTGTGCCAAAAGGTGTATATTTTTGGCGTCCCACATTTTTATAATTAATTAATCTAATCATGCTTGACAGCCATTATCCTGATATTTTACCATCATATGAAGTGCAATCATTGATCAGAGAACTGAAAACTTCACTTCATGCAGTCTGAGGCTAGTGTCTTTGGCTGGTCACTATTGGAGTGTAGTAATAATATTTAGGTTATTTTGTTGCGAATTACCGGTAGTCTGGGGAGTTTCGTATTTTTGTGATCATGGCAAGTTCAGCCTCTGGTATAATTGAGGTAAGAAATTAATGGTTTTCTTCCAGCTACTGCCGATTTCATGTTGGCATTTATTGACTCACTATGCTAGCCAGGGTTGTCATTGTTCGGTATGTTAGAGAATATGTAGTTTCACTACTTAAATTCATGAGATTTTGGGACAGTTATATCGATCAATAATGTAGGAATATGATTATAAAAATAATATGTATGTAATTGTTATAGAAATTGTTTTTGTACAATGTACAGTTTCTCTAAAGGAAAATGTTTTTAAGTAGCATGTACATGTAAATGTAGTTTTAAAAAAACCCTGTATTCAAAATGACTAACACTCCTTTTGATACAGATTCATTTGGACAGTGAACGTTATGAGAAAATTATATCATTTAAATATGATGGTTATGTTACAGTAATCACAGTAATTAATGTCATCTCTACTGCTGCCATATCAGCATTCAGAACCATGCAGTCATTTTTAAACTATGTGAATATATAGACGCTATACTGTATACAGGGAAATATTTGCCAGTTTTATTTTTACACCGTTCACCCGCATTGTTAGTTGGTGAATTTAAAACTGGATGAATTGCAATGTCTCAAATTCTCTCTCTTTAAACAAAACTGTGTCTGGGCAAATTCAAGATAGGGCTAGACTACACAGGGCAAAAATGACCCTAAATACAGTATTTAATTGAGATAATTCAGAAGTGTGCTGTATATGCAATAAATAAAAAAAGCATGGGTAGAAGTATATAACTGATGACATGTTTTGCCATTGTTTTGTAGGAAGACATATTCTGCCTGAGCTGTGTGACGTCCACTAGGGACAGCGATACCACTGAGCGAGTCTGTCTGGCTGCGGAAGGGTTCGGGAGTCGAGTTTGCTTCCTTGAAAACACATCCAGCAAGGTAAGGACACAGTGTCTGCCAGCCTGCCTGCGTGTTCTTTGAGATATTTTGCAAAAAAAAGTTGATGTTCTTCAGAAACAAGCGTTCACCGACAAAACATTTATCTTCAGAAATATATACTCTTTATAGTATTGATCTTTAAAGATAAAAGGATATATGCAGTGTAAGAAATCAAGAATCTTTCAATGAGTTACAATAACATATGATACATGTATTTGATTGGGAAAGGGGTTGGGGTTGGGGTTGGGGTTGGGTTGGGATGGGGTTGGGGTTGGGATTGACACCTTCAGATACAAGCCTAAACTTGAGAGGATATACAGGGCACTGAAAATTGGCAAGCAATCAGGTTGCACAATGATATAATTCAGTCATATCTTTGTGTGCAAACTGGATTTTGATGCATTATTTGAGTGAGTCATCAATTAAAAAAAAAATCTACTAAGCAGCATTTTTAAACCTAATGCTTGCTAAAAATTTAAGGCTTTAGGTTTTGAGACAATATATACCGGTAGAACCAAATCTTCTGGTAGCTTTTGTCAATGAGCTGAAAATTGTTTGTGGTATTTATAGGCTATGGAAAACGTCAGGATGCATTTTTTCTTACATTGGAACTCTATTTTGCTCAATATATTCTGAAATTTATAGATATAAGTATACAGAAGTTCATGCCAGACAATGCATGTGATGTTGATATAGGTGGGTGTATTTTGATTATGAGGTATGCTAATTGATAAAGCTCTTGGAATTTGACAGTTTTGTAGGCTAGGAAATCAAAAGAGAAAAACAAATTACATAACATCATTAACACATATGCATCACCATTGAAGTGTTGATCAGAAACAATAAATTCTGAGCACCAGTGGCTGGTTTAGATTTCATGGAGAGAGAAAAAATAACATGGTTGAATTCCTTTACTGTTTGTTACTAGAATGGAACATTGTCCAGCTGCTGAAGCAATACCTTCAGACAAAAGTATAAGGGGAATTTGAATACTGTTATCATTATGTACGAATAGGATCATTTGTATACCAAATGATATTGTTTTATAAGAATTGTTAAGTTGCTTTTAATTGACATCTGTTGTAAGAACATTTGTAGACATTCATCAAATGCATCTTTGCTTTATGTCCATAGAATTTTTTTTTTTAAAATTGGTATTGTAATTTGTTAATTAATATATATCTCCTTGGTCATTTTGATCTAAGAAGAAAAACAATTGAAAAACTGAAAACCAAATGTAATATACCAAATAAACCATATAATTAAAATTTTCATTTGGGCCTTCAGATTATGTTAGTTTAAGGTAGATCATGGGGAATTTTATGTCGAAATAAATTGTAGAAAATTCATTATTGGTGAATATGTTGCACTGTAAATTTGTTTACCACATAAAGCCACATATGGATAAAAGAGAAAACCACCATCATAGCAGAAATGGTATTTTCTCTCAAGTAATATTTTTTTTTAGATTTATTTTGGGATCTTTTGGGATGATAGGATGAGTTCTCCTGGAATTTGTTTTCATTGAGTGTGAGAGAATTCTCCTGCCATTGACTTGTCACACATTGGTAGTCAGTGTTTTCCTGAGGAGCAGACATTTATGATGAGAGCCTGCTACAGCTAGCATTAGTGTGTGATGTGTGTGGAGAGATGATCAGCTGTTTGTCATTACAGCAGACAGTTTACATGCCAGATTATTCTATACTGCACACAAGATTATCAGTTGCTCCTGTGCCAGCCTCATCAGTATTAAGTACAAATGTACATAAAGCAGAACTTTTAGCAGTGCAGACATACGCAGCTAATCCTTCTAGTATAACCATAATAATACGTACACTGTTGCTAGATCACTGTAAAGGAATCTTAAAATCTTGAGTCTAAATTCATCATAAAATAGAACAAGTAAATGTCTTGTTATATTTTTGTTTGAAACCGAGGCAAGTGCTGGGTTGCATGAGGGTTGTGTATGTAATAGAGCTAAACATGTGCCCCTCTGTGAATTATGAGGATGATTGAGCTTTATGATAAGATATAACACCATATGCTAGAGCAGACCTCTGCTTGTTGAAGCATTGATCAATCATCTGCCAGAAAGTCAGACTCAATGTCAAACTGGAGACTGATTGTTTGAGCATTATCTGGATTAATGTGCTCACATAAAATACAATATAATATATCAAAGAGATGTGCAACAGTTCAAAGAATCGTATTTACTTTTTTAGCTCACCTGAGCTGTAAGCTCAAAGTGAGCTTTTCTGATCACTTTTTGTACAGCGTCTGTCCTTCTGTAGACTTTTCACATTTTCGACTTCTTCTTCAGAACCACTGGGCCAATTTCAACTAAACTTGGCACAAAGCATCATTGGGTAAAGGGGATTCAAATTTGTTAAAATAAAGGGCCACACTCTCTTTCAAGGGGAGATCATTAGGATTTATTGAAAATTTGTTGATATTTTTTTTAAAAATCTTCCTCTCAGAAACTATTTGGCCAGAAAAGCTGAAACTTGTGTGGAAGTATTCTCAGATAGTTTAGATTCAAGTTTGTACAAATCATGGTCCCCAGGGGTAAGGTGGGGCCACAATGGGGGGGGGGGGTCAAAAATTTACATAGGAATATAAATAGAAAAAATTTAAATAATCTTTTTCTAAAACCATTTTCCCAGAAAAGCTGTACATTTACTGAAAGCAACCTCAGATAAGGTAGATTTAAATTCTTTCAAATCAAAATCTTGAGGAGTAGGGTGGGGCCTTATTGGGATTCCAATTTTACAAAGGAAAATATTTTTGTTATTCACAAAATATGAAATGTTATGATATATGGTTTTACTTACATGCAAGCATTTTGACATATTGCTGATTCTTTCCAAATTGTTTAGACTTTGGCCCCTGGACGATTCTTGGGCCTCACAAGGGGTTCAGAGTTTGATGTAGGTTTAATTCCTTTATATATCCTTTATGTAAACAATTGTTTAGGATCTTTTTGAGAACTGCAATGCTCAACAGGTGTGATATGACTATAAAATCATCCTTTTAGAAAAGGGACTTGATTAAAAACATAAGAATATCCATGGTTAAAAAAAATGGTCTTTTACATATACAGGATCTACATGTATTATACTTCATTGCCACGATAGTTTGATTTATGACTCTCTTAAGCTCATTTTATCATACCTATTGTTGCTCAGTTGAGCGATGTGGCCCATGGGCCTCTTGTTTATTTGTTTGTACCAGCTTTAAAGCAGAAGCATTTGATGTCCATATTGATTTATGAACTGCAATACAAAAGCTAAAGATTGTAAACTTCCTTTCTAAAAAATCCCATAGAGCAGGCTTCTAGCCAGACTGTAAAGCAATCAATGGGTGTATGATTATATGTTGTATTAAATCCATTCTAGTGAGGTGTATTTGTCTGACATCTAAATTTATTGGAGCTGGGAAATGGTGTTCAATAATCTGTAAATACCTGCTTGTCAATATGCCACACATGGTTAGAGCGGAACACAGCTGTTTATGCATCTGCGAGATACATACAGCCTACTCCAGATATATTGAAATTCAGGGGACCATGCAAATTATTTCAATATATCCGTAATTCAATATAAGCGAAATTGACGGACGTGAAGCTGCCATTTTTGAAAGTTCAATCCCGATGTAAGCATAGAAAACCAAACCTGAACAAATTATTTGGTCCTTGAAAGTTTGATTGAAATTATATCCATAAGTTTTGTAAGTTTCATTTTGTTACTATCCTAAACCTCATCATAATCCCCGTCGCATTCTTTCACGTTTTAGAGAAAAATCACCAGACTCAAACACTTCAAATACTGCTGAACGCTGCTTGTATATCATCGTAAGTGTACTCGCGATAATCTCAAAATCCTTAGCTATTTCAAATTTAGGCTATGTCCTTTTATCAATAGCCATAACTAGTTCGTATTTAGTGCTTGAAGATAAGGTTTTTCTTTTCCGTGGGGTTTCCATATTACATTTAGCCTCAATACATCTGTATACATAAATTTTACTTTTTTAAAGAAGTATAAAAACACACGATGAGAACTTATCAATTCACACCTTTGTATATCAACCTGTCAGTCTGGCATAATTACTGTCACCAACCGTGACGACACCAGGGAGTACTTCAATATAACCGTTATAAAAACAACTAATTATCACCTATGGGGACCGATCAGTGGCTTCAATATAAGCAATATTACAAAATAGCCGATTTCATTATATCCGTTGAATCAATGCAAAGAAAATGAGAGGTAAAAACTGGGGATTTATTTCTATTTCAAAATAAGAGGAATTTCAAAATAAGCGATTTCAATATAAGTGGAGTAAGCTGTATCTCAATGTCTAGGGCAACTGTGACCTAGGGGTCTGCAGTGTCACATCACATTGAAAAATTATTCAATATGGTGAGCAGTGAATTAAACACACAATATGAAATACAATGTGAATGCTTTTTATTAATAAAGTGCCCTAACTATACAACTTTACAGAATTATAATTTGGAACTTCTTTTTAGTGCATAGAAAACTTTATTTTTAATTTCCATGTCAAAATAAGACAAATCAATGCAATTTCATTTATAAAGAGTACACACCTTTCTGTTCATATATAATTATGTTAACACAATTACCAGCAAGTATAAGTAGCACAAAAACATTTCCAGTAATCATGCGATACTAATTGAAATTAATTAGTTTTCAAGGATACAAAGTTTTTTTGATAAATGTGCATTATGGAATATGCTATCACTGGTTTGATAAACTTAAGCTTTTATGGAAATTATTATAACTCTGTTGTTTGATTTTGCAGGATGTACCACCGGATATTTCGGTTTGTTCCTTTGTGTTGGAGCAGGCACTTTCGGTCAGAGCTTTGCAGGAAATGGTGTCTTCCTCATCTCCAGAGTCCACTGTATGTCACTTAAAATGAGAATTAAATTAATAGCGAAGTGTTAAATGAATTGAATCATGCTAATTTTGATAATAATATTTATTGTATAGATGTACTCTTCTACTTTTACTGCTGTAGGCTGCTCAGTCGGGTCACAGAACATTACTGTATGGACACGCAATTCTCCTCCGTCATCTTCACAGCAATATGGTCAGTTCCACTAGTATCTAGGATTCCTTAAGTAACAAAATCACTAAGTGTTGTATAGTAATAGATTAATATCAGCGGGATTGTGGTTTCAGTACAGCAGTTCTATACTGTATGCTTTTCTTTACAGTATTTATCCTGTCTGTCCACAAGTTCATCTAATGACAAACTAGCATTTGATGTGGGCCTGAAAGAAAAAGCACAAGGTAATGTTGGCATATGTACAAAAATATTGATGATTTTATGTAGGTGTTTGAGATTAAAAACCCTTTTCAAAGATGTTTATTTTTTATGCCCCCCTTCGAAGAAGGGGGGAGCATATTGCTTTGCTGCTGTCGGTCGGTCTGTCGGTCAGCCCATCAACAGTTTCGTTCATTTCTTCGCAAAGGATGTACATATTGAAATGAAATTTAGTATGCAGGTTCATCATGATAATATCTAGGTCAAGCTCGATTTTAGGTACAATCTAGCAATTTAGTTATACGCCTTGGAATTGGAAAATTTCAATTATTTGCAGTTTCCGTTCATTTTCTTTAAATAGGATGCACATTGGAATACAGGTTTATCATAATAATATCTAGGTCAAGTTTAATTTCCGGTACGATCAAGCATTTTTGACAGAGTTGTGTGCCTTGGACTTAGAAAAATTTCAATTATTTGTAGTTTCCTTTCATTTTCTTTGCAGATGTTTCGAAGGAAGTTGTTTTACAAACATCTCTTGTTTAAACATGCTTTGCAGTAACCACAGCTTACTTTATATTGGCATTTGTTTGATATTTTCTAGGTGAGTCTTGCTGGTGGACCATTCATCCAGCCTCCAAACAGCGGTCAGAGGGCGAAAAGGTCAGGGTTGGAGATGACCTGATTTTGGTCAGTGTTTCTTCAGAAAGATACTTGGTAAGTGAAAAAATCTGTGGTAAAGAGCTAACATGGTGTTTCTTGATAATATCAAGACTGAATGATAACCATTGATGTATTTATACCCCCGCAAACGAAGTTTAGGGGGGGTATATTGGTTTCACCCTGTCCATCCGTCTGCCTGTCTGTCTGTCTGTATGTCTGTAAAGATACTTGGTAAGTGAAAAAATCTGTGGTAAAGAGCTAACATGGTGTTTCTTGATAATATCAAGACTGAATGATAACCATTGATGTATTTATACCCCTGCAAACGAAGTTTAGGGGGGGTATATTGGTTTCACCCTGTCCATCCGTCTGCCTGTCTGTCTGTCCGTATGTCTGTAAATTTTTTCCCCCCTATAGAATTTTTGTCTACTGCATGGAACAGTCTGAAAATTTGTACATATGTTGAACACCATCTGAAGATGTGCACCTGCAATTTTTTTTAAGATCAGACAAGATTTAATGATTTTATTACAGTCATCATTTTCCATATTCTATATATTGTACACTGATGTTCAAAAGTAAAGGAGGTAATCCTTACAGATTTTATTAATTAATTAATAATAAATACCCGGTACTCGTAAATATATTAATATAAATACATACAGATGGAGTTTTTTGTCTTTATTTCTTAAAGTATTTTTTTAAGTATTTTTTTAAGTATTCTATCAACTGACAATGCAAACTTTTTGTTTGTCAATGATAAATTTTTAGGAGCTAATAAGAACATCCAAGACAAGTGTGGCTGAATTCATTTGTCTCAAAGGGGCCATTATCTGAGCCAATGGTTTAGATGGAGCATGTGTTTAGGGAAAATTGATAATCTTTAAAATGGGCAGTAGTTTTTGGGTTATTTTAATATATTTTCATATAAACCAAAAGTTTCTATCATTATAAAGAAAAAAATTATATCATTATTAATAAAGAATTGAACTATTTTTAGAAGCTGTTTACATTTATTAGTCAAGTAAATTGATGAAGTGATTCTATAGAGCATTACTGTAAATGAAATTTAAAATTATTGATATGATTGTAGTGCTTGGCAATTTCAACTACAGTAAAATTGTGTGTAATATTAGATTTTCCTTTTTACATCTTTTTACAGAGTATGCTAATTATGATAATGTTTTAGGAGTTTATCCAATTTAACAATCTCATCAAAGAAAATCATAGTCCTATGGGATCAATTTTTTGACATGGAGTTGCATTGTACCATAGGAGAAAGAGAAGAAAATTTGAAACAACTAATTGCATCTGTCAAGACTCCAATTAGAAACATATTCAAGGTTTTATCAACAATTTTTCAATTCATTTCATTTATTCTCTCAAAACCATGTAAACGGTACAAGAGGTACATTATAAATATACAACATATATACAAAGTCTAAAGGCTTATTTTGCATATGGAGAACAGATCTCAAAAATTTTTGTAATGAAAATACATAGTTTTTTTTAAAAATAAAGAATTGTTATTCATTAGTAAACTATTGAATTTCATTATATTTGGTTGGACGTAATATTTTCTTGCTATAAAGTCTTTTCTTATTGAAGCTAATGTATTGCATTCTAACAGATAATGAAATTCGTCCCCAATTTGGTTATTTTTACAAAGATTGCAGATTCCGCAGAAGAGCATTGCTTGGCTATTCTTATTTACTGCGGGGGAGGGGGGGGGGGGGGGGTTATTGTTACTTTTTGGATTTTCTTTAACAACAAATAAATAACAAAATATTACATTTGAATTTATACTGAAGTTCTGACTATTTTGATTTTTTTTGTTTTTTTGTTTTTAAATATTATATATTGTATTCAATAAATTACATAACAAGCGAGGCAACATCTCTGCAGAGACCTCAGGTATATCATCACCTGGGGTTCCAGGGGCCCCCTGGATCAGATAAGTTATAGTTTTATACATACAGTTTTATGTAGACTAAGTCTTATATCAACATTCAATATGGATTTGCAAGTAAATGCATAAATACATATATATATATTTTAAATGTGTAAACAATAAATCTACAAAATTAGTTAGTAGCTAGGGGACTCGGAATAAAGTGTCCATAGAGACCCCTAACAGTTATGCTCCAAAGCCTGGGTCACCCTTGGATTATTACAGCTTTCATACATTGTATTCATAATATGGAAATATACGAAGCAATAGTACTTTTATATGATAAATATCAATAATATATATATATCGTATACTTATAGAAAATATACTTTTTTCCGCCCTGTGTGATATAAACAGAAAATTCGCCTACCCGTGTGATATAAATCTTATATCACACCCCTCTCTGGCAATCTTTGGATGTTATATCACACCCCTTTTTGTTAATCATCGGCTATTATGACGTAGAGTTCGGTATGCATCGTTCAATTCCGATCTCTGAGTATGACGTCAAAAATTTACGTCGACGTCAACCTGGTATACAAACAGCTGGCGCAAAATTTCATGGAAGTTTATCAGAGATGGAATATATAAACACAGAGCGATTTGTTAACAATAATCATTCATCACATGATGTTTTTTATTGTTTCTTTAATATTTTCTATAAGTATGTGATATAAAAATCATAACATGGCAATTTTTATATCGCATCCTATATTAGCCCTCGGTTGCTTTATATCAGCCCGAGAGCCGTCAGGCTCTCAGGCTGATATACCGCGACCGAGGCCTAATATAGGATGCGATATAAAAATTGCTATGTAATAAACTATATATATTCAGTCTGAGTTATGTCATTAAATTCATGTACATATAAAGAAAAATATAATGCCCAAAATAAGTTAGTAGGGGACTCAAAATAAAGTGTCCATAGAGACCCCTACTAGTTTTGCTCCATAGGCCTGGTCACCCTTGGATTATTACTGTTTTTCACACAGTGTATTCAGAATTTTGAAATCATATGATACGCTTTTAGAGGATTTTGTTGTAAGGAAGAACTGAGTAAGAGCATTTAAAAAAAACAAAGAATACCATTATATGATTTATTTTTGCTTATTACTCTACATTTAATTTTATATTTATACATCTTATATGCAAAAAAGGATATAACGTTGTTTAAAAAAAAAGTATTCTCATTACAATATGCTGGAATACCAGCAACAACAATTTTCCAAGACACGTTTACATTTAAAACCTCAGAATTTTTTTCCATAATGGTTGAAATATATAACAATCAAAAATAAGATGTTTAACATCTTCTTCTAAATTACAATTAATACAATTTTTGTCTAAATCTGTTTTCCATTTGCTTACATATGTGTTACATGTTATAAGTTTATGCAATAGTTTATAATTAAATTCTGACACGTTTTTATCAAAAATTTTCTTTATTTTTTCTGTATATATATTTTCCCACACATAAGTGTCATCGAGTAAAAAAGTATTTGCCCACACACTTTCCATTATAGTTTTTTTTTTAGTTTTGTTGTAGTAAGATACGTACTTTAGAAGAAGCTTGACTTTTGCTCTTCAATTGACTTAGTATGACCTTGAAAATTAAATACAAATTTTAAATGCCTTCGTTTTGCTGAATCTCGTAGGTTTGTTTTTGAAGCATATTTTTGAAGGGTAAAAATTAAATACAAATTTTAAATGCCTTCGTTTTGCTGAATCTCGTAGGTTTGTTTTTGAAGCATATTTTTGAAGGGTACTTTTGACAGTGATGTACACAAACAGATAGTTGTTTGTAGTTTTAAGCGTGTTCTTAATTTCCTCTAATGTTATAAATCCATTTGTATTAACATCATTTACAAATATTAGTCCACTCTTAGCCCATGCTGAAAAAAACAGAGGTTTTCCTTTATAAGTTATGTTTTTATTAAACCATATACACTACGACCAACGCGGATCCCGTATTTTCCTGTGACACAGTGATGGTGTTTTAATCCTTTCCGTGATACACCGTCGTGGTATTGTCATCGCGGTGATCGCGGGGGCACGATTTTACACCGTAACAGGTGTGTTATCTTTGTCATTAATTGAACCGAGAAGTAGAAAAAAGTGCTATTTTAATTATTGTTAGAATTTAGATTAGATTATTAGAAGAAGAATTCATTATTTTCTTTGAATTGTTTTTAACACAAACTTCTATAAAACTATTGCTGCATGTATTTTGTTAATATTGTATAAGAGTCCCAAACATAGCAATGTATTACGCAAATCATGCATATACTCGAAAATTAGTAATATTTAAAGTATTATTTTTTGCATATGATGAGTTGAAAATATGTCACAGATTTAAAGAAGACAAATATTTCACGATGTACTATTATAAGGTAGCCACCGTAGGCATCAACTCAACTTGAGGAATGTATGTTTTCCCCTCAATCTCACTCTTATTTAACTCATTAAATACTTTCCAGCCTCCCTCTCTCGTTTTAAATAAATAAGATTTTATGTACATTTATGTAAATTATCTTATGACGATCGGTGTTAATTATAGTTAAGGCAACGGTATGGTCAATCATGGAACAATTATCACCTTGCAGGACAAGTGTCATCTGAAGAAACATTGCGTTACACGGGTCCCGCGTCTAATGCCTTGGGCCATTTAAATGACCAAGTAGGTGTTAAAATTCGGTAACACTTGCATATACCGGCCACTTCGGGGTATCGAGAGTAAAAAAACCAATAGATATCAAATAACGGGACTGCAGTTTTTGACTGGTTTTGACTTCGAGGCATTAAGGGTTTGGAGAGATCAAGGGAGTAGATTTGCTTAGTAATATTGGGGGAGACTCACTTAGAGTGATCAAAGTTCAAGCCATCAAGAGTTACCTGTTAAGTACTTATGCATGTAGCCGTTTTTAGAAAAAAGTAAAATATATGGCATGCAACAGCGCGTTATTATATATATGAAGGCGACAATAAATATCGTAGGCGCTTTAGGTAGATAGCCTATATTCAAACACAAAATAATGCATAATTCAAACAGGCACATTGAAAATCAGTCATCCCTGTGTTTACGGGTGTGTAACTATTACATAACATTTCCTGTCTGTGACAGCACCCGTGCTCTGACCACGTGCCATGAGATATCTTACAGAATGTTGAGACTCTCTCTCTCTCTCTGTCTCTCTCTCTCTTCAAATTACCAAATAACTAATATTTAATGTGAACTGCTAAAGTAGTACATGTAGCCATACCGGCATTCTAATTGAAATGCACATAAGAGCTAATGTTTTTGTAACGGGTGTGTTCAGAAATAAAAGTCCATGATCATACGCCCTTTCTATCTTTACTGCATGAAGATAAAATAATGCATGATTCAGACAGGTATATAGAAAATCACAAGTACAACACAATTTATAGAAAAGCTATCCCTGTGTTTACGGATGTGTATAACTATTACATAACACTTCCTGTCTGTGACAGCACCGGTGCTCTGACCACGTGCCATGAGAAATCTTATCGATTGATGAGACACCTCTCTCTCTCTCTCTCTCTCTCGATCTCTCTCTCCAAAATCCAAATATATAAAATTCTAAGAAATTTGAAAAATTAAACTTTCCTAATTTTAACATGGCGAAAGGAATTAATAATATACCACATATCGCGTAAAGAAGTTTTTTTTACTTATTCACACAAACACACATCGTATGTTCATATGATTCTTATAATGATTCAAAATTTACATTCATTCAAACAATCACATTTTTACCATTTTAAAAAGTACAAATACTAGATGTGTATATAACATTTACTTTAGCTGTGTTCTCAATTACTATCTACATTCCTGATTAACCCTGATTATAGTCAGTTTGTTAATTGTATTTCAATCAAGTGTAAAGTACCGTATATGATTAAAAGGTAATTTTATGAATGTATTTTGTAAATATTGTGTTATGAATACGCAGAATATATTTCTTTGAATTTAAATTGAAAAACAAATTTTCATTTGTTTGAAATTAATTATTCTATCAAGAAAGTTTCGCTGTTTGTCAGAAACAGACTATATATATACTTCTCTTTAGCAGACCCCAAGTCACACTATAATTGCTGCAGGGCACCCACCCTGATGGCAACCACCCAAATTCTGTATACACATACTCTATACGTAATGTTACGCAATTCACCTTTCTCTGTTCGTGAACTGACGCTGCAAAATTTTAATGTGTGATGGATACTCCAGAATATATGATTATTCATATTTTTAAATCCCGGGTTTTGAACGACCAACATAAATATTGTTGATTATTCATATTTTTAAATCCCGGGTTTTGAACGACCAACATAAATATTGGGTGACCCACCAAAAATCATACTTGTGCTAGATCAGATAGGAAAGTCAGTTTTTAAATACACACGATTTTAACATTAGCATTTTCTTAAACTGATTGGACCTTTTTAGCTCACCTGAGCCAAAAGCTCAAGTGAGCTTTTCTGATCACAATTTGTCCGTTGTCTATCGTTGTCGTCGTTGTTGTAAACTTTTCACATTTTCATCTTCTTCTCAAGAACCACTGGGCAAATTTCAACCAAATTTGGCACAAAGCACCACTAGGTGAAGGGGATTCAAATTTGTTCAAATGAAGGGCCACATCCTCTTTAAAGGGGAGATAATTTAGAATTATTGAAAATTTGTTGGAATTTATCAAAAATCTTCATTTAAAAAACTATTCGGCCTGAAAAGTTTAAACTTGTGTGGAGGCATCCTCAGGTAGTGTAGATTCAAGTTTGTTCAAATCATGGTCCCCGGGGGTAGGGAGGGGCCACAAGAGGGGGATCAAGTTTTACATAGGAATATATAGAGAAAATCTTTAAAAATCTTCTTCTCAAAAACTATTAGGCCAGAAAAGCTCAAATTAAAATGAACGCATCCTCAGATAGTGTAGATTCAAGTTTGTTCAAATCATGGTCCCTTGGGTTTGGTAGGGTGGGCCACAATTGGGGGATCAAGTTTTACATAGTAATATATAAAGAAAATCTTTAAAAATCTTCTTCTCAAAAATTATCAGGCCAGAAAAGCTCAAATTAAAATGGGAGCATCCTCAGATAGTGTAGATTCAAGTTTGTTCAAATCATGGTCCCCGGGGTAAGGGTGTGGCCACAATTGGGGGATCAAGTTTTACATAGGATTATATAGAGAAAATCTTTAAAAATCTTCTTCTCAAAAACTATTAGGCCAGAAAAGCTCAAATTAAGGTGGAAGCATCCTCAGATAGTGTAGATTCAACTTTGTATAAATCATGGTCCTCGGGGGAAGGGTGGGGCCACAGTAGGGGGATCATGTTTTACATAGTAATATATAAAGAAAATCTTTAAAAATCTTCTTCTCAAAAATTATCAGGCCAGAAAAGCTCAAATTAAAATGGGAGCACCCTCAGATAGTGTAGATTCAAGTTTGTTCAAATCATGGTCCGAGGGGGTAGAGTGTGGCCACAATTGGGGGATCAAGTTTTACATAGGAATATATAGAGAAAATCTTTAAAAATCTTCTTCTCAAAAACTATTAGGCCAGAAAAGCTCAAATTAAAATGGAAGCATCCTCAGGTAGTGTAGATTCAAGTTTGTTCAAATCATGGTCCCTGATGGTATGGTGGGGCCACAATGGGGGAAAGGATTTTTACATAGGAATATATAGAGAAAATCTTTAAAATCTTCTTCTCAAAAACTATTAGGCCAGGAAAGCTCAAATTTGAGTGGGAGCATCCTCAGATAGTGTAGATTCAAGTTTGTTCAAATCATAGTACCCGGGGGTAGGGTGGGGCCACAATTGGGGGATAAATTTTTATACAGGAATATATAGAGAAAATCTTTTAAAAAAATTCTTTTAAAACTATTTGGCCAAGAAAGCTCAAATTGGTGTGTAACCATCCTCAGATAATGTAGATTCAAATTTGTTCAAATCATGGTCCCAGGGGGTAGGGTGGGGTCACAATGGGGGATAAGTTTTTATATATAGAGAAAATCTTTTAAAATCTTCTTCTTAAAGCTATTAGGCCAGGAAAGCCCAAATTTGAGTGGAAGCATCCCCCGATCGTATAGATTCAAGTTTGTTTAAATAATAGTCCAGGGGTATGGTGAGGCCACAATGGGGGATGAATTTTTACATAGGAATATATAGAGAAAATCTTTAAAAATCTTCTTTTTTAAGACTATTTGGCCAGAAAAGCTTAAACTTGTGTAGAGGCATCCTCGGGTAGTGTAAATTCAAGTTTGCAAAGTCACAGTCCTTAGTGGTTGGGCGGGGCCGTGATGGCGGTTTGAATTTTTACCTAGGAATATATAGAGAAAATCTTTAAAAATATTCTGGGAAAATTTTCGGTCCAAAACCCAGTACTTAGTGTGAAAGTTATGCAGATTTAAATTTGGTGAAACCATGATTCCCTAGAGAAAAGTTGGGCCACGAAATGGGGGGGGGGGGGTTATATAGGAATAGAGAAAAATCTTTTTACAAAAAAGAAGATGTGGATAAAATTTTGCAGATTTTCAATTTTTTTTAGCAAGATCTACTGTACTTAGTTGTCAAGATATTTTGATACTGTAATGCTAATTTGATCAGAATTAAGGCAATTGTTGCTCAGGTGAGCGATGTGGCCCCTGGGCCTCTTGTTTATTTTAAAACGATTGATAAACAAGTTAAACAACTAATATTAATATCTTTCGTTGGCCAAGGATGTCAGCGTGCGGGGGTCATGGATGTGGGAGAAAGCCGGAGTGCCAGGAGAAAAACCACGTGTCTAAGCGGGCAACCAGCATATCCATTCATGCAACCAATGTCGATCACGGGATTGAACTCTGGTCGCAGCGGTGATAAGCGGGAGCACTTTAAAAACTTTTATATCTACATGTACTTTGTTATTCATTAAACAAATTCTTTAAATGTATTTAAGAGAAATGACCAGGTGTAAGGTATGTTTTATAGGCAAGAATTAATTATGAAAGATTGTAAATGAAACGCTATTTAGTATCCCCTTTCTCGAGGCCAAAGAAGATATTTTGATGACATGTTCATTATATAATTAATCCAATTTATTGATAACCAAGAATTGTCAGCAATGAATGTGCCAAAATTAATTCATATGAAACGCTAACGAGTATACAAAACAGTATTCAAAATTCTGTATTAGCATAATTACACGTTCCTTTTATTTCTCCCACTTTTTTAAAAATAGTAATAATAAATTGTAACAATCAACTCCATTTATAAAATAAAGGAATATGAATTAATATTCATTAATTCTCTCAATTATATTTCTCGTATGAGAAGAAATTGGGGGAGGTAACTCGCGTTAAAAACAAAGAACAGTTTTCACCTGGGACTGGTTTCACAGTACCGCGACGGTGTGGACAAGTTGAGAAGCTGTACCGCGAGGATGCGCGGTTTTACCTGAGTTACATGTGCTAAACCGCGATCAATTTCACACCTCAAGGACTTGCGGTAAATTCGCAAACCGTGTTGGCCGTAGTGTATTTTGAATTTGAAATTTTTCTTGACAATTACTGTTGCACTCATTAAAGGCACATATCACTTCTTTATAGAAATTTGAAAGGTGTTTTATGTTTAGGTCTTCTGTCTTTGTTACATTGGTATTTAATAAGTAGGATATGTCTACTGTAGACGTACTTTTGTCTACGTGGTATTAATTTACGCTATGAACGCAGGCACAATTTTTCCGCGGAATTTTTTCCCAGTGTACTTAAAGTGCATTTTGAAATTTTGAAATTTTGAAATTGCATTACATGAATAAGGATAATCAGAAGTTACTACATTATATAAAACTTGCATATACGTGGACCCAATGTATATCGTTTTTATCTATGCAAACTGTCAAACAAATTTGTATTGAGAATTCACATAATAAATAATTTAATCTCCTAAAGATTTGAATTTTCTGTAAATTTACTTGCATGAAATTTAAACTTCTCCCAGCTTGAGATAACGGCATGTGTCAAACGACAAATAGCCCCAAGCGGGTCTGTCTTTCAATGACCCAATTAACTACACGCTAAGACCCGTGTTTTTACTGCAATTTTTAGATCCCTTTGTGCTCTGACTTTTAATTGATAAAACTGATCAACTCATAATTTAAACGACATGTGAACCCATAAATTGACAGTAAATAAAGATTAAAATATTTATTTGGCTTTAAAAAAACGACATGCATATAAACAGATAAAAAAGAAACAGTTCATTGAAATCAGTTTAAAAAACCTGTAAAATTACATGGACACATGACAACATATGCAGAATGGTTTTGCTTCTTACTGTCTGATGTGCCTTGACTAGCCACCCTGCATGAATGGGTTTCAATGTTGACAATCGTAGATCTACGTTTAAAGACTGCATTGTTTTTCCCCTTTTCAGTTCTTTTTGAATTTGATCCGCGTACCACTCAGAAAACTGATTCTTTATGCATTTTTTGAATTCGTCATTTCCAGCAAGATCTAACAGTTGTAATTCTGATGTGCAGCTAGCTGGAGCTTAGCGCATCCTGACGTTGTTGCGAGTCAGCTGATCTTTGAACTCGTTTACTTGATGTGCTTTGAAAACGTCAAATATGCACAAAGCAGGTACATTGGAGCGACACAATGGCAATTTTTCTCTCACATTTTCAATATAAGGCTGTTTAAAATTAATTCTACGTTTAACGTAACCCGCGCGCGTAGGTTTCGGCGAAATTGTCGTTTTGAAAAAACAAACAAATCTGGATTTGAAAAAGTCGTTCCGGCTTGGGTTTTCATTTAGCGACTGAATTCTACATCCTGTATGAGAGAAAAACATGCTCAAGACAGCATTGAGGTATTTAGTTTTTACAATACGAAGAACACGACAGTCTATGCCACTTTCAAAGTAAAAAAACCCAACAATAATGGATCAGACAAACATATGATCGAAGTTGGCAGTAAAAATCTGATTCGAGATTGTTTAATGTCGGTTGTCAAGTCACAGAGCCTGAACCATGCTGCACCAACTTCCGCCCAAAAAGGCAAAAACGAGGTTTGTTGTATATATTTATTTAAGTGATCCATCAACAACTTAAATGACTACCCATCTTATTTAACAAAAACTCAGAATGTGTACGGTTAAGTTATTTTTGCATTTTTTTAAGAAGGGGAAAGCTTAAGTAATTTCTTACCACCGCTGTACTGAAAAGATATAAAAAGAGTTTTAAAAATTATACCTTTCTCCATAGACTTCAATATTAGCTTAAAGATGTGATAAATTTGTTCCTTTTTAACTTTTGTTCAATTTCAAAGGTGAATGACCCTATAAAATTATTCAAAGATTTCAGTGTTTGAACTACCAATATTTGGTTTTAAATATAATAATTGTGGATGCAACACCTTGAAGTGAGGCAATGCATTAAGTCAGCATAATTTACTGATTTAGATAAGAGTTTTGACATGATAATGACTGCAAATCCCTTTCATTTGAAATGTATCTACATTTTTAATAACATGTTCAGGAATAATAATTCATTTATTCACAATATATAATAGGAAGAAACTAACAGGTGGCCCAGCTAAAGTGGAAGAACGGAGAGAAGTGGAATACACTTGTAGGGTGGCAGTTATTTCAAGAACCCTGTCTTGAGTTCTTAGAAGTAGGTACAGTGAATCTTACAACACAACTCTGATATGTTAAATTTTAAAATGTGTCATTATGAAAATGTATGAAATAATATCATTATTTTGATTGTAGATAATCTGTGAATCACATGTGTTGTGCAACATTTTCCCTGAAAAGAAAAAGTTTTCCCTTCGGTTGCTATGTTGATGTAAATCCATTGGATGTACATCTTGATGTGCTTGCAAGTCACTCCACTTCTCATCCAGTATACATGATGTACCCACAGAAAGGATATAAACATAAATTACACAAAAGTATATGCTTTGAAAATGCAAAAATTAACATGGACTGAATCCTACCGTATGTATTATATGACGGTGTTGATGTATTGATAACTGAATGGGTGACTTTCAATAAATACACACTTGTTTGAAATTTTTGTTTGTTTATTTTTTTCCTCCCTCCCTCGTAGGTTTTAAATTTTCATGTTACGTTAAACTATATTAATTTTAAACAGCCTAAGGTACTATAATTTTTTCAACATAATCACATGCACTCTGAGTTGAACCAGTGATTTGATGTATGGGTAATATGCCAATCATCAGGGAATGGAAATTTCGGGTGAACCCGATTCGTTCCTTCTGCGTAGATAACTTGAGGGGGGAGAAAGTAGCCCAACATGGTACGTCCAAGGAGGACAGTTATCTGTCTTTTATCCTCAAGTCCAATAATAGGGACCTGTTTTGATCCTTTTTCCTCTAATGTGAAATCACCTACAGGCACAATGTAAACATTTGTCTGTCTTTTATCCTCAAGTCCAATAATAGGGACCTGTTTTGATCCTTTTTCCTCTAATGTGAAATCACCTACAGGCACAATGTAAACATTTGTCTGATCGACATTGATGATCAGGTCATCGGGAATACGCTTTTCTGTAACGATTTCTTCAATTTTTGACAAAAACAATTCTTTTTGTTCTGGAAAATTTTCGGGTAATTTTTGTGCAGCTTTCATACCCTTGCGTTGGACAAAATTTAACCGTCGGAGAAATGATTTAGCCCAGGAATTGTTTAAATCAATAGATCCGCCGAATTCAACCAGATGTTGACGATTTTTAGCCATGATAATACCATTAGCAGCAGCGATAACAATTGCTCTATTGACAATACCTCCCAAAAGTCGAAGATTTTTATGTAGTCGATAACATCTTTCTCAAACGTGCCCAACAAAGTTGGTCTTCCACGTTTGTCGCACTGGAGTCCGTCCTGGAATTCATCCGATTCTGTTGTAACTTTTTAAAATGTAAGATTTTTTCATTGTTCTGATGCTACTCTCATTTACTGGCTTTCCCAACACTTTACTAAAATGTTTAGAAGCTTTCATTACCCCATTTTCCACAGCGTACTTTGCCATTTTATATCTGTGCTCTGCGGAATAATGGTTGTATTTGCCTCGTTTTCTTTTAAGGGATTAAGACACTGCTTGTACGACAGCCCCATTTGCTGCTGAAATTTCCACAGATTTTTCAGGTGTTAGATATGGGTTGGGTAAATATTCATCATGTGGTGTTTCACAAGACGATTTTAGCCAGCGTCGTAACATCTTGACGGCTAACTAATGACTACCGACCAGTGCACAACCGATAATTACTGTTCACTGTGAACAGTTCTTACAATTTAAGTCCAAAGTTGGACATATTCTAGGTAATGAAAATTGCTCAGAACTAAATTTAATAATAATTATTTAAATGATTTTTTTTTCATTCAAAGAATCCGTGTGAATTTTTACCCGCGGATTAATTTGATATTGTGATTCCGCGGAATTATGACCCCGTGAAAAAAATATATCTACAGTAAATTATATCTTCTAATGCAAGAGTTTATTAATTTGTAAATTAAAAGACTTTTTTTTTTGGTTAACATTTTTTTTAAGAATTCTAGAATTTTTTTATTTATGTGTTGCAAACCTTTATTATTTTCAATTCAATTTTTTGTCCCATTTGAAATTAGCCTTGCGGGGGTATTAGTCCCATTAGGACAGTCCTTGTTTTGATAAATTCCTGTTATATGTGTACTTGTAGCATATAGGCAGTGGGTCCATGGTGATTGCCTCCTTCCAGCAGACTCTATGGACAGTGAATCCAATGTCTTCTGGTGCTTATAGACTCAAGTCAGTTGGTAAGTCAAGTCTAAGGGAAAAATGACTTGCACTAGGGTATGCACCTCTTGATTTGGTTTCCAACAGATTATACTTAACTTCAGAATCAAGATGTATTAAGTCTAGCATTTAGGAAAGGACTGCGAATGATAGCATTGTCTAGCCGCCTAACTAAAAGTCAAAGTTGTCTAATTAAAATTAATTTTTTATAATAATGTAAACATTTATGTATATTTTCATTTTATATAAATGATTTGGTCAAACAAAGAGAGATAACTTTGTATTTTGGGTTAAAATAGCTCATTTCATAATAGAAAATAACAGAAAACGGAAATGTTTTTAGCTCGCTTGAGCTGAAAGCTCAAGTGAGCTATTCTGATCACATTTTGTCTGTCGTCTGTCCGTCCGTCTGTCTGTCTGTACGTCTGTCCGTAAACTTTTCACATTTTCAACATCTTCTCAAGAACTACTGGGCCAATTTCAACCAAACTTGGCACAAATCATCCTTAGGCAAAGGGGATTCAAAGTTCAAAGGGTCACACCCGTTTTCAAGGGGAGACCTTATTGTTATTCTTCGGATTCTTTTTCTTCTTCTTTTTTATTCTTACGATTTTTTGTGCACGCGATATCTCAGAAATGGCTTGACCGATTTGCACGAAATTTTTAGATCTTACCAACTATGTTCCGAACCTTATCGGAAATAATTTTGGTTGATGACGTCATTTCCGTTCTTGAGATATTGGCATTTTAAGGATTTTTAGGGGGTTGGTTTGTCCAAGGATGTTCTCCTAAACTACAAATGATATTGATTTCAAAATTTCAGGGATGATAGACAAAAGATTGTTTATCAGAACAAAACCATTCCTGTTAGTTTAGCACACGAAACACCAGAGCTCTGTAGGGCTCGAAATTTCAGATATGAAAAGCGTCGTAAATTTTCGTGCTTTTCTTTATTTATCTCTTTTCTGGAAAATATTTTGTTATAACATGTAATGTAAAAAAAAATTAAATTTACACGACCTTTTAGCTGATATCAAGAAAAAGGGGCTGGCCCCTTAAATTAGGGACTAAGAGGGGTCTAAGGTCTTTAATCTATAGCTCCTCACTGAGGGATATTTTGTAATAAATTATAGCAGCAAATATGTTTATCTTACAGTTATGAAGCTCAACAGTATAACGATTTTATCATGTGATATGTAATTAGGGGTTTTTAGGGACCAGAAGTCTAAAACTTTGATGCTCAATATCTCAAAATGGAGGAAAATTTTGATAAGCAATATTGAACAAAAGATGCTCAAAATATTGAGCTTAACAATAATCAACCATAATTTCTTTGTTATGCGGTCCTTAAAGGGAGTTACAGGGTCGGCCCCTAAAACGACCCTCTCCAGATATATCGAGAACGGTACAAAATTTGTAATTACTTGTTGAACAAAAAGTGTTAAAATTGACAAGAGCTTTTATTTAAAATCATGAAAGAGGGGCTGGTCCTTCAAATAAGGGGCTGAGGGGACTCTAAAGTATTTTAATGATAACTTTTTACTGTGAAATATTTTGTGATACATTATAGAAGCAATTATGTTCATTCTAACGGTATTCACCTATATATGGCAATCATTTACTCCTATGTTACGTAATTAGGGATTTTAAGGGGCCAGAAGTTCAAAACTTTGATGCTCAATATCTCAAAATGGAGGAAAATTTTGATAAGCAATATTGAACAAAAGATGCTCAAAATATTGAGCTTAACAATAATCAACCATAATTTCTTTGTTTTGCGGTCCTTAAAGGGAGTTACAGGGTCGGCCCCTAAAACGACCCTCTTCAGATATCTCGAGAACGGTGCAGAATTTCTAAACACTTCTTGAACAAAATGTGTTTGAATTGGCAAGAACATTCTTATGACATCAAGAAAAAGGGGCTGACCCTTCAAATAAGGGGCTGAGGGGGCTCTAAAGTCTTTTAATGATAACTTTTTACTGTGAAATATTTTGTGATACGTTATAGAAGCAATAATTGCTTCATTCTAACGGTATTCACCTATATATGGCAAACATTTACTCCTATGTTATGTAGTTAAGGATTTTAAGGGACCAGAAGTCCAAAACTTTGATCCTCAATATCTCAAAATAGAGGAAAATTCTGGAAAGCAGTATTAAACAAAAGATGCTCAAAATAATGTGCTTAACAATGTACAACCATATATTGTTTGTTATCTGGACCTTAAAAGGAGTATTAGGACTGGATATTAAAACGATTTTTCCCAGATATCTCAAAAACGGTAACCAATTTCTAAACACTTAGATAGTCAGAAACTAATTAGCCAGGAAAGCTGAAACTTGTGTGGAAGTATCCTCAGGTAGTGTAGATTCAAATTTGTGAAAATCATAACCCTGGGGGTAGGTTAGGGCCACAATGGGAGGTCGATGTTTTACATAGGAATAAACAGAGTAAATCTTTAAAAATCTTCTTCTCAGAAACTAATCAGCCAGGAAAGCTGAAACTTGTGTGAAAGCATCCTCAGGTAGTGTAGATTCATAGTTGTGAAAATCATGATCCCCAGGGGTAGGGTGGGGCCACAATGGGGGGTCAAAGTTTAACAAAGGAATATGTAGGGTAAATCTTTAAAAATCTTCTCAGAAACTAATCAGCCAGATGTTTCTTTATAATTGTTAAGACTTTGGCCTCCCGAGAAGGTTCAGAGTTTGATGTACGTTTATATCTTATATATAAACTATTGTTAAGGATCATTTTGAGAACTGCAATACTCAACATATGATATGACTATAAAATCATCTTGTTAGAAAAGGGACTAATGATTATAAACATAAGAATATCCAGGGGAAAATGGATTTTATTTATACAGGATCTACATGTATTATTGTACATTGTCCAGATAGTTTGTATTATGACTCCATTAAGCTGATTTTATCATACCTATTGTTCCTCAGGTGAGCTATGTGGCCCATGGGCCTCTTGTTATTATTATTTTTCTTTTTTTGTCTTACAAATTTTGTGCAGGCGATTTCTCGGAGATGACTCGTTCGATTTCCTTCAAATTTTCAGGGCTGATGCCTAGTCATATGAATTTTATACCGCCGGAACAATTTTTAAAAATTCACTTCCGGTCGGAAGATATCGTCGTTTTACGATTTTTAAAAGTCAATTTTGTCGGCGATGTTTCTCAAAAACGAGTAAAGATAGAGAACTGAAATTTTCAGAGATGATAGATCTAGCAATATCCTGGTGTACCTCGGTCAAGAGAGTGTTGGCCGTCACCTCCGGTCATCACCGGAATCATATTTAAAAAATGAAAATTTTCAACTTTTTGTTTTTAGCTCCCCTGAGCTGAAAGCTAAAGTGAGCTATTCTGATCACATTTTGTCTGTCGTCCGTCTGTCCGTCTGTCTGTCTGTCTGTCTGTCCGTAAACTTTTCACATTTTCAACATCTTCTCAAGAACTACTGGGCCAATTTCAACCAAACTTGGCACAAATCATCCTTAGGCAAAGGAGATTCAAAGTTGTGAAAATTAAGGGCCACACTTGTTCTCAAGGGGAGATAATTAGAAATTAATAAAAAATTTCGAGAAATTTTCAAAAATCTTCTTCTCAAGAACCAGAAAGCCAGGAAAGCTGAAACTTGTGTGGAAGCATTCTCAGGTATTGTAGATTCAAAGTTGTGAAATTCATGACCCCCTGGGTTAGGGTAGGGCCACAATGGGGGGTCAAAGTTTTACATAGGAATATATAGAGTAAATCCTTAAAAATCTTTTTCTCAGAAACTAATCAGCCAGGAAAGCTGAAACTTGTGTGGAAGCATCCTCAGGTAGTGTAGATTCAAAGTTGTGAAATTCATGATCCCTGGGGGTAGGGTGGGGCCACAATGGGGGGTCGAAGTTTTACATAGGAATATATAGAGTAAATCTTTAAAATCTTCTTCTCAGAAATTATTCAGCCAGGAAAGCTGAAACTTGTGTGCAAGTATCCTCAGGTAGTGTAGATTCAAAGTTGTGAAAATGATCCCTGGGGGTAGGGTTGGGCACAAAGGAGGGTTGAAGTTTTACATAGGAATATATAGAGTAAATCTTTAAAGTCTTCTTCTCAGAAAATAATTAGCCAGGAAAGCTGAAACTTATGTGGAAGCATCCTCAGGTAGTGTAGATTCAAATTTGTGAAAATCATGACCCCCGGGTGTAGGGTGGGGCACAAAGGAGGGTTGAAGTTTTACATAGGAATATATAGAGTAAATCTTTAAAAATCTTCTTCTCAGAAACTAATCAGCCAGGAAAGCTGAAACTTGTGTGGAAGCATCCTCAGGTAGTGTAGATTCAAAGTTGTGAAAATCATGACCCCCGGGGGTAGGGTGGGGCCATAATGGGGGTCGAAGTTTTACATAGGAATATATAGAGTAAATTTTTAAAAATCTTCTTCTCAGAAAATAATCAGCCAGGAAAGCTGAAACTTGTGTGCAAGTATCCTCAGGTAGTGTAGATTCAAAGTTGTGAAATTCATGATCCCCGGGGGTAGGGTGGGGCCACAATGGGGTGGTCGAAGTTTTACATAGGAATATATAGAGTAAATCTTAAAAATCTTCTTCTCAGAAAATAATCAGCCAGGAAAGCTGAAACTTGTGTGGAAGCATCCTCAGGTAGTGTAGATTCAAAGTTGTGAAAATGATCCCTGGGGGTAGGGTGGGGCACAAAGGAGGGTTGAAGTTTTACATAGGAATATATAGAGTAAATCTTTAAAATCTTCTTCTCAGAAACTAATCAGCCAGGAAAGCTGAAACTTGTGTGGAAGCATCCTCAGGTAGTGTAGATTCAAAGTTGTGAAAATCATGACCCCCGGGGGTAGGGTGGGGCACAAAGGAGGGTTGAAGTTTTACATAGGAATATATAGAGTAAATCTTTAAAATCTTCTTCTCAGAAACTTATCAGCCAGGAAAGCTGAAACTTGTGTGGAAGCATCCTCAGGCAGTATAGATTCAAAGTTGTGAAAATCATGATCCCTGGGGGTAGGGTGAGGCCACATGGGGGGGGGGTGCTAAAGTTTTACATTGGAATATACAGTAAATCTTTTAAAATCTTCTTATCAGAAACTAATCAGCCAGGAAAGCTGAAACTTGTGTGGAAGCATCCTCAGGTATTGTAGATTCAAAGTTGTGAAAATCATGACCCCCTGGGTAGGGTGGGGCTACAATGGGGGGGAGGGGTCGAAGTTTTACATAGGAATATATAGAGTAAATCTTTGAAAATCTTCTTCTCAGAAACTAATCAGCCAGGAAAGCTGAAACTCGTGTGGAAGCATCCTCAGGCAGTGTAGATTCAAAGTTGTGAAAATCATGATCCCTGGGGGTAGGGTGGGGCACAATGGGGGGTCGAAGTTTTACATAGGAATATATAGAGTAAATATTTAAAAATCTTCTTTTCAGAAATTAATCAGCCAGGAAAGCTGAAACTTGTGTGCAAGTATCCTCAGGTAGTGTAGATTCAAAGTTGTGAAAACATGATCCCTGGGGGTAGGGTGAGGCCACATTTGGGGGGGGGGGGGTTAAAAATTTACATAGGAATATATAGAGTAAATCTTTTAAAATCTTCTTCTCAGAAACTAATCAGCCAGATGATTCTTTATAATTGTTAAGACTTTGGCTCCAGGACAATTCTTTGGCCTCACAAGAAGGTTCAGAGTTTGATGTAGCTTAATATCCCATATATAAACAATTGTAAAGGATCTTTTTGAGAACTGCAATACTCAACATGTGATATGACTATAAAATCATCCTGTTAGAAAAGGGACTAATGATTATAAACATAAGAATATCCAGGGGGAAAAATGGATTTTATTTATACAGGATCTACATGTATTATTGTACATTGTCCAGATTGTTTGTATTATGACTTCATTAAGCTGATTTTATCATACTTATTGTTCCTCAGGTGAGCAATGTGGCCCATGGGCCTCTTGTTATATATTTTTTCTAGGGATGTCAAATCGGTCAATTTTTAGTAATCGGTTACTCGGACGTTTTTCCGATCGAGTACCCGGGTACTCGGTAAAAGTGTAAATAAATATGAACAAGTACATTGACGGTATGTTGTAGTTTGGTGCAACGATGGACATCAGTTTTTTAAAGCCTTTGCCTTCGACCATTTGTAACGGCATGAAATCAAACACAACCATATCAACAATCGCACGTGTAATATCATGAATATCATCTGTCTCTTTTCCCGAGAATTTACGGCTTCTTGGAGAATTGACAAAATTTGTCGTTCCCCCCGTATAGGATGAGTTTACTTCGCACAGCTGACATTTTACTTTTTTTGAATCTTCAGTTCTTTTAAAATATTTCCAGGCCTTTGAAGTCGGTGGTGGCATTTTGGGTCTGTTCAATTTCTCTTCTGTGTGCTATCTAATTTATATAATAGACTATATAAACGATGTTCATTGAAAACAAATCATTAAAGTAAGCCAAAATAAGGGTAGAAGACAGCCAAAGGTGAGAAAAGCTAGATAACCGGTGGTTGGTCACGATAATTACTATATAAACACTGCCACAGGCGATAACGGTCATTTAGTATATTTAGAGGTGTAGGAAATTCTAATTATGTACAAGTGCAATGGACATTTTAAGTTTTAAAACCGATGTTTTAATGCATTATTAAATCAACTTAGAAATATTAAAAAATATACATCCGAGTAACCGAGTATCGATTTTAGTATTCGATACTCGGACGTTCGATCGAGTACCCAGTTAACTGGGTACTCGTTGACATCCCTAATTTTTTCCAATTAGATGATAGTGACACTTTTACTGATTCAGAACATGTAATTTGTTTTAAAATCGATCAAGGCATTCTCGAGAAATTAAGTGTCAAAGTTCTGAAGCGAGAGTCCGAGTAGCTCAGTCGATAGAGTTGTGGACATGGCCCAGGCGACCAGGGTTCAAGCCTCGAGTGCCGCAATTTTTTTTTTCTATTTTTCGCTTAGATCTACGGTTTTATCTTTGAATTGATAAGTTTGATCTAATGTATTCAAAAATCGTACGGAAGACCCACTCGTTGCTCGCAACGAGATCGAATCTAGTTATTCTTTTTTTCCTTACACATTTTGTGCAGGCGATTTTTTAGAGATGGCTCGTTCGATTTTTTTCAAATTTTCACTGATGATTCCTCGTAATCTGAATTTTATACTGCCTAGAAGATTTTTAAAAATTTACTTCTGGTCGGAAGTTATCGTCGTTTAACGATTTTTTAAAGCCAATTTTGTCTGCGACGTTTCTCAAAAACGAGTAAAGATAGAGGGCTGAAATTTTCAGAGATGATAGATCTACCCTTTTTCTGGTGTACCTCGGTAAAGAGAATGTCTGCCGTCACTTCCAGTGGTCCCTGGAAGCAGATTTAAAAAATGAAAATTTTCAACTTTTTTGTTTTAATTTTTTTTCTTAAAAAGATGATAGTGACCCTTTTACTGATTCAGAATATGCAATTTGTTTAAAAATCGATCAAGGCATTCTCGAGAAATTATGCATCAAAGTTCTGAAGCGAGAGTCCGAGTAGCTCAGTCGATAGAGTTGTGGACATGGCCCAGGCGACCAGGGTTCAAGCCTCGAGTGCCGCAATTTTTTTTTTCTATTTTTCGCTTAGATCTACGGTTTTATCTTTGAATTGATAAGTTTGATCTAATGTATTCAAAAATCGTACGGAAGACCCACTCGTTGCTCGCAACGAGATCGAATCTAGTTATTCTTTTTTTCCTTACACATTTTGTGCAGGCGATTTTTTAGAGATGGCTCGTTCGATTTTTTTCAAATTTTCACTGATGATTCCTCGTAATCTGAATTTTATACTGCCTAGAAGATTTTTAAAAATTTACTTCTGGTCGGAAGTTATCGTCGTTTAACGATTTTTTAAAGCCAATTTTGTCTGCGACGTTTCTCAAAAACGAGTAAAGATAGAGGGCTGAAATTTTCAGAGATGATAGATCTACCCTTTTTCTGGTGTACCTCGGTAAAGAGAATGTCTGCCGTCACTTCCAGTGGTCCCTGGAAGCAGATTTAAAAAATGAAAATTTTCAACTTTTTTGTTTTAATTTTTTTTCTTAAAAAGATGATAGTGACCCTTTTACTGATTCAGAATATGCAATTTGTTTAAAAATCGATCAAGGCATTCTCGAGAAATTATGCATCAAAGTCCTGAAGCGAGAGTCCGAGTAGCTCAGTTGATAGAGTTGTGGACATGGCCCAGGCGACGGGGGTTCAAGCCCCGAGTGCCGCAAAAGTTTTTCACTCATTTTCGCTTAAAATTACAATTTTATCTATGAATTGATGAGTTTTATCTATTCTATTCAAAAATTGGATGGAAGGCCCACTCGTTGCTCGCAACGAGATCGCATCTAGTTCTTCTTATTCTTATTCTTCTTCATCCAAATTTGTCCAGGCCTTAACTTAAATACCCTTTGACATTAAGACTTCAAACTTGGAACATAGGTAGATGGTATTGAAAAGGAATGTACGCCACCAAGAGTTTTGACCTTGACCTATTTTGCTCTTCAAGGTCAAGCTTCTCATAAAAAATATTGTCCTGACCATAACACAAGACTCCTTTAACAAACAGACTTTTAACTTGTATCATGGATAGATGGTATATAACCTAGTTGAACCTTACCAAAATTTTTGACCTGGACCTAAAATTTTTATTTCAAGGTCATATTAGAAAAAACTTCATTGTTCAACTTCTGAATATATTTTGACAGAAGGACTTCAAACTTTAAACAAAGAACAATAATGATACACTTAGGTGTACTATTGAACAATGACCTTGACCTTGTTTTACTCAAGGTCAAATTAAGAAAAAATAATAAAATTTTGTCTGGGTCATAAGTTTAATACCCATTGACATTAAGACTTCAAACTTGGAACATAGGTAGATGGTATTGAGAAGGAGTGCACGCCACCAAAAGTTTTGACTTTGACCTATTTTGTTCTTCAAGGTCAAGCTTTTCATAAAAAATATTGTCCTGACCATAACACAAGACTCCTTTAACATACAGACTTTTAACTTGTATCATGGATAGATGGTATATAACCTAGTTAAACCTTACCAAAATTTTTTACCTTGACCTAAAATTTTTATTTCAAGGTCAAATTAGAAAAAACTTCATTGTTCAACTCCTGAATATACTTTGACAGAAGGACTTCAAACTTTAAACAAAAAACAATAATAATACAGTCAAAACTGCCGTAGCGGTCACTCCTATTAAGCAGTCACCTTTCGTATGCGGTCATTTTATTTCCTCCCGATGAAAAATCCTATATAATTGCCCTCTAAAGAGCAATCACCTGTCTAACGCAGTCAGCAGTCATCGTCTTTTGATCCGAAACTGTACAGTCGACATGCATTAGGCGGCCATCTTGGCCGGTCACATGATTTACACCCGGGGATTTTAAACATGGCTTCCGAATGTCGGGTATAAATGTAAACAATAATTATACGCTTGAGGCGAGAGAAACCAAATTAATCGATGTATTTATAATACATAATTGGCAGATCAGATACGAATGGGAATCAAGTAAATTGTTTAAACAAGTATTAACAATATGTTTGTTTTATAAACATGAATGATATACAGGTGTCAAAAATGTCCGCGGCGAGGCAAGAGAAAATTGCTTGATTTAATAATATGATTTTGAGTTCAGATACCGTCGGTTAAAAACTTAATTGTTGATTTGTATTAAAAGTGTTTGTTTCTATATATACGGTACTCATGAAAATAGTGTTAGTGTTATAATTGTGAAAATGTCGGCGACAAGGTTTTACCACGTAATCATATGACTTTTTTGAATAATTTAAAGAAATATAAAAATTGCATGCGCAATGCATTGTAATGTATTTCTACTAATTTGTAAATATAATAGATACTATAAAAACATCAAATCAATTACTTTATCTATCATTTTGATACATTATGCTAAATATCAAGTATATAATTGAAATAAAATTGAATAATTGTTCTAAAAATGGATTTATTCAAAGTCTCTATTCAAAGGCCACCTCTGTTAAGAGGTCACTTTGGGTGCCTCCCGCAGGTGACTGCTTAATACAAGTTTGACTGTACACTTAGGTGTACTATTGATTTATATATGACCTTGACCATGTTTTACTCAAGGTCAAATTAAGAAAAAGATAATAAAATTTTGTCTGGGTCTGGGTAACATATAGCTGACATCATTCTTTTTCAATTGTTAAATTTGTCCCATATTACAATCCTTGGGGAGAAGGGGAGACATGTGTTTTTTTTGTAAAAAAACAATACCCACTAGTTTTATTTTGATATAAATTGATTAGGATTTGATTATACTTTTAAATAGAAAACTTAGTTTTTGAATATCTGACAGGAATTCCGAAATATTTGGATGTAAAATGTAGGTGGGAAACGGGCGTTAGCGTTCTAAGTTCTTTTTTGAGCACATTGCAGGAATTCATTGGTATTTCAACTACCATAATATACAAGTAATGTGATACCACAGCTTTTAGAATAATGTTGATATTGTTGACAGGATATGTGTTTGGTGGTGATGTCCTTCGTCTATTTCATGGACACATGGACGAGTGCTTGGCTATTCCTGAAGCTGGGAGTGAAAATGAGTTCAGGTAATGAGCGTTTATTGTTAATACAGGTATTTATAAATTGCTATACTATTTTGTGTACTAAGAAGAAACGAACAACAAAGCTTTGAAAAACAGATTCAGATAAACAAATTTCCTTTCTATTTTTATTATGCAATGTAGTGTTATTTGATGTTTCAGTGCTGTAATGTATGAAACTGGAGCTGTCTGTAGCCATGCTCGATCTTTATGGAGGATAGAAATCATCAAAACAAAGTATTAAATTAATGCATTCAAGTATTTAACACTTGCATAAATATTCGATATTTTGATGCAAACTTAAGCAAAACTGAAACTCTTTTTTGTAGCTAGATCAGCTTCATGTACCTTATTTGATTCTTTCATTTTCATACTTTTATATCATCTTTTTTCATGTGGGCATTGAATATGAAGCTGGTACTTCATTTTTAACATACTGCTTTCTGTTACAGATGGTCAGGGGCTTTCATCCAGTGGGGACAGCAGTGCCGATTACGTCACGTGACATCAGGGAGGTACCTGGGCGTGACCCACGATAAACAGGTGATTACAGTTCACCGCAACAAAGCAGCAGAGAAAGCCGTCACCTTCTATCTCCTGCAGACCAAGGTAAAGCCAGGCATAGTTCTGTATAGGAATCATGTTGGGAAGTGAAACCAAGATGATGGTTATTGCATAAAAAGAATATTACTTGATTTATAGGATGAAAAGAAACAATTGGAAACATCGGAAGAAGAGGGGATGGGGAAGTCTGATATTAAGTACGGAGACACCATTGTGTTTATTCAGCATAGTGACACAGGACTGTGGCTCTCCTACCAAACAACGGAGGTCAAGAAGAAAGGGGTCGGCAAAGTCGAGGAAAAGAAGGTTAGTATTGGACACCTTATTTACCAAATAAATGTATTTCGCTTGCAGAAACATAAGCTAACACATTTTGATAAACACTATATCTGTAGAAAGAAAAGACTGGATGAACACTGTACATGTAGAAAATATTTTGGGGGTTCATGGATATATGAGCAAACACCAAAGATTTTTAAAGGCTGAATTTAAAGTAAATTAAATAATTAATTGCTTTACAATATGTTCCTTGGAGGGTCATTGTTCTTAGACAAATGTCAAGGGGTAGCTGATATATATTTTCTGAGCTACATTTGGGAACAAGAACTCCAAGGCCTTTTGTGGAAATGACACTGAATTTATTGTGGTTCTTGAAGTAATAATGAATAAATGGTTTCCACAAGTACACCTACGTGATCTATAATCATATACAATTATAATATTACTAAAACACTCATTTTCAACATTCACTCGTTAAATTCATCGTTAGTTAAATAATATTTAAATTACATATATTGATTAAAATAACTCACCAAGTATAAGAGCAATATGAACTTGTAGATAATAGTCGGGTTGAAAAGCTATGAAGCTGAGTATCAACCGTCTGTCTTGGGTGGCGTCATGATATTAAATCAAAGTTTGTGCTAAAAATTAGATTATACAAACGGACATGCACACTCACTCACTCAAACCCGAAAAACCAGTCTAACACACCCATTCATTCACTGATCCACCCGCCAAACGTAACCACGTGACCTCTCATACTACTATCATACTATGAATGATTGTATGAATAAATGAAGTGGCGTGAATGTAAACAAATGAACAATGGGAAATGAAAACATGAAATGTTGAAATAAATGAACTCAAATATGATAACTAATTAACTAAAATAATTAATCCTGTGACATTCTCCCCTGTCTGGAGAAAAAATGTCTCCTGACATTTTGCTTCAGATTAATTATGGACAACAATTCTGAAAACAATATAGCGACTGAAAATAATAAACATAAAACTATACATTTTCTGTGCCATTCTCTCTATGTCAGACATACCAAACTTCAACTGGCTGGTACCATTCTCTGTATCTTTGAGGTTTATTTCTCTCTCCCTAATAGACCTGCGTGGAATGAAAACATTAGTATCTGGGGCCAAAATTAAAAATATTTATGTTTCCCCTAACGCGACTGACCCAATTAAATCCCGCCGACTGAATTGTTTTTTTCATCACATTGAAAATACACTTCTTCTTTTTTTTATAAAGAAACCTTATTTTACCCAAAATTTTTTTAGAAGACCCACATCATTTTCGTTCTCCAATCATTCTGAAAGCCTCGATCATTAACATGGGCGAAATACTCGCTTAATGATCGGTAACTTTGCCGGAATTTCCTCTGAAAGAGAATGTGTTCTGATGAGTTCAAGATCATGTAAATTAACCCCAGAGACATTAAAATGATAATCATTTAATTCAATAGACGTTTCCACAGCCTCAGTTAACCCCTGTTGTGATTAATCGATTGTCTTATCTTTATGGGTATAAATACGAGTGAGGCAACATGAAGTCTACTGTGCATTGAAAATGTACAACCGATGTTTATTACTTTTAGTGTTGATGTCAGAATTAGTTAGTAACTTGTAATTAGTTAATAACTCTACCAAATTCATGCTAAACTAATTATTAAACAATATGCCTACAGTTATCTTAAAATTAAAATGATCCTCTACAAAATGGTTGTAATTGGGTCAAAAGGTTGGACTAATTCCTCCAAAATACACAGAAGTACAGAGACTGATTTTATTTGTCATTTAGCTAACACAATTCTGAAACATTTCATCTATAAAATGTATGAATACATCAAATAAATTAAATTTAATCGATTGGATAAGTTTTGAAAACTTTTAGAAGTTGTTTTAATTTTTATTAACTTGCTTAAAGTTTAATCCAATTTTAATCAAGGTTGGATCTGTGTATATCATCATTCCTGTAGGTTATGCTGTATCAGATATTTGAAAAAATTAAACAGTTCTCTTAACTTTGGCAAATTTCAAATCAACAAATACAAAAAAAGTTGGTTTTGGTTATGACTAAAATTTAGATGAAATTACGTGTAGGCCAAGTTACAAAAATCTTTAGTATCTTTTTCCTTGTCAAAGAAGAACATTCTCTGCAAGTGTAGTGATTTTGTGTAACCTTACTGTTGTAGAATCATTAAATATGACTTCACAAATATTTACATTTATTACATTACCTTAAGGTTATCAAATATTATTGTTTTAATATACTTTTAGACATTTTATATACCAAATTTTGAAAAAATAATCGATACTTTGAAGTAGGTACATTATGATCATTAAAATGATATTTAAATATTGGTTTACATGTACATCAACATACAAATGATAGTGAATGTACTCATGCACATCTAGTCATTGAATCAAACATGTTAAAATTTAAGATGAAGAATATCAAATTAAGAATCCGATATTAAATTTGGTGTACATTCCATCGGCACAAGTATTAAAATTTGTTTTACAACGTTATATTTTTTTAGTGTTGTAATTAATTAAAGAATTGATTTATTTTTTCCATTTTTAATTTATAATGTATTTTATATCGTGCTCTGACAGAAAAAAAAATTATTTACCTACCTACCTACCCAACTTCAAAATTTAGGGTCGGGTTAGGGGAAACATAGATATTTCTAATGATGGCCTGGCTACACATTATCATCTATATTTGGTAAAGACAAATTAGAATTACCGTAATGTATTGTGTATAATACGCACTCGTGTATAATACACACCCCCGAAAGTTGACCAAAAAATGGCGAAAAAACAGCAGGTCCTATGTATAACACGCACCCAAAAAATGGCGAAATCAACGGCCGCCATTTCCCCTAAAACTATCGATGTTTCATTATAATTTTATAATCCATGCGCAATTTCTTTAATTTTGTGATCGGAACATAGGCCTAGCACAGCGATGAAAATCGACGGCTGCCATTTTTCCAAATAACTATCGTTGTTCAATGATAATTTTATAACCCAAGCGCAATTACTGTAATTTCATGATCGGAACATGGTCCAAGCGATATAAGAGTCAAAGTTCTTACAATTATCAAAGAAAACATTTTATTGTTTATATTTACATCTTTCTTTTAACAAATTAATAAATTGATTGTAAAAAGTAAGTTAAATTAAATAAATTGATGTTGTGTACATCAGTACATTAGATAAAAGAAGCAGCCAAATTGTCTCCTATGGGAATCTGACATCATTATCATTATTTTTTGCAGTCCAGGATTTTTACGAGTTGAAGTATATCAACTCAGTATAGTCACTGCAAAGGGGTTTAATTCCCATCACTGGGTTAAGTGCCATTTTCGTATTGATGGTCAAACTAATACATCAATTATCAAAATGCAATGATATGAATCATGAAAGAATAGCTTCTTTTATCGGAGCTAAACATTTTTATCAACGTATTTTAATCAACAGAAAATCATGATTTTCTTTTTGTTAATTGATATCAATCCGCACAAGAATATAGGTTCAAGGAAAATCTGATGACACATTTCATATACTAAGGATACATTATTGTTGCCATCAATAAATTATATAAAACACATCAAGTATGTTTCTTCATAACCAAGAACATTTTTATTGACTGATAAAAATATCACTATAATTCAATTTGACGTATTTGCATGTAGTGATATCCGTGTTGTAATGGCTTTTATGCAGATGAGCTCAGCTCAGTGGTGGACGTTTAACGTTTTCCCCACACACGATTTGAAATTCAAGCACATGAATGCGTTTCATTACTTACACTTTATCAAAGGTGAAATGATTTTAGGGGGACAAAACAAAGAGTTGAAGCACAAGAGTTAAAAATAATCAAGAGATGGGGGGGGGGGGTCTATGTGATTTGTTCTTTTGTCGAGTTGAAGGTCAGTGTGGCCCTGCAACATGCACATCTGGAAATCTACGTGCCTGTTTTTATACGTCATAGATTAAAAATAGATTTGTGTGGTAGTTAATGTGGGACGATATATAGTTTTGAGCAGTGTTGATTAAGAAATAATATCATAAACATTATGGGTTTTTTTTACAAATCGGTTTGATAAACAGAGGCAAAAAACTATTTTACCTAGTCTAACGTTATAGAATGGCAGCTTGTAGTTACAATGGGGTGCATTTTGGACATGAGTAGAATTTTGTCAGTTTGTGTTTTTGGCTTTCTGGTGTAATGATTTGAATTCTATGTTAAGTATATTATATTTACATATCAATGTAGAATAACTTTAAATGCTATATAATAAAAACAACAAGACTGAAATCTACATGCCCCATTTATCGATTGGTCAGAAACTATGCAGCGACCTAAGAAAAATCACGGACTGCACAGAATATAATCATGAAGACGATTTTGGTGTTTCTTTTAGCTAACGTACTGATGTACATAAACAGTAATTTTGTAAATTTTACTTACCTTTTACAATCAATTTATTAATTTGTTAAAAAACATGCAAATACAGAGGGTTCCACTTAATCTGATCGCGGTTAAAGTGATTATTTGGTTAATATGATATAAAATCAAAACACCGATCCATTTGCTATATAAGCCTTTGTAATTTCTACTGATAATCTGATTGGGAAAAAATGTCATTTTCGGTTAATGTGATACGATTTCTGTCGGCCGATCAAAAAATCAAATAACGTTTTCACACCTCTTCCACCATGTCCACACCTCGTATATACCTCTCACTGTGTAAAAAGCTTGGCACGTGCCTAAAACTTGCAAATAACGGTGCTTCAGGGGATTAGTCACAGCTCAACGCACACAGATGGTCAGCTGGTCGATAGATGAAAGATACCGACATCGATAGTTCAGGACGATCACATTCCAGACGACTCTTGCCTGAGGGCAATTTTGATTGAAAGAAATTGAGAGTAAATAATATAGTGTTGCTTGTTTCTGATTATATACATGTATTCACGGATACAAACCATTTGATGAGCAATTATGGCAATTAGTTCGTGTGTATGTGTACGCGCACTTATGGAATTCGGCTTTGAACTGATGTCGCTTAAATTGTAACAATTAAACAATTTAAGTTTATAAACTAAGGTACAATGAGCTTTGAACACTAGTTACAACATGTCATATAAACGATACTTTAGCTTGTGCGTAATTATGCCGTTTCTATAAGTAACCTGAAATTTCCAATCACAAATCATGCGAGGACGAGGCAGACGAGACAGAGACTGTGGACATTGACGATGAACTTCCCACAAATGTAAATGGTGTCAACAAGTGCATGGAGTACGTGCAAATATTCGTGGAGGAAAACGGCTGTGACAACTATGCACTTCTAGAGCAATTTGAAATGATCGCCCTAAAGAAAAGGCAGTCCAGGATCACAGAGTTCATCGACTGGATTCCGTAAAAAATCGCTCGTGTACTGATATGTGACTGACAATCATATAATGATTTTATTTTGTAGTGCCCATAGAAAATGATTTTATTTTTAGTGCTGAATCAGAAATTCATAAAAAATAAAGTTGTTTTTCTTTCCGGAAAGATTTAGATTATACAGGATCATTCTATCTATAAACGCACTTCCGGTTTAAGATGGCGTCCAATACATCGTATGATTATGGATAAGAGCAATCACATGCAAGTAAATAATGATTTAATCTGTAAAACCAGTAAATAGCGATTAAAAATCCAATAAAAATACTTTGTAATTATTTTATTTTGATATTTATTACATTAAATCGTTAAAATAGAAGTGTGGTTGAAAATAATGCATATACATATATGTATAGGTTGTTTATATTTCATGATTTCCTTTATGAAATGCTAAAACTGGTTTATGTGATATTCGGTTAATCTGATAATATTTGCCTGACAAATGGACAATCAGATTAAGCGGAACCCTCTGTATAAACAATAAAATGCTTCTTGATGATTCATGTGGGTTATGAAGGTAGCGATCATTGTAGAAAAAAATTTCATAACCCACAAACGCGGAAAATGTATTTTTTCTGCTATGTCGCCAGCTTCATATCCCCCATGAATCACCAAAGAAAGCATTTTATTGTTTAAAGAGACAGTACGGTGCATCTTATCAAAAATCAGACTTGAAAAAATTTTCCGATCGGGTTCGGTATTTTTGTACTACTCATGAATGTACAAACTTTCAGAAAATTACAAAGTTTTTCATGCAATAAATCTAATTATTTCATTAAAATTAATAATTACGTATAACCTATCACTTAAATACATCGCAACGTGTTCGGGGTTCAGCCTTCTATACTATTACACATGCGTATTTACTGTAAACAAAACACATGCAGGGCACGCGAAGAATCTCCTGGACAGGTTTGTTGATAAAAATATATGTCTTTTCTACTTCTCATAGGTAATAACTGTTCAAAGTTTTAAAATAACCACAATTATTATTTTGTAAGCATGTATTTTTCATGTTTATCATAGGAGTTGCTACAACCTTAATTTATTTTTTTATAAATGAGGCCCCTTGAGGGGTTATTTGACATATTTATATCTATTCATTTTAAAATGAACCTAAATTGGTAAACCATTTATAAATTACCGAGTAAGTAAGAATGTGTTTCATTTAGGGAATCGCTTTAACCTCGTTTTCCATGATGACCATAGTGGGACGAAGATCTTGTAGTTTACTGTCAATCAAAGTCCACGTGGTACAAATAAGTAATATAAGATTATTCTGGTTTGTACTACCCTTGAATTTCCGGAAGCTCATAATTACGTTAATTAAGTATGTGAAAGGGATTTTCATGTATTTCAACTATTACAATAAACGTTATTTCTTATTTCCTAACCATACAATAGGTAAATCTTAAGTTATTCAGACATGTGTTTTTAGCTGTACTGTCTTTTTAAATATAACACAGGCACCTGACGTTTTTCTAAATGAAAAAAAATCCTTGTACTATAATATATAGTACAAGAATTTTAAAGAGAAAGGTTTAAAACGTCACATGCATGTGATTTATAAAACCTTTTAAAATCTTGTGTCTATATAGTTTTGTAAAAATGGTTTGAAATGTAATGTAAAAATGAAACAAGGTTTTGAAAAGAAGTATAATAACTTGAGGAATGACAGAAGAAGAGACCATCATTTGATCATTTTGCGGATTGCTCTCAGTGAAGTAGATACATGTTCAGATAAATCACAGGCAAAGACGTTATACATTTTTTTCATAATAAAAAATATTAACCTCTACTTAATAATAAGGTACATGTACCGGTATAGAGGGTATATATTTTTGTCCCCCGCCGCAACGTGGTGCGGGGACATAGAAATGCCGGGCGTCCGTCCGTGTGTCCGTGGGTCTGTGTGTCCGTGCGTCCGTGTGTCCGTCCGTCACACTTTTTTGTAAGCGCTCTCATGCCTACAAATTTTGACGGATTTTAATTAAATTTATACCAAATGTTTATACTACTATTACCTTGGTCAAGTTCGAAAATCTTTTTGTTGGAGTTATGGGACTTTGACCACAATATTGACTCCGTTTTATCCAAAAATTGACCTTGTAAGCGCTCTCATGCGTTACTTAAATGTGGCCGATTGAATGAATTAACATTATTTGTGTTGATCGCCATAACAATACATACCAATACTGTTTAAAGCTGCATGGTCTAATTTTTTGGCTACTACAGTATCAAATAATTGTCCATGCAAACCAATTATCTTAATTTTGTTTTGCCAGAACTCACATTTACACTTGATGTCAAAGTCGTAATACAATCAACCCCGCCTCGACGTCAGGGCAAATTTTAATATGAGGCAAAATAACGCGATACCCTTTTTATGACGTTTGTTGTGTAAAAAAAAATTTCATCATTTTTTATTCATTAAAATATGGCTTAATTGACCAGGAAAACTACCGCAATGTCTGTTATTATACACATACTTAGCATAACCATCGTTTAAAAGCGTACACAAAATCTGATAATAAAATCGGACCATGCACCTTTAGAAAAGGTGTTGTTCTGTTTTTCTGTTTTTGTATGCGTAATTTGCAGTCTTAACAATAAGTGAAACTCATATTTATTGCCTTTTTATGTTATGACAACTGTTTTAGTCAGTTCTGGGCAAAAACAAACCAGTTCAATATATGTTTACATTTTGACCCTCAAATGTACAAGATGGCCGAACATATCCCTCTATATAATAATACTAATAATACTATTATCAACAAAGGACAGCAACATTTGACGGAAATTCATACCAACAAAACACATATGCAAACAATAACAAGACTCAAGAAATAAAAACTCTGTATCGTGCTTCTAACTCAATATATGACTTAAATTTTGGCAAGACATTAAAAATACCCCAATTAACCATTCTGAACATAAAGAAAAAGGAAAAATGAAATTTAAAGTCCCTTAAGGTACTTCACTACACCGAGACTTATACTTTTTAAAACACTACGTCACAAGATGGCGATTTAAATGTTTTGTTAAACTGTTTGTATCAATCGATTCAGATGTATATCGTCATAGCTCAGTGGTTAAACTATCAGACTTGTGAACCGCATGTCATGAGTTCGAATCCACCTGGGCCTTTTGTTTATGTTTACTGAATGAAATTTTTGAAAACACCATTTTTTATCTAAAATTGCATTATAATTACTTATTTAAAGATGATCTTTCACGATTCATGATTTTTTATCTTTGATATGTTATGGCCTAGTATGATAAGATATCTATATACTTTATTAATTATTTATTTCAAATTCTGCTTATTGAGAACAGAAAAGGGGCAATAAATGTCTGATTCCTGAAGCATCAACTCGTGTCAGTACTTTCAGTACTTTGATTTGTAGGTTGCTGTAGGTTTTGACTAATCAATAAACGGGGAGTCAATATCAGTCCTGTTAGTTTCTATAGAGCTATGAATTGACTTAAGTTTCCGTATGAAATAGAGGGGATTCTTTTCAGTATATGTATATATTATTATATAAATTTTTCAAATTCCAGGCTGTGATGCTTGTGGAGGGACACATGGATGATGGTTTCACATTCTCTAGGGCTCAAGAGGAGGAGTCCAGGTCTGCCAGGGTCATACGCAAGTGTCAGTCCATCTTCCACCGCTTCAACAAGTAAGTTTCATTGATAGACCTAAGGGTGTTTACAAATATGAAACGTTGTAAAATTGTGCTATGGATTTTACTTTAATTTAATTACAGTTTCATACACAAATTAATTACAGTGTCCTTGATACATTGAAAACAGAGGGTAGAACTGGAATTGCTTGGTCCAGGATAACTCTTTCAGAGGTCCTAAAATGTTTGGAAGATATGATTGAATACTTTGCTCAACCAGACAAAAATGAAGGTATATATTCCTGATTATTTTGTGATCATTATGTTGAGACAGGTAAGATCAGTCATGGACTTAAAGGGGCATGGTTATGATTTTGGTAAAATTCTTTTTTCTGTTTTTATTATACACAATGCTTTAGGAAAGCATTTTTAATAATCAATGAAATTTGAGAGTCAGTCATAGAGCTATAAGCAAGATTCAGGGCTCACAATTCTTTGTCATGTAAACAAGGCTCGTGCCCTGTTTTTGTTGACATAGTTTCAATTTACCTGTAAAAAATATTTTTCAAGCTGATTTGTCTATCTTCTTGTTCATTTTAGGCATAAACGGTTCCTAATTGTTCAACACATTCATTTTAAGTCAAAAACTTGAATTTTCACTTCAACATTTTAAAAAGTGTAAACAAAAGGGTTGTTTACATAGCAAGCTCTGTAACTTGCTTAAAACTCAAGGAATGGCACTCATATTTTGGTTGCCTATTAAAAATGCCTTACTGAAGCATTGTAATTATTAAAATCGGAAAAAATAATTTTTGACCAAAATTGTGACCATGCCCCTTTAATGAAAATATTTGTCTTATTTTTTTAAAACAGAACATGAAGAAAAACAGAATAAGCTGAGAGCTCTTCGTAATCGACAGGACTTATTCCAAGAGGAGGTAGGGGATTGCAGTGTAATAAAAATGATTGATTTACATGTGTATTTTTCTATTTGTAGGGAAGGTAAATTCTGTGTAAAACAGAGTGACAATATTTAAAATACTCATACACAGGTTCATGTATGCAAGATGAAAAATGATGTTATGCTGTTGTACATCTTGATTTAGGGAATGATTGCTCTGATCTTGGAGACAATTGACAAGTTTAGTCAGTACAAGAGTCCTCGACATTTTGCTCACTATGCAGGAGAGGAGGCTGCCAGTACCTATGAAGACATTGCCAGTTATCTCTACCTTCTTCTTGGTATGCTCACTTTTTAATCTGCCTTAAGTTTGATATTATGCCTTAAAGTTTCCTTCACTCCCTTCAGTAAAGTTTTACAGAGGTGTTATTAAATACGTGTAACATTTTTGGGGGTCTCTAGCTGCCATGATTCAGGGAAACCGTGCCAACTGTGCCCAGTTTGCTCAGTCCTACCGCCTTGACTGGCTGGTGAGGAGACTGGAGGGGCAGCAGTCCTCCAAGGGAGTGCTGGACGTACTGCACTGTGTCCTCATTGACAGCCCCGAGGCCCTCAACATGATCAAGGAGAAACATATCATCACCATTATATCGCTCATAGACCGTCATGGACGTGACCCCAAGGTTAGAAGAATATCAGCGCTGTTTTTGTTTTGTATATGTAACAAACAAGTATGGTATATGTACTTCGTTTATTAACTATTGTTATTATTATGGTGACGCTCCTACAAAACATAATACATATATAAACCTCACAATCATAAAGCATCACAATAAATTCAATTACTATAATGACACACATCAATTACAATATATTGTTTTTCTACTTTATCTTATATTTAATAAATGATGTCATAAAAAGAAATAACCCTATTACAATATTGAATACTGCAATGTTGCAGATTAAAAATATACTCTGACAATATGTAATGCCATGATCAATAATTACTCAAGTACACAAGTACCTACCCTAAATAAGGGTGAAAGGAACTGTATATACACAACTGTACAATTACATGTACTGGTAGGTAATAACTGAAACAAACCATTTAGACATGTAACTATGCAAAATATGTATGTTAATAATTGTATAAAAATATACAATTTAAACTTTGTAAACGTTCTTAATAATTTCAACATATACTCTCATCTGTGATACAATGATTACTTTGATACAATTACTGATAAAAACTATCTTTACATTCAATACAATATAGTAGCAGTACAATTATTTTACTTACAAAAGTTTTCTCAACTCACAACTGGCCTCAGCAATGGTCACAAACAAAATGGCTATTTTTCGAAATTTATAATCTCAATGATAATTGAAAATTTAACAAAATCAATTTCTTTATAAAATAACTTTAAAAAAAAACTATTGATATCAGTTCACTATATGAAAAGTACATTACATTGTCATTATAAAAAAAATACTAATTCACATAAATGTTAAAAATGTTCAAACCATTTTCCTATAGATTAACTTTATTGTTATTATGATGTAATAAAAAAAACACATCTTGTTACATAATTGTCCGTAGCCTACTGGATAAGACAATGGTCATCATTTTCAGCGGCCATGGTTCAATCCTCAGTGGAACCTTTTTTTTTATTTGAATTTTTTTTTTAAACTTATATATGAAATATTAATAAAACATAGGATATACAATTCTTCATCTCACATATATATAGGATTGCAAAAGATTTTGGTTTTTTATTTTGACTTTTTTAATGTTTTTAAAGGTTCTTGATGTTTTGCGGTCACTTTGTGTTGGAAATGGAGTTGCTGTAAGAACAAATCAAAATCTAATCTGTGATAACCTTTTACCGGGGAAGGACTTACTGCTGCAGACCAGTCTTATCAACCATGTGTCAAGGTGCAACTTTAAGAAAATATTTATCCCCTCGCGCAACTTGTTGAGAAGGGGATATAGCATCGCTACCGTGCGTGTGTGTGTTCGTATGTATGTATGTATGTATGTATGTATGTATGTATGTATGTGTGTGTGTGTGTGTGTGTGTGTGTGTGTGTGTGTGTGTGTGCACTCCATTTCAATTTTCTAGTAAATTAAAAAAAAACCTTCCAATAGAATTTCCTCAACCTTTGCACAAATATGCCTCATTGTAAAAGATTAAAACAAATGCAATGTCATATTAATTGGTCAAATTTTTATGCAAAAACTTAGATAAAATTACACCATTGTAAAGGAGGGGGGCATACATTATGACAAAATTCGTTTAAAACTTAAAATATTTATCATAGATTGCACACTTCTGTAAAATAACAAATAAAAAATGCATGTGCCTTTCCAAACCATTAATACTATTACAAATTATTATTTCATTAAATCAATGTCATAATCAACTTTGTATACGAGTTATCAATGGAAATTTCTGAGGAAGAGTTATCAATCACCCAGAGCGAAAGTAGCTTGACAGAACAACGTTACATTGAGTTAATAGAGTTAATAGCTTAATGTGTTTGAATGTTTGTTATTATCCCCTCGCGCAACTTGTTGCGAGGGGGATATAGCATCGCTGCTGTGCGTGTGTGTGTGTGTACGTATGTATGTCCATTTTAGCCTTTTAAGCAAGATTCAAAGAAAACCCTCGCATGCAAGTTATCAAACTTTGTACACTTCATTAGCATGCTAGAAGGACAAACCCTATTTATTTTCAAGGAATTCAGTTGCATAGATTAGAAAATTTATGTACAATTTCCTTTGTGAAGGTATTCATTTTAAATGGACAACTTGATATTTTGTTGAATGTAAGACTTGTTAAGGTAAGAAGCTAAGGAAATGTTTTTGAGAAATGGGGATTTGGAAGGATGTCCAAAATGAAAAACTGAAGCAAGCAGGAGATAAAGTTTATCCTAGTTTAATCAAACCAAGCAACCATCCGAGCCGAATTTTGAGCTATATTGAACGAATTACTCAGAGAAGAACAGGTTCATAATTCAGAAGAGACTTTGACGAATATCATCAACATGATTAATGGGAATTTATTCATGTAAATTGCTGAAGATATGTTAATATTTTAAACATATTTGGGTTAAAATTACGACATGTTATCTCGAATTTTCTCATAGAGTTGACAATAAATCGCCAGATCTTAGCTACGTTTCATTTTCAATATCAAACTTAAATTTTCCTACACTAATTGTCTAAATGCATAATGTATGTCACTGGATAAAGAAAATTTGTAAAACTTTATTGCTAAAGTTTAACACGTTTGAGGTGTGATTTCGCTACAGTACCCGCAACGTTTTTTTTTACAAAATAAACGATAGGATAGGATTCACGCACGATAGGATAGAATCAACGCACGATAGAACAATGTGGAAGAATAGGATTAACGCACGATAGAACAGTTTATACGCACGATAGGATAGGATTGATACACGATAGGAAAGGATAAACGATGTTCATGATAAACGTATAAATGATCTTCACGAACAAACTGATAATGGCAAAATTTGAGGAAGAACAAGTACAAATAAAGATTTACGTGGAATTTCTTTTAAGTAACAATTGCCGAGCTGCATAATTTATAGAATTTATAAAAATGACCAGTGTATTTTTTTAAAACGGAAATTATGAGGTTTAATGATCATTAAATTTGTTTTCATTACCGAACACCTTAGCCGATTGCCGCGAATATTTCAGCCCCGGATCAAATCGCACGGAAAATAGCGGGTTTAATTATATAAATCCAACTCTTGTTTAAAGTAAATATAAAATCCATCATAAATACATTTTTTTCTGTGTAAGAAAATGATGCATTAAAAACGATTACAGACAAGTTAAATAAATATTTACGCAGATACACTTTCCGCGTAAGATTTTTTAACATTGATTTCATTACCATACATCCTAGCTGATTGCCGAGAACATTTCAGCCTGAAATCAAATATCACACGAAAAATAACAGGATCAATTAAAATACACCTCGGGTTTTAATTAAATATAAATTATATCATAAATACTTTATATTTGTTTCTGTAAAATATGATGCAAAAAAATTATATTGCATAAATTAAAGTTAATGTTTACGCTACAATTCTTGTTCGATAAATATTCGTATACTGTGCACCGAACGAATCGAAACTTATTAAAAAATTTACTTGCTTATGAAAAGGCACGAAACGATTAACACGATAGGATAAACGGAAGAATTGTTGAAATTAAACGATAAACCTGGTAGGATTAACGCACGATAGGATAAGATTAACGCACAATAGAACAGTATACACGCACGATAGGATAGAATTAACGCACGATAGAACAGTTTATACGCACGATACGATAGGATTGATACACGATACGATAGGATTATAGGATTGTAAAAAATAACGTTGCGGGTACTGTAGCAATGGGAGTAATACTGTACAACCACGTAAATGCACCCATCCCCCATGGATGTACCCCAGAGCCTGCATGGGGATTGGAATTCAAATTGGTTTTTAACAAGTTCAAATTTTGGTCTCTTCAATTACATGTTTATTCCTAAATAAGGCATTTCCCCAAACATTATTTCCATTTCGTGAGGGGATGCTCCGCTTTGCGGTGCCCTTGTTTAGATCTTTATATGAATGTAATATGAAAAGTGTATTTTCCTGAACCCAAAAATTACTTTGTAATTAAAGCTGATGTTTAATTGGGAATTTGTGATTACCAACACATTCATCTTATTGAAATATAAATCTGATAGCAAAAGTACATACCGTATATAATATTGTAAGCAATGAATTTTGTTGCAGCATAAGGCCAAATATTTATGTTGGGGTGAAAGAAGGATCTTCCATGTACAAAAAGTGGTATTTTGAGGTAGTTGTCACTCAGTTTGAGGCAGCCAATCACCTTCCACCAACAATGAGAGTGGGTTGGGCCAACACTGAAGGCTTTATTCCATATCCAGGAGGGGGAGAACACAGGGGAGGCAATGGCATTGGAGATGATCTGTACTCGTATGCTTATGATGGAGTCAACTTGTGGACAGGTCAGTTTACGTGCACACATATGTCAGAAAATACCAGTAAGTAATTTGTAACACCAATTTATGTTAAACATATTCTTCTGAAAACAGGGGGTAAGAAAAAGGCTGTAAGAAATTCAGATGAAACATTTAAACCTGGCGACATTGTTGGATGTGGCCTTGACCTGACCATCCCTCAGATCACCTTCTCCGTCAATGGCAAGCAAGTGCTGGGATTCTTCAAGGACTGCAATCTGACTGGCTTGTTCTTTCCTGTTATTTCCATGTCTGCCAGAGTTGGGTTTGTTGAATTTTTTATATGTCAGCATCAATACTAATACATAGATACATGTATATAGCTGTTCATAATTATAGTCTAAACTGTTTGGTTAAGGTTGAACAAGATTTTCCAGTTGATCTCTTAGGTTACATCAGTTTAAAGCAATATGAGCTGCAATTTTCATGTTGAATTTTTTTTTTTAAAGAAAATGTTATTTTCTACTAAAATGACAAAATTATCATGGTTTTTAAATTTTTGTTAGGTCTGATTTTGTGGGAAAAGCTATTAAGAAGCCTTAATAGGAGCAAATTTGAATTATTGTCGTCCTGTACAAAAACTGATATGCTTTATATTCCTTATAAGTGAAATCTTTCTCCTTACAAGAATTAATGATTTTTACAAATCTTATTTATCATAAAAGTTTAAGTTACAGGCAGAATTATCATACTAGCAGGTTTTTGCAGCAAAGTAAAGTTCTAAAAAATACAGCTCATATTGCTTTAAGGAATCTGATCCATATTAGGACCTAATTATTCTAACCTTGAATATCAATCATGTATCATATACTCTTATATTAATTCAAAGCATTTTAGAATAGAAAAAAACTAACCGAGAGAAATTTTCATAAATATCATTAACTAAGCAGTAATTAATGAATGAAGATTGCATTAAGGTCTTTGAGGACAAGCACATTTTTTAAAATAAAAAAGTAAATACTAAGAGTATCAATAAATGCTCTGGTGGAAAGATGCATTTAATCATTAGGAATAGGAAAGCTTTTTAAGAATTAAATTTCATAGATTAAAGCAAAGGGGACAACTCTTCGATAACAGGAAAAGGTCAATTATTAGGACACATTCCACTCTTAAATACTGATACTTAAACATGAAAAGTATGTACAAGTATACTGAGTATTATGCCCTATACATATCTGTCATGCATCCCAATTCATTGAACATGGGCTATTATGGATCGGATACCTTAAGGATAGCAATTTTAAGATGATTAATTATGTTAAATAATTTTTGTTACAGTTGTCGCTTTATGCTGGGTGGGGAGCACGGTAAGCTGAAGCACGGCCCGCCCCAGGGTCACTCTGCGGTGGTGGAGTCCCTGATGCCCAAGGACAGGCTCAGACTAGAGCCCTGCTTCATGTTTGGAGAGGCGTCCAAGAACATCCTGAGTGGACCAACCGAGATCACTGACTATGTTCCCTTTGTGCCAAAAGCTATTGATACAGCAAATGTAAATATATATACATGTAGCTGTCTTAATTTCATATTGTAGATTATTTTTGTGTTATTGCACAGTTTGTATGGTGCATCAATATACTTGCATTTATACAGATCCAGTTACCAATCTACATAGAGAAAGTGAGAGATCGACTAGCTGAAAACCTGCATGAGATCTGGGCTATGAGCAAGATTGAGCAGGGCTGGAAACTCGGAGAAATCCGAGATGATCAAAGGAAAACCAATCCATCCCTCACAAACTTTGAGAAACTTCCAAAATCAGAAAAGAAATATGTGGTGACTGTAGCATATGAAACACTTAGGCAAGAATGTTACTTTGATATTCAAGCACTGCAATATACATAACTGTATATAAACTCACGCTTGTTTGATAAAAGGAGACTTTGCAATGAAGTTTGTACATACAGTGCATCAGATGTGTAAACTCAATTTCTATGTAATTTTTTTTAGAACTTTGCTTGCAATTGGTTACCACATATCAATGGATGCACAAAAGAAAGAAAACAATAGACTGAAAATGATCAAACTTGGAAACGAGTGAGTAGTTACTGTATTCAGAATTAGTTTTGCTGTATGTTATAACACCTAATCACACTTCTCAAAGAAAAGTCTCATTTTAAATTCATTTAAACAAAATTATTTTGAAAAAATATTTGAAATAAGCCTAACTTTAAAGTCACAATTCATCATTTATGATTTGGTTTCAACTGCATTTGGTAATATTGTCAAGGAATGTGTATTATGGTATATCACACTTGTAGACAATGCAATAATACACATTCACAGTCCTGCCATTCATTTTATTGTGAAGAGTGAAATAAATGTGAAATTGTTAGAGATAATAATCAATCATACTTTTGTATTTCTGATAACTTTACTGAAATCTTCCCTTTTGGTAATAGCTTCCTTCAAAGCAATGGGTACAAGCCAACCCCCCTGGACCTGTCAACTGTTCAGATGAGTGAGGTCCTAGAGGACCTCGTGGACATGCTGGCAGAGAACACTCACAATGTGTGGGCCAAGGACAGGATCAAAAATGGCTGGACCTACGGCTTGTTTGAGGTGTGTAACTAATCTTTCTTTGTTACTCAAACATACAGTGTAAGTCCTTTGTTGTTTAAATCCTTTAGGAAAGGGATGATAATTCAAAATTATTGTACATGAAGTTTTTTTAAATCACTGATTTGAATTATAGGATGCTGCAAACAAGAGAAGTCCATTCTTAGTGCCATACAGTAGAGTCGATGAAAAAATAAAAAAAGCAAACAGGTAAAGTAATGTTATCTTCGATGATTATTTAGAATGGAAATTAAGAGTTTGTATTTTAAAGCAAGTTATTTTATATGTTGAAGATATACTTGATTGTAGGGAAGAAGCCAACCAAATTGTGAAGACATTGCTGGCTTATGGTTATAATTTGGAACCACCGACCAGTGAAATGGGAGAAAGCTCTCTCAGAGGTAAGGAGATGAAATTATTCAATATTAGAAGTCCAACAGATCATTCCATGCAGTATTACATTGTGCATTGTAATTGGTTGACACTGAAGACTTTAATTTAGTTTATGCATGTGCATGTATATTGTATGATTTTAGCTTATATAAGTGAGAAGGCAGAAATGCTCACCAAAACAAGGACATACCGTGCTGAAACTACCTATGGAGTGACATCTGGGAAATGGTCAGATATGCTTTATTGTAATATTCTATTCTTTTATTTTCACTTTGATTTTCCTAGCATGAAATGAATATTTTGTCTTTATTTACATTGTAGGTATTATGAATTTGAGGTCATTACTGCAGAATTCATGAAAGTTGGCTGGGCAAAGATATCCCTGGATCCAAGCACAGAACTAGGCTTGGATGGCAACTCCTATGCATTTGATGGTTTTGGTGTATGTATTTGGGCTTTGTAAATTCATTTTTTCACTCTTATCATCATTGCCTGAAGGATCAACTAATGCTCACAAACTGATAATTGTTTAATGTTAATTCAGGGAAGAAAATGGAACCATGGAGCAGAACCTTATGGCAAACAGTGGAGGAGTGGGGATGTCATCGGCTGTATGCTTGACCTGAACGACAAAACCATAAGTAAGTGCTGCACCAGCTGAACCTTGTTCTCATCCATCATTGGTCCTCTTTTTCTCTAATATTGACTTCTGGTTGTGATTTATTATCTGTACATGAGTAAAGAGCTAGCAATTGTTTTGTGACAGCCTTTTCTCTGAATGGTGAGCTGATGATGGACTCCATGGGTCAGGAGATAGCTTTCCGTGGGGTGGAGACAGGTGAGCCCTACGTTCCTGCTGTCACCCTCAGCTGTCACCAACAGTGTAAACTCAACCTGGGTCAGGATGTAAACACCCTTAAGTTTTTTACTTGCTGTGGGCTCCAGGAAGGATATGAACCATTTTGTGTGTATGTATAATTTGCATCATTATCTAAATAGCCAATGTTCTTTTCAAGATTTGATGCAGTATTTTCTCCCTTTAACCTTACATGGCCAATCTAAGATACTTGTTCAAGAACATTGTAGTTTCATTTAATCATCAAGGATTGCAATTAATTGTAGTAATTCTGTATTTATAAAATTGTGTACAACCATTACCTGTTTTTACAGTAACATGACCCGTCCGATGACTTTGTGGTATGGGAAAGAGCTGGCTCTGTTTGGAGACATCGGGGAGGACCACCCCAGTCTTCGGGTCCAGAGAGTCCCTGGGGCGTAAGTAATATTGTAATTGTATACATGGCAATAAATGTATTCACTTTCCATGTTGATACTAGTACTATCAATGAATGCTGATGTATCCACATTAAACTACTCCATTATTTTTGGAATCAGGAAAAATGTCACACCTTGTTTGAAAGTGTTATCAAAAACCTTTGGAACATTGGAGAAGGTTCACTTGGAGTACCTTCGTCTTGGACTTCCAGTGATCTGCAAAGATGAATTTGGTGTAAGGTACGTGTCAGTATACGGAGAGTAAAGTTTTCTTAACAACACTCTATTATATAGCTTCATATATATGTGGTAATCAAAGTTTTAAAGGGGCATGGTCACGATTTTGGTCAAAAATTATTTTTCTGATTTTAATATTAACAATGCCTCAGTAAGGCATTTTAAATAGGCAACCGAAATATGAGTGTCATTTGTTGAGCTATAAGTGAGTTACAGAGCTTGAAATTCTTTGCTTTGTAAACAAAGCATTTGTTTACATTTTGAACGATGTAGTAAAAATTCAAGGTTTAGACCTAAATTGAATCGGTTAAATGTTAGGAATGTTTATCTATGCTTAAAATGAATATAATGATAGAAAAATAAGCTGGAAAAAGATTTTTTACTGTATATTGAACCTATGTAAACAAAATCAGGGCACGAGCCTTGTTTACATGACAAAGAATTGTGAGCCCTATATCTTGCTTATAACTATGGATGACTCTCAAATTTTATTTGATCATTAGAAATGCAATTCTAAACCATTGTAAATAATAACAGTTTTAAAAAAAAAGTTTTTATAATGACAGGTCTGCAACCTATCCGACTGCCTATGAAAAACGGATGAACCTGGAAAATATCCGGAGGCATGAGATGGACATCCAGGAAGAGAGTGGATACTCGGTGAACGATCTAGACACAACCATAGAGAACGGGTCCCTGGACAACAGCAGGATCCTGACAGGTAGGGCCCTGTACTCAGACAGAGAGGAGGATGTACCTTAAGCTTGCTAGAAACAATCTATTGATTATAATTACACTCAAAGCAGCTTAGATAGCACTATAGATACTTATCAAGAGTGGAAAGTAGAATAGAGCGATTTTTGACTAACAGTAAACTTATTTAGAGGCATACATGCCATTATCAGCATATTAAAGGCAAAATATAAAATTAAAAGCTGTGTATAAAATATAGGGGATGAAAGCTAGGTGCTGCATGTTTACATTAGAATTGATTAGCTGAGTTTTGAGCATGGACTTGGAATGGCATGATTTTTACACAGCAGATACTAAACAAGCAAGCAGTCCCTCCAACAGTGGCCCCAGTGAGCTGACCCAGCCAGAAGCCACCCCCATTACTCCAGTAAATGGGGAAGCCTCCATACGTAAGTCTGGTTTGAAGTCACCTGTTGTTTCCCATCCAGGTAATTCACCCAATGTGTTAACCCATTACATGTAAGCAGTACCTGTAAGATAATTGTTTTTAATTTGTACATGAAACATGATTTTCTTATAAATAAAAGTTTGACTAGAAAAAGGCAAACATAAACACACCCACACAAAAGCTAACAGGTGTTTTTAGAAATGAAATATAAATGAAATATGATTAAAGTAGCATGTGCATCTGGCATGAGGGTTAACAGATTTTATATTGTTCGTTACAGTTCATAATGGTTTCTTTTGGTAGAAAATCAGAATGCAATCAATTTCAATATGTATGTAGTAGTTTTGATTTTTTTTATAACACAGTTTTCTAATATTTATATACCTGACAGTTTCAACAGTTTATTATTACATAGGCAATTCAAAAACTTACTTTAGGTAATTCAATTTTAAGTATTTTTCATAATTTATAGTTCACATGTTTTGGAAAACAGGAAATAGTATCCCTGTTATCACTCTTGCCTTGCTATATAAGTTAGCTAGTATCTGGTTGCTACGTGTAAGTCAGTCTTCTTTCTTTGGATTTCATTGGGTTTAAATTAGTGAATAGAATCCTGGTAAGGGATTGACTACCTTATGGTAGGCTTCCATTTCTGTTCTTAGCACATAAACCTCGTGGTTTTAAAGCTCTGAGTAGATTTTTTTTATTAGCGTAGGTAAAGCATGATTTTTGGTTAAGTTAGGAAGTTAGGGCTTAATTATTTCAGATCTCTAAAGTTTAACAGTATTTTATTTAGGTTTTCAAATGTAAGCTTTTTCCCTTACTGAGTCCTGGTTTAAGGTGTTGTAGATAACAGTATTATAAGGAAGGTTCTCTTATTACTCTTATTATATAAAGACTTATGTTTTCATAAAGGTAAATTTTTAGGTAGCTTCTATTTTTATATTTTATGGTGGCCCAGTATATAGGGACATATTTTGATATTTGGCAATTATTTGACATTTTTGAATTTTCTTATCATTTTATTTTTAGATTAATTGTAGAATTGAATTGAATTATTAAGTATCCATTGTAATATGACTTCAGTATAAATTCAGATTATACCTATTTTCATAGTAATTTTCACTTTTAGTACTTCTGTTTGTTAATTACCAATTTTCCTATCATTAAATCTTTTTGCTATCTTTGACTTAAATCAAATTTATAAACATTATTAAATTGTGTTAAATCTTACTGGTGTTTTCATTTCAAGTGTTGACCATAGTTCAGGAATCCCCTTACATGGGTTGATTTTTAACTGAGCCATTATTTGACATTAGGGTTACTTCTATCACAAGAGTTATTGCCCTAATTGTACTGGTTCTGGTTATATATATAATTTTCAGTAAAAGTTGATATTCTTTCAATAATATTTTAGTAAATGGATTATCATTTTATTGTGATCATACATTTCTAGATGAAGATGATGAAGAATATGCAGATGAAATGATGAATGGTGACACAGAATTTAGAAAATGTGAGTTTAAAGGGAGAGAACTTGTAAAACATATTAGTAAATGTACATATTAATCATTATGTCCATGTTACCGTCAAAGTTATTTCACAAATGATTATACAAACGAGTTATTGTAATTCTTTTGTGTTGGAGAATTTTGAATGTGTGAGTGAGAAAGTGAAAGATGCATGTGTTCCTTTTCTTATAAGTGTGTGCAAGGAGGTATGTAGAGATATATAAATTATGTGTAAACATGAAATATTGTTATGATTTAATTCAGTAATGTTTATATTAATGCACAGTATTAGTTATATGCTTTGTTTAAATACAGTTTCATGTATTGATTCATGTTTAATAAACCTTCATATAGTATGAACTCCGCTCCTTTATTTAGTAATAGTGAATTATTCGTCAGGAACGCATTCCTACCGAAACAATGTAAGTCCTTATTTAGCAAAGTTATCTGAGATATAAGGTGTGGAATTCTTATCTTCTTAGCTGGTTATTCAGAAGACACAGAATTCAGCCAGACCACTGCAAGTGACAGAAGAAAGAAATATCTGGACAAGAGCGGTCGCCATTCCTTGGATGATTCCTCACAAGACAAGATGTCTACCTCCAGAATCAAGCCGGCCTCTAGTGAGTCGCGCCTCAGTGGCTCAGACAAACCAAGCCTGAATGTCCCTGAGGGCAAGAGGTCCTCCTCCAGACTGTCTCTACTGGGAGACAAACTGATGGACACTGCTAAATCTATTGGAGACAAGAAAACAAAGACAGGGCGCTCACCATTTCCTAGCATCTTTAAGAAAAACAAGGGGGTAGACATACCTTCACAAGACGGCAAGAGAACCAGGAGTGTGGAATACGGAAGCATTGACAGACGTGTGGATCATGGCAAGAGTCAAAGAGACCAACAGAGGCAGCCCAATAAATCAGCGACGCTACCCATGTCAAGGATGGCTAAATCATTGGACAGTGAAACAGGGAGCTCAACACAGGCACCTGTGATTAACATTGAGGCACCCAGAGGGATGATTCCATATGAGTTTCAGGATGCCATCGGTAGAAGGCGCCACAGCGAGGGATCTGATGCAGAAATCTCGGATGCTGAGCTGAGTGAGCTGCAAGCAATGGCTGATATGATTGACGAATATCACTACGCAGTGAGGATTTTACCTGGACAGGACCCTGCACAGGTGTTTGTTGGATGGGTGACTCCAGGTTTCCACTTCAGCGAAACAACATTTGACATGAAGAAAACCAGACACGTTGTTTTAACTACTCTAGAATCTGATTACAACTTGAAGCAAAGGTGAGAAGTTACAAGTACAGTTAAAATTGCTGTCAATGTCTTACTTTGGTTATATACATGTATCAAATGCATTGTTTTATTCTATTCCATTGACTGTAATGCTAAATTTGGTTTAAATTGATTTTCAGTGTGAGTAGGAAGAACTGTTACATGGTTTCAGCCGGAGACCTTCAGCAAAGGTACGCAGGTCTGAGCCAGGAGAGCTCAGGTAAGCGGGCCTCCCCGGGGTTTGTAGTGGGCTGCTTCATTGACACCAGCACTGGACTCTTGTCCTTCACAGTCAACAGCAAGGAGGTGGCCAACAAGTACCAGGTGGAGCCAGGCACTCGCCTGTTTCCTGCTGTCATCTGCGAACCAACGAGCAAAGAAATGCTGCAGTTTGAACTGGGACACACAAAGGTGGTCAAATTTCATACAGTAAAATTGTTCAAAAATACAGATTCCAAATATTTGTAGTTGAAATGAAAAAGATGTAGTAGAATATATGTACTTCTTCTAATGCAAGTTTGTTTGGTTTCACAGTACACTTTGCCCCTGTCAGCAGCAGTATTCAGGGGACCTAAGCAGGTGATCCCTGCCTGTCCCCCCCGGCTGGATGTACAGGTCTTAAACCAAAGCTGCTGGGGTCGAGTGCCATCCAACACCCTCAAGATACACACTCTGAAAATGTCAGAAACTAAAGGCTGGAGCATGCTCTGTGACAATGCTGGTAAATATTGAAAGCTCAATAAAGATTTAAATTATAGCGCACAGCGCCAGCGCAAAGCAAGCTCTACCGGCAAGGCGTGTGTGAATAGAAAATTCGGACTAGTTGCACATTCATTCAACGGATTTTTTTCGTGTCAGTAAATCAGACCAGTAATGCATTGTTTTAATCGTCCCAGTAGTTCCCTGTAATCATGGCAATTTTTATCACTTCACACTCTCACGAGAATCAGCAAGACAATAAAAACAAAAATGATGTATACGGCATACAGTCAATGTTACCTCTAAAGTCAACCTCAGTACACTCTCAATCAGAAATGATCGAGTGATGTCACAAAGGTTTACACATTTATCCAATAGATTTTTTCGGTGTCAGTAAATTTTGACCCACAATTCATAGTACCAATGGTTTCCAACCTCACGTTCTCGCAAGAATCAAAGTAAAACTTTTGAGAAGCAATATAAGATGTGTAATTTTAAGAACATCATGTTTTTGAAGTAAATAAAACAGTATTTTCGCGTACTTTTATTTTGTCAAGGGAGTTTTAAAGAGCCAGTTGACACTTAACCAATGTGAACTTTGATGTCACAATAAGGGGAAATTACTCTAACTGAAGTTATTGTAAATCTGCTGAAATTACCAAAATCCTCTCAAAATCTTGCAAAGCTAAAGAATGAGGACATTTCTTCAGATATAGGAAACAGTTGTAACTTGCACTCACACATTTATTAGTCCCCTACCGGTTTTCACCGGAGGGGACTATAGCTTTCCTCTGCGTCTGTCCGTCCGTCTGTCTGTCCGTCCGTCCGTCCGTCTGTCTGTCCCACTTCAGTTTTCCACACTTTTTTCCTTTAAGCGTTTGAGGAATAATTTGAAATTTGCTGAACAGCTTCAAAATGTCAAATTACAGATCAAGTTTACACTTTTGTAGCGTTTGGTTGTCATATTTTCGAGAAAATTATTTTTTTATATTCCAATTTTTTAATGTTCGGGTTCGATATTCTGCATAAGAGTGCATTGTTTTCACAATTTCCACAAACCGGTAGGGGACGTGTATTGCTTATGCAATACTCTCAGAATGCTTGTTTTATTCATTATAATTACGGTAATTTCCAGGAACGTACATGTAGCATCATTATTTTAAAGGGGGGGGATGGCAACTTCATCCAAAAAATCTTTACAAGCAAGAAGAAAAAAGGATAATTCTCAAAATCATGAAAACTCTAATCCTTTAGCTCTTTTATTAGCAGTTCAATGGTTTCTTTATCTTCACTCTATTTATTACATGCTCCCAATCCCAAGGGGGGGGGGGGGGGGGGGGTACACCTCCATGTTCCTTTAATATTATAAGCAAATATTTTTAAGCGTAAATTAAAAAAAAACTATACTGCAAAAACAGGGGATGAACTTTAAAAGAGGAGATTACTGTGCAATGAACATTTATATTAAAATCTTTATCATTCAACAACATTGTATATGAGATTAAACTATTGCTCTACTTATAAATAAATAATTAAATAGCAAATCTTATAATCTTTGAATAATGAAAATTTACTGAAAAAATAGGTATGTTTTATTAGTCCCCTACCGGTTTTCACCGGAGGGGACTATAGCTTTCCTCTGCATCCGTCAGTCCTTCTGTCCATCCGTCTGTCTGTCTGTCCGTCTGTCTGTCCCACTTCAGTTTTCCACACTTTTTTTCTTTATGCGTTTGAGGAATAATTTGAATTTTGCTGAACAGCTTCAAAATGTCAAACTTCAGATGAAGTTAACACTTTTGTAGCGTCTGGTTGACATATTTTCGAGAAAATTAATTTTTTATATTCCAATTTTTTAATGTTCGGGTTCGATATTCTGCATAAGAGTGCATTGTTTTCACAATTTCCACAAACCGGTAGGGGACGTGTATTGCTTATGCAATACTCTCAGAATGCTTGTTTTATTTTGCAATCAAATTCATTTATGTTACATTGTTAATATTGATTTTCATAATTCATTGTTAGAGCACATGCTGCGCTCGCCCCAACGGTTGCACTGTAAAACATATTATCACTGAAAACTATTCAGAAGTTGTTAAAATGTTGGGTTTTTTTTTTCAGTGGAAATGCTGAGTGTGTATATACCAGAAGAGGATAGAAGCATTGATGTTCTAGAACTAGTGGAACACCCATCTCTACTAGAGTAAGAAACAGTGTCCTTGGTTTAGAATGTGCAAGCTCTGTTATTTGAGATCACTTGTGCATGTCTTTTCTAAGTGCAGTACATGATGTCTATATTGAACTTGATTGAATTTCTCATTTTGATAATAATAGGTTCCATGCTAAAACCCTGGAACTGTACATGGCAGTGTGTTACCATGGTAACCACCGAGTGTCCCATGCTCTAACCCATCATGTGGACCTCAGACAGATGATGCATTGTATACAGTGTCTGTGTAAGTCACCTAGACCTGTGATAATATCACATTTTGAAGAAAAAAAACAACAAACAAACCCTGATTTGGTTTATTTGCATACAAAACTGTTGTAAGTTGTTATATGAAACATTAATAAATTTTTTTATTGGTTATTTGTTGTTTTGTTTGTATGTTTGTTTGTTTGTTGTTTTTTTTTTTTTACACATTTTCTATTTTCAGCTCTCTGTGGACCTTTAAGAATGGGTTACCATGATCTGCTGATTGCAATGCACCTAGAGTCACATGCCACTGCAAGGTACATTGAAAAAAAGTGCTAATCCTATTACCACTGGAAGGACATCAATGCAGTTGTTGAGGTATGTTGGTTATGTTTTCTGAACTCTTCTGTTAATGTACATTGTACTTGCAGACAAATGACTCAGAACGAGTACATCATCCCCCTGACACCAGGTACCAAGGACCTGAGTCTGTACCGTCGACCCAGTAACCAGGACCGGCAGTATAAGATCAAACACTCCATACCCAACATGGACGCCAGTGTTTCCATCCGCCCGGCTCTGTTCATCACCGAGAAACAGATTGAGGGCAGGTCAGTCTCTGGGAGGAAGTTTGCTCTCTTTATTTGATTGCATCATATTTTGTTGAACACAAACTATTTTGGCATTTCTAATATTTCTTGATTACTGTATTTTAAAACATATTGCCTTATTTTGGCAAAGTTTAATAATGCAGCAAATTGGAAGGTAGCTTGTTACATATATGGCAAGAAAACAGTACAGTTTCCCAGTGCGGCAATTCTGTAACCCAGTTACAAACGAAATCAGACTAATATAATGAAACCAAACCAATATGATATTTACCCTTCCTAATTTTAACTTCAACCATGCTTGAAATTCTGTATATACTAACTAACCCATGTCTCTATACTAATCTCTGGTCTGAAACAGGGTTACAAGGGTTACGAGGGTTACAGACCCTTGTTTCTATAGTAAGCTCTGTTCTGAAACCGGGTTACAAGGGTTACAAGGGTTACAGACCCTTATTTATATACTAAGCTCTGTTCTGAAACAGGGTTACAAGGGTTACGAGGGTTACAGACCCTTGTTTCTATATAAATCTCTGTTCTGAAACAGGGTTACAAGGGTTACGAGGGTTGCAGACCCTTATTTCTATATAAATCTCTGTTCTGAAACAGGGTTACAAGGGTTACGAGGGTTACAGACCCTTGTTTCAATATAAATCTCTGTTCTGAAACAGGGTTACAAGGGTTACGAGGGTTACAGACCCTTGTTTCAATATAAATATAAACCCTCGTAACCCTTGTAACCCTGTTTCAGAACAGAGCTTAGTATATAAATAAGGGTCTGTAACCCTCGTAACCCTTGTAACCCTGTTTCAGAACAGAGATTTATATAGAAACAAGGGTCTGTAACCCTTGTAACCCTTGTAACCCGGTTTCAGAACAGAGCTTACTATAGAAACAAGGGTCTGTAACCCTCGTAACCCTTGTAACCCTGTTTCAGAACAGAGCTTAGTATATAAATAAGGGTCTGTAACCCTCGTAACCCTTGTAACCCTGTTTCAGAACAGAGATTTATATAGAAACAAGGGTCTGTAACCCTTGTAACCCTTGTAACCCGGTTTCAGAACAGAGCTTACTATAGAAACAAGGGTCTGTAACCCTCGTAACCCTTGTAACCCTGTTTCAGAACAGAGCTTAGTACATAAATAAGGGTCTGTAACCCTTGTAACCCTGTTTCAGAACAGAGCTTAGTATATAAATAAGGGTCTGTAACCCTCGTAACCCTTGTAACCCTGTTTCAGAACAGAGCTTAGTATATAAATAAGGGTCTGTAACCCTTGTAACCCTTGTAACCCGGTTTCAGAACAGAGCTTACTATAGAAACAAGGGTCTGTAACCCTTGTAACCCTTGTAACCCTGTTTCAGAACAGAGATTTATATAGACACAAGGGTCTGTAACCCTTGTAACCCTTGTAACCCTGTTTCAGAACAGAGATTTATATAGACACAAGGGTCTGTAACCCTTGTAACCCTGTTTCAGAACAGAGATTTATATAGAAACAAGGGTCTGTAACCCTCGTAACCCTTGTAACCCTGTTTCAGAACAGAGATTTATATAGACACAAGGGTCTGTAACCCTCGTAACCCTTGTAACCCTGTTTCAGAACAGAGATTTATATTGAAACAAGGGTCTGTAACCCTCGTAACCCTTGTAACCCTGTTTCAGAACAGAGATTTATATAGAAACAAGGGTCTGTTACCCTCGTAACCCTTGTAACCCTGTTTCGGAGATTTTTTCTAAAACAATGGTCTTCCCTCTCTTATACAAATTTGTATAAGTTTTTCTTAAACGATTTACCTTATCTAAGATATACCTGATTCTTTTTTGACTCTACATAAGGATCATCTTTCTCATCCTTGTGTAACCGGGTTACAAAATTGCCGCACTGGGAAACTGTACTGGATTTGAGACATATCTAGCTTGTTAGCTATTTTAAGTTTATATGTATATGGGCTAAATAAGTAAAATTACCATTGAAAATGTAGAGAAAGATTTTATTTGAACCAATGGATGTTTTTTGTACCCACAACAGAATTAAAGATGCTGGCCAGGAGTCCACATCCCCATTCTTCCCCATTGAGAGACTCAAGGAATACATTCTGCGAGCTCTGCAGGAGGCCACCATCAAGGGAGCAGCACACATCAGGGACCCTGTGGGGGGAAGCAATGCCAATCTGTTTGTGTACGTAACGACTTCCCTCTCGATGTGTCTGTAAATGTCAATTTATAAAGTCTTCTTTGTAATATGGTGAATATTATACAAGTCTTTATTTTGGGCTTGGGTTTCAGGCCCTTACTGAGGGTGGTGGACAACCTACTGGTGATGGGGCAGCTGACGGATGATGACCTGATCTATGTACTCCAACTGATCGACCCTGAGGCCTTCAATGACCACTACATTCCAGGTAACTATTGCAGTATTTGAAACAAACTTGTATTTTTATGACTAAATACCATAAAATGGCTTGGGCTTACAATGTTACACTGCTCCGTCATTCAGTCATTAATAACTTTCAGTTCATTATCCTGGCATCAGTTGGGCACATTCAACTCAAATTTATTATATGAATACATATCATACAGGAATTAATACAAAGGTCAAATTCGAATTTGGTCCAGGTCCAAAGATTTTTGACAGAGTTATGCTCCTTGAACTTAGAAAACAATAAGAAATTTTCAGTTTCTGCTCTTTATAGAGAATTGTATCTACTTGGGTAAATGTTGTGTTATTTCAAAGTTAATCGCAATATTTATCTTGGACATTTTATCTATTTTAGGGGATAAAAAAGATGGAATTCTTAACATGAAGTTGGATGAAGCAGTCAAACTGGAGGTGATATATTTGTTTTTTATATAATAAGCACAAAGATTTGAAAGCAGTTTTAAAGGTTTAAAAGAATGATAAATACTGTCTGATTCTCTTCTAGATGTGTCATTTTCTACAACACCTGTGTGATCTACAACTGCGACACAGAGTGGAGTCTGTGGTTGCCTTCTCTGATAATTACGTGGAATCTTGTCAGAATGTTTGTACACCTTTTACCCATATCAACCATTGTCTGAGTTAGTTTTAGTACATGATTAATCATGAGAGTGATGCATTCATTTTATGTCAAATTTCTAGGACCAGAAGAGGAGATACATTGAGATCAAACAGTCGGACCTACCTTCTGCCGTCACAGCTAAAATGACACGAGAGTTCCGATGTCCCCCTGCAGAACAGGTATTTGAACCAGAGTAATTCTGTTCTGACTCTTTGGAGTCAACTGTTTAATAGTACATTTTCTTTAAACACTAGTTACTACACAAAGTATGTTGTAAAATCATTTAATTTAAAAATTTGTTATTAAAAATAAATCAGCATTAATGTAAATAGATTTCCAACATCGCTTAAAATAGATTGTATCGTTGAAGATCACGTGATCATAGAGTTTTGCTTATTTGTGTACAAAAGCATTGTCATTCATATATTATTTTATACTCCTATTTTCAGATGAGGAATTTGCTAGCTTTCAAAAATCCAGATGACTCAGAAGAGCCAGTCCAGTACTCTCCCTTCCAAGAAGAGATGCATGCCAGACTCTGGAAATTCCACCGCGATTTGATCCACCACTGCTCCATGCCGACAGCTCCAGAGGATCAGGAAGGAGAGAAGGAGAAGCAGGAGGAGGTGTTACCACCCACCACCGGCGAGAAACTCCTACAGCTGGTGTGGAAGGCCAAGGAAGAGGCTCCAGTACAGGAAACAACCAATGGGGAGTCGGCCTCAGGTCAGCCAGCTTTTCTTAAGCATGAAATGTGAATTCTAATCCCTGTGTATTTTAAATTTTGTTATTCTAATCTATTCATAATATGTTATTTTTTCTTAAATAATTCCAGCAACACTTCAAAACCTGATACAGCAGACAGTGATTAAGTGGGCAGAGGAATTGACAATACAGAGCCAAGACCTAGTGAGAGAGATGTTCAGTCTGCTGCACAGACAGTACAATGGCATAGGGGAGGTAACTCATGCTAGACACTATTTAGATAGCTGCTAAATATGTTTATGTTGTTTCTTTTTTTAAGAAAAATGATTTTTGCCTATTATGATATGGTTCTCTCTGTGTTATTCTCAGCAACTGAAAGCACTAGACAAGGCCTATGTGATAAGTATTGGCAGTAAGGATGACATCAAACAGCTGCTGAGAGCACTAGGAAACATCCGCTCTCTGTTACTCGTACAGGCCGGACCCAGCGAAGAGGAACTCATGAAAAACAGTCTCAAGTAAGCCAATCTTTGAATCTTCCATTTCTTAGATTTGCTTTTATTGAATTTACATGTCTTTCATTAGAATGATTTAATATTGATATGGTATGGTTTTATATTTCATTTAACACAGCTACATATGTGTCAATACATTGATTTTCCTTTCACAGAGAGCTGATGGACAACAAGGTGTTTTTCCAGCATCCTGATTTGATGCGGGCCTTGTGTGTCCATGAGACAGTGATGCAGCTGATGGTCAACACTCTGAACAAAGCTCAGCAGCAGCAGCAGTCGGCTAATAGTGCCATGGCGGAGCTGATCTCCTCCCAGCAGGGGCGAAGAGGGTCTTTTATCCCCTCGGGGACGCTAGACAGCCTGGTGGAACACACAAAGGTACCCCCCACCACATCCCACTCACCCCATCCCCAAAGAATTTACCAATCACTTAGTCTTTTTGTTGCCTTTAAAAAACAGGTGGAATATTAGACTTAATTGTTATGTCTAGATACTTGATGCTCTTTCAAAGAGTAAGATCAAAGAGTAGTTCAGATTTGTTCTCTTTCGCTCTTCCTCTATTCACTGTTCACTGTTTTCTATGCCATCATTTTACACTTGCTGCATGATGGTCTTTTGATCTCTCACTAACTGCAAAGTCTCTACAGGATGACGGGAGTCGGTTCTTGGTGAGTAGCATCAGTTGGTAGAGTTACTCTGTGTAGCCTGGTGTTGTCTATCATGTCTGGTCCGCCTCCTCAGTTTAATTTCTTTTTTTACCCAGCTGCCCTGACAGTGTGAAACTGGAAATGTTCTCTTTTGATGTTTAATGTTCACTTTGACAGGTTAACAACTTTCTTTTCTGATGGTCTTTCAAATTTTCACCAATATGTTCTCTTTTTGTTTTCTTGATGAATAAAAACTGTTTCAGTCTTAGTTTCATGAAAAAAGTTTCTGACATAATTCCTCTAAAAAATTATTAGAAAAATTTCTGTCCATTTTACAACTGTTTCCAATTGATGCATATTGTTAAATGTGTTAATTGGATCATATGATTGGTAAACCAAAGCAATCCTTGAATTCACTGAATTTCTAAATATGATTTGGTAGAATGTATTGATTTTAATGATGCTGTGAATCTTTGTAGGATGCTGCTGCAGAAATGGTGGTGATGTGCTGTCGATTCTTGTGTTATTTCTGTAGAACCAGTCGCCAGAATCAGAGAGCCATGTTTGAACATCTGAGCTATCTTCTGGAAAATAGCAGCATGTTACTAGGTATGAATTTGATGAAATTTAACATTAGCACATTAACGTTGTAGAGCAACTCTTTGAAGGACTTAGTAATGGACTGTTGTCTGACATTTCAGCACGCCCCTCACTCCGGGGATCCTGTCCCCTTGATGTGGGTTACTCTTCCCTTATGGACAACAATGAATTGGCCTTGGCCCTGAGGGAGAGTCACCTGGAAAAAATCGCCATGTACCTGTCCAGGTGTGGTCTACAGTCCAATGCCGAACTCCTGGAGAAAGGCTACCCAGACATAGGCTGGGACCCTGTGGAGGGCGAGAGGTTCCTTGACTTCCTAAGATTCTGTGTATGGGTAAACGGTATGTCTCATTACTTTTGTGTTGTATTATTTGTTCGCAAATGAAATAAAATACTGGATCTCTACTGGACTCTTTTATCATTCTGCAGGTGAGAGTGTTGAAGAAAATGCTAATCTAGTTGTTCGTCTCCTGATCCGTCGCCCAGAGTGTCTGGGACCTGCTTTAAGAGGAGAGGGAGGGGGATTACTGAAGGCCATCAAAGATGGAATCAGAATGTCTGAACAGATTGCTGCTTCCAAAGACAGTCTGTCTGGTAGCTACCTGTCAGCTCTCAATGATGAGGATGATTCAGGGGGAAGATATCTGTTTCAAAGGTGAAGAATTAGATAAGGCTTAGAAAATTTTATTTATGAAGCTTAATAATGTAATAATGATGAATAAGTTTATTTTGAATGAAGAAGTTGTGCATGGTCTTTTTACATTTCTACAGCAAGTATGACTTCTCCTCCCTGCCCCCAGAGGATGATGAGGATTACATTGACATGGGAGGGGCTATCCTGACTTTCTACTCTAGCCTGGTTGACCTGCTCGGGCGCTGTGCCCCAGAGGCAGAGGCAATCAAGTCGGGCCGCAGTGACTCCATCCGAGCCCGGGCTATCCTGCGCAGCTTGGTGTCTATGGAAGACCTAGAGGGCGTGTTGGGACTTAGGTTTATACTGCCTGTCAACCAGCCACCACCCTCCTCAGAGGATGGTAAGATATTAAGTCACCTGTAAAGCAGTTAATGATTGTAGGCATAAATCTTAAAACATTGAAACTTTTAACTCTCTCACATTTGTCTAGCTAATTACCTTTATACTAGGGCTGGGACGATACTTTACTTAGCTGATTCGGTACATATCCCGATACATGAGATGCGATACGATACATATCACGATACATTGCAACTTAATGAAAACATGAATAAGGGCTTAAAATTTATTGAATCAATGTATTACTGCATGTCCAAAGTGATTTCATTATATTTAAAATGAGCGTTGCACAATTTACAAATTACTTAAGTCTTGTATTCTGAAAGTTTTCCACACTCCAGATTTTGCTTCATAACAGTTTTGACAAAGAACTATACACGATATTAGTCAAATTTGGCCCCCAAAATTCGCTATTTTTAAAATGATTCAGGTACATTAATTTGTTGTGTTATTTTAAAAAAGAGTTGACATGAAATATGTTTTTCACCTATTTTTTTGATTTAGCTGCACTCACTGGCAGTATATGACGTCAGAAGTGACGCTATTTTTATAATTTAATCAAAATCAATCAAAAATTGACACTTTTCTTGTCTTTTTTCGAATGGGAAATATAGAGCGACTCTTTGAACAAGAACGAACTTTTTGTCACTTATAAGTATTGGAGAGATACATCTTTGGTGAAAATATTTTGTTTGTTCAAGCAGTCGCTCAATGTTTCCTTAAAGAAAAACTGCCTCAAAACAAGCCTTTTTATGCTAAAAATGAGAAAATGGCGGGAAAAGGTCAACTTTATGATGTCATATTTTTAAATTGTGGGCACTAAAATCAAAATGAAAATTATGAAGAAACTTCAAATGTATATGTGTGCAAATAAAACAAAGAATTACAGTAAAATGACAATGTACATTTTAGGGGGCCATTTTAGGCCCAAACCATATATAGTCCTTTACCGTATTTTTTGGGGCATAGGCCGGTATTTTTTTTTCTCCGATTGCGCGAGCCCCGGCTTATCCCCCGGGATCGGCTTATCGTAGACTCAAAGTTGAAAAAACTAAACAGTAAAATATAAAATCCACTGTTTTAATCCATTGTACTGTTGTAGCAGTTTATTATGAGGGTTGTTTTTTTTCGTCCGTTTGAAGTATTGTTCGATAGTTGTCCCGTTGATAATTTTTGTAATGACATTGTGAGTAATAAAATCTACAGTGCTGTACGAGGTATTTCTTTACAACCCCAATCAAGAGAATTTTTTTCCCATGTTCGTGTATGAACCCTGGAAACTATTATTGTGTAGTAAAAAAGAAAACGAAACCGGGTAGAATGTAATATAACGGAATTTTTGTGAATTCTTCATGTCTGCGTTCGTGGGAATCACTGGTCTTGGGTGTACAATAAATCAAATGCTTTGTGTTTTTAGCTCACCTGAGCCAAAGACTCAAGTGAGCTTTTCTGATCACAATTTGTCTGTTGTCTGTCGTTGTCGTCGTCGTTGTTGTGGTCGTCGTTATTGTAAACTTTTCACATTTTCATCTTCTTCTCAAGAACCACTGGGCAGATTTCAACCAAATTTGGCACAAAGCACCACTAGGTGAAGGGGATTCAAGTTTGTTCAAATGAAGTGCCATGCCCTCTTTAAAGGGGACATAATTGAGATTTATTGAAAATTTGTTGGTATTTTTCAAAAATCTTCTTCTCAAAAACTATCAGGCCGAAAAGCTTAAACTTGTGTGGAGGCATCATCAGGTAGTGTAGATTCAAGTTTGTTCAAATCATGGTCCCCGGGGGTAGGGAGGGGCCACAAGAGGGGGATCAAGTTTAACATAGGAATACATAGAGAAAATCTTTAAAAATCTTCTTCTCAAAAATTATTTGGCCAGAAAAGCTCAAATTAAAATGGGAGCATCCTCAGGTAGTGTAGATTCAAGTTTGTTCAAATCATGGTCCCCATGGGTAGGGTGGGGCCACAATTGGGGAATCAAGTTTTAAATAGGAATATATAGAAAAAATCTTTAAAAATCTTCTTCTCAAAAATTAATTGGCCAGAAAAGCTCAAATTAAAATGGAAGCATCCTCAGGTAGTGTAGATTCAAGTTTGTTCAAATCATGGTCCCCGGGGGTAGGGTGTGGCCACAATTGGGGGATCAAGTTTTACATAGGAATATATAGAGAAAATCTTTAAAAATCTTCTTCTCAAAAACTATTAGGCCACGAAAGCTCAACTTTGAGTAAAAGCATCCTCAGATATTGTAGATTCAAGTTTGTTCAAATCATGGTCCCCGGGGGTAGGGAGGGGCCACAAGAGGGGGATCAAGTTTTACATAGGAATATATAGAGAAAATCTTTAAAAATTTTCTTCTCAAAAACTATCAGGCCAGAAAAGCTCAAATTAAAATGGGAGCATCCTCAGGTAGTGTAGATTCAAGTTTGTTCAAATCATGGTCCCTATGGGTAGGGTGGGGCCACAATTGGGGAATCAAGTTTTACATAGGAATATATAGAGAAAATCTTTAAAAATCTTCTTCTCAAAAATTATTTGGCCAGAAAAGCTCAAATTAAAATGGAAGCATCCTCAGGTAGTGTAGATTCAAGTTTGTTCAAATTATGGTCCCCGGGGGTAGGGTGGGGCCACAATTGGGGGATCAAGTTTTACATAGGAATATATAGAGAAAATCTTTAAAAATCTTCTTCTCAAAAACTATTAGGCCACGAAAGCTCAACTTTGAGTAGAAGCATCCTCAGATATTGTAGATTCAAGTTTGTTCAAATCATGGTCCCCGGGGGTAGGGAGGGGCCACAAGAGGGGGATCAAGTTTTACATAGGAATATATAGAGAAAATCTTTAAAAATTTTCTTCTCAAAAACTATTAGGCCACGAAAGCTCAACTTTGAGTGGAAGCATCCTCAGGTAGTGAAGATTCAAGTTTGTTCATATCATGGTCCCCGGGGGTAGGGTTGGCCACAATTGGGGGATCAAGTTTTACATAGGAATATATAGAGAAATTAATCTTTAAAAATCTTCTTCTCAAAAACTATTAGGCCAGAAAAGCTCAATTTAAAATGAAAGCATCCTCAGAAAGTATAGATTCAAGTTTGTTCAAATCATGGTCCCCGGGGGTAGGGTGGGGCCACAATTGGGGGATCAAGTTTTACATAGGAATATATAGAGAAATTAATCTTTAAAAATTTTCTTTTAAAAACTATTTGGCCAAGAAAGCTCAAATTGGCGTGTAACCACCCTCAGATTATGTAGATTCAAGTTTGTTCAAATCATGGTCCCTGGGGGTAGGGCGGGGCCACAATGGGGGATAAATTTTTATATATAGAGAAAATCTTTAAAAGTCTTCTTCTCAAAACTATTAGACCAGGAAAGCCCAAATTTGAGTGGAAGCATCCCCAGATCATATAGATTCAAGTTTGTTTAAATAATAGTCCAGGGGTAGGGTGAGGCCACAATGGGGGATGAATTTTAACTTAATAGGAATATATAGAGAAAATCTTTAAAAATTTTCTTTTTAAAGACTATTTGGCCAGAAAAGCTTAAACTTGTGTAGAGGCATCCTTGGATAGTGTAAATTCAAGTTTGCAAAATCACAGTCCCTAGTGGTAGGGCGGGACCGTGATGGCGATTTGAATTTTTACATAGGAATATATAGGAATGTATAGAGAAAATCTTTAAAAATATTCTGGGAAAGTTTTCGGTCCAAAACTCAGTACTTAGTGTGAAAGCCCAGGTTATGCAGATTTAAGTTTGATGAAACCATGATTCCTTAGAGAAAAGTGGGGCCACAAAATGGGGGGGGGGGGTATATAGGAATAGAGAAAAATCTTCTTACAGATACAACAACAAAAAAATAAGAGGTGGATAAAAATTGGCAGATTTTCAATTATTTTTTTTAGCAAGATCTACTGTACTCAGTTTTCAAGATATTTCGATACTGTAATGCTAATTTGATCAGAATTAAGGCAATTGTTGCTCAGGTGAGCGATGTGGCCCCTGGGCCTCTTGTTACAATTAATTTTCTGTTGGATGAAATAACAGTATTCTGGTGTCGTGTGTTTATACAAAGGTGTGAAACATAGTGTACACAATTACACTTCATTATATTAACTGTGTTTTTAACATTACAACTTCTCTGCATAATGGCAAGTCACTATATTATTAATTAATGGAAAAGAACACAAATTAAATATTTTATGTGTGGTATTTAGTTTTCTCATTCATAGCGATTATGGGGGATAACTCTATTTGAATATGAGGTTTTCCGCCATCTTTGTACTTTCATATTAGGCGCACAGACTAAAAATAGCCGATATATGAAGCTCAGATATTTTTGGAAATTAAAAAAAGTTCGCAAAGGTAACGTTGTATTAATGGTTAATGTATCGATCCAAATATCGCCAAAATAAATGCCGTGAAGCATCGGTGGATCATCCCATTCCTACTTTATACTTGAAGAGTGATATAATTAATTAATGAGTGGCGTTTGTTCCTTCTATGAAGCTGACAGCTCATCTCCTCCGGCAGTCAGCTTGCCACCAGGGTTGATTCCCACACACAAGGCCTCCATCATGATGTTCCTAGAGAGGGTATATGGCATCGAGGACCAGGCTACTTTCTTTAGAATCCTAGAGGATGCCATACTACCAGACCTGAGGGCAGCAACCACTCTAGACATTGTATGAATCATCACTTCAGATAATATACTGTTTTGTAGAGCTATTTTCATTAAATGATATGATAAAGATGGTTCGCTGATACTGTACTCAGTAAACTTTTTAATCTCATTAAATGTTGCCATGACTAAGGTATCAAATCACAGTGTTATTACCTGTAAGATGATCTCTTTGTAGCAGGTGAATGCATCGGAGAATGACATGGCGCTGGCTCTGAACCGCTACATTGGGAGCTGTGTGTTGCCCATCCTGACAAACTACAGTCATTTCTTCAGTGACGCCGACCATGCCTCGGCATTGCTGGACTCCACCCTCAACACAGTGTACCGACTGTCCAAGTGCCAGTCCCTCACCAAAGGACAGATGGATGCAGTCTCGAACTTCCTCATCTCGTTTACCAAGTATGTGTTCTTTGTAAAGACAATTCATTGGTTTAAAGTAATGTTCAGGGTAGCATGCGTATCTTCAGTTCCTTAGTAAATGGTAAAGTAAGATAAATGACAACTTTTTTGAATTGCAGTCAGTTGAGGCCACCAATGATGACAAAGCTGTTGAGGAAACTGACTCATGATGTGCCTGTTCTTAATGAGAACACTGTCATACCACTAAGGGTGGGTGATCCCAGAGTACAACGTTGTTTCTTTAGTTAATTCATCTTCATAACTCCTAGCGAAAAATCGTCGCTGAAGGCAGCAAGTCGGCAACAATCCATAGCAAGTCTTTATCATCGATAGTCATTAAAATTCAGTCACGTGACAGATAACCTTTTATTTCATAGCAATATCCATAAAACGACTAAAGTATTATTATACAGTGACCAACCTAGGGGGCAACTTGCTTTGTGATCGATAACTTCGCCAGAATTTCCTCCGAAAGAGTTGAGGTCGCCCTGCATGCTGAGTTTACGATCATGTAAATTAAACCCAAAGGCAATAAAATGATAATTATCAAATTCATAATACGTTCATAATAAATTCATAATAAAGCTAAGATAACCCCTTTTGTGAATAGGAACTTGCGACTGTCTTATCTTCATGGGTTATAAAAACGGGTGATACTGTCACTGTACCAGTTATCGGCTAAAATTTAACGTTTTCTTTCGTATTTCCATGTTTCTTGATATTTTTGGATAAAACTTGACATACGTTAAGGTATCCGATCCATATTGGGACCAAATTTTTCCAACCTCGAATATCCATCATATATTTAATACTTTGATATTTATATAATGCATATAAGTGTAGAAAAAGATTCACCGAGAGAAATTTTCAAAAATATTATTAACTAAGCAGTAATTAATTAATTAAGATTGTATTAAGGTCTATGGAGCCGAGTACATTTTTTAAGATAAAAAAGTAATTACTAGGAATATCAAAAAATGCTTTGGTGGGGAGATGTATTTTATCATAACAATCACAAAGACTATTGAAATTAAATTTTATACCGTGTAGATTTTTTTAGAATTAATTTTTATCGAAAAAAAACAAGGGGGGACAACTCTTCAAAAAAGGAAGAGGTCATTAATAGGGACACATTCCACTCTTGCATATTGATACTTTAATAGGAAAATTATGTCCAAGTATACTAATTATTAAGCCCATACATATCTGTTATGCGCCCAGATTCATTGAATCTAAGGCTATTATGGATCGGATACCTTAAATGGTGATTTCCTTGTTTATCCATCGGTAAGGTTATATCATTGTGAAGAACTCAAAACATTGTTTTTGTGCTTTTTAGCATGCACCGAATTTGCCATGTTTTACAATTTACTGTATCAGTTATCGGCTTTGCGATAATTACATAGTAAAATCCCTGTACATGTTGATTTGATACTCTGCATAATGTACTTTGAATTATGGCCCTTTTTGGGTCAGACAAAAGGTAGTAAGGGTTATAATACATTAACAAAACTCATAAAAATTTGTTTGTTATCATACGGTAATACACAAAATCGTTGACTTTTCAATATTGTGCAATCAGGCGTTCAACTGCGCTATGAATCTCTTAGAGTTTAATAAATTCCTTTTGTTTGTACATGTAATATGTATTGATATTATGTCAAATCAAAGAAGGTATATGTTAACCTATCACAAAGATGCCATAATCTAGTTTTAACTTGTTACGCCACTTCCCCCACTGCTGAAAGTGCAAAGATGTAAATCAGCGGTAAACAATTATTGTTCAAGCTCATGGTTAAATCATATATAAGAAAGTTTTCAAGCAAACTTACTTTTCTTTATTCGAAACAGACGACTGAATTGAAAAATCTTGGATAGTCGCGTGCTATAAACCCGAACTCTCAGTTTAGCCGATAACTGGTCTTAGCCGATAACTACTGAGCATTGAAAATTACAACCGATGTCTATTACTTTTCATGCTGATATTACAATTACAGTTTGAAACTTGTAATTAGTTAATAATACTGTCAAATTATTGCCAAAATAATCATAAAACCGTTTGTTTGTAGTTGTCTTAAAAAATAAACAGATCCGCTACATAACGGTTGTAATTGGGTCAAAGGGTTGCACTAATGCCTCCAAAATACACAAAAGTACAAGGACTGATTTTATTTGTCATTAAACTCACAGATTTACAAAACATTTCATGTATAAAATGTGTGAATGTATCAGTTCAATTAAATTTTACAAATTTGTAAAACAAGTTTTTACAAATTTTAGAAGTGGTTTTATTTTTATTGACTTGCTTCTAATCCAATTTAAATTAAAATTTTGTCCTAGGTTGGTCCCTAAATATAATATTTAATTCATTTGAAGATAAGTTCATTAAACAATCCTATTGATATATGAATAATGAATTTAAAATAAAGTTATTTTCTTTGATCCTGGTATCTTTCACTCATTGACAGGATGAAAATAATTAATCTTTGTTGGAGTTTGAAAGTTTACATAATCAATTTTATAATCGATTGTGAGCTGCCGATTCAATTCGATTATCGATAGTAAAATTGGTCTGATTTTACAACACTAATAACTCCCAGTAATTCAATTTTTTTTTTACATTTCTAGGTACTGACATCTTATTACGAGAGATGTGGCCGCTACTACAGTGTAGGTGGGTGGGGATCCTATGGAAGTGCCACAGAGGAAGAGAAAAGACTAACAATGATGCTGTTTACAGGCATTTTTGATGCTTTAGCCCAGCGGTCCTATGACCCTGAACTCTTTTCTAAAGCCCTACCCTGCCTGTCGGCCATTGGCTGTGCTCTGTCACCTGACTACTCTCTGTCCAATCATGACGATCACTGGTTGCAAGATTCCAGTGAGGACTTCAATGGATCTTATAATCCACAGCCAGTTGACACAGGAAGGTTAGAAAGCAAATCTATTGATAAATACAGTGTACTGACTGTAAATTCTGTATGCACTCAACTTAAAATATAGATACTTTAATTTTATCAAGTGAGTGTTATTGATTTTTGAATTTCAGAATCAAGTTGAATCAGAACTATGATGTGACAATCAACAGGTTTGCAGAACATTTCCATGACTGTTGGGCCATCAAAAAGGTATAGGTGTAAAACTCAGCAAAATAATATATGTGGTAAGTCTTATTGTGAAGAAGTACTTAAATTTAGTAATTGGATTGAACACAGATTGACCAGGGCTGGGTGTTTGGCACCAACTATGATGATGAAAGGAAAACTCATCCCAAGCTGAAACCATATCATCTCTTGGATGAAGAAGTGAGAACATTTGTCAAAGGACTATGTGCGGTTTTATGCATTTTTTGCCCCCAAAATTAAAGTTTTAGAAAGCCTTTAAAAATAAGGGTGAAGGTAGTTAGAATCATATTAAAAATAAGGGTGCAAAAGGTTATCACCACAGTGACGTCATAATGTAGAAATGAAGTCATGAAGATTGCCTAATTTTGATAAATTGATGTTTTGAAGCAAAATATGGGTTTTTTTTTTATTGTTTTTCGACTGGGAAACATTGAGCGCAGGCTTACTCAAGTACCATTTTTTAGTATAATGTGTATAATTATCTGAAGAAAAACATATGTTTAAATCTTATTTGAGCAGACCTGTGCTCTATACTTCCGAATGCAAAATTTAAAGCAAAAATGAGAATATTTTCATCCGTTTGCAAATTTGCGGGAATAAGGTCATAAAGTTGACGTCATAGATAAATAGCAAATGAGCAATGGTAGTTAAAATCAAGATTAAAGTGATAAGCGTCCATTGTACAATGATTTATGAAGATTTTATTTTTATGCGACACTTTTTAAAAATTGGTTAAAATTGGGGAGCTGCAGATATTAGACCATACCGCACATAGTCCTTTTATTTAGATCTCATTGAAATTCATTCTGAACATCAAACTTAACAATTGTTTTCAAAGTCACCAATTCTTTATATAAAAGCAAAAGGTATAAAAATGTAGATTAGCCCTATAATCTGAGTTGAGGCCTTTGCTTGTGTTGTCCTCCACAGAGTAAGTCTAAGTACATGAGTCCGATCAAGGAGAACCTGAAAGTAATGCTATATTGGGGCTGGAGTCTTGAGCAGGACCAGGCCCGCCTACAGGCCAACAGGGAGAGCATGAGGCGCCGCATGTCCAAGGACGGGGTCAGTACTGTAGTCAGGGCTACCAAACAATTGTCCCATCAGAATGGATGGGTGTTAAATGAATGAAGTATCGGAATGTGAAGGGGTTTTTTTATGTTTGAAAGTAGAAAGTTGCACTAATGTCTTATGAAATTCATGAATGTGTTGAAATGCCTTTAATATTCATTTTAAAACATTTACTTGTTTAATACATGATAGTTAATGAAGACTCTTTTTGCATAAAAACCAGGCTCATCATGGATACAGTCCTAAACCATTTGATCTCAGAAACATGACTCTGACCCGAGAGATCCAGGTTTGAAATAAAATCTTGTGCATTTTTAAGAGGTTTAATGGTTTAATTGGTAAAATTGGTACAAAATATAATTCAAATTTGTGTCCAGGCACTCGCTGAAAGGCTAGCAGAAAACTCACATGATCTCTGGGCAAAGACAAAGAAACAGGAACTGGAGGAGATAGGTGAGGGGAGCTGCAACGATCTATGCTTCCATAAACATTTTTACATCATACATATGAATTATCAAGGGTAATGTTATCTTCACCCAAGAAATGTGTAGAATTTACTTTGTTGTACAGTATATTTAGGGTCCAAGTTGCATTCTGCTGTCATTGACAGGGGGTGGTGTCCACCCACAGCTGGTGCCCTATGACACCCTGACAGACAAGGAGAAGAGGAAAGTGCGAGACCACGCCCAGGAGCTACTCAAGTTCCTACAGTTTCAGGGTTATCGCCTCAACAGGTGAGTGACTGCTGGTCAATGCTAGCAGTGAAGGCTTTTTCCCTCCCCACAACCAGTCACTGATCAATTGAGGTGGAATAACACATCATCACAAAATGGCTGACTGATGGTCAAAACGACATATCGTTTTATTAAAAGGATTTTATGGACGGAAGCATGTAACTTACTCCATAGCCGAGGGGATAAAGTGTCGGACTTGTGATCTGTACAACCCGAGTTTGAATCCCGCAGGGGCTTTTGTTGTTACTTACTGGAATAATAATTTTAGATATTCATTTTTTATCCCCAAACAGCAAATTTTCGCTTATTTGACATTTGTACAGTTTATTTATCATTATATCTTTCATTATCAAACAATTTCCTGTTAATTTGTGTGATTTTTTCCAGATGTGTTATTCCACCTTAAACCATATGATCACTGTTAGAATACTAATTATTTGGTCACCGTTAGTTGGCTAATTATCTGGTAGATTCATAACCCAAATGGACTGAGAATGAAGAATGGTTATTAGAAGGCTACAAAACAATGATTGTCATTTAAATGAAATGCATGCATGCAAAAAGCAAACATTTAATCTGCAAGAATTACCCACTATATTTAACCAAAGCAGTATGATTTGAAGTAGAAAAATATCATTGCTTTGTTTCATAACTTGAAATGATTTAATGAAATGTTTTTTTTGAAAATAAAACCCCACAACTGTATATAAAAATGCCAGTGGGATTGATACTAGCGCTGCTACTTTTTGATTGCCATGCCTGGTACACAGTTGTAAGTACCACGGTGTGTGACTGAGAATGAAGGACTGGACTGGTGCTCATGATGTGTGCTAGATTATTTCCCTGTAGACTATGTACTGGCTTGCAGTGTATCGGTGCCTGCTGCTGTGTTCTTGTAGTGTTGTCACAGTATTGTAGTTGTAGTGTTGCATCCCTTTAAAGTCTGAGATGAACTGTGTGACTGTTTGTAATTGTACTTGTGTACTTAGTATAATCTGGTAGAAAAACACACACTCCCTCTCTGACCGTTCCTATTAATAGGAGACTATCTTCATAGAAGTATTAGTACAGTGTACTTTTATCAGTTTGATATACATGTATGTAACACATTGTTGACAGTCATGTACTATTCTTGTATTAACACTGAATAGCAAATTAAGATGAAAATCTCCTTGGCAGTACAGACACTGGGGTACATGTAGATAGATGGCCACATCATTATTTACAGATTGCAGTGTCAGCTTTTCACAGCTTAGAGAGTGCTTAAGGCACTTTAATATTGTTATAATATTCTCCTGTATTGATTTTTGTCCACATAATTGTTTAATACCTGAGTGTAATGATTCTTTAAAATAAGGGGTTATTTTCCACTTTTCATGGGTAGAGTTTTATTTGTATTTTATACCACTAAAACCTAGGCATTGATATAAGCAAAGAAATTATACAGATACTTTTTAGTATCAATTTAGTAAATTAACTAGAACATTGGTCAATTGTGTCTCTATCTCAGATCAGTAAAGTCTTGCATGCATCTCTGGCTTCTGATTATATTTAAGAGCAGGTTGTTAAGATGTTAGTTTGATATTACTTTGCCTGCCTCAAAACACTGTATGAATGGACTGCCTCTGTAAGAACCAATCAAAAGTACTTATTGTAAGAATTGTTGTTCTATTTTCTGTGGTAATGTTTTGTACAGTAATGATAAATGTACATTTCTGTTTCCTTAAAAAAACAAACCCAAAGTATAGCTTTTCATTCCCATCCATTATGCTTATTTGTTTTTCATTGGTTTCTTTTCATTTGCGGGATTTTCTCCCTTTACATTCCTTGCTTTCGTGCTCGACTTCACATGACACCAGTAGCAGTGACACAGACATAAACCAACAGCGACGTAAATCTGGTTCTAGACCCAGCAAGGATAAGAACTCGGATGGAGTGGGTGTGTCCGCCACGGAGAAGAGGTTCGCCTACAGTCTACTGGAGAAGTTGCTGGGCTATTTTGACAACGCCTCCTCTAATCTGATGGAAACCAGACCCAGTAGTCGATTTAGTCGCAGAGGAAGCTACTCCACTGCCTCGGAGGATGTCAAGTTCTTTGCAAAGGTGAAGTCTTTACTTTGCTGTATTATACTATGCTATGATGTATTATACTATACTATGCTATAATGTACTGTACTGTTCTGAAAGTAATTGCTAAGTGTTCTCATTTAAGAAATAAACAGCAATTTACAAAGTTTATCACGATGTGAACTTGGTTGGTAAGTGATCAAATCCTGTGAAGCCCGAAGGGCTTCTCAGATGATTTGATCACTTACCAACCAAGTTCATATCTTGATGAACATTTTAACATTCATTTGCTGTTTATTACTTATATTTACATTTGAAAAAGACAAATTGTTCAGAATTGTTACAATTACCAAGATTTTGTGTTTACAATAATCCAAGCGACAAGCGATAAGTGCGTGCTATGATCATTGTGACTTCACGAAATAGTCCATACGGAATTGAACGTTTTTGCTATTCTATAGGTTCATATCAGGAAACATTTGCAAATGTTAATATTTATGTATATAACAGTAGAACAAGTTAGATAATATGTGTTAAATGTTGTGGTTCCAGGTTGTCCTTCCATTTGTCAAGAAGTATTATCATGCACACAAGGACTACTTTGTGGGTAAAGCAGGATCCTCAACTAGCTCCTCCCTGGCATCTGTCAAAGAAAAGGAAATGACAGCTAGGTCTGTAGACTGTTGTAGGGGTTAATGTATGTAAATTAATTAGTGATTGAATTTAGATAGCTGTTTATGTATTGATAACGAACTGTATTTTTTTCATAGTTTGTTCTGTAAGCTGGCTGCCACCCTTAGAACAAAGATTACAGCATTTGGCCATGATGTCAACATCTCTGTAAGATGTCTGCAAGTGTTGGTCAAAGCTGTGGATGCTAGGTACAGTAAATAGCAATTGCAAATATTTTTAGCTTATTGATATGCATGAGTAGTGTTTCATACAAATCGAGAGAACAGGCCTCAGATTTAATGATGCTTCTACAGGTCAGTGGTGAAGAACAGCCCCGAGATGGTAAGAGCCTCCCTCCTGCCTTTCTTTAACAATGCAGCCGATGACCTTGCTCAGGTAGTGGACAATTTGAACAAAGGCCGTTTCAGCCACATCAAGGGCACCATCACCCGAGGTGCCACCAGTCTCGACTATGTACACATGGTGCTTCTACCTGTTCTCTCCTCTATGTTTGATCACCTTGGGGCGCACAACTTTGGACCTGATCTCATCGGTAAAAATTCCTCTATGAATTTACATATATTATTTCATTGAGGTACAGAGAGAGAGAGAGAGAGAGAGAGAGAAAGAGAGAGAGAGAGAGAGAGGTACCTCTATATGGTGTCTTATACTTGGACTCAAAGCTAGTCCCCTCAGATGATACAGTTTATGAATTTCTTTTCAAGAGGTTTACTGAGTTGACTGTTTTATTTAGTTGGAGATGCTCAGTTGGCCTGTTACCGCATCCTGAACTCCCTCTACTGCCTGGGAACCAGCAACAATGTCATCATCAACAGGTGAGATGTCCTCATTAGGTGCATAATAGAAAAGATAGAATATATTGGGGGTGCCAAACATCAGAAGAAAACACATAAATAGTACATCCACGGTTAATGGACTACTAAATAAGATATAAGTTCTTAATGGAAATAATCTGAACAAGGTCCATAGCAGACATGAATAGATAAAACATAGAAATATTTAGCATCAAGTACTGTATTTATTGGACTGTGTAGCTGGAAAACCTCCTATGGGCAGTATTATGTAAGTTGTGCTGCTTTACTTTGTCAAGAGGAATACTGGAGAACTATTTATAGTTGATTAAGGGGGGGGGATACATTTTGGTACAAACATGTCTTTTACTTATAATAAGCTTTGAGATATATATAACTTGCTGTATAAATATGCTGATTAACTGGTTGACTGTTGACTGGTTCTCTCTTGTCGTGTAGGGACACTATTTTGTCGGAGTTGTCCAGGTATAGTTGTCATCTGGCATGGTGTGGTATCTCACCATTTAGTCAGCTGTTGTAGCTGTGTGTATTTTTGCTGTTGAAGCCATATTCTCTCATTTACCATCAAACTACTCTGTAATCAGAAAAAAAATTAATTTAAAAAAAAGTGTTAATTGCAAAATAATAAGAGAAATTCTGATATTTTTAATTTTTTGGTATCTGTTGATCATCATAATTTTAAAGATCAAATCAAGGAAAAGCAAAAATATCCCCCCCCCCCCTCCACTCTCTCCATAGACCTGTGTATTCTGTGGTTTTGTTATCTGTTAATGTTTCTTTTTGTTTCTCCAAAGGTCACTGGTTTAATAGAATTTTTATTTTGAAAAATCTGCAAGGCTATGATTATGATTGCTAACAGTGTGTTCTAGAGATATTTTGATTTCTTTAATGTTTTTTGGAAGACATTGATTAAATTTCATGAATATTTCTTCAGAAATATTCAGTCATTAATCAAAACCCTTAACTCCAAAATATAACATTGGCAATTACAATAATCTTCCTTTTAACCATACACCCTTCACAAAGCTGCCATTTTAAAATGCTATCAGTTTGCAGTGTATAATTCTCTTTCATTGAAATTTGAATAAAAACAATATTGATTAACACTGAAACAATATCACATTCTTCAGAATTATTGCACATCAAATATTTTGTAAATTATAATAGCAATCATGCTTTGTGTAAAATTAACATTTTTCCACACTGTGTATTTTAGCTGCAACAATAATTTTTTTAGTAGCAGTGCTGTAGAAATTTCCGATTGTTCATTAAAAGTGTGTTTCTCATTTCTTTTCCCAAACTCCTTGTGTTGTTCATTTTGTGTTGTCAACATGGAACATGTCATGTGCCACATTACACACATCATCTATATCAGAACAGTCACCACAAAAGATGAATGCTGTGTCACTTATGACCATGCTTATATGAGTGTTAAGCACTCTGCTTTGATGTGTTGCTAAACCCGGCCTCCAAAACTTTTTCTTCAATTCTTCACTTGGGAGACAGTTTTGAAAAATTTTAATTTTAGTTTTCATTAAATAATGCTAATAGCACACACAATGACACATGTATAATTGTAAATAAATTTCAAACAGCGTATGCATGGAGCATTGAAAAAAAATGTTACTTTTGTGAATAACATCTGCATGTATTTGCAGTACTAGATCCATTGTAGACTTTAATAAGACTGTGCTATTGTGTTGACATACTGTTTTATTAACCTTGTCAGTTGTCACAAATACATTTTCCATGTACATGTATACAGGATTAAAAAGATAAATGATTTCATATAAATTTTTTAATTAATTGTAATTACATGTACTACACACACTTGTTTTCCTAATTAAGGCCCCCAAAAAATTGATGCATTTTTATTCATGCAAAACTTTAATGTTGATGATATAATGCAACAGATATATGTCTTTTTTACAAGATAAGTAAAGGGAAATAGCTCAGTTTTAAATGAAAATTTAATTATGCCCCATTACAGTGCTGCTGTTTGACCTATGCTGTGGTGTATGCCCCATTATAGTGCTACTGTATTTGACCTATGCTGTGGTGCCTGAACTAAAACATTAAATTTGTTTTGCCTAATAATCATCATGGTTGATCTCCGTTATTACACTCTATTACATCAAATCAATACTTCAAATTTAATTTTACTAATGTCAATGACAGAAAATATTATAAGAATTTTTTTTTTTTAAGATAAGAAATCGACCAGTCTACATTGTACATGAATCTACGATGAAATGACTCACAACATGAAGATTTTTTAAAAATTAGATTGCCAATGTTATTGTGGTGTTTAAGATAAATGTTGTATTTGCTAGAATAAGTCAGTTGGAAGTATTATAGAAATGTGCAGTATGATGTCCTCTTCTGTCCTGTTTGTCTGTTTTTATATCACCTGTGTGTTTGCTGTTTTCCATCTTTCCTCATATCATTCCACTCTGGCACAGCATGATTTGTTATTGTCTATCGTTTAGCAGTCTATGGTTTGTTTACAAAGCATTTATTGTTACATGTATCAATTCAAAAAAAAGATGTTGAATAGCAAAGTTAATTTAACTTTATGAAATAAAGTAAAATACAGGTGACACTCGATGGCTCGAGAGATCGAAGTTCTTGGTCTCTCGAAGTGAACTCACAGTCCCGATTTTTTTCTCTATATAACTAAGCAAATTTATTCTTGATCTCTCGAAGTTCTTGATCTCCCGAAGTGAAACCTGGGTCCCGTTATACATATTTCATTGTTTTTCACTCTGACTTGATAACTCGAAGTGGTTGCTGTGTACACACGCAGCCGATTAAGCGTATAATTATAGCTCCGCGTGGACCTTACCTGGATGGTTGAGTGAACTCCTGGGGGCTAGCGAGGTAGTGTTAATTGGTTGATTACGTAAGTGACACTACTACTTGCTTCCTTCAAATGGTAGATAGGTAATTTGTAACTGATCTATTTATTTCAATAACTTTTAAAGTTACTGTAAACTGCTCTTTATTTAAAATATTCTAACGTAATGATTAAGAAAACATAATATGCTTAAAAATTTTTTAACGTGAAAAAATACACTTAAAAACCACACAACTAAGTTCTGTATTCTTTGAATTGAAGTAATGTAGCAGAAAATATGATTGAAATCAAGTCAGACTATCCCTCAATGTTATAAATATAAATTTCCGGCTACTACAATTTTAGAACCAAAAATGACCGGAACAAAAATTTCCGGATTTTTTGAAACTTTCGATCTCTCGAACTCTTGATCTCTCAAAGTTTAATCATGGTCCCCTGAAGTTCGAGTTATCGAGATTCACCTGTACATGTAGATGAGTTGAAATTTTAAACTGCTTTATCTACATATTGAAATAAGCTGCAAACTGGTAGAAAGCTTCAAGTTACAATAGAAATGTGATCACCAGCATAAATGTACAATACCAGCAACTTGTGGATAGAAACAAACTTATGCAAGCATTAATATATGCTCTAAACTCTGATTTGTTTAATAGATATGAAAAATATTAGAATCGGGGATATTTTTAAAAAATACTGAGAACCTTCTTGTTACTTTTATTGTCACTTCAATATTTTCAAAAAAGTTTCATTTTACCGGTAATTTAATAATAATTACTTATTAAAACAAAATGTCCAATGATGCACCCCTTGCTCTGATCCCCCTGCAGACATCGGCCAGCCTTGGGTGAGTGCCTGAGTTCCTTTGCTAGCTGTTTCCCTGTGGCCTTCCTGGAGCCTGAGCGCAACAAGTTTAATCGTAACTCTCTGATGTACGGAATAGAGGAGGAGAAACTAGCTGAGCATTCACTGGAAGCTCAAGGTAATCTACGCAAATGGGTGGATTGATCCGAGATTGAAAAAAATATGATGCAACTGAATTGTTGCGATTAGAGGAAATTTATTTTTAGGTCACCTGAGTAACTCATGCATCTCAATTTTACATTTTTAACTTCTTCTTGAAAAACTACAAGGCCAATTGTTACCATTTTTGGTATGAAGCATCTCTATGGTAAGAGAAATCTAAATTGTGAAATTCATGGCTCTACCTCCCCGGGGCCACAGGCGGGCAAAATATTTTAAAAAAGCCAAATTTTCAAAAATCTTCTTCATTACTCCTAAACATGTGAGGAAAAACCTGTTGCATGGTTATGATGTCCATGAAGCCTTCTACCAAAATTGTGAAATTCATGGCCCCTGGATTAGGGGTTCAGGCTACAGGGTGATGCCACTTTGGCCATATAGTGAAAATGTATTAAATCTCAGAAAATCTTCTTCTCTACTCCCATATATATTTAAATAAAACCGAGTGCATGGTTATGATGTCCACGGACCCCTCTAACTAAATTGTGAAATTCATGACCCCTGGGACAGGACTTTAGGCCTTATGGTGGGGCCAATTTAGCAATATAGTGAAAATGTATAAAAGTCTTAGAAAATCTTCTTCTTTACTCCCACACATGTGGGAAATAAACCTGAATGCATGGTTATGATGTCCACAAACTCTTCTACCTTAATTGTGAAATTCATGGCCCCTGGGTCAGGGGTTCAGGTAGTAGGGCTTGGGGGGGGGGCAATATGGCCATATAGTGTTAATGCACATCATGTTTAAAAATCTCTTCTCTACAGACCCAGAACACTTAATAAAAACTAACTGCATATTTAGAAAAAAAATTTGTCCTGTCATCTTTAATAATATTTTTTTTCACCTGCATGTAGGTCAAGGGTTATGACTGGGAAGGGGGGGGGGTATGTATGTGTCTTATTTTATTCTGCTCAGGAATTTCAATGGAAGATTCATATGTTTGGAAAAGAAAAATGATGAAGCAGTCCATCAAAGTTATCAACATGATATTGTGAAAGCATTTGAAAGGAGTTCAGGGAAGAGGATTATTACAGTTAATGAAGTTATCTTCCCTTGCTTCTTCAAAATGGAGTTCTCTTCCTTTGCTTGTTCATATTTAGTAATTTATCATTAAATATAATGTAATTAAGAAGTTGTATGATCAAAATAGTTACGCAAGTATTTTATCATTTGAAACAAAAACAGTTTTTAAACTTCTTAAATAAACAAGTAAACTTGTTAATAATAAAGTAATAAGTAGTATACTAGCCACCTTGTTATAGTTTATCTATGAAAACATATAAACATAAAACCTATTTTGAGACTTAATATTTCAGAGAAACAAATACTTTGTATGAAAGTTGTGCTCCATTTCAGTAGTAGGTCATACACTCTGATACTAGTGATAGGTCTTGTGCTAAGCTATATTTTTAAACTCCTTTCCAAAAGAATTCAGGCAGGGAGGAAACTCAACTAAATGCATTTATGAGACTCCTCAACAATTTTTGTGTATGGGCTATGCTACTCAGGTGACTGTTAAGGCCTATTGGCCTCTTGCTTAAAAAGTAGTTTTAAACAATTATATTATGCAGTAAAACATTACTGTGTTTTTGAATTGAGCACTTTCTATCATATTGGTACAGATACAAATAATTCAATTTTGTCATGTTTATTTTCATCTCCAGAGGTTATGGAGCTCTTGGCTCAGACATTGCCTGGACTACAAAAAATCATTGAGGAAATAGCAGACCTGGCAGAATCGGGCGGAAAATACCAGGAGGCCCCTCATGTCATTGAGGTCACCTTGCCTATGTTATGCAGGTCAGGGAGATTCCCATGATATTTTTGTCGCAGCTGATAAATTCTTCAATATATTGAAATCAAAGAATGATAATACATGTACAGTACTTTCATTTACATTTCAGTTACCTGCCATTTTGGTTGTCTCACAGTAACCTTGATGGGTAAATTATCTATCTATTTTTTAATTGATACATGTATATAAATTGATTATTTCCTCATCTTAATTAATTATCAAGAATTATGCATGATTTTGTTTTATTATTTTTAGCTCACCTGAACCGCAGGTTCAAGTGAGCTTTTCAGATCACCCTTTGTCCGATGTCCATCTGTCCATCCGTCCGTCCGTCTGTAAAATTTTCACATTTTTGACTTCTTCTCTATAACCACTGGGCCAAATTTTACCAAACTTAGTACAAGACGTCCTCATGGGAGGGGGGTTATAAATTGCTAAAATAATGGGCTAATCCCTTTTAAAAGGGAGATAATTGCAAAACAGTGAGTATAGGGTGCGTGTATTTAAAAATCTTCTTCTCAAGAACCACTGCATCAGAAATGCCAATATTTACACAAAAGCTTGTATATATAGTGAAGATTATAAATTGCAAAAATCATGACCCCCAGACCAAAACTTGGGCCGCAGGCGGGGTTCAAATTTTAACAAAGATATACATAGGAAAAGTGTTTTAAAATCTTCTTCTCAAGAACCATTGCACCAGAAATGCCAATACTTACATTAAAGCTTGTATATATAGTGAAGATTGCAAAAATCATGACCCCGGACCAAAACTGGGGCCCCAAGCGGAGTTCAAAGATGAACATAGAAATACATGGGAAAAATGTTTAAAAATCTTATTCTCAAGAACCACTGCACCAGAAATGCCAATACTTACATTAAAGCTTGTATATATAGTGAAGATTATAAATTGCAAAAATCATGACCCCCGGACTAAAACTGGGGCCTCAGGCAGAGTTCAAAGATGAACGTATATATAGAAATACATAGGAAAAATGTTTAAAAATCTTCTTCTCAACACCCACTGCACCAGAAATGCCAATATTTACCCAAAAGCTTGTATATATAATGAAGATTATAAATTGTAAGAATCGTGACCCCGGACCAAAACTAGGGCGCCAGGCAGGGTTCAAAGTTTAACATAAAAATATGTAGAAAAAATGTTTAAAAATCTTCTCAAGAACCACTGCACCAGAAATGCCAATATTTACACAAAAGCTTGTACATGTAGTGAAAATTCTAAATTGTAGGAATCGTGACCCCGGACCAAAACTGGGGCGCCAGGTGGGGTTCAAAGTTTAACATATATATAGGAAAATGTTTAAAAATATTCTTCTCAAGTTCGACAATGCAACAGTTTGGGATATTACTATGCATACATCCTTGGCTATTGTGGATTCTAAATTGTTAAAATCGTGACCCCCGGACTAATACTGGGGCAAAAAGAGGGGTTCAAAGTTTAACATAGAAATATATAGGAAACATGTTTAATAATCTTCTTCTCGAGAACTACAATGTTACAGTTTGTGAGATTAATATGCATGCAACCTTGGATAATGTAGATTCAATATTTTTGAAATAGTGACCCCTGGACTAATACTAGTGACCCAAGACAGATTAAAATTTTAACGTGGAAGAATGTTTGGAAAATGTTTAAAAATCTTCTTTTGGAGAACTACAATGCTTTAATTTGTCAGATTACTACGTAAGCATCCTCAAATAGTGTAGATTCTAATTATAAAAGCTGTGACCCTCGATCTAATACTGGGACCCCAGAAGGGGTTCAAAGTTTAACATAGAAATATATATGGAAAATGTTTAAAAATTTTCTTCTCGAGGATTACAATCCTACAGTTTGTGAGATTACTATGCAAGCATCCTCAAATAGTGTAGATTCTAAATTGTTAAAGCCCACCATAAACCCTGGACCAATACTGGGGCCCCAAAAAGGGTTTCAAAGTTTGAAATAGAAAAAGCATATGATACCAAATTGAATGTTACAAGGAACTGTTGTTCAGGTGAGTGATGTGGCCCATGGGCCTCTTGTTTCTTGTTAGGATGAACAAGGTTACAGCAGTTACAGAGGAACTGATGAACCAAGTTCTCGGCAATGTCTTGAAGCTCATCCGTAACAACATTGGTGCAGTGGATGCACCATGGATGAACAGAATTGCAAGTATGTGGAGATTTCTTATTCATTGAGACTGATTTCTCATTTTTACGAAAGCCCATTGAGCTCATTTTCGTAGGTAAAAAAAAAATATTTTTCGCGAATAAACGCGAAACTTCCGCGATATAACGCGTTAGTTTCGCGAATAAACGCGAAACTTTCGCGATATAACGCGTAACTTTCGCAATATAGCGCGTAACTTTCGCAAATAAACGCGAAACTTTCGCGATATTAAGCGTTAGTTTCGCGAATAAACGCGAAAATTTCGCGATTAAACGCGAAACTTAAATATAAATATTGTTATTTCATAGAAGAAACCCTATGAAGATAATTACTGAAAACAAATATATTAATTTAAATAAAACAAAATACTATTATATAAAGATGTAAATGAATTAGATTTAACCTTATACAAATTAACATAAATTCAAACCTAGGGAATCTTTAAAATCTTAGTACTGATTTTTAAAGAACATTATGCATCGCGTTTCTCACATTCTAGTGGGCGCTGTATTATTGAAAATGAGGCAGCAACATATTTTAGTTATAACAATTTTAATTCGAATTAAACGTTTAATTAGGTATCATTTTAGAATTTAAAGGATGTCATTGTTTCAATTAAACGCTAAATATATATTATATCGCTGCAACATAACTTAACGTCTAGTTTTATATCAGAAAGATAAGTCAAGCTGTGAATTGAAATTTTCAAGCTTTTGTTCAAATCTAGATGACGTAAATTCGTCCGCCAAATTTATCACATATGTCATTTAAAAATTAATACTAAGATTTAAAAGGTTTGTGACGGTTGAATTTATATCAATTTTATAAGAAAAAGATCATCAATGAATGCCTGTTCGAACACAGGGTCGGCGAACAACTGAAAATCGTAATATGATGCTCAAACTTATAATATACTTTGGACATATAACATATAAAAATGTTATGATAAAGTTTTATCAGATTTATTAATATCTATATGCAAAAAAGATAATTTTGTCTTCATAAATCAACGTAACACGGATATTATAATAATAATGAATAATTATTTTATTATATAAAACTTAAAATGTGTTTGTTTTCCATCGTTTTTCTTTATATAGGTTCTGTATGAAATGACAATATTTATATAATAGTTACAAATTAATTCGCGAAACTAACGCGTTTATTCGCGAAAGTTTCGCGTTATATTGCGAAAGTTTCGCGTTTATTCGCGAAAGTTTCGCGTTATATTGCGAAAGTTTTGCGTTTGCGTTTATTCGCGAAAGTTTTGCGTTATATTGCAAAGTTTCGCGTTTATTCGCGGAAGTTTCGCGTTATATCGCAAAAGTTACGCGTTTATTTGCGAATGTTTCGCGTTTATTTGCGAATGTTTCGCGTTTATTCGCGAAAAAAATATTTTTTTTACCTACGATAATGAGCTCAATGGGCTTTCGTACATTTTATCCAAAATTAGGATAGAGAAAAAAGTGTAATTAAGATTCCTTTGGGTTTATGTGAATCATTGAAGTTTGTTTCTCATTACATCAAAGCATTAGAGAGAAAAGTGTAACAATGGTTCATTTGGTTTTAGCTTAGTCATTTAGGTTCATTTTGTATTGGAGAGAAAAGTGTAGCAAAGATGTCTTTCATTTCAGCTCGAACACAGCCTATCATAGCCAACTCTACACCAGACATGATACATGACCACTTCCTGCCAATAGCCACAATCCTTCAGCACAACAGTCAGATCGTGGAGAGGAAGGAGAAGCAGCTGCTGGCCAGTAAACATGGCTCCAGCGAAACAGCGGACCTAGAGGCAGACGTCCAGCAGGTCAGTGGGGGTAGAGAAAGAAAGGGGGGGGGATCATAAGTGGAAAATTTCACAAGAAACAAAGTAAACAAATTGAAAATTTAATGCCATTAGTGAGTAATGGAAAGAAATTTGAAATACTTGGGAACATGGCAATTTTTAGTTTAATGTTAGCATTTCAGGTTATTTTCCAACATTGTTGGCACTTTTGGTTATCAAGATTTTTTTTCTGCTAAAAAGCCAGTTTTTACCTCGTGCCAAAATTCCCTCACTGTATAATTGTATGGTATACCTTTTTAGGTCACCTGAGTAAGCTATCCGTTTTCGTCCGACGTCGTGCGACATGCGTCGTCCATCGTGCGTTAACTATTTTACATTATTAACTTCTTCTTAAAAATTACAAGGCTAATTGTTACCATTTTTGGTGTGAGGCATCTCTATGGTAAGAGGAATCTAAATTGTGAAATTCGTGGCTCTACCACCCTCAGAGGCACCACAAGTGGGGCCAAATATGCAAAAAAAAAGCCAAATTTTCAAAAATCTTTTCTCTACTCCCACACATGTGAAGAAAAAACTGGTTAAATCTTAGAAAATCTTCTTCTCTACTCCCATATATATTTGTTAAAAACTAAATGCATGATTATGATGTCCATGAAGCCCTCTACCAAAATTGTGAAATTCATGGCCCATGTGTCAGGGGTTCAGGCTCTAGGGTGGGGTCAATTTGGCCATATAGTGAATATGTATTAAATCTTAGAATATCTTCTTCTCTACTCCCATATATATTTGTAAAAAACTAAATGCATGATTATGATGTCCATGAAGCCCTCTACAAGAATTTGTGAAATTCATAGCCCCTGGGTCAGGGGTTCTTGCTCTAGGGTGGGGCCAATATAGCCATATAGTAAAAATGTATTAAATTTTAGAAAATCTTCTTCTCTATTCCCATCTATATTTGTTAAAAACTAAATGCCTGGTTATAATGTCCATGAAGCCCACTACCAAAATTATGAAATTCATGACCCCTTTGTCAGGGGTTCAGGCTCTAGGGTGGGGTCAATATGGCCATATAGTAAAAATGTATTAAATCTTAAAAATCTTCTTTACTCCCACACATGTGGGCAAAAAACTGAATGCATGGTTATGATGTCCACTAACTCCTCTACCTAAATTGTGAAATTCATAGCCCCTGGGTCAGGGGTTCAGGACATGGGGGGAGGGGGGGGGGGCAATATGGCAATATAGTGTTAATTCATATAATGTTTTAAAATCCTCTTTTTTATTCTCACACATCTGTATGAAAAACTCACTTCATAATTATGTTTACCAGGAAGTTCTCTACTAAAATTTTACATTTCATGTCCCCTGGAGTATGAGTTTTGACTCTAGGGCAGGGCCAAAATGGATGTATAGGTGTTAATGCATATAATGTTTAAAAATTATCTTCTTTACTCCCACACACCTGAAAGGAAACCGGAATTCATTATTTTGTAGACCAGATCTTTAAGTTTTTCGCCAAAATTATAGGTTTCATAGTTCTTTTTGAAAAATTTCAGGCAGGGAGGTGGTCATCATTACAAATTTATAAATTTTCTACTCCAGAATGAAACCCAATTAAATGAATATATGAGACTCCTCGACAAGTTTGTGTATGGGTTATATGCTACTCAGGTGACCGTTAAGGCCTATTGGCCTCTTGTTACTTATTTAGGCCTATGGCATACTGGTGAGAGACACGTATGCGTTTTTCCCTCTACTGATTAAGTATGTGGATCTCCATCGGTCCAACTGGCTGAAGCACCCCACCATGGACGCTGAGGAACTCTTCAGTTGTGTAGCAGAACTGTTTGGCCTCTGGTCCAGATCATTAGTAAGAAATGCATAAGATTAGAAACTGACTTTTCCATGAAAATGCAACTGTAACAAATGTTTTTTGAAAATGAAATGCTTGTGGTTGTAGATGTTTAAGAGAGAGGAGCAGAACTTTGTTCTGGGGAATGAAATAGACAACATGGCCCTGATAATGCCCAGTCAGTCCAAGTCTAGCTCCTCATCCACTGCCAATGCGATGCCCCCACCGCCAACTGACGGAAAGCGGGCTGGGAGAAAGCGAGAGAAGAAGAGGTTGGAGCCACACAACAGCCTGAATGTGGCCTGTCTCAAGAGGCTCTTACCGATCGGACTGAGTTTTTTCAGCGGCCGCGAGCAGGAGTTACTCCAGCAAGTCAAACAGAAGCTTATAGAGGTAAACACTCGTCCTCTCGCAATTGATAATGCTAATTTTGAAGCTTTATTCCTTTTCTTCTACCTTCAAGGACCACAGCAGCACAGAAATGAAAAATCTTTTAATTTGCACATACACTTCCTAATAATCAAAAGGGCTGCATTGGTTGAAAAATATGGCTTTGGAGGCTGAAGTGTATCACAATTTTAACCTCTGGCAGAAGTGTTTTTAAATTGTTTTTCTTTTCTTACCAATACATGTTTGTTTTCAGTTTTAAACTTTTTCTATTTCTGTGCTTTGCTTTTCATGTAAAATTACTTTTAGCTGAATAAATTCTCTTTGTTAAAAGCGGTGAATGTATCTGTAAATGTCTAGTGGTATTTATTTCAGCAAAGCTCAGATGAGTTGGATTATGATTTCAATGTAACGGTATTTATCAACCTTGTCATGACTGAAACATGTGGCGTTCTTGACTTTTCTTGACTGCATGTATTCATAATGATACAAAACTCTTAGAATTTTTGCTTAAATGGAAGAAAACATCATGTCCAGGAGTACATGAACTTTGGAAAAATTTAGGCTGAGCCTGGCTTGTAGGATTCTAGAATGCATTGAATGGCCTGGTAATGATAAACCTGAATATGAAATGATTTTGAATAGAACATGAAAAAAACAAGCAGCAATTACTGAAGAGCTAAACCTAACTCATGATATGCAAATGCTGAAAATATAGCCAAGCTATGAGAAAACCTGGGTTCTTCAGTATTTTGGAGGTAGTTTGTACTGTAAGTTTTTTACTTCTTCACATGTATGTTATCAACAGAGATAGGACTCAAGTGTTTATACAAATATTAAAAATATGAAAGAGACTTCATGTATTTAACAAGTGTTGTTAGCCTTACAGTTCATCCTCCTGTGTATTGTACTGTACCGTATTCCTGCACATTCATGTCTCATATGCTTGTTAAATATACATGTACATGAAGTACATGTGGTTACATGTGAATGTGTCATGAGTATGATATTTTCTGTTTTAAAAAAAACATCATTTGCAAATATGTAATTGTGTTGTTTTATGGTTTCTATACAAATTTTTTATGTATAAACAAAAAACAGATTGAATGCATGCCAAAAAAGAAGTCTTTGTATTCTACATGCAAGATGCATGGTATTCAATATCTAGCTGCAAATTTTCTTATTATCTAGTGTTTTGCAAAGTAAAGAGTATCTTTACTTCTTTGCTGTTTCTCTGACACATTTGTTTTGCATACTAGCATGTTATTTCTATTTGGATTTTAAGGTTCATTTACCAGTATATTACAATAGGATATATTTTTTACTTTCTCTTATACAAGTATTGTTGTGAATATTAAACTTAGCCATGCAGTTATTTAACTCTTTCTGTAATTAGCCTCACTCGTGATCACTATCAGTCAGTGTCTCCTTTCTTTTGCTGCTCATTAATGTCGCTATGCTTTCTTTGACACCTTGTGCTCTTGCTGTGATATTTTCAGCTGATATATATTACGTATCCACTGATGGTTTTGAATATCTTTCAGGAATCGGAAGCAGATATTGAGGACTTCATGCAACAGAAGCTGGATGCAGAGGAAGGGGTAGGTTTTATCATATATTGTCTGTTTTTGATTGTGAATTTAACATTTTATATACATTTTGCATGCATTTGGTACATGTATTTTGTGTTTGACTGAATTTGCCATAAGATTTTCACACAGCAATTTTTAATTTTCTATGTAATGAAAAGTACCTAAAACTAGTACTTCAAAAATAATATTTAATGAAAGTCTTGCCAGTACTTTGAGGGCCCTTTACATGTGATAGTCTGCTTTCTATTTCAGCCAACTGATGAAAAAGTTCAGTGGCAGAAGGTGTTGTACACAAAGATAGGAGGAGTAGAGAGGACCAATGTGGACCAGCACCATGTTCTCAGCAAGATTCTCTCCATGGCTAAAGTGATGCATGGCCTACACATGGTAACAATCTGTTCCTCCTTCTCTGAGCCCTTAACTTGACGACTTGTAATGTAACTGTTACATGCATGGTTCCAGACCATTACAACCAAGTCCTGAAACCATTTCACCATTAAATGCTGAATTGATTGTTTAAATTTGTAGATGTATTTTGACTCTCCATGTGTATAGTAGTAGTGGGGCTAGAGCCTCACTCAATCTGATAGACATTGATAAGCTTTTTGTTCTTAAAGTTGAAACTGAATTGTTTTCTCTACTTTCTCATGATTAGATCTGTGAGGTAAGTCCACTGGATGGCGACAGTGTTTTACTTTTTTTAAACCAGGCATGAACTGTGTTGGCTTGGACAGTCCCCTTTTCTGCAGTCTGACTGGTCATTCATCAGTCAGATAGAAAGAAAACTAAAAACATAATCAGTCCATAGTAGGCTTATATATGTAGAACAAATAACAAAATTTACAGCAGTTCATCTCTCTGACACACAAGTTTCTCTATGCACTACCACTCCCGGATAAAGAAAACATAACAAAAAAACCTTAATTTGACCCTGGTTCCTGACCGTGCTTACAGTTCAGCATAATTTTTAATCATGTGTCTTGTTACTGTTACTGGTGAAGAGTCATCACCCAAGTGATTTTTCTCGCAGCTTTATCAGTTTAAGTTGAATTCTGTTCCCCAAGGAGTAAATTCTTTCCCTGTAGGTACTTCTTTCCTCAGCTCTTTTTGGGTTAAGGAAGATGTATTTTTCTTTGTTTTTATGTAAAACATGTATGTTCCATCTTTAACAAAAGCCTTTCCCTTCTTTATTTGTACATATCAAGTTTGATAAACTTGCTTCAAAGGAATGGAGATATCTTGTAAGTTGCAGAAAATATGTTTAAAATGTTATTGTGAATATATTGTCCAAATATGTGAACAGTAGATAAAGAAATTTGTTGCTGGAAATACATGTATTTTTATATTTTTGCCAAAAACTGAGACTTGATTTAACCATTGTTGTTCATATTTCTTGTCTGGGATTGCTCCCTTCCTCAACCCCTCATTGCAGAGAACTTGGCTTTAGTAAAACCCTGTCTCTATTTACATCCCTCCCCTATGTCTGGCTGTCCTGAACAAATCCTTGTTCACATAATGTAGGATCATGAAATTAGAAGAATTCCTCCAAAATTTGATAATTTGGAAAAAGGTCTCTGGCAAAAAAGCGACCATCCTGTTGTGAGTTGGTGTGTATAGATTTGCATTGAGTTCGATATATCGGTAGGTTTGTTTGTCCTCTGTCAAGTGTTTGGGAATGTACGAAAGCCTGATTAGACTAGTGAATAGTGGAACTTTTAAGACACTCATTTTTAGCTCACCGAGCTGAAAGCTCAAGTGAGCTATTCTGATCACATTTTGTCTGTCGTCCGTCTGTCTGTCCGTCCGTCTGTCCGTCTGTCCGTCTGTCTGTAAACTTTACACATTTTCAACATCTTCTCAAGAACCACTGGGCCAATTTCAACCAAACTTGGCACAAAGCATCCTTAGCCTAAGGGGATTTAAATTTGTGAAAATTAAGGATCACGCCCTTTTGCAAAGGGAGATAATAAGGAATTTATGAAAATTTTCGAGAAATTTTCAAAAATCTTCTTCTCATGAACCATAAGACCAGGAAAGCTGAAACTTGTGTGGAAGCATCATCAGGTAGTGTAGATTCTAATTTGTGAAAATCATGACCCCCGGGGGTAGGGTGGGGCCACAATAGGGGGTCGAAATTTAACATAGGAATATATAGAGTAAATCTTTAAAAATCTTCTTCTCATGAACCATAAGACCAGGAAAGCTGAAACTTGTGTGGAAGCATCATCAGGTAGTGTAGATTCTAATTTGTGAAAATCATGACCCCCGGGGGTAGGGTGGGGCCACAATAGGGGGTCGAAATTTAACATAGGAATATATAGAGTAAATCTTTAAAAATCTTCTTCTCATGAACCATAAGACCAGGAAAGCTGAAACTTGTGTGGAAGCATCATCAGGTAGTGTAGATTCTAATTTGTGAAAATCATGACCCCCGGGGGTAGGGTGGGGCCACCATGGGGGGTCGAAGTTTTACATAGGAATATACAGAGTAAATCTTTGAAAATCTTCTTCTCATGAACCATAAGACCAGGAAAGCTGAAACTTGTGTGGAAGCATCCTCAGGTAGTGTAGATTCTAATTTGTGAAAATCATGACCCCCGAGGGTAGGATGGGGCCACAATGGAGGGTCGAAATTTAACATAGGAATATATAGAGTAAATCTTTAAAAATCTTCTTCTCATGAACCATAAGACCAGGAAAGCTGAAACTTGTATGGAAGCATCCTTAGGTAGTGTAGATTCAAAGTTGTGAAAATCATGACCCCCGGGGGTAGGATGGGGCCACAATGGGGTGTCGAAGTTTTACATAGGAATATACAGAGTAAATCTTTGAAAATCTTCTTCTCATGAACCATAAGACCAGGAAAGCTGAAACTTGTGTGGAAGCATCCTCAGGTAGTGTAGATTCAAAGTTGTGAAAATCATGATCCCCGGGGGTAGGGTGGGGCCACAATGGGTGGTCGAAGTTTTACATAGGAATATATAGAGTAAATCTTTTAAAATCTTCTTCTCAGAAACTAATCAGCCAGGAAAGCTGAAACCTGTGTGAAAGCATCCTCAGGTAGTGTAGATTCAAAGTTGTGAAAATCATGACCCCCGGGGGCAGGGTGGGGCCACAATGGGGGATCGAAGTTTTACATAGGAATATATAGAGTAAATCTTTAAAAATCTTCCTCTCAGAAACTAATCAGCCAGTAAAGCTGAAACTTATGTGGAAGCATCCTCAGGTAGTGTAGATTCAAAGTTGTGAAAATCATGACCCCCGGGGGTAGGGTGGGGCCACAATGGGTGGTCGAAGTTTTAACATAGGAATATATAAAGTTAATCTTTAAAAATCTTCCTTTCAGAAACTAATCAGCCAGGAAAGCTGAAACTTGTGTGGAAGCATCCTCAGTTAGTATAAATTCATAGTTGTGAAAATCATGATCCCCAGGGGTAGGATGGGGCCACAATGGGGGGTCAAAGTTTAACAAAGAAATATATATGGTAAATCTTTAAAAATCTTCTTCTCAGAAACTAATCAGCCAGATGATTCTTTATAATTGTTAAGACTTTGGCCCCAGGACAATTCTTTGGCCTCACAAGAAGGTTCAGAGTTTATGTACGTTTATATCCCATATATAAACAATTGTTAAGGATCTTTTTGAGAACTGCAATACTCAACATATGATATGACTATAAAATCGTCCTGTTAGAAAAGGGACTAATGATTATAAACATAAGAATATCCAGGGGAAAATGGATTTTATTTATACAGGATCAACATGTATTATTGTACATTGTCCAGATAGTTTGTATTATGACTCCATTAAGCTGATTTTATTATACCTATTGTTCCTCAGGTGAGCGATGTGGCCCATGGGCCTCTTGTTGAGAAGATGTCATACTTTCTCAGATCATGAACTTGATCATTCAATTTTGATATACTGGTACATTGTTTATAATCATGTTTAATTAATATGGGTTAAAGACTGGAGGATTTTTTCAGGACAGTCTTATGCAAAACTGAACTCTGATTTGATAAATTCCTCTGCTTTGACAACTCCCCAATTCTATGTATTCTGTATTCTCTCCTTTTCATTCATCATTACATTTCTTTCCTTTCGACAGTTACTACTAAAAGTACATGTATGTATATGTAGTCAGTGTGTTAATTGTCTTTTTTGATTGTGCCACTAAAGTTTGAGATTAGAAAGATACGGTACATGTACGTGAGAAAAATAAAGTATGGACATTGAGGCTTTATTGGTGTCTATATACACCTCTGTATAAAAAAGGACTGTTGGCTGTTGTCTAAGATTTTAAATCTAAACAGTCAATATGTAGCAAATAATACTGCATGTGTTATTTAGGATGATGGGATTGTGGAGTAAGTTAATCATGAGTATTTAATTATATAAATGATTAGTTTGAGGTCTTAGGCTGGCATGATGTGTTCTGCAACGGTAGAATTAAAGGTTTAAAGGTGGACAGAGATTAATAAATTGTCAGGACTTTGTGTGAGTTTTTTTTCTGAAAGAATTTTGATTAACAAAACCCCAAGAAGTAAAAGACTTTTGATAGAATTAAAATCATCCTTCATTCCATCACTGTTGTTGTGCTATATGTAGGTGGAACATCCGTCCGGCTCCCACAAGAATGTGTGGAAGAAGGTAATCTCCACCCAGAGGAAGCGGGCGGTGATGGCCTGCTTCAGGATGGTGCCCCTCCACAGTCTGCCCAGGTCAGTGCTCCAGTCCCAGTGACTGGCTGCAGCTCTACAAAATCCCTGTTAAAACATTTTTAAAAAACCTTTCTAATTTGAATGAAATAAATTTAACCTTTATCAGGGTAGAATTCCATATTTTAAATTTGAAGTAAGATTAGGCAAGTGTTCTTGATTTGATTTCATATCATAACAGGCTTCTACAAGTAATTTGGATTTTCACATCTGTTTAATCATATTTCTTGTACAGGCACCGAGCCATTAATCTATTCCTGAATTCCTACAAGGAGCAATGGCTGGGAACAGAGGAATATGAGAAGAAAGTGTTGATAGAGGACCTCACTGTAAGTCTTACAGGGAATTCCCCCCTCCCAAATATAGGGAATATGAACAGTAATGTAGCAAAATAAAGGGAGGTTTATAAACAGCAGGAATTATAAATTTGATACAGTTCATGAAATCTTTGTTAGTAACAGAAAGTGTAGCAAGTAACTCCTGTAAAATAATTCCTATGCAAATGCAAAGAATTAATATACAATCCATATAAAATTGCGTTAAACATCCCTCATGGGTTCTTCTTGCTTTTTTGTGACAGTTGTTTACTATATATTAAAATAACATGAAAAATTCAAGTGCTAGCCATTTCAAATTTTTGCAATTAATTACCAAAATGTCTTGGAACTTGCATAAAATAAGGAATCTACAGTATTACAATGTAGTTACTGAGTAGTAACAATGCAGTGTTGTTACTACAGTTTGGTTAGAAAACATTATAACTATACTTTTGGTGTTGGAATGCTCTAAGTTTCAAGACCTTTTAATGATGTATGTTTATAGAGAGCTGATGAAGAGGAAGAAGACTTGGAGAAGAAGGAGGAGGTGGAGGTGAAGCCGGACCCGCTGGATCAGCTGATCACCTGTCTGAGTCGGGCCGCCACGAAGGAGCAGCATGGCAGCCTGCCCGAGGACGACCTGTACATGTCCTATGCTCAGATCATGGCCCAGGTACCTGGTTTCTGCTGCAATACTCACAACTATTGCAAGATAAAAAACTGCAAAAGGGAAAGCTGTGACAAAATATTGCAAGCAATAGCCCATTTAACTAACAATATTTAAGGCAAATGTCAAACAAACAAGCTAATGCCCCTTGCACTATGTTTTTTGGTTCAAACATTATGAACTGAAACTTAAGATTATGTAACTGAGGTTTGTTGGTTATGTGTTTTGGAAAAATCTTTGTACTTGGGTTTATTAGCTTTTCCCATGATTGATTGTTTATGTTTGATAGAGTTGTCATGGTGAGGATGAAGATGATGATGATGATGAGGGCGGGGATGAAGAAGGACCGGGATCTTCCTTCCAGGTGAGTACAGCAGAAGTTTTCACACCTGTACCCTGCAACCATTGGAGAAACTTAGACTACTTGATCGTTGATAAATCATTTGTCCTGAGTTGCTTAAAACCTGCATCCCGGTGATGACTGTCATTATACTGTAAACCAACTTTAATTCACGATGTCAGACTTTATTTCATAATTTTCTGAAGGTGAACTGATTTGTGGTGACTTATTGCCACAAACAAGATGTAAATATTTTTTAAAGTTTTGCGGCAAGAAATATTTGCGACAACAATGTTCTCGCAAACCTTGCAAAAATTTCTCAGATCCAATTGAAATAAAAGTTGATTTAAAGTATGTAACCATTGATATTTTTATACATTTGTATTAGGTCAAGACTGATAAAATGAGTTGCAAAAACCAAGGTGCAACACCCCAATTTCATTATTACGTGTTTTATTAATGTGGTAACAGAATCCAAATTAGAATAAGAACTACATCTATATGTATATGCAAATGATAAATTTTTCTTAGAGCCAGCCACCTTAACTTGATTTTTCATATCTTTATATTTACATTTTTCAGTGTCTTTGCCTGTGATAACACTACGTATTGATTTTGTACTATATAACCCATAATACAAATGACGCCGAATTGAGGCGCCAGCAGGGTTTGCTTATTTATATTTAAATATCTAATTGTATGATGGCTTAAAATTATGTAAATATAAGGAATAAGGAATCATTCTTTGAATATTATGAGGTGATAATTTCGGTCGGGCCCGGCGTGATTAAATCTATCATAAAAGCCCTTTGGGCTTTATTGGATTTGATCATGCTCCAACCGAAATTATCACCTCATTATAATCAAATAATGATTCCTTATTCCTTATGTAAATACATGTTTTGTGGATCTGGGAATTGTTTCACTAGTGCATGTTATTTTCACTGAAAAATATTTTGTACTTCTTCAATCTTGCTTGCGTCAGCTTCATTTGGGAGCTATAAAGGTACATGTTCATTTACCTTGCATGCTTCTAATAGCAGGAAGGTTCATGGCTTGTAGTTCCCTCAGTATGTACCCACCCAAACCCTCCTTTATCACAGCTTTGTTGTTAGAAATGTAGAAAAAATTATATATTCTCCTTGCTTTTATCAAATTAAGTGTTTAAAGGAAAACACCCTGATAAAAGGCCTTGTCCCTTGTAGACACACACAAATGTACCTCCGCTATCTTTTCCTTTGTAATAAATTTGGGAAGAAGCACACAGGAAATTATGATCTTTTCTGATATTGTGATCATTTAATTTTTTTTAAGTGAGCACCTTTTAAAAAACATTCATTATAGTACTAGGCGTTAAATGTTGTGACGTATTGGTCTCCTAAATAGTGAATATTAATTTTTTAAGCTACTGTGACATTTTTTCCAATAACATGTACACACTATTTACCAGTAACCATATAAACATAATAGAGTACTTTTTTCACATTCTCATAAATATATCATTACCTGGTAACCTAAAATCATGCTTTTAAAACAGTGCAAGCTAATAAGTTTGTTATCTTTGAACTGATATGTGTAAATTGCTGATCATACTTGAAACATTCTTTTTAATTGGGTTTATGGATAATCAAGAATCATGCAAAGTAGAATTTAATAGCACGATTTTTATAAGTCCTATTATCATTCCATCTTCCCATATATATTTTGAATTTAACCCAGACTACATATAAACATTGGAGGTTGCTTTATGACAATTGTATTTGTTTCTTGTTAGGAACAAGAGATGGAGAAGCAGCAGCTGTTGTTTGAACAGTCACGGTTGGCCGACCGCGGGGCTGCTGAGATGGTGCTCCTCTACATCAGTGCCAGTCGGGGTCAGTCATTGGGAGGGCACTCTGGCAATTAAAAAAGCACATTGATTTACTATTTTTGGAAAAATATGTGTACATGTATTATGTTGCAGGAATTTGAATTTGATAAATGATAGAGTAATATCGGTTGGAAAAGAAATGTTAAGTAATTGAGGTTGAATGAATGAAATTTTACTTTTGGTAATTGGCAAATTTCAAATTGATGAATGAAATTTGCTGATTGATTTTGGTAATTGGCAAATTTGATGAATGAAATTTGCTGATTAATTTTGGTAATTGGCAAATTTAATGATTGAAATTTGCTGAATAATTTTGGTAATTGGCAAATTTAATGAATGAAATTTGCTGATTGATTTTGGTAATTGGCAAATTTAATGAATGAAATTTGTTGATCGATTTATTTGCTGTAGGAGTGAACAGCCCCATGGTAGCAGACACTATAGAGCTGGGGATATCACTGCTGAGAGGAGGAAATGTAGAAGTTCAAAAGGTAAATGGGCTGCAAGCACATTAAATACAACATACAATGCAAGAATTTTCAAAGGGAACTGTGTTTTCTGTCCTTACAGTATGATCATTTATTGAGTATTAGTAGCAATGGGTCAATTAATGTTGCTGATAATTTTTGAAAACTTAAATCATTATACATTTTTGTTTAATTCAGAACATGCTTAAGCACCTGAAGGAGAAGAAGGATGTAGGTTTCTTTTCCTCTGTGTCCGGCCTGATGCAACAGTGCAGGTAAGTGAATCGGAAACAGCTCATTGTCTGTTTACAACTGTGTCGACAGAACCAAATATTATCTTTTATCACTTTTCATTTTCCTTTCAGTGTTCTGGATTTGGATGCATTTGAGAGAATAAATAAAGCGGAGGGTTTAGGAATGAGTTCGGATGCTTGCTCTGGAGAGAAGAATCTGGAGGATGCTGCCACCACCTGTAAACTGTTCCGCTTCCTGCAGCTACTTTGTGAGGGCCACAATCTGGGTATGTCTGGGATTGGCAGAAAGGGGGCTCATACTGATCATGTTTATTAGTAGCAAAATTAATGGAAAAAATTGATGGAAGATGCTGGTCTATATCAAGTTCTCTGTGTGTTCATTCTTTGATTCAACCAAGTGGAATATTAAAATATGCTTTTTGATCTTAACAGAGTTCCAGAACTACCTGCGGACACAGGCAGGTAACAACACGACGGTGAACATTGTGATTTGTACTGTGGACTACTTACTGAGGCTGCAGGAGTCCATGATGGACTTCTACTGGCACTACTCGGGCAAGGAAATCATTGACCCGTCAGGCAAGGGCAACTTCTGCCGGGCCATCAACGTGGCCAAGCAGGTGTTCAGGACTCTTACTGAGTACATTCAGGTATGTAATATATAGGCAGTGACCTCTGTAAGCTAAGTCTATTGTGTCTGTAACAATATGTATGATTTATTACTAGTGCAGCTGAAGATATACCCTTGTAGCAGAGTGCCAAGATTAATAGTGAAGCTTCAATTTGTTATATCTAACATGATAGGTTTCAAAACTTTGGGGAGTGCTAAATATCACTTTGCTGTAATAGAAAATTTGTTATTTTCTTCACTATGTTTTGTTGTGTAATTAATCCAGATATTTGTAGGAGATGTGTGATATGTAGTGTCTTGAATTGTTGTATGTAGGGTCCCTGTTCCCTGAACCAGCTGGCCCTGGCACACAGTCGACTGTGGGATGCTGTAGGAGGGTTCCTCTATATATTCGCCCACATGCAGGATAAACTGTCTAAGGTCCATCTATATATGTAATATCAGAAGGGAATCTGTGTTCTGTTCAATTTTTTCTAATGTATGTGTGTAAAGTATTATAACTCTATCAGATTACTTGATGTTAACAATATGCTCTTTAATTTTCAGGATTCCACCCAACTAGAGCTGCTGAGAGAATTCATGAAACTTCAGAAGGAAATGATGATCATGTTACTGTCTATGTTAGAAGGTGGTTAATCATTTAATCATTTAGATTTTAAAAAGCAGAATGAATCAATAATGTTTACTTAGTAATTGTGTAATATTTGAAATGATTACATGGTGATATTTTCTTTAAAAGGTAATGTAATGAATGGTCCAATTGGGAAACAGATGGTTGACACTTTGGTAGAATCACAGGCCAATGTGGAGGTAATTAAATGTTGAGTAAAAATTCAATCTTTGTTTAATTTAAGATTATAATGTTTTGTCACCCAGGGACCTACCCAAGCAAATGCATTTACTTATGAATTCATATTTTGCCACTAAGTTTTTATCTGTTTTTATTTCAGATGATATTGAAATTCTTTGACATTTTCCTAAAGATGAAAGACCTCACATCATCTGAAGCCTTCTTGGTAATATAGAACATTAATTCACACATCCTTCAGTATTTCAATATTTTAACTGTTTATTTAAAGAAAATTTGAAAATTATCTATCATAATCAAGTAATTTTCTGCTAATTTGATAAAATATTTCAAGGTATAGTGAGCCACCTTAAAAGGCTTTTCATCATTTTGATGAAAAGTTGAAATTATTTATTGCAAGTTTTTTTTTTTATCCATTCAATGTATACTGTAAGTTGTTTTATTTCCACTGTGTTAAAATTTAACTTTTTTAAAATTAAACATGCAATGGTTTTAATTTTACTTTGTAAGAAGTGGCACAGTAATCAAAGTATAAGCATTAAACCATTTTTGAAAACTAATGTTAGTATTCACAATAGGTGTAATTTCACAGGCAAATGATAAATAGCGAACATAGTAAAATGAAAACCATCATGGTTACTATTGTTAAACCAGCTTTTATTCCCTGTTGACCAGAGATAATCTGGTTCATGAATACCTTCAAGGACTAATTTGTAGAAATAATCGCAAGAACGAGGCTCTTGTAAACCTTGTGAATATTTCTTTCTCGCGAATAGAAGATGGTTTACAGTATTTAGTACCAATTTACCAGTATTAAGTCCAAGGATAAAATACACAAATTTAATACATTTATAGGACTTTTAGATATATCATCTACTTTGTATGTCTAATGATCTGTAAGGAATTTACTTTTGTTACAAAATATAAGTTCAATATTCTGAATGAATATTATATCCATATACATTATAGGAATTTGATGCCAATAAAGATGGCTACATTTCGGCAAAAGAATTTAAGCGTGCAATGGAGGCACAGAAAATGTATTCTCGGTGTGTAAAAGCAAATTGGGTGTTGTCTACACGAAGATGTTTCCTAAGCATTTAGAACATCTTCTATTTATCTGTGCATCTCCAACAAAGCAGGCTTCAGGAATAACTCATGATTAACTTTAAGAATTAGATGGAAAGCAATAAAAGTTCTAGGGGTTTTTGATGATAATAGAAATTTTTAAGAATGATTCTTTTAAGTGTTGCAGCTAGATAATATGTACAGATTTGTGATTTATTTGACGGATTGATTGTGTCTGCAGCCTGCTTCAACTGTCACTTAGTGTTAGTGTGTGTTGTGACTCTGTTACCAAATTTTAGGAATATGATACAAATGGTGATGGCTGGATATCCGTTAAAGAGTTCCGCAGGGCTTTAGATTCAATGAAGATTTACAATGAGTAAGTCTTCAGAGTGTGTCCCACCTCCCACCCACTCATGATGTCGACTCATTGCAAGATGCCATATCACGAATACCTCTAATGGACAAAATAAATGCCTTTCATGACATCCCATCAGCCTAAAATGTCGTGTTGAAATTCCATGCACAAAGCAAGCTTCAATTTCCTTGTGTGATTTCTAGTTTTCCATTTATGATTTTCATTAGAACATTGTGTCGTTAAAGATTTGATTGCTTATTATCATCTGAGTGATGAAACTGCAAAATACATGTCAAGAGGACTGCAATGATCCAAACTCACACAGGCCAAAACTGCATTAAGGTTCAGGAGTGTGAACCTTGATAAAAAAAAAAATTCAGTTGTGTGGCGCTTCTATGAACTCTAGTGTTCTTTTCCATTTGGTTTAGTTTGATTTTCATTGACATGGTATGCACGATGTTGTTGGTATTTTAGTTGAGTTTGGTTTTTTGGGAGTTTTTTTGGTTTAGCATGTTTTAAGATTTTTTTTCTTTTTTTTTTGGTTTCAGTTAAACTATCTCACATTTTAAGCAAGTCGTTTTGATTATAATTTAGCAGCCTATGTTCTGATACAAAGTGATATCAAAACTGCTTGCTTTTAAGATCATAAGCTACTAAACTTTAATATCATGTTTTAATATTTGAGCAAGGAATTTTCGGATTCAAAGAAGTAATTTTCATAAAATACAGTAATTAATATTTTAAAGTGGAAAAAAAGTGAAAACATACTGAAGTTAATTGAACATTCTTCAGATAAGCTTTACAACATATGACAGTTTATGTGATATACAGTAGATACATACCTATATAACCAGTATTGCATTGATATGATGACAGAGAGGAGATAGAATACATCATGATGTGCGTGGATGCTAACCAGGACGGTAAGGTAGACTTTAACGAGTTCACCGACCGCTTCCACAACCCAGCCAAGGACATCGGCTTCACCATGGCAGTCCTGCTGACCAATCTGTCAGAGCACATGCCAAATGACCCCAGGTAGAGCCTCGTGACCTCCATTCTCTTCTCAATTGAGATAAATTCCTATTTTGATTCCTAATTAATATAAAATCACAAGAAGGGTCTTTTGAAGTCTCATTTTTATACTTGTGATCTACATGAAATTACAATTAAAGTTTGATGCTTGCAACTTTATATTTTTACAATTTAATTGATGCAAAAGGCAGAATCACATAATAAAGTACATGCATAAAATAAGGAATCTACAGTACAAACATAATATAAGAAGACATTTAGTGTAAAAGACTAACTGGATTATTGTGTATTCAAGTAGATGTGAGTGGATTGATGTGTATGTTTGACTTTTATTTATCCGCAGACTGGAGAGGTTCCTGGAGAAGGCTCGCTCCGTGCTCGACTACTTTGGGCCGTACCTTGGCAGGATTGAGATCATGGGCAGTGCCAATAAGATAGAAAGGGTCTACTTTGAAATCAAACAGTCTCACATTGACCAGTGGGAGAAGCCCCAAATTAAGGTTAAAAACAAAGCTCGTCCCATTGAAAGTAACACCGAGAGATTATGGTTATGCATATTGAGTCAACATTATTTATTGGATTGGAACTGTTTATTATTTTACTCCACAGGAGTCAAAGAGGTCCTTCCTCCACAGTGTGGTCAATGAGGGAGGGGACAAGGAAAAACTAGAGAGCTTTGTTAATTTCTGTGAAGACACCATTTTTGAAGTAAGAATAGATTCCAGTCTTTATTTGTATTTTTTTTTTTAGCTCACCTGAGCTGAAAGCTCAAGTGAGCTATTCTGATCACATTTTGTCCCTCGTCCGTCTGTCCATCCGTCTGTCCGTCCGTGTGTGTGTCTGTCCGTCTGTAAACTTTTCACATTTTGAACTTCTTCTCTAAAACCACTGGGCTAATTTCAACCAAATATGGCACAAAGCATCCCTATGGAAAGTTGATTATAAATTGCAGAAATGAAAGACTGATCTTTATATAAAATGGAGAAAACATCGAAACTGTAGAAAAAGGGGGGTGCATTTTTAAAAATCTTCTTCTCAAGAACTACTGAGTCAAATTCAACGTAATTTAGCATAAATAATCCTTATGGAAGGGAAAATATAAATTGCAAAAATTATGGGCGAATTCTGTTCCAAATGTAAGTAAATTACGAAAATAAAAATAAAGAGGTAATCGTAATCAATCAGTTTATAACTTCGGGTTCGGTATTCCATATCGAAAACGAAAGTTCCTTGTTTGAGGCAGCCATGTTTGAATGTTGACGCTTAACAAACGGGTCAAACTGACGAAGATGAATTTGCTTGTTGTGCAACATTTTACATGCGAATGGATACTTGAAACATGCAAAATATATTTGTGCCGTTTTCATGAAGTGAATTGAGGTTAACTCTTTCAATGCGTTGACATTTTCACTTGTGACAGTGGTTTTAGGTTGTTTTGATTTTCGTTTCATTTTCGTTTATTATGCTTTTTAACTTGAGGGGAACTATCGCCTGTATTTTGGAATTTTTACGCATGGAATCGAATATACTAGCTTCGGTAAATCAGACAGCTTATTGTTTACCTGCAGAAATTGAGCAAAAGCTGATGCACTTACAACATATTAAATTATAAATACTATACATCCTATTGGTAATTCAGTACAATCTCTATGTAATGGTTGATTAATGCAACGTGTTTTGTTAAGATGATCGGCATTTTCAGTCTAAACGGAAATTGTTTTCACTGCTAGAAATATATAGGCATACAGATATTATGAAAAATAAATTGGGCTCTTCCCTTGTTTTAGTGCATGTTTCTTCTGTTTTAATTGTTTACAATTTTCTCTTTACTAATCATATTCAGCTGTGTCAAGTTTCGAATTAAAAGCAAGATACGAAGCTTTACTTGCAGAACTGAGGTCATGCATTTGTTCATTCTGATAGTAAATACCAAGTTTAAAAATCTTAAGTTAAATGTAATAAAATGAACAAAAAATTGAATTGTGAGCTCTGTATCTTGCATATAATTCTACGATTGACGCTGAAATTTTGATTGATCACTAGAAATGTCTCGCTAAATGATAAATGCTTGTACAAATCAAAGTGCTGAAGTACTGAAAGCCGGGCTCTTTTGGTGTGTCTTTATGCATATTGTGTAGTAAAGCTGAAAATCTCTATCTCTCTCTCTCTCTCTCTCTCTCTCTCTCTCTCTCTCTCATGCTTTTAATGTCGGCAAAGCGTCAGAGAGTGACCAAATTTTGTAAGCGGCTATAAACAAAAGTATGTCTGTCTAGTAGAAAAAAGTTCAACAGTTGCTGCCTTGAATTTTGCAACAAGCATTATAAATTCAATCCCCATTTCTTCAACGGGCAGCAAAGTAGTTCATAAAAATTCATGCGCATTATATGCGTCTAAAATGCATAGTCTTGTTTTTAAAGCACGTTATTAATAAGAAAACTAAGAAAGATAGACAATTTTCGCGAATTTAAAAAAACAAAAACAAAATGCCAGCACTTTTGACAAAGTGTGGCTCTTTGTAACTATTTGGTATAGCGGAAGCTTTTACTTTGACGCTGTTTGGTTTTTTGTTTACATTTGAAGTTGTGCTATTTATAGTAACATTGGCGATTTGCCTGCATAGAGCCAGGACTCTGCTTACAGCAGAGCCCGACTAAAAAATTAAAAGGATGATATGCTGTAACAACTTTCTGGGGGCCCCTCCTTATACAATGAATTATATGAAATCTACACCAACTTTGATGGTTTTTCAGACACAGTTAAATAAAAACGACCTCTTCAAAACAGTTTAAAACATTACTGTTACAGGGATAAATATAAATGTATTATCCTTATTCTTAAGAAAATATTACAGCGGAAAATCAACTTGATTTGTAGCCATCTGTTAACGTTGATTTTGAATAAACATTAAAGTAAAGGGTGGGCCTTAAAATAGAGAAGGGGGCTAGACCTTGTCAGAAATCTTGACAAGCCAAAAAAAAAAAAGGATTTTGAGTTTGGCTATGTCTAATTTTGCAAAGAAAGGGGGGGGGGCACCCCCCGGTTCCGACGCCTATGCATTGATTAAAATAGCTCTTTCACATATCACATGACAACATTTTTCATTAGAGTGTATTCATTGATTAAGTGAGTAAGGTTATAAAACGTCACACGAGTTCACGCCTGGTAAACAACAATCGTTTATATTGCAGAAGACCAATGAAATTTTGGAATGTTTGTAATTTTAGCGCATAGAGGTACAATTTTTAACCGTGTTTTCCAATGGAAAAATCCGGTTAATGAAATGGTGAAAATGGCGGGCAGGCGCTGCCAAAAGGGTACCCTCATAGTATGGATAACTCCTACTACAGTTTTCAAGATAGGAAGTTGTTCTTTTGCAGATCAATTGTACATATATCAGAGGTGTGCATATTGCTAGGATTTTGATTGCCAATAATTTATGAAAAAAATACCAGCTTTTGAACTAAGTCATATTTGGCAAAATATTGCATATAGGGTACCCTCATTGTACGGAAAACTCATCCTACAGTTCTCAAGATAGGAAATTGTTCTTTTGCAGATCAATTGTACATATATCAGAGGTGTGCATATTGCTAGGATTTTGATATTTTATGAAAAAAATACCAGCTTTTGACAAAATATTGCATGTAGGGCACTCCATTTCATTGGATACAGGTTGACATGGATTATGGATACAGTTCACATAAAAAAAAACCCGGTTTGCTGTCACATTCACAGCTTTTCACTTGTTTTCTTTCAAATATACGATTTTTTTTAATAAAATACAATAACTAGCTAGTAGTTGAAGACGAAAATGTACCTATATGCATGCTCTCATATGTAATTTGATCGTTTTATAAAGTGAGTGGGCAGAACTAAAATAAAGGGAATTGGAAGTTAACAGTGTATCCCTACCAAAAATTTAGTTTAATCTTTTGTTTTTGGTAAAAAATGGTATTTCATAAAGTTACAATGTCAAAGATTAAGTGTAGGAAAATAAGTATAAAATTTGGATACTTTATGTTATTCTTTTTTTGTTTTTCTACCGAGGGGCCATATGGCACAGTATCCTTTGAACACCCATATTAAGCCATTGTTGCTCAGGTGAGCGATGTGGCCCCATGTGCCTCTTGTCTTTCATTTGTTAAAGTATGTGATTACATGCTTTTATTATGCAAGGTTTTGCTGGAGAGAAATATGTGATATTTTCTAGATGCAACATGCTACAAGTATAAGTGCTGAGGAGCAGAGGATTGCAGCCCTGAGGAGCGGTATGGGAGTGCCTGAAGAAAGTGGAGGAGGGTAAGGAATCAGTAATTATGGCACTAAATGAAAAACTCAGAATTTCTTCTTAATTAACTACTTCACAATCAGTTCATCTACTGACACTGTACAGATTGCTATGCCTGTCTTACACAGAGTGCTGGAGCCACTGCGCTTCACCTGTCGGTTCCTGTTTGGTGCTCTGACCACCTTTCTGTCTTTCTTCACCTGGACTAACCTGAAAACAACGTACCAGGCGTTTAAAAGGATGACATGGCCCCAGGTTGTCTGGACCCTCATCAAACTCTGTGTCAAACTGATCTTCACCCTCATCACATTTATATTCCATGTCTTCTGGTAAGTGAGATCACTAAGTCATTTTTTATGACAGGGTAGGATGTGTCTTTTATTTTTTGGAAGGGTAGGAGAGGGGAGAGAATTCCATAAAAACTCTGGCTCTAAATCAAGAGACTTTGTTTACAGCTGATTTATTTTGACAGGACTTTATTGAAGTTTGTTGTGAACATGATGAAGGGTGAACATGATAAAGAGTCTGTTGAAAAGCCAGAAGTCCTAGCTCTTCCAGCACCCTCCTTCTCAGATGACTCTAAGCCTCCACCAGTGCAGAATGGAACTCCAGCTGTTCCAACAGAAGACGAAATGTATGTACTCAGAGAATGCTCAGCGTTCTTTATTTTAAATCCATTCAATATAATTTACATGTTTGAATTTGAATCATCATGGAGAAGGCTTACATAGGCATTGCCTGCTGCCTAATCCATTTATGTAAATTTATTATATTTGCATAATAAAATATGTTCAAATCAAATCGAATTTGAATCATCAATTAACTTTAAATTTGTGATAAAGAAATTGACATTCAGATTATTGTTCCAGCATATATAGTTGGAAACTAGCCTACAAAAATATCACAGGATGAATGACCATCTTTAGTTCTCCTTAAAGATAGCTTAAAGGTGCTTAAAGGTAGCTTAAAGATGATCTTGAAGCCACCGTAAGCTATATGTGCTGCATAAAGGTGGCTTAAAGGCGGCCATAAGGGGGCTTAAAGAAAGTGTAAAGATGGCTTAAAGTTGCTTAAAGGCAGCTTAAAGACAACCTTAAAGCGACCTTTAAGCCCCCTTTAAGGACAACTTATTGGTCCTTAATGTCCAAGCTTCTTTAAGCCACCTTTAAGCCATTTCTAAAAAAATCTTTATTCAATATTGTGCTTAATTTACCAACAAAATGTATTAACTTCATGACCATTTAATCAGGTGTGATCAATGTACAAATATATTCAACTTATATTGGAAGTATTTATTTTTTTCAAAACCTTAGCTGTTCATCTGGAGAAAAAACACACCTGTTGTGTATATCCTGTATATTCTGTGTTAGTTCCAGGGTTTATCTGAGGTTAAACAAACAGTAGATTTTAATTATATATACATGAAGAAATAAAAGCATTTCTAGACACGCGTGCAGCGATTTTAACAAGAACAATTGATTAAACATGAACTTGTACAGTAAATAAGTAAATGGTGTATATTAGATAAGTAAATGGTGTATATTCTGTTGCAAGTTTCAATGATTCAAAGACAGAAAAGGTATTAAAATGGTTTTGGTCTAAAAAATACATTGAAAGAAAATTTCAAAATGCCCAAGACAAGCATTGAACCTGGGCCCCTTGGTTTTCTAACTTCACCTCGCTTCTTCTATGCCATGGCAACTCATATCTGAATGAAGGTTTTTATATCCTATAAAGCGTTGGCTATTGAATCAATGTAATGTGTGTTTATTTTTTACCTGAAAAGATTTTGACTTCCATTCAGTTTGTAACAATCAATTATATCTTATTTATAAATTACATGCATGCATGTATTTAGAATGAATTACGGTACTTGGTCTTCAGTGAAAAAAATATATTATACCTGATTGGAAACTGTTAGGCTTACTAGTACTTAGTTAATAAATTTAAACCAGGTAGATATATATACATTCACCTAATTTATAACTATGAAATGCAAGGAAGAAGATGAAACTATTTTTTTAATGCATTAATGGAAACTATAAGGGTAATAGTTCTACGCAATTTCACGGTTTTCATGATTATTGCATAATTATTATACATTTACAACAGATCTAGAATAACAAATTAAATGATATATGTTTAATTGTTATATTCAGTAGTATATTCTCAATATATAACTCTATATAGATGAATAGTCAATAATTGTAGTATTAGCTCGTCCGAAAAATATTGACCGGTCAATATTTTTTTGATATTGACCGGCTAGGAATAATATCTAGAGAGCATTCCCTCTATTTCAAATAATCACCTCTGATTTGTTGATTCGTAGAGGATGACGTAAATAACTCTTCGCTACTCCAAAACAAGATGACGTCATAATAGACAGTCAGCCAAGGCAAGTAAACAACGGACGCACAAAGCGACGGTGTGCTATCACATCGGATATAAGGATTTGCGAATTACTGTGAAGTAAAATCAGGTAGAACATCTGTATGTTAATTCTTACGGTCGGCGGAATATCACCAGTGACCGTTTGATGCTGAGGATATTTTGGAAATGAACTTTGCACAAAATTGAATTCGTGAATGTCTTTGTTGAACTGAGAAAATTACGGCAATCTGTTTTCAATTACTTTCTTAAATTTTGGTTTGTTTCTTCATATAACAAAACAAATGTTGACTGTGTTTTCGGGCAACATTGATTATATTAGCCCCCTTGGGACAAAAATATTGCCTTCCACTTTGCGTCGGGCAATATTTCGTCCCTCGGGGGCTAATATAATCAATGTTGCCTGAAAAGACAGTCAATATTTGTATGATATTTAATTGTATACATGATTTTTACAATTCATATATCAAATCTATAACAAACGATATCACAAATTACCAGTGATGTGTTTACTGCATGTGGCAATTGCAAATGATGTATACATAAACATGTACATATGATGAACCGGGATTGGTATGTGACATATTATATTACCCCTTATAAATATATTTATATAACTAGACATGATCTCATTGCGAGCAACGAGGAGGTCTTCCGTCTGATTTTAGAATTTGAGATATATGTTTAATTTTGATTTACCTATTTAACAGCTAAACATGATTTAAAATAGAAAAACAGGGTCTACATTCTAAGGTCCAGATACTATTTTGTTTCATGTGTAAGATGTTTAGAAAATCGTCACCGTTCTTGAGATATCTGAGAAAAAACATTTTAGGGACCGTTCCCTTATCTCCTTATTTGGGCCGCTGAACCATATTTGAAGTTTGTATGTTGTTAAGAACACCATTTTGAGCATCTTTTCTTCAATACTGCATTTCAAAATAATTTTCCTTTTTGAGATATAGGCGATCAAAGTTTTGGACTTTTGACCCCTTAAAAACACTAATTGCGTAACATGAGAAATTCATTATATTGTATGGGTACATAACAGTAAGATTAACATTTTTGCTTCTATAACCTATTGCAAAATATCCCTCAGTAAAGAGCTATAACTAAAATATTTTACACCCGTCTAAGTTCTTGATTTTAGGGGCCAGCCCCTTTTTAGCTCACCTGATCTGAAAGCTCAACTGAGCTTTTCTAATCAAAATTTGTCCGTTGTCTGTCGTCGTTGGCGTTGGCGGCGTTGTAAACTTTTCATATTTTCTTCTTCTCCAGAACTGCTGGGCAGATTTCAACCAAACTTGGCACAAAGCATCACTTGGTGAAGGGGATTCAAGTTTGTTCAAATGAAGGGCCACACCCTCTTAAAAGGGGAGATAATTTAGAATTTTTGAAAATTTGTTGGTATTTTTCAAAAATCTTCTTCCTAAAAACTCTTGATCAGGAAAAGCTGTAACTTGTATGGAAGCATCCTCAGGTAGTGTAGATTCAAGTTTGTTCAAATCATAGTCCCTGGGGGTAGGGCGGGGCCACAAGGGGTGGTATCAAGTTTTGCATAGGAATTAATAGAGAAAATCTTTTAAAATCTTCTTCTCAAAATCTACTAGGCCAGAAAAGCTCAAACTAGAGTTGAAGCATATCCTCAGGTAGTGTTAATTCAAGTTTGTTCAAATCATAGTCCCTGGGGGTAGGGCAGGGCCACAAGGGGTGGTATCAAGTTTTGCATAGGAATTAATAGAGAAAATCTTTAAAAATCTTCTTCTCAAAAACTACTAGGCCAGAAAAGCTCAAATTAGAGTTGAAGCATATCCTCAGGTAGTGTTAATTCAAGTTTGTTCAAATCATAGTCCCTGGGGGTGGGGTAGGGCAGGGCCACAATGGGGGGATAAATTTTTACAAAGGAATATTTTGAGAAAATCTTTTAAAATCTTTTTTTTTTAACCTATTTGGCCAGGAAAGCTCAAATTTGAGTGGAAGCATCCTCAGATAGTATAGATTAAAGTTTGTTTAAATCATAGTCCCCTGGGGTAGGGGAATGCCACAGTGTGGGATGAATTTTTATATAGAAATACATGTATATAGAATTTTTTTAAAAAAATCTTCTTTTAAAAGATATTAGGCCAGAAAAGCTTAAACATGTGTGGAGGCATCATCAGGCAGTGTAAATTCAAGTTTGCTAAATCATCGTCCCTGGGGGTAGGGTGGGGCGGCAATGGCGGGATGAATTTTTACATAGGAATATATAGAGAAAATCTTAAAAAATATTCTGGGAAAGTCTTCAGTCCAAAAAGAAGTAACTTGTGTGAAGGCACAGTTGTGCAGATTAAAGTTTGATGAAACCATAATTCCTTAGAGAAAAGTGGGGCCACAAAATGGAGGCAGGGTGTTTATTTTCCTATAGATACAACAACAAAAGGTTCTTGGTATTTACCCAAAAAAATATGTGGATAAAAAGTGGCAGATTAAATTTTTTTTTTAGCAAGATCTTCTGTACTTAGTTGTCAAGATATTTTGATTTTGATACTGTAATGCTAATTTGATCATAGTTAAGGCTAATGTTGCTCAGGTGAGCGATGTGGCCCCTGGGCCCCTTATTGTTGGTATTAAATGAAAGGTCACTTAAAACTACACACATTTTGTTCAACAAGTGTTTCCAAATTTGTTACCATTTTTGAGATAGACCCCTTATCTCCTTATCGTGGCCGTTTAACGAAATTTTGAGGGTTGAATATTGTTGAGTATGTCATTTTAAGCATCTTTTCTTCTATACTGCTTTTCAAAATATGTTTCCTTTACCAGATATAGATGATCAAAGTTTTTAACTTCTGACCCCTAAAACTCCCTAATAAGTCATACATGAGAAAATCATTATATTGTATGGGTACATAACAGTAAGATTAACATTTTTGCTTGTATAATCTATCACAAAATATCCCTCAGTAAAGAGCTATAGATATAAGACATTGGACCCCTCTGGAACCCTGGTGTTAGGGGCCAGCCCATGTTTTTTGATTTTACATGAAAGCCTTTGTTGATAATTATTTTCCATTACATGTCTTAACAAAATATTTTTAAAAAAAGAGATAAACAAAGAAAACCACAAAAATTCAATGTTTTTTTTAATCTCAATTTTTGGGTCCAGGCGAGCTTCGGCGCTTTTCGAGATAAATATGATTGAAGACCTTCATGCACAACTTCAGTCTTTTGTCTACCAACCCTGAAAATTTCAAGTTAATATCTGCAATAGTGAAAGAGGAGTTCCACTGACAAAAATACCCCTTTAAAAATCATAAAATCGATGATATCTCAAAAACGGAAGTGACGTCATCAATGAAAAAAATTTCCAACCAGGTTCAAATCAATACCTATCGATCTGAAAGTTTCATAAAAATCAAATGAGCTGTAGCTGAGAAATGGCGTGCACAAAATTAGTAAGAAAAAAAAAATAATAATAGGGAAGAAGAAACTTAAGAAAAACAATAAGATCTTCCGTTGGAAACGGAAGACTTTAATTAACCCCCATTTACGATTACCGGTACTGTAATTAATTAGCCTTTAGATGTTATTCATACATACATGTATCTATTATTTGTAGATGTAATATTTTTAAAACCTAGTACACGTACATACTAAGATTTAAACACCTTTCGAAACCCTGACGTGCACCTGGGCACACGACACACCTGTTGTGTACATGTATATCACATGACACACCTGTTGCGTATATCTTGTATATTTTGTGTTTGTTCCAGGGGTTTTCTCAAGTAATTGGTCAAACAATAGACTTTAATTAGATATACACAAACGAATAAAACCATGTTTAGACAAACATAGCAGCAATATCCCGCCGATATAACATGTATTATTCGTTCATTTTTTATTTTGTTTAATAACCGGATAAACTTAAAAAGAGAAAAGAAAGCAACTCATTGCCGTACTTAGTTTGTGAGAATGCATGTTCTTTTACGAAAACAAATTCTAAATAAAAACGAATTGATGTAGATTTGTATTTTTGCATTTTAAATCAATGAAAATTATGATTTTAACATCATGTGCCAACAGTCATACAATTGATGGTATGTTAATGATATTAATTACTAATGTGAGAGAGAGAGAGAGAGAGAGAGAGAGAGAGAGAGGAGCTTTTACCGATTAGTTTATACATGTAAAAGGAAACAAACATTAAGTACCCACAACGTTATTTTTTACAATCCTATCCTATCGTATCGTGTGTGTATACTGTTCTATCGTGCGTTAATACTATCCTATTGTGCGTTAATTCTATCAGGTTTATCGTTCAGTTTTAACAGTTTTTCCTTTTATCCTATCCTGTTAATTGTTTCCTGCCTTTTTGTCCCCCGCCGCAAGTTGCGGAGCGGGGACATAGAAATGCCGGGCGTCCGTCCGTGTGTCCGTACGTCCGTCCGTCACACTTTTTTGTAAGCGCTCTCATGCCTACAAATTTTGACGGATTTTCATTAATTTATACCAAATGTTTGTACTAATACTTCGGTCAAGTTCGAAAATCAGTATTGGTCAATACTTTTTGTTGGAGTTATCGGACTTTGACCACAATAATGACTCCGTTTTATCCAAAAATTGACCTTGTAAGCGCTCTCATGCCTACAAATTTTGAGGGATTTTCAATCAATTTATAACAAATATTTATTCCATTAATACTTTGGTCAAGTTCGAAAATAAGCATTGGTCGATACTTTTTGTTGGAATTATGGGACTTTGACCACAGTAATGACTCCGTTTTATCCCAAAATTCACCTTGTTAGCGCTCTCATGCCTACAAATTTTGACGGATTTACATGAAATTCATACCAAATGTTTATATCACTAATACCTTGGTCAAGTTCCTAAATCAGCCTTGGTCGATACTAGTATAGATCTACTGCTTGACCGGCGGGGGACCCAGGAATTATATTCTTGTTTAATCAAGTAAATCTATTTCAAAGTTACAAGTCGTTCAATGCGCAGTATACGAAACTTTATCGAACCAGAAAATTAATATTAAATCCTATCCAGCATTCTAACATGATACTATTTTCTTTTCATCAAATTTAACCAATATTACATGTAAATCATATCTGAAAGCAAAAGAAATGAAAACTAAATGTAAACTATCAAAGTTCTTAGGAACAAAGTAACTTATTTACCTGTATATTTTATATCTATTAAGAACAAGAGTTGTATTTTGATTAAACCTGCTATTTTCCTTGTAATTTGACCTCGGGCTGAAATGTAAGCGGCGATCCGCTTGGATGTTCAGTAATAACAAAATGTTAACAATACAATACACTGTCAGATAGTTTATTGATCATTTTAGCTCATCATTTTAATTTATTCTAAAAATGATGCAGTGATGATTAACAACTCGGCATTTGTAAATAACAAGAAATTCCTCGTATATCTTGATGCATACGTGTTCTTTCTCAAGTTCTGCCATTATCAGGTTAATCGTGAAGATCGTTTAACACGATTATACGTTCATCATGAACATCGTTTATCCTTTCCTATCGTGTATCAATCCTATCATATCGTGCGTGTATACTGTTTTATCGTGCGTGAATCCTATCCTATCGTTTATCTTGTAAAAAATAACGTTGCGGGTACTGTACTTTCGAATAATTATACCCCCGCTCCGAAGGAGAGGGGGTATACTGTTTTACCCTTGTGTGTCTGTCTGTCTGTCTGTCCATCCGTAACAAAAATTTCTGTTGCATTTATCTCAGCAACTATTTATCGCAGATGCTTGAAATTTTTACACAGTGTTTGTTAAGGCATGTCATATCGCGGGATATATTTTTGTACCAATTGGACGTCAACTTCCTGTTTAATGACGACTGTTTATTTTTAGCAAAAATTTTCAAACAAATTTTGGTCAAAGATTTCTCAGCAGCTATTTATCGCAGATGCTTGAAATTTTTACACAGTGTTTGTTAAGGCATGCCATATCGTGGGATATATTTCTGTACCAATCGGACGTCAACTTCCTGTTAAATGAGTACTTTCTTTATTTTAGCCAAAATTTTCAAACAAATTTTCCTCAAAGATTTCTCAGCAGCTATTTATCACAGATGCTTGAAATTTTAACACACTATTTGTTTAGGCATGCCATATTGTGGGATATATTTCTGTACCAATCAGATGCCAGATTAAATGTCGACTTTGCTTATTTTGCATATTCACATCAGAGCGGGGGTATCACTAGTGAGTATTGGCTCACAGATATCTTGTTTCATGTGCAGATTTAGAGACAGAGACTGCGCTCGCCCCTACAATGATTTAAAAAAAAAAAATTTATAATGGCAATCTGTGTTTATTGGAGCGGTGTTGATAATCATTGATCTTTGTTCAATGGAGCGACAATGTGTTTACACCCCCTTCCTTTAAAGATGGTGTAAAGACAACTTAAAGGAAGCGTAAATGCCCAGATGTTAAAGGTGGCTTTAAGAAGTTTGGACATTAAGGACCTGTAAGCTGTAGCTTAAAGCTGACATGATTTCATAAATATGCATTATTTCCCTTTTATCTCCGACTATGGCCATATTAGTTGTCGATTTCTATTGTTCTGCTCGTCGCTTCTGTTTTCCTGTTTATAACATTGCACATGCACAAATACACACTTTTGCAGATCGAGCAATGTCAACGATCCTTGATGGATTTTAGAAATGGAGCGTTTTTGCAGAAACTGATGGAAACGAGTCAATGTTATGTTGTTACTTTCTTGGATTTACTATCATTTAGCCACTGGGTTGGATGTAATGCAGCCAGGGTTTTCAAAAAGATGCAGACGTTGTGCACTCTGTATGAACGACACATGTGTTCGATGTGCATGTGAAGTAAGGCAGCACTATCTGTGAAAAATAATACGGATACTAGTACCCTGGAAATTCTTTCAAAGAATAAACATACCCGGTATTTTGTATTTTATTGATTGTTGTTTCCTTTATTCTTTGTTACAAACATTTTACTACAATGTGTAGTTTATGCATTTAGAAGTCTGTGCAACTTGAATGCCTTGATAAAGAAACCGACTGTAACTTTCTCGACCGGTATATATACCCCAGTGGCAGTAGAGGAGCAATCAAAACTAATATGCGACCATATGCTTTTATGAATTCATGTCAGCTTTATATAAAGGTGGCTTAAAGATCGTATATCCTTTAAGCCACCTTTTTTGCCACCTTTAAGTCACCTTTAAGGACTTGCTTAAAGATGGTTTTTCGCCCTGTGAATCTGTTAAGGATACTGTTTTTCATGTATTTTACTGAGGCACAATGGCTAGTTAAGTAGTTGCAGTAAAGTACTTTTTTTATCCGTGGCAACTCAATAAGTAAATTTTGGAACTGTTGTAGCACGTCACCCACCTCCATACCAACTGAGACAGGGGCAGAATGTCCAGTCACAAGTATACCAACAGAGGAACTCTCCGAGGTCCCCCCACCGGTAGGTCCTGCCTAGGGGGATCGCTACTATTTTTAGATTGAAATTGTGTCACCAAATGATGTGTGCATTCTATGGTGTTTAATGATAATGATATAAAAATAAAACAAATTTTTCAGGATGAAGAATTTCTGGGACCTCCTATTCCACCTCCTAGGACCTCAGCTGAAAGGTAACCACGTTAAAATCTCTATAATAAAAACACAGATGGATCAAAAGATTTACTCTTTTCACTTATTTTCATGACTGCTTTACTTTGCCTATCTATTAAAAAGTTTCTCTTGTTAATGTAGCAAATCAAAACCAAGCGAAGAAGATGTTCCATATGAGACAAAAGGATTTGACTATGGAAAATATGCTCTGGTCAGTCAAAACTACAGTGTTTTCATATGTTTTTCTATGTTTTCATTGTAATTATTTCATGAAATAAAAGTTCTTGATGTGCATTTGTGAATTTACAACTTTTAAAAATCTATTAATGATGAATAACTTAAGCAGATGTACTTGATGAAAGAATATTGCAATGGCATGCATTTTTTGGTTCCATATGTACTTGTATTATTTATTTAGTTGTTCTGTGAATTGTTTTCTTTCTCTCTTTTTTTTTCAGTATTTAAGTGTATTAGAACAGAATTTGATTTCTGTAGGGGTAATAATCTTTGATTAATATCATACAAAACATAAAAATGATCCCTAGAGTTCGAATGTATTATCTTCAATTTTCTTGTCACTTGATCTTACTGTGGTTTTTCTTTCTCACTTCTTTTCTGCACAATAATTCTCACAGAGTGATCTTTTCATCTTAAATGGTTGCACACATCTCATACAGTTTGATGTTTTCTTTCTATGAAGCCAGCCACTAACAAATAGAACATTTCTTCACACCAACTACAGGCATACAGCATACTTTTGTTAAAGTTAAAAGGATGTTATTTCCCTTAAAAGTGTTCCTTTAAATCACGATGCAATCCATAACAGTGCTTCATACATGTAAACTTGGCATCCCTGTCACAGTATAAGTTGTAAAGGATTATTTATGCATGATCACCAAAGGAATAGCAACTGCTATAACTGAACTTTTCAATTTTTAGCTCACCTGAGCTGAAAGCTCAATCATATTTTGTCTATCATCCATCTGTCCGTATGTCTGTCCGTAAACTTTTCACATTTTCAACATCTTCTCATGAACTACTTGACCAATTTCAACCAAACTTGGCACAAATAATCCTTAGGCAAAAGGAATTCAAAGTTGTGAAAATTAAGGATTATGCCCTTTTTAAAGGGGAGATAATTAGGAATTAGTGAAAATTTTTGAGAAATTTTCAAAAATCTTCTCAAGAACCATTGGAAGTATCCTCAGGAAGTGAATATTCAAAGTTGTGAAAATCATGAACCTCGGAGGTAGGGTGGGGCCACAAAGGAGTGTCTGAATTTTAATATAGGAATATATAGGTTAAATCTTTAAAAATCTCCTATTAAGAAACTAATCAGCCAGGAAAGCTGACACATGTGTGGAAGCATCCTCAGGTAGTGTAGATTCAAAGTTGTGAAAAGCATGATCCCCGGGGGCCACAATGGGTGGTTGAAGTTTTACATAGGGATATATAGAGTGAATCTTTAAAATTCTTCTTCTCAGAAACTAATCAGTCAGGAAAGCTGAAACTTGTGTTGAAGCATTTTCAGGTAGTGTAAATTCAAAGCTGTGAAAATCATGACCTCCAGGGTTGGGCTGGGGGCACAATGGGTGGGGGGGGATTAGACTTTGGCCCCTGGACGATTCTTCAGCCTCACAAGGGGTTCAGAGTTTGATGTAGGTTTATATCCCATACATAAACAATTTTTTAGGATCTCGTTAAGAACTGCAATACTCAACATGTGATATGACTGTAAAATCATCCTGTTAGAAAAGAAACTAATGATTGTAAACATAAGAATATCCAGGGGGAAAATGGATTTTATTGAAATGGATCAACATGTACTATTGTACATTGTCCAGATAGTTTGTATTACAACTCCATTAAGCTGATTTTATCATACGTATTGTTCCTCGGGTGAGTGATGTGGCCCATGGGCCTCTTGTTATTTAAAATATAGCAAACACGTAAAGAGTTGGAATATTCCACTAGCTGAAGTTTTTAATGATTTAATTAGGGCCCCACTCTGTAGGTGCCCTATGGTGATCAGTCTGTCCGTCCGTCCAAGATCTCTCGTCCGGAGCATATCTACCCTTGGCCCAATCTGACTCATACTCCACCCACAGAGTGCCTTTGGGTAAAGGATGTACAATGACCTTGAACCATATTGCTAGATCGAAGTTGAAGGTCAAAGCAGAATTACATGAAAAATCCTTGTCTGGAGCATATCTTCTCTCCCCTTCGTCTAATCTGGCTCAAACTTTACTTTAGACAGGAATATGTTTTTAGAACCTATTTAATGAGGTTGAATTTAGTTTTCATTGCACACATTTTTGTGCATTCTAGTAAAATACAGTGTGTATATATATATACACTTTTAAAGAACATTTTTCGATATAACATAAAATTGAACACAATTAATAAAATACAGAAAAAAATATTTCAATTTTTTAAGGAAAATTTCATTTTTTCAACTATTTTTCCGTTGTACGGTAGGTGTTGTCATTGTGCTTTTAAGACGTTATGATAAAATGAAGCTTTGTAGGAGTGCTTTATTAGAAATAACATAAAAGAGAAAGTAAAAATTGTACGCCATTGAAAATCTGTACATAGAATATTGCTATCTATCCTCGGGGGTATTTTTGTTAATTTTTTCATGAATCCTTTATACCAATCTACATTTATAATACAGTAAAACTCGGTTATAGCAAAGTCCTAGGGACTAATGGATTTACTTCGTTATATCCGTAATTCGTTATATCCGTACAGCAAATTGGTATTAATAAGTATTGCAAATTAACTATATATGTTTTCTCCCACCAGACTATAATTTTTGCTAAATGAAGCTTAAGGACGTTGTTTACTCAGGGTTTGAGTTCTCAAATTCGGATTCTTAAAAAGTTCAATGTCATGAGTAAATTTGTTCCAAACATTAAAAGTATTCATGAAACGAAATATTATTGACATACCATTTGATATTTTTACTATACATGTATTATTGAATTAGGCTCAAACAAAGTTGAACTTTTAGCAAAACAGAAGAAATTCGGACTAAAATTTTCAGATTTTGTTTTTAACTGAAATTTTTTTGGTAGTACTGTAATATTAAAATTTAAGGTTTTATTTGTTAGTCAGCATAATTTTGAATATTATCTGTTGGTTTTATCTCACTTTTTCATTTAGATAATCGAATGACACACATTACAAAAATATTGAAAAATGCTTATAAACGATAAAAGACGCCATATCTCATTGATCATTGACCTCATATAAGTTTTATGCCTGCAGAGTAAGGTCAATATACCAACTTTAATGCTATAAATCTTTTAGTATTATCATCATTCAGTTTTTTGTTAAATTGAAATAAAAAAAGTAGGAATTTGAAAACTGTTAGAGAAAATTCGGACTGGAATATTTAAAAAAAGTGTGAATGAATACTTAATGTTTTGTGTCTGTTTAGTGTCACTGCCATTCATAAACTGTATTTCATTTATAAAAGAGTTTAGCAATTTGTATTATATTTACAATTAAGAAAATCTCAATCATAATGTAAAATTTTTAGGGATTTTTCTTAAATTTTCCAAAAATATTCAATGGCCATTATCTCAAAAAGTAGGTCATTGGCCTACTTTTTTGAAAGTGAAAAATAGCACTACCATGATCGGTCTTTTACACACAATAGATGGTGTTTCATTATCATCAGTTGGATTTTTTTTCATTCTGAGTAAACGTATACCTTAAAGTAATAATACTTTACTTTGATACCTTTAATAATCTGATTGTGACTTGAAAAAATTATATCAAAATGAATTCAATCAATCTAGTATGCTAAATGGTAGTGCAAACTTTTTTTACTATAAAGAAATTCGTTATAATAGTGTTAAATTTCGTTATAATTAACCTCTATGGGACTCAAAATCACTTCGCTATATCCGTAAATTCGTTATATCCAAATTCATTATAATCATAAAAATTTGCAACGATTTGTTAAGAATTAAACCGGGGATTCACAAAAACTTCGCTATATCCAAGAATTCGCTATATCCATGTTCGTACTAAACAAGTTTTACTGTACTCCAAATATATAGCAAAATATGGTACATTTTAACATTTTGCGATAGTCACCACTGAATACCAGATAGTAGAATTTAGTATTTCTTATATATAGGTAGAAAATGATGTTACTAATCACATATTACAATTTGAGAAAAAATACTATTGTAGTTTTTTAAAATCTGCTTTGAATTGCGGAAAATGACAATTTCCTGTATATTCCTTTAGTAAATGTACATGTATTTTGAGATGGTCCCTAAAAAGGACCAGACGGTCGATTTTCTTGCAGCTTTGCAAACAAACTAGAGTTGGTGTACCGGGTAACTAATATATGATTAAAAATAAAGAGTTTTGCTATTTAGTTTTTCCACAAAAAAAAACCCAAATCGGCCTCCTTAAGGTTAGAAATAGCAAAATGTCACCAATAAAAACCCACTTTTAGTTTTGTGATTTTTAGCTTAAAATGCATAAAATTTTGGTTAAAAAGGAAAAATATCATTCATTATGGCAAAAAGAAATAAACTTTTCTTTTTTTATTCAGCATGGGTTTTTTTGTCAAGCTTTGATTGGTTGTGTTATTAAGTTTTTTAGTTATGTTGTTTATTCTCTTGTGTAAAAGTTGTTTTAAAAAGATTTCAAAGATTTTTAAAAGATTATGTAATTCAAATTAAAAGCTCATTTATCTTTTCTGCTATATTGTTATTATTAACCTACATGTAATACTTTGTGAAACCTGTGTACATTTACAAGTTTATATCATTATGTAAACATGATGAATCGTCTTCTGTTGACAGAGCCTGTTTGCCCGGAACTTCTACAACTTTAAGTACGTTGCCCTGTTCCTCGCCTTCATTATCAACTTCATGCTGCTCTTCTACAAGGTCAGAGGTTATAGCCTATAAGTAACGTAGTGAATGAGGGTAATTGTATTCTCTATGTATTGCATACTAGTATTGTCACTGAAACTAGTTTGAGATTATCATTTAAGAATAAATTTTAGTTCTTAGACTATCTACATGTATATTGCACAATTAACATCACTTTTGTTGGTGATTTATGCTTTAAAAATCGGGGAGCAATCAATAAAAATGGTTGAGAAGCATTCTTAAAAATGGATGTTAATTTGCACAAAATTTAAAGTCAGTAACATCATGCAGATTACTATGGTTTGTAAGTGCATTATATATTGACAGAGCAAGTCCTATGAAAATATGGATAATTATATAGACATATTCATTAAGTCCATCAAATAGGATGTTATAACCAGAATTGAATTATTGGTAGGTAAACAAAGTGAGACATGAACCGGCGCAGCAGGAGTCCAATGGGAACATGACAGAGGAGGAGGAGTTTGACGAGATAGTGACCATGCAGGGAGACAACAACTACATGGAGATCTTCGTCCGCCTCCTGGCGATTGGCCATACTCTGGTCTCATTCTCCATGCTGATAGCCTACTACTGCCTCAAAGTGCCTCTAGTCATATTCAAGAGGGAGAAAGAGATTGCTAGGAAGTTAGAGTTTGAGGGATTATGGGTAGCAGAACAGCCAGACGAGGACCTCAAAGGTCACTGGGATAAACTGGTTCTGAGTACACAGTCGTTCCCAGACAGCTACTGGGATAAGTTTGTCAAGAAGAAGGTACGTGCTGGTGAGGAAAATGTATGAAGGTCATTGAAATGATTGTGATTGCATGAATATTAATGAGATATGGTGGAGGAAAGAGGACATAACATTTAGGATTCACATCATGTAAAACAATTCCTGCATGGGTGGATTGATGCAATTTTTTTTTTGTATCTACAATTTGCAAGTACATACACTTGATATAAGAATATTGATCTTAAGTTATTTTGTCCAGGATTGCTTGATTTGATAAAAAAGATCTTGATGATGGTTACAGGTACGAGCCAGATATGCTGAGCAGTATGACTATGAGGCCATAAGTAACCTACTGGGAATGGACAAGGGAGATTCAATAAAGATTGAAGAAACCAAATCCACAGGATTCTTCCCTAGTTTGTTAGTATATTTGATCATAGACAAAGGTTTTTCAGATTTTTGATGATACAGTTAATAGTACTTTTTTGAATTGAATTAGATTAATGAAAAATGAAATAAATTGTTTGAACATTGTACTTGCAGAAGATTTTTCTGATGAAATAAATGTCTATTTTTCTTTCAGCTTGTTTAATGTGGACTGGCAATATCAGATTTGGAAATGGGGTGTCATTTTCACAGACAATGTAAGTAGATTTAGGAGCATGACAAAAACCAAAATAACCAACTTTTATTTGCAAATACATGTACTTATATCCTGATTACCAGTTACAGTTTTGTAATATATGTTGCATGACTTATTTTCATGTTGAAGCCCATGTTTATGATGTTTGACAGATACATGTATATGTACCAGAGAAATTGGGGACTAGCACACTTCTTGGAAAAATATTTTTGGCAACAAGATTCTCGTAAACCTTATGAAATTTTCTCGGAGTATGATGTATTACAAGGAAATGACGTGGTCGCTTTTTTGTCTTTATCACTCAGTAGTTAGGATTGATACTGATGTTTTTTGTTTTCTAGTCTTTCCTGTACATTGCCTGGTACTTTATCTTTTCTGCCATGGGGAATTTCAACTACTTTTTCTTTGCTGCTCATTTATTGGATGTTGCAATTGGTTTCAAGACGTTAAGAACCATTTTACAGTCCGTAACCCATAATGGAAAACAGGTACTAAAAGAACCGTATATCCGGGTTTTTTGTATGTCACAAAATTTGCCAAAATGGGGAAAATATGTAGCATTTTTAATTTGCGTAAGTCATTTTTTATGATTTTAAAAGTTTCTTATAGAAAATGATTAAGGATATAATTTCTACGTTTTCAATATTTTGCGATTTGAAAGAGTTCGCGAAAATTAGATCACCGCGAAAATTACCAGATATACGTTATTAGAAATACAGGTAACATTATAGACAGTTTTGAATTTTGAATTTTCCTTTAAACATCTTTGTGGCATTCAACAGATTTTATTGTGTTTCATTACTTAATAACTGTTTATTTTACGTCCTCCAAAGAACCAACGTATTTTATGTTAAAACCCCTTTTTAACCGATCAAGGCAACATTGAAGCTTGTTTGTTTTCATTTTCGGTCACCATAAATAAAGACAGTATTAAGGGGGATGTCTACACCAAATAAGTGTAGGAGATTTTTGTTGCATGCATTTGTTTCTAATAATAGGCACAATATTCAACAATAATAGACCTCAAAGTGCAATACTCTATTTTTTAGAGAATTTTTAGAATATCAGTCTGCTTCCAGATAACCCCTTATATGTCAAATTTTAAACATTTCTGTTTTAAAACTCTTATGTAAGTGAAATGTTTTAAAGTTTGAGAGATGAAAAACCAAATAATCATGAATGAAGTTTGTATGATTTTTATTGGAATCCACATAAATAAGAAACTAAAATATTTTTTTTTAAAAATTGAAGGCAAACTGCTGGATGAAATCCCACACAAATCTGAAAATAGAAACAATATTCGTTGGTTAATGAGATGAAAAAAAGAAATTGAATAAAATTGAAAAATAAGAAGAAATATTGAATTATTGCAAAAATCATGGTTTGAAAGATCCTGTTTAAGAGTTGTCTTTCTTGATTTTACTTGGTCTTGGGACCAATTTTCTAATTTAAAAAAAATCACGAAGAAAATTTTTTAAAAGGTACAAGTATATACTAAAATGTAGGAATAAGGTTAGTAATGTTAATGATAATGTTTGAATCTGAAAAATTATATTTTTGATGAATGCATTATATTTATATTTACTCTTTAACAACAAAACTTAATTTAGTAGTTACATTACCTTTTACTTTTTTTTTATATGCAATACAAATTATAAACAACCATATGCATATTTACACATACATTAGATGTCCATAGTGATACACATGTACGTGTGGTAATTAAAAACATGTTCTTTTTGAAGAATCTGTCGTTCCCTCATTTGGCTTGCAAATCCGGGCTTCCACTGCTATTGCTACCTAGCTGTAATTATTTTAATTAAAATAAATTAGTTAAGTGTCAATCTTTCAATGCAAGTCTAATACTGCAAATGTTTTAAATTTGGGAATTTGGGATCAATTAATACAAGAGATGGTATTACGAAAATTTAGTTTTATATTAATCATGCATATATGGTTCAAGTGAAAATATTATATGCTCACCTTTATCGATAATCCGTCACATATTTATAATCGTCTGTTGCAGATGATATGACAAATATGTATTGCCAAAAGCAGGGAAACAGTATATTATTTCGATTTCACGTTTTTGTACACAACAGCTGATAATCAATGTTAGTTGAAAGCTTTAATCACGTAGAAAATTGACATAATTTCTAAGCGTTTTGGTGATTTCATTCTTATCTCATCTCCCTCGTTAGAAGAGTTCAATTGAACGGTGTATAGCTATTTTTACCACGACATAATGCTATCAATCCGGAACAAAATGGCGTTTCAAACGGATGTCAGACATATTGTGACGATGTAGCCTTCCCCCTTAAACACCCAATAAAAGTTAAAATATTTTTAAAGTTCTTAGACGAAACTTTGAACAAGTTGTAGATGCATTTTAGCATAAAAGTCAATGGACAATTTTAGTGTATACTTGTTATGTGGTTATTTTAATTATAACACCTGTGTTGGTTACAGTTGGTGCTGACAGTGATGTTGACCAGTGTGGTGGTCTATATCTACACAGTGATAGCCTTCAACTTCTTCCGCAAGTTCTACGTCAAAGAGGAGGACGGGTCTGTTGACTACAAGTGCCATGACATGCTGACCGTACGTATTACTTCTATCCATTGGTTCAAAATTATGTGCTGATAGTATGATTTCTATTAATAGGTAGAAGGGTGAGCAAGTTCTGTTAATACATAATAGAATACTTTTTATTTGTGATTCTTCCAAGCTGTTTCAGAGCATTGCTGATACTTATTCCTACAAAAATGCTTTGTCTATTTCAGTGCTTTGTGTATCACTTGCACACTGGAGTAAGAGCAGGAGGAGGAATCGGTATGTTCACATTATTCATTGTTAAGAGATAAATGAAATGCACTTGTTTCACTTGTTGATCATAGAACAGTGATAAGACCTGTGTGTGTGGTATCTGTGTTAAGCTTGCGTTGTTTGTGTTGTGTAGGTGATGAGATAGAGCCAGCAGACGGCGATCCGTCAGAGGTCTACAGGATCCTGTTTGACATCACTTTCTTCTTCTTTGTCATCGTTATCCTCCTGGCCATTATTCAAGGTGAGTCTTCCACTATCTATTTCAGACTATTAATTTATAATATACCGGTATTACTACCGGGGTATATGTTACTCACCAGGAGAAATTTTGTACCAGACCAAAAATTGAACCAGGGTCTGCTTAATCTTTATAGTTGGATGTTTTTAAAACTGAATTAACTACTATTTGGCAATGGCAATCAATGTGGTCTAACTTCACATTAATTTAATGTTAATTTGAAACTTGATAGATGTGAAAAGTACTTGTTAACATCTGTTTATCATATCTAGAGGGGAATGAAATCTTAATTAATTAATGATGATTATATAATTATCAGAGGGTGTTTTTTGTGTGTATATAAGTGATATGGCTGTCTCCAGACTGTGAATGTTGGGTGTTTTTGACTGATTTTAAGTGTTTAACTCATTACTGTGTTCTGTGACAGGTTTGATCATTGATGCCTTTGGAGAATTGAGAGATCAACTGGAACAAGTCAAGGAGGACATGGAGGTAAAGTCGGGATCAAATGGTGGATTTATTTTGTTTTTGTTGCATTTCAAACAATCCAATCCTTGTTACCTAAAATTCTGTTTTTACAGTCCAAGTGTTTCATTTGTGGAATTGGGAAAGAATATTTCGATAAAGTACCACATGGTTTTGAAACCCATGTCATGAAGGAACATAATTTTGCAAATTACATGTAAGTACACCTTTAGAATAAAACTGATCAGTTTTAACTAAGTTTTGAGTTAATTGCATGTATATGTATTTACCTGGTGTGGTTGTGATGGCAGGTTTTTCCTGATGCACTTGATCAACAAGCCAGACACAGAGTATACAGGCCAGGAGTCGTATGTGTGGGAGCTCTACCAGCAGCGCTGCTGGGACTTCTTCCCAGTTGGAGACTGCTTCAGGAAACAGTATGAGGATGAGGGAGACAAGAGCTGATTAGTGGACTCCTGCCACACCCACAGGGAGGCTTACACCCAGAGCGAGGCTTAACCTGGATTTATGCAAACATTTTTTTTTTAAATGAACTCAGTCTGGAAAAATTGTGCATGAAATATTTTGTGATCTTTTATTGTCTCCAGCACCTTTTATTGCTTTTTCCTGTTAATATACAGTATTAGTTGTCACCAGAAACAGCCTGGGAATATATATATTATTTGCTAGACTTTGCATATCGAACGCTTACCAAATATTGATTTAAAAATTGTTTGACGGAAGGAATCAGATAATCTGGAAAAGAAGATTGATAGAGCTGTTGTATTTATTTGAAGAAATGCCTGTTTTATGGCTAAGATGGTTGCGTCATTGTGTGAGGAGGATATCAGTTTTGTGTGATCTAGTTATTTAGTTTCTTGTTGAAGTTTTGAGCCTTTTGATATAAATCGTCATGTTGAATTGTATTAACCAATTGTGTGAGTGTAATGTGATGAAGTGCAATATTTTCCTTTGTTCTGTTTTGAATTTTGTAGTTTTTTGTCTCATATATCATAACATTACAAACCTTTGCCATGTTTTTTTTTTCATGTGCAATATTAATGTCCTGAATAAGGTTTGTTATGTATTAGGTATGGTTTACAAGACCCACTTTAATTTTATCTATTTAATTAATAAAAAAGTGTTGAAAATGCCTTGATTTGCTATTTATAGAATCATCACCATTCAAACTATTTTCAAATCACAATAAAATTTGCAAGGCCAGTAAATTTTCAAGTATTAGAAATAAAGAAAACCCTCGCTGCTTCCCAACCTGAAGAGGCCCTCCTTAGTTTGTTATCAGAGATGTATATATTTCTAAATTTTGTTGAAATGCTTTGAAAAATTCTAAAATAAGGGTATTATAGTTTTTGAAGCTAGCTTTGTTAAATAAAAATAATTCTTTCTTCCATTTCACAAGATAAAATGCATGTGGAGTTGGAGTGTGTGACCTTGAACCAATATAGTCCGCAAGTCTCTCCTAATATTGAAAAAAAAATTGCAAATACATTTTTTGTCCATTTCTCTGAGACAGAACTGATTTTCAATATTTGCCCATAAGAAATGTCCTTTTCTGAAAGTGGGAACCTTTGACTTACCCCCATATCTAACGACGTCAAGTTTTTAGCTCATCTGAGCTGAAAGCTCAAGTAAGCTTTTCTGATCACAATTTGTCTGTCGTCTGTCTGTAAACTTTTTACATTTTCGACATCTTCTCAAGAACTACTGGGCTATTTTCATCCAAATTTGGCACAAAGCACCCTTGGGCAAAGGATATTAAAAGTTGTGACCACAACCTTTTTCAAGGGGAATTAATTAGGAATTATTGAATTTTTAGGTCACCTGGGTCACTCAGGTGACCTATTGCAATTGGTCTTCGTCCATCGTGGTGCGTTAACAATTTTACATTTTTTAACTTCTTCTTGAAAACTACCTGGCCAATCGTTACCATTTTTGGTGTGAAGCATCTCTATGGTAAGAAGAATCTAAATTGTGAAATTAATGGCTCTACCAACCCTGGGGTGCCACGTGCGGGGCCAAATATGCAAAAAAAGCCAAATTTTCAAAAATCTTCTCTACTCCCACGCATGTGAGGAAAAAACTGGTTTCATGGTTATGATGTCCATGAGGCCCTCAACCAAAATTGTGAAATTTATGGCCCCTGGGTCAGGGGTTCTGGCTTTAGGGTGGGGCCAATATGGCCATATAGTAAAAATGTATTAAATCTTAGAAAATCTTCTTCTCTACTACTATATATATTTTTAAAAAACTAAATGCATGGTTATGATGTCCATGAAGCCCTCTACCTAAATTGTGAAATCCATGACCGCTTTACTTTATTTACAATACATCTTCCATGCATTTTAAATAGTCAGTCAAATTTTTAACGCCATTTGTCAAGTCATAAACAAGATACAGATCTCGCAATTCTTTGTTTATTTTAGAAAGAGGTTGATTGATATACCAAAGTTCCTTTTTGTAGAGTGATAAATAAACTATAATTTAAAATAAGAACAATATAAAATGTTTACAAAGCTTACCAGTACTTGAGTCTTCAGCTCAAATGATCCAAAAATGCTTTAAATAATCACTACATGTCAAGCAAAAAAAACCCTCTTGCAAAATGGGCTAATCTTGTTATAACGTGTACTTTTTTGTGCCTGTATATTCTAGTCATATGAAATGATACAATTTTTCATGTGTCTAAATGTTCACCCCTTTTTCTGATAATGGATTGATTTTTAAGAATATCAAAGTGGCTAATGTAGATGGTAGGTCTTATTCCCCAGGGTTTCATTCTGTACACGCCTAAGTGAGTGAACACATCTGGTTTGTAATGAAGAGAACATTTAATTCCAAGGCTTCGAATGGTTCATTCACTTTTATACACTTCCTCTTCATCAAGAAAATTGTCATTATAGATGCACACAACATGACTTGTATCAGGACCAGTCTCTTCTAAAGCACTGATTTTAGCCTGGGTATCTAGAGTTTTTCAACTCGCTACTCCTTTAGCAATCAAAGACCAAAAGTGGTCACCCTTTCCACCAGGAGAAACCCAGAACATCCATTTTCCAGTTAACACTCTGAAATTTTTAGCCAGTTCAAAAATGTCTTCTTTACAATTCTTTACAAACTTGTCTCTTTGATGCTAGCAAGTCTTCCCATGCATCTTTTAATCCTACAACATCTCCCACAATGTTCCCAGGACTCCTTTGGTTGATAATATGAATCCATCCAAAACCTTGATTCCTAAAGAAAATCAGAAAATTGATAGACAACTTATATCCATAAGTTTTCATAATTATAAATATTATATTTCAATAACTAATCATTTCTTAACTAAGAAACTTCGAAACTGCATTACTCAGTAAACATCAATGTCTAATCCTAAATAAAATAAACGGTTTGAAAAAAGAAAAAATAATATAATATATATATATATATATAGAGAGAGAGGGTCACTTTCAAACCTAAACAACAATAAAAAGTTGTGTTTAAGGTGGCTAAAAGGCCTTTGGCCACAAAATGCTCTAATTTTGATATCATGATCATTTAAATTTTGATATTTATAACCTAAAATACTAGTATAACTACCGGTAGAAATTATTGATGATATCTATAGACACTTCATAAAAATACATTAGTTTGTAAGACTTTGATGGGACCTTAAAACTGAACTTTATTTATTTTACAACGATTGATAAACAAGTTCCTCAACTTCTCTTAATATCTCTCGTTGGCATGGATGTTAGCGCAAGGGGGTCATTGGTGTGAGAAGAAGCCGGAGTACCCGGAGAGAAACCACGTGTCTAAGCGAGCGACCGTCTTATGTAACGTAAAATAATGACCGGGGGGTAATTTTTCGACGAAAAAAAAATGACTCCCGGACATTATTCTACGCGGAAAAATGACTCCCCGGTCATTATTCTACGTAGAAAAATGACACTTTTTGCCTAAAGAATAAGTGTCATTTCATAAAAATTAGCACACTCTACATGAAGAAAAGTGACCCCTGTAGAATAATGACCCCCTTATAGATTAAAGTTTTTCAGTATGATTTTTTATAATTTGTGAAATAGTCTTCACAATATTGTAATTTTTACTGCTGTTTACAGAAAGTAACACAAATTATAATTCATACTCAAATAAACTTAAAGTGAAAGAAGGGCTATATCTTAGAAAATAAAAATGCATGCGCAGATCTAAAGGGTTAGGGGGTCCGGACCCCCCTGTAAAATTTAATTTTTTTAAAACTACATTATAAAATTACCAAATATATATCTCGGACCCCTTGGCAAACTCAAATCCCCCTCCCCCTCCTACCCCTGGAAAAATTTTCTGGATCCGCGCATGAAAATCCTTCCGTTTTATAACAAGATACCGACGTATTGTATAGGGGTATGGTTCTCATCTTAAGAGTTACTGTAGAAAAGACTCCTTCTTTAACTGCAACGTCACAAGCGAATATCAAAGTTCACTCTTGCGGCTGTTACTGTGGCTCCTCCATTAATATGAACTTACCCTTAGGATTAGATAATTTAGGAATTTAAAGTTATAAATCACATTTACAGACAAGGCATGAAGTTAAAATAATGTAAATATAAGCATTAAATCATGAATTTTTTTGAAGTAAACAGTCTCATAACTACAGCGTTGTTTGCATACAAATTTTCATAACGCGCTAGCGCGCGTTACTCAAATTGTATGCACACATCGCTGCAGTTATGAGACTGTATACTTCAAAAAAATCATGATTCAATGCTATATTACAAGCAAAAAATAATTATGTGGAATATAAATATATACAAATAGACATACACTGTACATTTATTGTCTCATTTAAAAGTAAAACAAGTAGGGGTTATATCTTAAAAATTTTAGATATAGCATGAAATAAGCTAATTTAGGCCAAAAGTTGAGTTAATTTTTTTTTTTATTAAATTCTATGAAATATATGCCAAAGAATATTGAAAGAAATATCAAAATATTGCACAAATATGTTTTTTAGAATATCATGAATATATCGTAATACACAAACTATCTAGAAGTTTGGTCTGCGCTGAAAATTAGGAAGCTAAAGTAACAGTACTCTAAAACTTGTGAGTTATGAAAATTGTTTATTATTCCTCAACAAAATATAGCACCTTACTAAACTAAATATTACGCAACTTCCTCTACTTAACGCGTGTGTTTCTAAATTTGTGTGATCAAAATCAAGGGGGATATAAACCTTCAAAATGAGCCTTGGTCATGTTGTAAATTTTGAATTTATCGGGTGGCAGTAAATGCAAAATTTACAACATGACAACTAGTTGTCATGTTGTAAATTTTGTATTTACTGCCACCCGGTAAATTCAAAATTTACAACATGACACCTTAACTCCTTATCAACGCTTTTAGAAAAAATCACTTTTTATATTTGATCAGTGTTTATTATCTATTTAAGATTTACTATAGTCAGGTACTCTTCACACATTTGCTCTAAAAAAAAAAGTATATTCGTGATCACAAATACAACATTACAACAAATGTTTTGAATATCGATGTACATGTATATGTATTACCATATTCGTCGAAGAAATCAAACCTAACGTAAAATGTTTTTAAGGTGTAATATCCCTCCGCTATTAATTTTACCATTTTGTTTTATTCGTTTTGATTTTCATCAGTCAATGCCTAGGGATTCCAATGAAACAAAATTAAAGAGATTAAGCGCTGCTAGATAAAAAATTAGACAAAGTGATTAAAAAACCAAAACTTTATTATCGCAGCATAAAATTAAAAATATTAAATGCATATGAAAATAATATTTAGTTATATACAATGCCAAATCATCTTACAAAACATAGTGAATCGCTGCTTTTTAGTTCAGATGATCACTGTTGTTTAGGTTTGTAACAAAAACTGCTTCAAACAGCAAGAGTTATCTTTCTTTATCATGAACTAGTATTGAAGGTAAAATACATGTATACAGGTTTTACATACAGTATATGATAAATTACAAAAGTTTTTCATAAAAGGTTTTCTGTTTTTAAATTTGGTTAAGAAAATAGTAAATGGATCCACATATTTTAGAATGAAAAAATTAAACCAGAGCTTTTTGTTATATTTAACACACATAGGCGTCGGAACCGGGGGGGCTAGGGGGGGCTTAGCCCCCCCACTTTTTTTGCAAAATTATACCTAAGCATTAGAAACATAGCATGATAGAGGGTTCAGCCCCCCACTTTTTCTCGCAGGAAAGATTATTGTTCCTAAATTTACCTTGAAAGATTGAAAAGTTAGATTCAGAAGCATTCCCCCCCCCCCCCCCCACGGATTAGGATTTCCATGATTTTGGGAATTACTTTTTTTCTCAATATTTCTGAGGATTAGTCTAGCCCCCCCACTTTCAATTTGCTTCCGACGCCTATGACACATAAAGGGGATCAAAGGAATGATCTTCTAGTTATTGGTATAATCTCAATATAGGGATATATATTATCTTGAATAAATAGGAATATTGTTCTTTTCTTTTTTTTAATTTTGTTTCCCCATATCTGATCTTTTAGAATAGAAACACCTGAATTAATTTTAAACATTTGAACTGTTATAAGTTTCAAATAATGATGACTAAATCTAGAGTTTGCAATTGTCTTAGTAGGTTTTTCCCAACTTTAATTCATTTACCTTTGTGAACGAGCGATTAAGAGAGAAATAAAAATTTTCAATCTAAAGATTCTCTGGCCAAAACCATCAAACACGTATTGTTGATGGACTCTACAAGCACATATAATTCAGGTACATTTGAAAAAAAAAAAAAAAAAAAAAAAAAAAAAAAAAAAAAACAACAAAGCTTTGGATGATGGGAGAAGGGGGGGGGGGGGGTTATAGAAAATACCTTATAAAATTTGATCAATATGATTAGTTTAAATTTCTTGTACCTTTGGTAAAACATTTCTAACTTTTTTGTGCCCCCCCCCCCCCTCTGAAAAGTTCCGTTCAAATTTCATCTTTTAATATTTGAATTAAAATAAATGTCGCCTTCCAGAATAAAATGGGGCCCAGTGCGTACCGCCTCCCTTGTTGCTTGTTGTCCTTGTTGCCTTAATAATTATGAGTTATCAGAAAAGTGAAAATATTTTCTACAGAAGTTATCTCTTTTATCAGAGGGACATTCCACCTTAAAATTCCCTTTCCCCAGCACGAAAATATAAATATGATTCTTTGTTTGACAATGCATTCACCAATGAATATTGCTTATATCATTAAAACAATTTTTCTTTCATGATTGTTGTTCGTTAATTATCACACAATTTAATTCCTTAATGTAAATAAATTTGTTTTCTCTTTTGATAATAGAATGGCTTTGCAACAGTATAGCACCACCTGCACAGATTTCTAAACACACACGTGCAGACCTGGCAATTTGTTGCCGATGCAATTGTAAAATCGCGATATATAAGGAATAAGGAATCATTCTTTGAGTATTATGAGGTGATAATTTTGGTCGGGGCGTGATCAAATCCAATAAAGCCCAAAGGGCTTTATGATAGATTTGATCACGCCCGACCGAAATTATCACCTCATAATATTCAAAGAATAATTCTTTATTACTTATATTTAAATAATTTTAAGCCATCATACGATTAAATATAAATAAGCAAACCCCGCTGGCGCCTCAATTTGGCGTCATTTGTATTATGTGTTATATAGTACAAAATCGATACGTAGTGTTATTACAGGCAAAGACACTGGAAAATGTAAATATACAAGAATAAAAATTGGTTACCCAGTATTCCGACAAGGTATCTTACTTTGAAATTACTGGAATTTTCTCTCTGTTCAGTTGATTTTGAAGTTATAAACATATGGCGGGAATTAACGCTGCACTTGTGTAGAAATCTGCGGAACTATACTTGATTCTTGACCATGAATAATTTTTAACAACATAATATAAAGCTTTCTTACGATATTTCATTTACAAAATGTATGCACAGCTTGCTTAACTTTATATATTTACATTTTCCGTGCAGTGTATTTGCCTGTGATAACACTACATATCGATTTTGTACTATATAACCCATAATACAAATGACCCCAAATCGAGGCGCAAGCGGAGTTTGCTTATTAATATTTAAATATATAATCGTACGATGGCTTAAAATTTTATAAATATAAGTAATAAGGGATCATTCTTTGAATATTATGAGATGATAATTTCGGTCGGGGCGTGATCAAATCTATCATAAAGCCATTCGGGCTTTATTGGATTTGATCACACCCCGACCGAAATTATCACCTCATAATACTCAAAGAAGGATTCCTTATTTACAGCGGGGGTCATTTTTTACGATGGTCATTTTTCTTCACGTTTAACACGAAGAAAAATTACCCCTGGGTCTTTTTCCTTCAGAAAAATCCAATCATTCTACAGCAAGGGGGGGGGGGGGTCATTATTCTACGGGTGTCATTATTCTTCATAACACCATATCCTATCACACACAACCACTGCCGATCACGGGAATCGAACTCGTGTCGCAGCGCAATGTCCACTACGCTACTTGGATATCATTTATGGTTCAAACTAGCTGCAGCCCTTTAGCTCTCGTTCGGCCACAATCGGATGGACGACGCGGGAGCTACAGTTCCTTACATGTTGAAAAGTTGAAATGTTTATGGCGCACAAAAACTTGCACTTGCCCTCTAAGAGGGAATAAAGAGTCTTTGATTTTGCATTTGTGACCCATACGACTTTTTTTTTTTGCTAAAATAGCCCATTCTAAAGTATGATAATGGTAAATTTAAAAAGTTGGAGATAATAGCATTCAATAAAAGCGATAAGTATGATCAAAAATTCTAATGTCTCATTATGCACTTCTTTTACATTGTGTTTGGTACATAAATTTCTGCCAGACTTACGTACCAGTAGAGAACACGTTTATATACTCACACGGAGGTTATATTTACCTGCATATTGTGGAAGGTTTATGATTCTACAGCCAATCCTCTATTGGTTCCTTATTAATTCCCGTCCAATAGATCACTGGGATATCGAAATCAGCTCCCTGGGCTTGATCGACAAGTACTAAGTACTTAGGGTCTACTAACGCAGCACCCTTCATTGTACTGAGTGGGGTGGTCGTGGACACGTCCATGTCTTCTTCCATAATATACAGCTGTACAGTAACCTTTAATCACATGCATATACGAGTGACATTTATACTGCACTTTACAAAATGAAAAGTATTGATATTGTTAATATTCACCTTTAAATGTGTGTTAAAGACCCACTATCCATCATATTTACCTGAAAATAACAATATGAAACTTGGCCATAAACTATTATAAAGGAAAGAAAACTCAAAATATTTAGCTTTAAAATTAGATAAATTTTCTTTTCTTTTTCTTTATTTTTAAAGTAGACTTTCTTTCAAAGGAAAGTATAATATAATAGCATAAAAATGGTCATGACCATCAAGTCATTAATTAAGTCCTTCCTATTTTCATCCATTCGTACTTTTAAAATGTTTCGTTCGAATTTTACGTGGACGGTGAGGGTTGAACTGACTCTGAACCATGAACTGATCATGAAAGCATACTCTAAAACCTGGCCTGGCCTCAAAGTTGGCCTGCCCTCACTTTTGGCCTCAAAATTGGCCTGGCCCCAAATTTTGGCCTGGCCCCAAATTTTGGCCTGGCCTCAAATTTGGCCTCTTAAAAAATTTTTGGCCTCAAATTTTAGAATTTTTTTTTCTTTTCTTACATTTAGTTTGAATTTTTATTGATTTCTTTATACATTAAAAATTCAATGCTTTTTTAATGTTTAAGGAATAATCATAAGAAAAAAAATATGGCAAGTGACCGATTGTTCAAGTTTAATTAGTTTTATCCATGTCTAAACACGCAAAAATTACCTATGACATGCATGTACAGCACTGCTCTTACTATTGTTAAGGAATAGATTATGCCAATACCAAAGCGATTAACTTTAAAACAAAGCGCCCCCCCCCCCCCCATCTCCCATTTAAAAATTAAACATCATTTTAAGAGACTGACCTGATTGATATCCAACATATTTGTAAACTGGTACATAGCATTAAATTGTTATCACTGTCTAATGCACTTTGTTTACATTACCTGTCAACACCGATTAAGCCCAAACTCCCCTCCCCAGCAGAAATTCGATATTAATCTTTTCTGTCGCTAATCTGCTACATAGGAGTCAGATTCATTGCCTATCCTGTCATTTAACATTTCTCACGGTCTAATTTAATTAATGCCATTTGTGAACGACTGCACATTGAATCCTCCGATAACTTGACTCAGTGAAGATCATTAATCATCACCTGCTGATTTGCATGTGTTAATTTTATATTTGGGAAAGAATTTTTCTCCTTTGGGAATTGTCATTGTCAGAATTTGAAGAAAGCAAAACATTTTGTGACCTTTGGTGTTGGTTAGATACGGAAGCCCGATGGTGCCACGTAGGAAAAATATTTTATCTGGCGGCCGCCATGCAGATAATTATTTGGCGGCTGCCACTTATTATCTGGCGGCCGCCACATAATTTTCTGGCGGCCGCCATATAATTTTCTGGCGGCCGCCATATAATTTTCTGGCGGCCGCCACATAATTATCTGACGGCCGCCACATAATTATTTGGCGGCCGCCACATAATTATTTGGCGGCTGCCAGATAAAACCTGGCTTCCTGATGCGCGCGCATGTTTTAATGGGAGCTTTTTAGGGAGTTGTGGATACACACTAATTAATTAGTTTTATTAATTATTTCTGAAACTTGACATTAAATATCAATTGCAGAGCTTAGGATTTTGAAAAACTGGTTGAGTTGAATGTATAGAAGACTTTGTTGTTAGAATCTAGAATGAATTTTATATTACTTTGTGCCTTGTATTATACATGTATGTTGTATAAAACATGGTATTTTAGAGTTGATTCTGAACTTTTAAAACTGAACTAAACATCCGTTCAGGAAATCTTAACATTAAAAAACCTTAACTTGAGAGGAATTTTATGTAAACATGTATAAGTAAAGGAACGCACTGCCTTCTATATGTTTTAATTTTGGTATAAGAATTTACCAACGCAGATTAAAGTAAGCTTTATTGACCACGACAGCTAGTACAGGCAATATTATCACGAGAGCAGATCCATCTATGACTTTATAAGGATAAACTAGGATAAGTGTGTACTAGCATTCGTGGCCATAAAAATGAAACTATTTAACTGACTGTGTTGTTAAACGTTTATTCCAAATCACATGAAAGGCAGTACAATAAAAAGACCGCGATCGGCCACAGTCTCTCTGGGTAAATCAAAGTACTGAGAGTACTGAAAGGCGGGGTCTTGAAAGTTTGAATGTGTAATTGTTCACGTTTTCCTCCGGTATGTTCCAAAAATTATGAGTTGAATTAGTTGTTTCAATCTACATGTAGTATGCTAAAGTTCAGCTTTTTGCAATTGCCTGATACTTTGTCATAATTTTGCTAAATCCCGACCGGGACTGTTCTTCATAGTTGTAGAAAATTGACACAACGGTATGTTATGTAAAATAAGACCCCAAGAAATTTTTTAAAAAACTACAACTAATCGGGAAAATCAAAACAACTATATTAAGGTATATGATTTAAATAGTTATATTTATTTATTTTGTGATCGAAGGGAAAATCTATAAGTCGGACGGTATCTGTTATACAAGGTTTATGGAAACTCCGAAAACTCTCAAACTGTTGAATTACCGAACAAAGTTAACATTTGTATACCGATAACAAACACAGGCATCTAACGTTAGAAATATTTCTTTTTTACAATAAGATTATTCCAAGTACTATAACAATAACAAAAAATTGTCGCAGTAGCCATTTTGATTTTTTAGACCTTCTATATTGTACCTGTCATGATGTTTTTGGCAGCGATTCATATAAAATTAATAGGTAAAAAATAAATTCGTTCGCCACTTACTACTTTTTTGTGTAAACTCGTGCATCATTTACACGAATCACGATACAACCGATTCTGAAATTTTATTAAAAATCATACTCCAAATTCAGTCATCTGCTTTTCAAATCGATAAAACAAGAAGATGGAGACCAAAAGGGAATGAATCACGTAATATTTTTGTAAGCAAAATCTATATAGATTATACATTTTGGGTGACCAATAGATTAATTGATATATACAATCTTATCGATTGAAGAACCAAGTTAAATGTTAATGTTCATGTTGTCCGGCAGTTGGAATATACAATCATGTAATTTGTTTTAATGTTATGAGACATTTTCTATACTTTATAACGGGCAAAACCAGTCATATTCATGATTTAAAAGATTTCTTCATCAATATCTTAATGCCTCTCATCAGAAACTCAGCTGATCTTTCTCCCATTGATAAATATCTCGCACCAATATTAGACCTATGAATTCAGAGATAACGCATGGTTGTTATGTTTTAAATCTTTAATTTATTGTGTGGTAGTACATGTAAATGAATAGGACTTATTTCAATTTTAAGAAGATAATCAAAGTACTGAAGTAATGTCGGGAGTTGATTTTATCGATTATTATCAATTCTAAAATCAACGTTATGTTATTTTGCATGGCAAGTAGTTTCTAATCTGTATTTGAATTACGCACGTGTATTTAAATTACACACAGTTTTATAATATGAATTAGTTATGTTTACATGCGAGATAAACTTATAAGTTGCATGTCAACAATTTTTATCTTGCATGTTAACATAACTAAATTGCATGTTGACATAAAGAAGTTGCATGTTAACATAAAGAAGTTGCATGTTGACATCAATAGGTAGCATATCTAGCATCTTGGATGTCACATGCTGGCGATAATTGAGATTTTTTATAACTCTTATTTGCAGTTTTCTTGCATGTCAACATAGTTATGTTGCATGTTGACATAACTATCTTGCATGTCAACATATTTATCTTGTATGTCAACAAATTAAGAGAAAACTAACTTGCACACAGGGGGCAGAGATATGCCACCATATACTACCGCGCGTTACTCAATTTGTATGCACACACCGCTGCAGTTATGAGAGTGTATACTTTAAAAAATCATGATTCAATGCTATAGTAATTATTGTGACCAAGCATCTGTTACCTAGCTTTCTCACCTTTTGCTGTCTTCGACGCTTATTTTTTGGATTACTTTAATGATTTGTTTTCACTGAACATTGTCGTTTATATAGTCTATTATATATATTAGATAGCACACAGTGGAGAAATTGAACAGACCTAAACTTCAAAGGTCTGGAAATATTTTAAAAGAACTGAAGATTCGTAAAATATCAGCTGTGCGAGTAAACTAGCTTATTCTATACGGGGGGGGGGGGGGGGGGGGGGGGGGGGGGCGACAAACATGTTAAATCACATTTGTCTTAAACATACATTGTAAGGAGGAATTTCTACAAAAGTGACCAAGTTTTTACAGTTCTCAATGTACTTGTTCAGATTTATTTACACTCTTAACGAGTACCCGGGTACTCGATCGGAAAAACGTCCAAGTAACCGAGTACTAAAAATTAACCAATTTGTCATCCCTACTAAATATGGTTGTTTTGATTTTCCCGGTTAGTTGTAGTTTTCTAAAAATTTTCTTGGGGTCTTATTTTACATAATATACCGTTGTGTCAATTTTCTACAATCATGAAGAACAGTCCCGGTCGGGATTTAGCAAAATTATGACAAAGTATCAGGCAATTGCAAAAGGCCGAAATTTAGCATACTACATGTAGATTGAAACAACTAATTCAAACTCATAATTTTTGGAACATAACGGAGGAAAACGTAAACAATTACAAATTCAAACTTTCAAGACCCCGCCTTTCAGTACTCTCAGTACTTTGATTTACCCAGAGAGACTGGCCGATCAGGGTCTTTTTATTGTACTGCCTTTCATGTGATTTGGAATAAAAGTTTAACAACACAGTCAGTTAAATAGTTTCATTTTTATGGCCACGAATGCTAGTTCACACTTATCTTTGTTTATCCTTATAAAGTCGTAGATGGATCTGCTCTCGTGATAATATTGCCTGTACTAGCTGTCGTGGTCAATAAAGCTGACTTTAATCTGCGTTTGTAAATTCTTATACCAAAATTAAAACATATAGAAGGCAGTGCGTTCCTTTACTTATACATGTTTACATAAAATTCCTCTCAAGTTAAGGTTTTTTAATGTTAAGATTTCCTGAACGGGTGTTTACTTCAGTTTTAAAAGTTCAGAATCAACTCTAAAATACAATGTTTTACAACACACATGTATAATACAAGGCACAAAGTAATATAAAATTCATTCTAGATTCTAACAACAAAGTCTTCTATACATTCAACTCAACCAGTTTTTCAAAATCCTAAGCTCTGCAATTGATATTTAATGTCAAGTTTCAGAAATAATTAATAAAACTAATAAATTAGAGTGTATCCACAACTCCCCAAAAAGCTCCCATTAAAACATGCGCGCGCATCAGGAAGCCAGGTTTTATCTGGCGGCCGCCAAATAATTATGTGGCGGCCGCCAGATAATTATGTGGCGGCCGCCAGATAATAAGTGGCGGCCGCCAGAAAATTATATGGCGGCCGCCAGAAAATTATGTGGCGGCCGCCAGATAATAAGTGGCGGCCGCCAAATAATTATCTGGCGGCCGCCAGATAAAATATTTTTCCTACGTGGCACCAACGGGCTTCCGTAGTTAGAACAAGTATTTTCTTCAATTATTTTTTTCTCAAACAAGTCGTTGGTAAAAGAAGAGTTACATAGCTATTGTCCGATCCTGAGAGCAATTTAATCGAAATACACACAAAATAATGTCATGGTTATACAATGGCAGGCAAAATCACATTCTTTAAGTTCTTAAGAATTTAAAATAGACTGTATAAAAATCTATTAGAATGGATTACTCGACATACATGTAGTCATAATTATGCATTGTTAGTACTAAATTATCAATTGTAACAATTATTTTTAATAGACTATCACTATAAGACACTAAAGCCACAAAGTGGGATGTTTAATGTGCATTGAAAATAAATCAATAAAAAATCAATAAAATCACAAAATATGTAAAGAAAATATAAAAATAAATTTGAGGCCAAAAATTTTTGAAGAGGCCAAATTTGAGACCAGGCCAATTTTTGAGGCCAGACCAAAATTTGGGGCCAGGCCAAAAGTGAGGCCAGGCCAACTTTGAGGCCAGGCCAGGTTTTAGAGTATGCCGATAAAGAGAGAAAAAAGTTGTTGGCCCAAACCTGTCAACACATCGCTGTATTACCCAGACAAATCTTCATTCCAACATGAATCCGGGATTCACCGTACATAAATAAATAGCGCAGATGACTGAATCATTTACAGTAGTATCATTTTATAGCTCATGAACACAGTGTTCTTCTACGTCATATCATTTACCTTGTACTGTACTATAACTTAAAAGCAAGGTCGGAAGAGATAAGTTTTGAGTTTGAGTAAATATTATACGAATATGTCACGATGATGTTTAAATAAAAACATTACATTTTTAAATGTCTTTGTCTGTGATGAAAAGTCAAAAGTCAGTTTTCATTTCAAATCAGGGATGTGCAATTAAAAATTTTGGCCACTCTATAGCTAAGGGGCTAGTAGGAGTAACAAAGTTACTAGCCCAAGGTTCAAAGTTACCAGCCAGACTATTGTCGGACCTGTCAACATTTCATTTCCATAAAAAAAACCTTAATATTATGTACATAAGGTTTTTCCCCACAAATGATACCAGTATATAATTATTAATATACGAGGTATTTATTACTTTCATGTTTTCTGCAGTAGACTAGTTCAAAAATATTCAACTTCATTGCTCTCTCGATGCTACACATTTTAGTGACAAAATTGGTTTTGGTGTTTAGATATGAAAACCTAAACATAACATTGCGAGTTAATGTGAACAGACTCTTTAAAATCACTGCAACTATCTATGTATGCATGTATTCTATCCTGTTGAATATCATGTATAAAATACAACCATGCAATGAATTATGTAATGGTAAATTTAATTGAAAATAATGGAAAATGCATAAACAATAATATGCAAAATATGAATATTTTTTGTCAATTCACTAAGCAGGTCACTTTAAAATGTGTTCATGAGAATAGTTACAGCAGAAATTTTATAATATTTCTGTAATGAAACACTCTCGTCAATTCACTAAGCAGGTCACTTTAAAAGTGTTCATGAGAATAGTTACAGCAGAAATTTTATAATATTTCTGTAATGGAACACACACACACACACACACACACACACACACACACACACACACACACACACACACACACACACACACACTCTCTCTCTCTCTCTCTCTCTCTCTCTCTCTCTCTCTCTCTCTCTCTCTCTCTCTCTCTCTGAGTGTAAAAGAGATTAAAAAGCAAATACATATTTGAAATGGTTTATTCCCACTTAACAAACATTCTGAAATTCTCAATTCCCACTTGGCCAAAATTTTAATTTTTCACACCTGAGTGATCAGGAGGCTATAACGTTAGTCTGTTTTCACATATTAATGTATTTGTTATCAATTACCTGAGAATAATTTGTTGAAACCAAATAAAAAAACACATTTAATTTTGCCTATAACATGATAATCAGAATAAATAAATAAAAATCACCACATTTTTTTTAGATATAGATCAGCAATTTTCTGCAAAATCATTGCACTAAACATTTTATATGTTGAAACCAATATGGGCACTTGCATGATTAAAAGGTTTATGTAAATAATTTTAAACTGTTTAAATTGGATGTATATAATATATATATACATAAATAAGATTGATCAGCCATTTTTAAAGAATATAGACTAGAAACATGTGTTACTATGTTGTAATATTTAAGCATTGAATCATTATTTTTTGAAAGATATAGTCTCATAACTGCAGCGGTGTGTGCATACAAATTGAGTAACGCGCGCTAGCGCGTTATGAAAATTTGTATGCACACACCGCTACAGTTATGAGACTATATCTTTCAAAGAATAATGATTTCGTGCTTATATTTACAATTTTTAACTTCTTGTCTTGTCTGCAAATGTGATTTATAGGTCAAAATTTCTGTTTTATCCTAAGGGTAAGTTCAAATAAATGGAAGAGCCACTGTAACAGCCGCAAGCGTGAACTTTGATTCTCGCTTGTGACGTTGCATTTTACAGCGTTCAACGTTTGTGACGTCATAATAAAACTCGTCATTTTAAACTTTGAGTACCTTGTGTGTGTTACGGTCTTACAACTGCAGTACCTTTTCACACACTTTACATGCAAAAAATATTTGGAATGTAAATATAATATTATATTTAATAAGACCATTGACATTACAATTTAATGCAAATAACACAATTTTGGACCTCGTGTTCATGTGTATTTTAAACGAATTTAAAGAATAAACAAATTGAAATTGAGAAGCATTATTATGGCACAGAACCGAAAGCCTGAAAATCATGAGTTTTTAATTGTTTTACTGACTGCTAATTGAAAGACATAAATAACATCTTCAGGTGCAGATCAACTTTATAGAAAATGACAACGGAGGATTTTATCTTTATAACAAATGATGTATTCATGATCATCATACAATGAATCTTATTAAATATGAAGTATACACCATTAAAATATAAGCACTTTACTATAGCGTTTTTGTGTTTTGTTAATTTCATATTCTGTAGATTGGAATTAATCAAAATAATCATAGAAACCAAAGAAAATTGAAAAAAAGAAAGAATTGAAATATGATGTATAGTTAAAATTTCAAACGCGATTCTTAAAATTATAGTATTTTTCAATGCCAAGTTTAAGTTAAGTCTGCTTATATAATTATCTCAATTTACGAAGAAAATAGACAAACTATGATATTTGCACCATAGTTAAGAGCATGAATCATAGGGGAATATGTAACAGTTCATTTTCAAAAATTACATTTTCATCTGAATTTATCAAATAAAATAATTACTGGGACATAAGCTCAATTTATATGTATTTTTCTGTAGGCTAACAAATATACAATATATAATATTCAAAATGTTGGCTAAGTGGGGAGACACCTCTGAAATAACTATCAAGCCATGTGCAGTGAGGCGTGACTATCTCGTCTAGCCACTGGTCACACATTGTCGGTAAAACCTCAAAGTGTGAAACTGAGGGTTTTTGTAGAGGCTTGGGGTAAAATGCTGACGATGGACCCTCCATTTTGAAGGGTCCAAAGTGGAGGGGTGGAGCTTGGTGTGTCAATCTTAATTAAGAGTCCGTTTGATCTGAAGGCGACATTTATTACCGTCTTCCTTGGAAGACGGTATAAAGAGTTGAAATAATTTACAGTCTCCGGGTTGTGCACTTCCTTTCCTTTAGTTGAAAATACATGATGTGAAAATTTACATTTATTTCATTGGTTGAAATACTGTTCGGCGCAAGGGAGATAATTTTCTGATGATCTTTTTCACGTACGACTTAACAAATTTCGTAGATTTCAAATCCTAAAAAGTGAGAAAACGAAAAAGCAATACATATTGCTATGAATGAAATTCAGCCTTTGGTTTTCAGGTCCAACTAGTTGAAAGTAACATTCTACAATATCTATTGAAATTATTTGTTTTTCTTTTAGCATTGTTTATTCAAATACAAAAATAAATCGATGCGGTATGCCTAATATCGGTAAAGTTATTTGCACCTTAGATAGATAAATGCAGTGGGATAACTTTGATTTTATCAATATAATGCGAGTCTACGACCCTACCTAAGATCTCTTTCACCCTACAGTCGATCTCAACTTACAAGCTCGGGTACACAGTTCTCAATTTTAGACACGCAGGCTTAAACGACACATGACACAAAAATGTTCGGATAAATCCACTCGCCATGCTATGTAGAGGAAGGTGACATTTATATAAAAAAAAAAGAATTAAACTGTCTTTGATAACTAATTGCTGTTTAGGGTTTGTTCTAAAGACGGTAAGCTTTTTAAAAAAAGCTAAACTTGTATAAAAAAAATAATTAAATTATCTTTAATATCTTATTGCTGTTATGAGTTTGCTCTAAAGACGGTAAGCTTTTAAAAAAAATCTAAACTTGTAAGGCTGTCTAGTCGATTCTTATTTTAATGGGAAGCGACTCCATTTTGTATAAACGAGGTGTTTTTCCGAGCCTGTGGGAAAGGCCCGAGAAGTTGCGATTGTATAAGAGGCGCGCTCGTAATTAGTGACAGCGAACCAGTCTATCGAATCGAAAGTACAGCGTAAACATAAAATGGCAACCGTTGTTAATTTCCGGATTGTGATAACCGCGAAAGCTCACAAATGACAGAAAAACATGAGGAGGTGAGCATTTGTTTTTTGGGGGGTTTTGCTTTTATTTTACCAATGATCAGATGATAAGCCATCAAAAGTGATGTGACTTTCAAATGATAACTGTTACTTGGCACATTATTCTATTTTGAGAAGTGGACAGGCATAGCCTTTGATTTAGGCTACGCCTGTCCACTTCTCAAAAGAGAATATTGGCACAGGAGTCAAATTTGTTCCATTGTTGCAAAGACTCAGTCAGTCAGTGCCCACGGTTCCTATCGCTGACGTTTTTCATATCATGGGCCCTGGAATTTGGAAGGTAATGTAAATAACGTTATTATTGTATGTGGATGTATAGACCTATATCTACATGCACATAATAAATACATGCACATATAATAAATCAGTTAAAAACGGTCCAGTACAATCACTAGATTTAGTGGAATGCCCCTTTCCTCAGACCCCATCCATTTCAATGATATATTATGTTCAAATTTTTTGCATGTGATCAGGTCCTGTGACTATGGTATACAATAAAACCACCAAAACTGCAACACTCCTTGATCATTGGAGAATGTTTCCTTGTGTAGTGCTGCAGTAACATCGCACATGCATGCACAAACCATACACTGTTGTAGATGTACATGTAGATTGAGCAGTGACAGCCTTGATGCAGTTCGCCCTAATTTCTGTTCGCCCTAAGTCCGTTTGTCATTGATTCCGTTCACCTTTGGTCTGTTTGCCTTTATTTAAACGAAGAATAATGTAGTAGTTTAATCATTATTTTTTTATTCTGACCATTCTAAACATTATTAAGAATTCTACTACAGTTTTTGCCGAGATCAAAGAGATGCAGCGGACATTATTCTCCAATATACCACGAATGTCATCAGTAAATTATCAGATCAGAAATACCTATTTGTCTCGCACTGACCATGAAAGTACAACTTCAAACCGTAAAAAGTTTTAAAACTATGTCAATTTCACGTGTTAGTTCCAGTCAAAACAATGTGTATTGCCTCAAATGTTTATTTTTAAGAACTCAATGCATGTGGCTGTTCCTAGCACCTCCCTAGCAGATTTTCACTGCGTGTTTTTACATAAAATATATAAAGTGTAGTAGTAATAATCGTATTAAATTGCCCTTAAAATATTAGGAATGTGATTCAAAGATATTTTATAAATAAGTAAAGAGTATTAAAAATCCTATGAGAAATTCTGTCGTCTGCATGTGATTCCTTTGATCAATACACATGTAAACATTACTAACAAAACCATTGGGGTTACACGAAACAGCCGTCAAAATGACTTAAATCATCTCTTTATAGGAGAAACGATCTGTAGAAACACTGGGCTGTTAGTAGAATAGAAATAAAATTCTTGTTATCGTGAATGTTGCAGGATAACCTCCTCGGTCTCGAAATGTTGTTTGAAATATAAAAGCCTGGCTAACGCCTTGGCTTTTATATTTCAAAACAACATTTCTCGACCTCAGAGGTTATTCTGTAACATTCACGAAAACTCGTACTTTATTTCTCAAATATATAATTAAACCAACATCTTTTTTGAAGAAATAAAAAGGAAGAGAATGTAGAAGTAGTAAAGTAAGAAGAAATGGTAAAGCAAGTTTAATATAAAATTAAATTAATTTATAGTTAATTTCACAAAGTTAAGTGTAAATGAAATATATCTGAAAATGATGTGGTTTATGAATGAGGTTTAAGTAGAGCGAACAAGTTTTAGGGCGAATGATAATTAGAACAAATGATAGTTAGAGTGAATAGACTATGGGCGAACAGACTCAGGCATACAGATAAGATAGGGCGAACAAACCTGATGCCTATCAGCATAAATTTAGGAAACTGGGTGTTTTTTGGGTAAAAACTGATAAAAACGATGACACATAGTTATTATACTTTCTTGGATTTACTGTTGTTATTTACTATGTTGGATGCAGTACTGCCAATGTATGCAATTTCATGTAGACATTAGGCACTCTGTAAGAACGACAAACCTGTTCAATGTACTTGCAAAGTAAGACCACACTTAATAATCTGTGCAAGATAATGCGGATACCTCAAAGTAACTTGGTAATTCTTCCAAAGTACATTGTATATAACCTCTTTTATTTTTTGCTGAGTGTAGCTTTTATTTCCTTTTTTGCAACTGATAAAAAATGTGGTTCATGCGTTTAGAAGTATGTTGAACCTGAATGCCTTGATCAGAAAGCAACCGACAGTAACTTTCTCAACCGGTATATATACCCCAAGAGCATTTGAGGAGTGAACAAAATATACCAGGGACCAATTAAATTCTTTTATGAATTCATATCAGCTTTAATGATCATTATGCTTATTCATTTTTGCAGTGTCTTAATACAGGTAAAATTATAAACAGTTTGATTTTAATTTCTTAATTCTGTCCAAAACTTATTCAAGGCATTTTCTGGGGTACATGAAACACCTTTTAGTTAGCAGGCAATGCTTAGACAGTTTGTAACAGATAGGAGATGATAAAGATGTGCCATGTAAGATTCTGTAGATAATTTATCATAGAAAAAAATGGTACAAAACATGTGTATGCTGCTTTTCTCTGAAACTTAATTGATTGCAATTCATGGAAGGGGTTTAGTCCATGTAACTTGGAGTTAGATACCTCTTCGTGTTATTATCATAATATTAGGGTACACTCGAATGCAGAAACAAGTTCCTAAAGATCAAAACTGAAACAAATGTCACACTAAGCAATGATTTGTATTGTTTAACAGTATGATTTTACCTCTGCAGGTACAAATGTGGCTGGAGAAAATGTTTGCTGGAGATGACGTACCAGAGTTTGAGCTAAATGCTTCTAATATTACTCTGCTGTATAACTTGATGAAATGCAATGAACAGGCAGACAAAGACACACAAGTCTTGGTGGAGGATTATCAACTTAAGGCCGAGGAGTACAATATAGAGGGTATGTTTAATTACTTTGATCTGTACATAAACATTTAGGCGTGCAATTTACAGGCTTGATCAAATGAAAAAAAAGAACTTTAACTGTAAAGATGTAAAGAACCAAAAATTCATGTCCCCCAAGACTTCCTTATAAGCAAATTTTACTACAAATTCAAAGTTAACTATTTAAGTTTTCTTGAAATATTTTCACAAATTATCAATATTGGAAGTTTTGTACAAAAGTATTGCATGCATATTTACAATTAAATTGTTCTGATATTCACAACACATATAACACGATATAATCATAAATGATTAGTAAACAGAGGACATGTGTGTTAGTTGTATTTATTTCTTTATTATTATTATGGTACCACTGTACATATTAATTACCATTAAATTGCATTGAAAAATAAACATATAGAGATGTGCCTATACAATTCTGTGAGCCATTAATTGAGTACAATTTTGTGCATAATACTTGTATTATTTATTTATTTTTATTTTTTTAAATCTATTGTATGTGTATTTATTATGATTATATGTAATCATAATTGTTATAATATGTCATGCCCCATGAAGCCCTAATTTGGAAATAAATTATATTCAATTCTGTATTTTTTGTGACAGCCAGAAGATGTGAGGGAGTTCTGAAGAAGATGAATTTGTCAATTGCCAGTTTGTCCCAGGCTGGAGTTATTTCCCTTAGGGTGATAGCCAATCTGGCCCTTATTCTACAAGTCAGGGACACCACAGACACAAGGTGGGCAAGAGCTCGGACTCATCAGAAATCTGCGCAAAAGGGGGGGGGGGGGGGGGATAATTTTTCACTTGATAATTCAAGGAGTTGGTCGAATATCAAGCCATTAAGCAAGCATGAAATCAATCCACTCAGAACCATGTTCTGTATTGTTGAAATGAAGTCAAATAGCAGTAAATACAGTAAAAGACGGTTATAGCGAACACGCTTATAATGAATTGAGGTTTATAGCGAAGTGATTTTCATTCCCCGTGACTATATTTCATGTTGTAAACTTGTTGAATATAACGAATTACGCTAATAATGAAGCAAAATCGCCTGTCCCTGGTGCTTCGCATCTTCGCTAGCCAAGGGTTTTCGGTCCACTTTGCTCCCCATAAACCCTTGGCGGATTTCATTACGAAAACTCAGTGACAAGCTCCGTTTTATGATTGGCTGCAGCTGCGAGTAGCTGATCCAATCGCAGAGCTTGTAAATATAAACTTTAAACGAAAACACATGTGTGATCTTTGGTAAAACATTCGATGCTTTTAACAAGTTGAGACACAAGTTCTCGAGTACAGTGCCTCCCCAACGATGGTCTAACCAGATCGCTTAAAAAACCTATATATTTTACTGGGATTTAACATAGTTCTACAAAATTGTCAAGGCTCGCGTGATAGCATGGGAAGTAAACATGGCAAATGTAGAAGTTGTCTATCCCGTTAGTATATATTCGTTCCTGCTTATGGTTATTGCTTTTAACGATTCAATGAGCTGCGTTTTATTTAATTTCTTTGTTCCGCAATATTCACGACAACGATACCTGATTTTATGGGATGAAAGCTTTCATATGATTCGGCGACTTTTTCACTCCCGGTATAGGTCCTTACAAAACACTATGATTAAAACATCCCGTGCTTTCCCTAGGTTATAACTTAATTCGTATTTAATAACATCGTTAATTATGTTCCAATATTCGGTAATCAAACATCTTTTCCAAGCTGTATTAATGCCATGATGTGTATATAACCCGTTGTTTAATTCGATTAAAATGTAAATATGCAAGGGGCGCAACTCAAGTTGCTCGCTAGATAGCGCCACCACATCACCGAGTTTTCGTAATGAAATCCGCCAAGGGTTTATGGGGAGCAAAGTGGACCGAAAACCCTTGGCCAGCGAAGATGGGTGCTTCGTTATAACCGTGTTTTACTGTACGGTGAAAACAATCATGGAAAATATTGCCATGTTATGAAATCAATATTTACTGCCAGCTTCTATAATTTTTAAACCTAAAAAGTTGAATCATAGTTGTATTATATTAAACTTTCAACCTCAGGAAGTTTTATTAAGGTCCTCAGAAGTCTGCGTGACAGTAACTGAGTTTCATTTGTACTTCATTAAGAACTTGGAGACTTAAACATTAAAGTAAGCTGTATTTCTGAATACCCAACATGGCTCTTGATAACCCTTGTCTGTTTCAGTTTTCTTCTTGCCATGCGACATTTAGAAGATGAAATTTACAAAGTGGAGGAGGCACGCATAAAAGAGGAGAGAAACTTGCAGACGTTGATCGACAAGATTAAAGTTGCCATGGTGAAGCAGAGTCACTTAAAGAAGTAATTTACTCCATTCAAATAACAACATGAATTGTTCTGGCATACTTATGTGTATTATGATCATATATTTTAAAAATTTAGAGTAGCATATACCGTATATCTGGAAATTCTCGCAATGATTAAATTTTTGCTTTTTTCGCAATCTCTTTGAAATCGCAGATGTTTGAATACCTAAAATTATATCCTGTATCATTTTCTATTAGAAACTATTTAAATCGCAAAATATAACTGACGCAAATTAAAAATGGATATACAGTATCCTGTTTAGAATGGACATTGCTTCTTCCAACCTATACTGATTTAGGACCAATTTTCACTTAGTACCATTTCTCGCCATAGCAGTGAAACAAAAATTTAAAACCGAAACAATCAGTATGAGGTGGGGAAAAAAAGGTACATGTACTTCATTGGGATTGGTCTTAGTTCAGTATTATTTCAAGGATTTCAAGAAACAAATCTTAAGGCAGTTTTTAGTTTACCTGAACCAAAGGTTCAAGTGAGCTTCTCTTGATCACCTGTTGACCGTTGTCCGTCCGTCCGTCTGTCTGTAAACTTTTCACATTTTTGACTTCTTCTCTAAAACCACTTAGCCAAATTTTACCAAACTTGGTACAAAGCATCCTTATGGTAAGGGGATTTTTAATTATGAAAATAAAGGCCAAATCCCTTTTAAAAGGGGAGATAATTGCAAAACAGTGAAATTAGGGTGAATGTCTTAAAAAATCTTCTTAAGAACCACTGCACCAGAAATGCCAATATTTACACCAAAGCTTGTATATATATAGTGAAGATTCTAAATTGTCAAAATTGTGACACCCGGACCAATACTGGGGCCCCTCAAAGTTAAACATAGAAATATATAGGGAAAATGTTTAAAAATCTTCTTCTCAAGAACTACAATGCTTCAATTTGTGATATTACTATGCAAGCATCTTCAAATGATGTAGATTCTAAATTGTTAAAATCGTGACCCCCGGACCAATACTGGGGTCCCATGAGGGGTTCAAAATTTAACACAGAAATATATAGGGAAAATATTTAAAAATCTTCTTCCTCAAGTACTACAATGCTTCAGTTTGTGAGATTACTATGCAAGCATCCTCAAATGATGTAGATTATAAATTGTTAAAATCATAGTGGCTGGACTATTACTGAGGCCTCAAGAGGTGTTTGAAGTTTAACATAAAAATATATATGGAAAATATATAAAAATCTTCTTCTCAAGAACTACAATGCTACAATTTGTGAAATTATTATGCAAGCATCCTCAAATGATGTAGATACTAAATTGTTAAAATCGTGATGGACGGACTATTACTAAGGCCCCAAGAGGGGTTCAAAGTTTGACAAATAATATACAGGGAAAATATTTAAAAATCTTCTTCTCAAGAACTACAATGCTCCAATTTGTGATGTTATTATGCAAGCATCCTCAAATGATGTAGATTCTAAATTGTTAAAAATCACGATGGCTGGACTATTACTGGGGCCCCATGAGGGGTTCAAGGTTAACCCTAAAAATATACAGGGAAAATGTTTAAAAATCTTCTTCTCAAGAACTACAGTGCTAATTTGTAATGTTATTATGCAAGCATCCTCAAATAATGTAGATTCTAAATTGTTAAAATATTGACCCCTGGACTAATACTGGAGTCCTAAGAGGTGTTTGAAGTTTAACATGGAAATAATATATTTATTTGGTAAAATGTTTAAAAAACTAATATAAAATGATACAAGGAAATGTTGTACAGGTGAGCGATGTGGCCCATGGGCCTTTTGTTTATGATTGTTACAGTGGTTTTAATAAGTTAATCAGCGTATTTAATTGATCAGCTGAGAAATATAGATTCCAGTACATGTACCTTTCAACAATATATATGATTTAAAACAATAAACATGCACAAACCAAAATTAATGCACTTTTGGAGATACATGTACTGGTAAATAATGGAGGTTTTTTTATACTCAAGGTTTGCATGTAGAATGATATGAAAGACAATAAAGATATTTGGGCAGCATATCATAAATAGGGATAGCAAGGATATGCTTTGGTATTACAGAGCCATGGAGGTGCTGGAACAGAAGGCAGCTTGTCAGCAGCCAGAGACGGAGAAACGGACCAAAGATATCCACTTCATCCGCAGCAAAGCCAAGGAGTACAAGGACAAAATTAAACAAATGCAGGTCTGGACACCTGAAAGATTGGTTTTGTATTGTTAACTAATGCGTAGAAATAATGGTCATTTTCATTATGGGTGTATTATGAATTAATAATCATGACACTTTTTGGATAACTTTGCAGACCACGCTCCACACTTTGAAAGTGGATCCTTCCATTTATCACCACAGCCTTGTCAAGAGTTCAAAGGTTAGGATTATGAAATGTGAATCTTTTAAAATAGAAAACTACAGTGTACATGTACTGTGGTTTCATTAATATTCAAGGGTATCAATTTCCGTGGATAAACTAAAAATCACAGTTTCAAGGATACGTAAATTCGAGGCCAATGACCCTATTAATACAAAATCTTAATAGAAATTGCACTTCAATGAACATTTAATTTCGTGGATCAACTTAACAACGAAATCCATGAAAATTGGAATTCAACGAATATTGATGAAACCACAGTATGTGGCTCATTTTATATTTGGTAATATGTCTCTTTTAATTACATATGCATGTGATCATTAAGACGAGTTATTTCCATTTACACATAGGAGCTGGAAAAGTTACAGGAGGAGTTGTCTCCCTTACAAGTAAAACTGCAGACATACAGCAGTTTGCCTCCAGTAGGTATCAGATGTCATAAGTAGATAATACTCCAACATCAGTCCCACAGTAATCAGCTGTAGTATTCTTTTATACCTCCCACAAACAAAGTTGTGGGAGGAGGGGGTGAAATTACCTTGTCTGTTCATCTGTTTGTTTGTGCAATCATGTCTGGTCCATACCTGGTATACTTCTTATGGAGAAACATTGAAATTTCCTACTTCACACAAAGTTTTCTTATGACCTGAGGGTGTGTTTTGATTTTGACCTAATGTCATTTGGACAGGTTCAAAGTCACTGAAAGGAAAAGTGAATAATTTGAATTTGGTCTTTATTTTTCTTATGGAGACACTTTTTGAAGTTTCTACTTCACACAAAGTTTGAACTTTGACTTTAACTGTGCAAACTTAATTGGAGGAAAGAGGTTAAAGTTTATCATAGTAAATGAATTGAAAACCCATTAAAATCTTTTTCTAAAGAATGTAAAGGCTACCACTTGTCATATTGATTTGGCAGAAGGCTTCATATACAGGTAATGAGTAATAGATTCTTGGTGGAACAATTTGTGAATAAGCATTAGATAAAAATCATTTTCATTATAAGCCATATCAGTGTTTTAAACTCGTCAAAAAACTAGCTAGACACTCAGGGCTGACAGCTAATATAAGTTGTCAGCCCTGTTAAAATTCAACCAGCCTGTAGAAAAAAGTTGATCTTTGTTCATTATTTTTTCATTTGCATTTAGAACCTTTAAAAATCTGTTTTTCGATTTTGTTCCGTCATAAACTTGTTGTTTTTGGTTGTTCTGTTATTGTCCACTAATCTCAGCGAGATTCGTCAAGACTAAAAAAATTTGACGAACGTCTCTTCGGAACCTCTGCCAGTATATATGACCATGACTGGAACTCTTAGCATCGGAGGTGTGAATGCATGTGGAAATGAATTGAAAAATAAACAAATTCATGTTTTGGGGGATTTAAACCAAATAACGATAGGAAACTAACATTTTATGTTAATAGGGAATTAAAACGATGTTCGAAGTAAAAAGTTGAAGTGGGCAGTTGATTTAATTCAGCTATTTCTAGCCTTACAACCTGCCGAAATTGGGGCAAATTTTACCGAATCATTGTGTGTCGCACTGGTCTAAGATTCGAAAGAGATGTACGTAACAATTTTTCAGTCTTGACGAATCTCGCTGAGATTACCCTATGTTATTCTGTAGAATATTCGGAACTCTACCTTGCCAAGCTCACATGTCAAGCATAGTCTACGTAAATTAAATGCTTGTCTTGACTGTTGTTAAATGACCATACAAGGAAAGGGATAGTATGACAAGAATCAGTCATAAATTCTTAAAACCCTGATCCCGATATTATATATCCACTTGCCTCAAAAAATATCTGCGTCCAGTCGGGCCCTCGTACAAACAAATTTGTTCACCCGTGCTGGTCAGGCGGACGGTTATTTCAAACACTGGCCATATCATTTTTCCTGTGGGTCAGAGAGGCAACTTAAAAAGGGGATGTTGTCATTTAAACAAAAACGTGCTTTCATGTGGGTTTGACTGTAGCTAGCATTGCAGAAATAATACATAACATACATCCGCTAGTTATGTATGATTTTTCCTGCGATGCTAGCTACCTTCATAGCCCATATGTGAAACACCAAAGAAAACATTTTACTGTTTATATTTATATATCTAACACTGAATCATCATTTAATTAAGTATCCGTAAAAAGTATATTAAAAAATTAAGTTATGATTATTGTCAATACTAACTTTACACAGTAATTATTATTGTCAATAATAATTATTCAGTAACTATGGTAATTACTGCAACTTATTCTTTATTAAAGGCGAGGAATTAATATCTGCGTAAAATTGCCAGAAATAACCCTTGCAGATTTTATAATCTCGCTTTTATTTTTGAGGCGCATTGCTATCAGTTTGCACACTTCTATTAATTTTTACTATATATTCTTACCAAAATTACGCAACTTTAGACACCGGTAGCGAGTTTAAAACAAATTTCTAAGGAAATTCCTCTTTACAACTTTTAAAACAATTGTTCCTAACCAATTTAGTAGCAAAAAACACACAGCCACCCACAAAGGCACGAGAGTTTGTTTACATCAAAGTTACACATGTGCTTGAAAATCATGTCCGAGCCCTTTCACCCCCCTGCCGAAACAACTGGCATCAAAAATTCAAGTGACCTCGTATTTTACAAAGGTGGGAAAACCAGGCATTTTACACGTTGTTTTTCATCTCATAAAAAAGTAAAGTCCCTGTCGCTGGCGGAAAACTCCTAAAAAAGAAGGGGAATTCAGAAATTATTTTCCTTCAGCCATGTTTTGAAGTGAACCTTCGGAAAAATAGTGTTGTGAGACAATCAGCGATGTAGCCTCATTGCTGTCAGCTTACGTCTCTCGGCTTACTATAGTATATACAAGCGGCGTCATAGAACTCAAGTATCAATGCGCCAATGAATATGTAGTGCCGTTCTGATTGTTCCGTATTTTCAACCAGGAACAGATATTCAGTATGCGTTTTAAAAATATCAACAAATCATTACAACAGATATCTCCTATACACATTGAAAAAACATCAACATCAGTGAAAGAACAAAACAAAGATTAATACACAGGTGAGATAGACTAGTCTCGTTCAACCAGACGCTCGGCTGTCTCCGTAAATCTCCGACGAGCAGACTTACTGAGACAGCCGAGCGTCTGGTTGAACTACTGACAATGCCTGCAATGTACGATAGGGACTGATGACCAGTCAACCGATGAGATAATTTGCATAACAACAGTTCGTTCTTCAATTTAAAAGCGGTGACGTTAATTGTCGAATATCGGAGGTAAAAAAAGGAATAATTTCGTATATAAAATCTTTATATTAAAATTAGAGTAAGTGGCTGTCTGCCTATAGCTAGGAACAGATTAAACAGATATTTTATCACTTGATAAAACGAATAAGATGATGTCCAACTGAATGAGGAAAGCGCGCCACCTTCCCCATGTACAATGGCGATATTTAACAACTTGTATTGTTGTACTTTCATGTTAAATACTGAAATCTGATTGGTTAAGACGAAGTTCATAATCCGTTCTATTACCCTCAGCGTTAGCAACGCACTTAGCAACGGGTAACATTAAAAAATGTTACATGCGCGAAAATTATGCGCGTACGGTTCGCTGTAGAATTCACGTTATTCCTATATAAAAGCAGTAAAATTTTCTTAATCAAAGGCCTGAAGGGCCATAATGGCTTACGGGGTTGATATGACTATATTTACATGGATCGAGTATGATTCCCTCTATTTCTTACGGAAACTTTAGTTTATTTATAGCTCTATAGAAAGTAACTAGCTACATGTAATTCATAGATCTATAGAAACTAACAGGACCCATATCAACATGCCCCATTTGTTGATTGGTCGAACCTTAGTGACCGAAACAGACAGGATTGAAATCTAGACGCCTCTTTTATCAATTGGTTGAAACCACCATTGCTTTTAGGAAAATCATAGACTGCATAAAATAATAATGATGATGTCAGACTCAAACTCCAATATGAGACAATGTGTTTCTTTCTTTTATCCAACGACTGAAGTACATTAACTGTAAATTCATTCAACTATATAGGACACAAAAACACTTAAAACCAACATGCTCTCAAATATCAGTATAACTTGTATTCCTACGCACTATGAACTTGCGCGAGAGTTGGTGCACGGTGCGATGTAACAGCGCCACAGCCGGCGCGAAATCATTGCGCATAAAAATAATATAACTAAATGATGAAATGTACTGCATGTTATGTACTATAATTAATGAATCCTCATGAAATCTACACCAACAAGTATTATTCCATTTTCTTTGTATTATTTATTCATATTTTTCTGGGGTTTTTTTCTACTTTTTTAAGAGGGTGACCTTCACAAGCTTTTACAAGAAACATAGATTCACAAGGCAGTTCTAACATCTTCTATTTTATTTTTTTCCCTTTGTACAGAGAAAAACTCTTTGGAGGTGGGGGGGGGGGGAGGGGGGAGGGCAAGAAAAAGGCAAAACTATGCAATTACAGCAAACTTGTTTTGACACCAAATTTAATTAAAATTAATTACTGCACTATAACTTTGCAGTCAGTCTCTCTTCACATGACATGTGTACACAGTCATTTTCAGAGGCATACTATACGATGTCTCTATGTTATAGTAATGTGACATCGCTTCCGTATATATGACTTGCAATCAAGCTTTAATAATAACTGTTATTATTAAAGCTTGATTGCAAGTCATATATTTTAACATTAACTGTATATTGTTTTCTTATTTGATTACATTTGGTCTCAAGTTTCCAATATTTTTACGACAAATAAACAGTTCAATCATAGCACAACCAAGAGAACATTGTGCTATTTTTAGATCTTGGAAAATCCCCAACATTCGATAATTCCGGAGGTGTCGAAGAAGGCACATTATATTAAAACAAGTAGTAATTGCCCCTCTATTTATGCATTTATTACCGATTTATAATCCCAGTTTCAATATATCTCAATCATAAGTTCAGTTCTTTAACCGTTAAACACTTTCTCCCTTGCTGAGATCGATGTCGATCGAAGTTAGCGACGCTCTCTGCGGGTGCAAACGTTTTTATGAAGATTGAACGAAATAACGACAACTTTACATTTACTTATCACTGTTAGGATCTGAAATAATTTGCTTATAATACATGTAAGTATGCATAGCGGAAAGCATGGCGGCACTGTGTGATGCATGGCGGGGGCCTATACCTCTATTCAAAAACACTGCAGTTAATATTCATTCGCGTTAGATTTCGAGTTTATTTAAATAAAGTCAATTCATATTGGTTACAATAACATAAGTGATAATAACATATGAAAAATATAATCTTGCTTAAAGATATTTATTATGAACAACAAACAGTTAACTTTGCAACATTCGAATAGAACTATTTTTTGTCGCGCATGTTCAGATAACTGAACTCTTTGCCGTAAAGATTATCCGGCAACTAAATGGCCGTAAGCCATAAAAAATTAAGACATTCAGTATAACAAAATAAATAGTGCCTGTTTGGGAGGGTAACAGTTGAAATTGACACCCCTCGAAAACCATTGTCAACCTCCGCTTCGCGTCAGTTGACAATGGTTTTCTCGGGGTGTCAATTTCAACTGTTACCCTCCCAAATAGGCACTATTTATATAGTAATGTTTTAGCTACCCTTAAGCTTAGCTGCAATAATGTAGCCCTCTTCGATTTTTTTTTATATCTGATGTTTACTGGAGAGGGCTACAATTCCATAGGATCTTCCTAACGGTGCTAAATTAATTTTTAAATGCGACTGACTTCGGTCTGAAAAGATTGACTTTCTTTAGATAAAATGATTTTTGGGAGTTGATTTTAATCAACTCTCCTACGCAGTTACTCCGGCAAACCGAAAGTGAAACAGTGTTTGGACCTAAGCACAAATCAACACCGCTGACAACATTTAGTTCTTATCAATAAATTCGATGTAATGAGTTCTTAAGCATTGTTTTTCAAGGATACCTTGTAAACAGTCAGATTTTAAATGATACGATCAATTTAGATATTTTTTGAAGTCGTACATTCTATGCATTCCTACGCCAGAGTTCAATATAGTCTCGCAATCTCTCACCAGAGGGCGTATTACACTGCGTTACAACACAAGCGAAGCAGGAAAGATAACTCTAGATATAAGTGGAGCGAAGCAGGGACGATAACTCTGGACATAAGTGGAGCGAAGCAGAAACGATAACTCTGGGTAGAGATTGATAGTCTCGTTCAACCAGACGCTCGGCTGTCTCCGTAAATCTCCGAAAAGCAGAGAGTCTCTCTTGCTTGTCGGAGATTAACGAATACAGCTGAGAGTCTGGTTGAACGAGACTAGAGTTCAACTTTGCTTGGATCCATACAATTTCTCATAACTCTTTCGATTACTAATACGCAGTTTGATGGACTAATTCTTTGAATATTACACAACATGATTGATATTGGAATTTCACGAATTTCCCGTAGGAAATATTACATGTATAAAAAATATAACATAAAAAATGTGTGTAATTCAAATACTTATAGGAATTTACTTGCCATGCATGCAAAATTACAAATCGTTGATGTAAAATAAATATTAATCGATAAAATCAACTCCCGTCAGTACTTCAGTACTTTGAATTAATTCAGGCTGAACAAAATAACCATATATAAATCAAAACCAGATATGTCAGTGTAGATACATGTAATCGATCTTACCTCCTTCTATCACTAAAACATCATTTAAGGAAATGGTATATAATGGAAAATTCATATTTACCGTGTTAATTATGTTTATAATGGGGGAATTCCTATATTCAGTTCAAGATCCGCTCCTGAATTCTCATTGGCTGTCCAAAAATAAGACCGGTCAAGGTCAGTAAACATGGTGGACAAATTCAACTTATGTTGTTGACATACACGAAAAATAACCGATATATGGACTAAACCTGATATTTTTGATTAATTTATGCCATAGTAGACATCTACAATGTTTGAGTTCAGCTATGGAATGCAAATGTTATTGTCATTTACAATATATATATATACGATTTGAGAAGAAATCGTTGCGGGAGTGAATCACTCCCGCACTTGCACCATTACGGAGATCCTATGTAGTTGTAGCCCCCCCCCCCCAAAAAAAAAATAATAATCGGGAGAGGGCTCCATTATTGCAGCTAATCTACCCTCAATGTGATGTGCCGCTCAGGCCTTCATGCCTTTGATTTAGACAATTTTGAACAATAAAAATTTTTAACAAAAAATGTGTGCTTGTGATTTTATACTCTTGCGATTTGGTATAAAACTGCGGAATTAAGTACTCGGGTAAAATAAGCAATGTACAGTAATAGATTCTGTTATTCTTAGCGCGTGTGTGTGTGTGTGTGTGTGTGTGTGTGTGTGTGTGTGTGTGTGTATATATATATATATATATATATATATATATATATATATATATATATATATATATATATATATATATATATATCATAAGATCCAATGCGAATAAGCTTATTAAAAATTATTCTAAAAGAATTCGCTAAGAATAACAGAATCTATTACTGTACATTCCTTATTTTACCCGAGTACTGAATTCCGCATATATATATAGAGAGAGAGAGAGAGAGAGAGAGAGAGAGAGAGAGAGAGAGAGAGAGAGAGAGAGAGAGAGAGTTAATTTTCTTGTGTCAGAGTTTGACTTTGTTAGATCTCAAGTGAGCAATGTGATTAGTATGGGCCTCTTGTTTTGTTGATACATCAGAAATGTTTTGATTTCAATGTACTTGTAAATGTGATAATTGTACTTTACATGTATGTATAGGATGCTTTTCCCCTAATTGTTATGCCCCCCCCCCCCTTTCAAAGGAGGGCTAATTGCTTTGCTGCTGTTTTGTGTTTATCTTTTGGCAACAGTTTTGGTCAGTTTCGGGCAGAAACAAGCCAGTTCAATAAATGTTTACATTTTTATATTGAATGTACAAGATGGCCGCACACCCCCCTTAAAGCTGACATGAATTCATAAATACGCATTATTTCTCTTTTATCTCCAACTGTCGCCATATTAGTTGTCGATTTCTATTGTTCTGTTCATCGCTACACCCCATAATATGTTTTACGGTGCGACCGTTGGGGCGAGCGCAGCATGTGATCAAATAATGAATTATGATAAATCAATAAAAATAAAAGTATCAACGTAACTGAATTTGAATGCAAAATAAAATATAAACATGCCTTTTTTTCTAGTAAATTTTCATTATTCAGAATTTATAAGATTGTTTATTTATTTAAATATAATTTATCTCAGATACAATGTTGTTGAATAATAAAGATTTTAACATAATGTTTATTGCAGTTTATTTCCTCTTTTCTTGTAGCAGACATTTTTCTTAAACTTAGTACATATAAAAAATTGACTTATCATAGAGTCCCCCCTCCCCCGTTAAAAAAAAATGTAATTTACGTACAAAAAAAATTGCTGATCATATAAGAAAAACGGTTTTGGACCCCCCCCCCCCCCCGGGGAGGATGTAATAAATGTGAAAACAAAGATACCGTTGAGCAGTTAAAGAGCTAAATGCATACTACGCACTCACCATTCCTTACCCGGATTAGAATTTCCCTGATTTTGAGAATTTCTTTTTCATTTTGCTTGTAAATATTTTTTGAATGATGCTGCCGCGCTCCCTTTTAAAAAACGTTCCTGGAAATTACTGTAAATATATAGTGAATAAAATAAATGTGAGCATTCATCCAAATGAGAGCAAGTTACAACTGTTTTATTTCCTATTTAAAAAAAAAATGCCCCCATTCGTTAGCTTTGCAAGATTTTGAGAAGATTTTGGTATTTATATTTCAGCAGATTTACAATAACTACTTAGAGTAATTTCCCCTTATTGTGACGTCAAAGTTCACGTCGGTCAAGTGTCGTCTGTCTCTTTGAAAAAAACCCTGAAAAAAAAACTAAGTGAAATATACTGTTTTGTTTACTTAATAAGCATGATATTCTTGAAATTACACAATTTATCTGTTTCTCAAAAGTTTAACTTTGATTCTCGCGAGAAGGAATCAAGTCTAGTGAGATCGTCCGACATTGATAAATTGCATTGTGGGTCGAAATTTACTGACTCCGAAAAATTCTGTGGGATCAATGTGCAAGAAATCCATTGTGACGTCACTCGAAGGAACGACAACTCTGTTAGTCTTACGTAATGGAATTATTTTATTTACAATGCATTATGTACATAGTCTTTTATCTTGTTCTCGTGAGAGTGTGAAATGGGAAACCATATTTATAGGGAATTACTGGGACGATTAAAACAAGGCATTACTGGTCCGATTTACTGACGCCAAAAAAATCCGTTGAATGAATGTGCAACTAGTCCGAATTTTCTATTCACACACGCCTTGCCGGTAGAGCTCGCTTCGCGCCGGCGCTGCGCGCCGGCGAGCTGCGCTCGCTATAAGGCCGAGAGGACTATTCATGCTTCACCGCATTCAGGAATTTCATACACCCGAACACGTTTCCTTGGACGAAATGACACATAGAAAAGCGTTTTGAAGAAAAATAATAAGACAACCACTGCACTGGCAAGATATATCCAATAAACGACGAAACAAGACAGACTGAAATCCAGGCGCGGATACTTACAAAATTCCTCGATAATTGTGGACCGTATTCCTATGTATGTTATAACATCGCACAGGCGCAAACTACACACTGTAGCGGATCGAGAAATGTCAATGATCCCATGGATTTTAGAAACAGGGCGTTTTTGCAGGAACGGGTGGAAACGTTGTTACTTTCTTGGATTTACTATCATTTAGCTACTGTGTTGGATGTAGTGCCGCTGGGGTTTTCAAAAAGATGCAGACGTTATGCACTCTATATGAACGACACACGTGTTCGATGTGCATGCGAAGTAAGGCAGCACTGTCAGTGCAAAAATAATATGGATACCTGCGAAATCCTTTCAAAGAATAAATATTTTTTTTGTATTTCATTGATTGTTGTTTCCTTTATTCTTTTATTACTAACATTTTACTACAATGATATGCATTTAGAAGTCCGTGCAACCTGAACGCCTCGATCGGAAAGCAACCGACCTTAACTTTCTCAACCGGTATACATGTATATACCCCAGTAGCAGTAGAGGAGCGATCGAAAGTAATATGGCGACCAAATGCTTTTATGAATTCATGTCAGCTTTAAGTTGGTTCTGATCGGTACTGTATGTTTCTCCCAAAGACTTTAATGGATCAGGTGACACCCTGGCCAACATAAAACAAACTTTGGTCATTTTGACAGAAGTCATAATTTTTTTTATAAAAATCTTCTTTATATTGGATCTATCAATTTCAGGACTTATCATCAATCAAAGTTAAGATAGAAGAATTGAAGATGAAACTTGTAAGTAGAATCAAAATGCATTCTGGGCTTTCTTCAGTATTTCTAAAAGGCATTGAAAATATTATTTTCCATTTTCAGGCGGATCTAGGCAATGAATTAAGCAGGAAGATAGATCTGATGCATATGTGATACTGAACAATACAAAGATACTCATTCATCAAACAGTGTTAGTATTTCTGTAAATGACATGTTTTATGATATGTTAATTATGAAGCCTTCATAAACAGAATGTGTTTGTTTGCAAATGTTATGAGTTTAAGAATAAATTTTTTTTTTAAAACCATGCCAGTTTTTTTTTTTTTTTTTTTTTTTTGGGGGGGGGGGGGTAATCATAAAATAAAGTATAGCCTTTTTCAGGACATGATATTTCAAAACGAAGATAGAAAACTTTTAATATATATTATTGCATGACGTCAGGCATATAGGTTTGAAAGTTGCATTCTCCGAAACAGTGCAGACAAAGGGAGCAAGCAATATCATGATATTTCACAAAAAAGATTAACCGATGCATGTTTAAGGTGTCAGCATTTACATTCACAATACATGTAGATGAAAATGTTATAATATGGGATGTAATAACAACAGCGAGCAAGAGTTTTCAAGTAAAAGGGATGTTCATCATGCAGTACACGTATGTAATCCTGATTTAAAAATAGATTAGTCATATTTGAACGGTGGAAAAGGGGGAGGGGGCCATCGCAACAAGTTGTAACATATTGTCTATTACGGTTCAATGTAAGTAATAATTGGTGTTGGATTATCATTATTACAAGAGAGTGATGACATCATTGCCTGACGTTTGGGCTGCCTCCCCCCACTTATTTTGCAGCAGACTCTTTTCTTAACTTTACATATATAATAAATGGAAATGTCATGAATTTGCCGCCCCCTCCACTTTTGTCGGAGCATATAATAAATTAAACTGAAAATAAGGAATTCTAATTAAATTGAATTATAGTTATAATTAATAGGGTTTTTTCATGAATTTGAGAATTCATCCGTTTTTAATTGCATGTCAAGATGATTTGGATAAAGCTGCCCTAACATACTTTCAAAAAAACAATGCGTGCTTGAATATTCTTATTTCCTATGGTTTGTTCTTTAAAAAAATGCATTTCAGTTGTTTTTGAATCTTGAAGCTGTTTTATTTCCGCTTTCAAGCTTACATGCAATTATTATATGTGTATATTCCCTTTAATTTTCTTTTCCGTTTAATTATGAATTTATTATCAGCAGCGAAAATTAAAATTCATTTCTTATAAGATAGCCTAATTGAAATCGCCAAGGCGGGGTGTGACCCGATTTTCGTTCAGTTGGGCGATTTCCTTAATCTTGAAAAGGGAGCATAAATCGCGTGTTTTACTAAATGTACATTACTACATTTAACAATTACCAATCAGTCAAGTGTGTTTGTTAATTCGATACATTTCTTCCAAAACATCCGATCCAAAGTATAATATACATGTATGTAGCTCACTGCTGTTACAAAACCAATGTCAAAAAATTTATCTGACCCCCTCCCCATGGATCTCTGCCAATGGACGAGTTCATTCAAACAGTTGGATCAAGATCTCAGCCGTTGCGTGAATGGTAAAGCAGGACTTCGCACCATAATGTCTCATTCATAGTTTTTGCGCGTCGATTAGTGGACGAGTCCGTTGGGATCATGCGAATACCCCAGAGCACACCGTGTGTTTACATCACAGGCACGTAGCATCGGGGGTTGGGTGGGGGTGGAGGGGGGCTGCTTCCCCCTCCCAACTTTTTTTGCAGCAGGCACTTTTCTTAACTTTATATAATAAATGAAAATATCATGGATTTGCCCCCCCCCCCCTCTCCACTTTTGTAGGAGCATGTAATAAAACTGCAAATAAGGAATTTTAATTGAATTGAAGTTACAGTTGTTTTTTTTCATGAATTTCAGAATTCACCCTTTTTTAATTGCTTGTCAAGATGATTTTGATGAAGCTGTCTCACACACATTCAAAAACAATATGTTTGTTACCCTTTCATATTTCATATGGTTGGAAATTTTTAAAAATGCCTTTCAGTTGAATTTGCATCTTAATATTACAAATACAATATTTAAAAAAATGACTATTTAATCTCCAGCTTTCAAGCTTACATGCACTTATATGATATGTGTACATTCCTAAAATAATTGAATTAATAAAATGATTGAATTTCAAGTGATATATATGTATATGTTCTAGATCGAAGAAAAGACTGACATTTCGTCTTAAATTTGCAAGTTCCGTTTATAAAGGACAAGAGCGTACAAGGCCTGACAAATCCCCTCGTACCCAGGATTATGAAATGGCATACCGGTATGAACATATAAAAATCTTTACATTTGAAACTGTGCATCAGTACATGTATAATATAGAACTGCATTCTCTGACAAATACATAATATACCATAATACATTTACTTGGTGTTTATCTCCTTTGTTTTATTTGATGCTTTCTAAGATTTACAACATGATTTCATCTGTGCTAGCGCTATTTTTATCCGACATTGCATATACAGAACATGAACGTTACGTAATTGTTGTCATTATATAAATTATATAAATGGTATTATATATTTTCTCATAATCAATAAAAAAGCCGAACACCCTTTACTTGCCTTTAAGGCAAATGAATTAAAAATAAAACGCCATCTATGCAATTCGAACACCCTCTCCATGGAGAAGAAACTCAGAAGGGTGGACTACAAGCCTCCGCCTATCACACTGAGCTACGTTGACACATTAGATTACCAATTGCAACTTCTCGGGCCTTTCCGGCAGGCTTGGAAAAACACCAGTCTGGGCGGACTCCGAAAACGGAGTTAACGGAAGTGATTTCTCAAAAGTAAAAATACTCCGAAAAAGGAGTTCGGCGCATGCGCAGTTCATCAAAATATCACATTTTTACGTGAAAACAGGGCACTCAGGAAAATTGACCGTGCAATGCGGATTATTCATATGCAGGTCTGAAAAAACGTTTAAATGCTTTATAAGACATGTTGTGATAGAATGTATTAGGCAAAAATATATGTTCGTTTGGCAAATCAAATCTTATTTGTTGTCAAAGTTGGTCAATTCTGTTTCCGATGACGATGTCAATAAAAGTGAATAAACTAATGTTTTTTATGATTTCACTATGATTAAAGATTATTTATGTGCTAGGGTGTGAAATCAGGGGCGTAGCTTGAGATAATATTCTAGTGAGGCAAATTCATTGCGGCAGGGGTCTGGGGGCCGCCTGAGGCCCCCCCCCCCCCGCCCCCCCCCCCCCCCCCCGGGCTCTCCTCTGGTGGGAGGTTCAGAGGGCGAAGCCCCCCTACAAAAAATGAATTTAGGAGTTTTAAAATGTGAAAAAACCCATTGTCCGCAACGAAGTTTTGTTATTTTACATTTTAGACCAGCATCTATTCACAGTATTGCCGTATACAAATTTTTGAATTATAAGAAATTAAAAAATTGAGAACACGATTGTCGTATACTCAATGTTTGAATTCTTTATAATTCAAAAATGTGTATACGACAGTATATAATAAAATAAAACTTCTAACATATTTTAGATGAATGAACAATTTTATTTAAAAAAAAAAATTAATCGTTGTTTTACTTCAAAATTTAATGGGCCGATTCGGCGGTTTTTTTTTGGTTTTTTTTGAGTTTGCAAATTTTGTGAGAATATTGTCAACTGAGACCATTTGGTGCCTGTGAACAAAAAGTAAGGCAAGGCTAACCAGACGGTCCTCGGTTGACCTTCCCCAATGTTTCAAGCGTCTCATTGCGGAGAAAGATCTCTCGCAAGGGACTGAACCAACTGGGATGATGAGTAAAATGCGGAATATGACATGAAAATGGGGATTTGTTTAATTCTTAAATTTACAAAAGAAAGAATTTCTACTACGTGGGAAGGAATATCCCATTGATGGTCAAAAAAATTCTAGTGAGGCAGTTGCCTCATTGCCACAATGGAAGCTACGCCCCTGCTGTGAAATAAATTATTACTGTGAGTTTTATATCCCGTTTGTAGTCATTAAACCGTTCTTTTGATTACGCGATGACTCGCTCAGTCGGCACTTCTCATCGTAATTAGTCGGTATTTAAAAAAAAACCACATCAACATTATTAAAAGCTTGAATACTTACATGAGTGCAACATTTAAATTTCCATCTCCATACTTCCAAGTTTTAATTTGAAGTCCGATTTTCATATGTTATAAGTCCTGGTTTTAAATTTTTGTATGTATTTTTCCTGTTGTTTACCGAAATATTTCCACATTTCTTATGAGGTATAATTTTAAAATTAACCATTTCTGAGTCGTTTCCATTTTTTTTCACGCTTCTGAAGGATTTTTAATCTATTTTTCAATCACGTTTTTACGGGGAAGGGAGGCAACTCTCCATTATTTACATTAGCTACAAAACGGAAGTTGAGAATATCGCAATGCATGACGGTGCCAAATACTCCGTTTTCGGAGTCCGCCCAGACTGATTACCTAGGCGTCCATGACAACCTCCCTTTTTAAAAAACTTGCTATAAATAAAACACATTTTACGATCTGTTGAGATGTAAGCTAGACTTCATTAAAATAAATGATATACCCTAAAATATAACACAGAAGCGACTTATAAGGCTGTCTAGCCAATACTTATTTTAATGGGAAGCGACTCCATTTTATATAAAATTCTAACATCCGGTTGTTAATACATTCGAGGTGTTTTTCCGAGCTTGCCGGAAAGGCCCGAGAAGTTGCGATTGATTAGATTACGGGTGAATAAATTTTACTCTTTGACAATAATGAATAAAGAACGAGGGTTGTTCGGAATTATTGAGACAACACGGATATTTCCATTTCTAAGTGACGAATTATGGTGAAAATTGACATGAACATTGAAGAAACCTCAACATATAATTAAAGAAAGTAATATTTAAAAAATAAACTCGGAGAATAAGAAAACTAAAACATCGTCTATCTAAGTGTCCGCAAAGTTACAGATTATGATAAAAGAAATCAGATTATATATGTTCATTTTGCTTTTTATTGTGACTTAATTTTGATCAAGTTTCATGAGTGTTTGAGTTGAAATACGGATATGGTACAGATATATTTACCAAGCAATAGGAAGTTGAAAACGACAGTATATAGAAATTTGACGTCAATGCGGCTCAACGAATTTACATCAAATTGATGGAAATTTCGAAAAAAGACCTTTTAATGCCACCCAGTTGCTTTAACAAAAACTATACGATGGCAAGGAATAAAGAACTTCAGTTTATCGTCTTTTTTCACTAATTGTTTAGCTAGAATTCAGACAAAGTGACTAAATATCAAGTACTTTTTACACACTAACTGATGTAAACAGTTCTAGAAGATGTACACAGAATCACTGTAGGAGACATTTCACAGTAATTTGACTTTCGGTTAGAAATGACCCGATTTTTCCCCCACAAAAATCAAGAATGGGGGGAATATGCGAATGTTGACATCTTGAAATGTAAACAAAACATCTTTTGTTTACATTCTAATTTCCCTTTGTTTGTTAGGTTTTTAAAACATAGGATCAATAAGAAGCGTTAAAATGACGTTGCAGTAAGTTTGCGGTTGCGCCGCTTCACTGGGCGATGGCAATTTGGTCAGCTTACCAGGAATGATCTAATCATGCTATGGATAATAAATGTTTTACATTGATAAACTCTATCCTGGTGAACGTTTTGGTGAAATTTCAAGGATTTATCTTTTCCCCCAAGGAATTAAGAGTAAATGTCTCAGTAATTTCCGAACAACTCTCGTATAGAACGTTTTTGGTAAAAATCACAAATTTGACCCATTATGGTCTAGACTCCATTTTAATAAATCAAGAATAAAAATCAAACTAAACTTATTCTTTAAATAAAAGTACTTTAAGGACCTAATTAGCAATTAAAAACAGTGAATGATCCAAGGTTTAGGCAAAAAACGATGTGCAGTTTAATTTGGAAACCAATACCTGTCGTGTTTATAGAATGAAAGCACAATACTGACTTCCATCGTGAAATTTATAAGGAAAACAATGCATACAGGTCAAAAATTAATAATCTAACTTGAATTAAAATTCTTTCGTCTTCATTGCTCCGAGTGAGGGATATGCAACGCCTTGTACGCCCATGTTCTTTATGATAAGCAGCGAAAATTAAAATTCTTTTCTGATAAGCTAGCCTTATTGATACAAGCATGCTTCCATTGACTAATTTTGTTTAGTCATGCAAGCTTTTTGGAAAGCTATTACTTGTATTTATGAATATTTGCCCTAATGATTTATAGATTTTCCACAGATCATAGTGTAAAGTAAAGAAAGAAATCAATAATACAGTAGAATAGTTTGAAGTACAACTTAATTTTTTCCCCCCATGAAAACCGGAAGTAATGTGGACCAATCAGCGCTCGACAGCACACACGAGTACTCCACGACTGAAAGGAACTGTGTTGGCACATATCGGCGTGGAAAATGAAGGCTATATTAGCCCTTTTAGCTTTTGTCACTTCAACTTTGGCAAGCGATGTTTTAGAGTTTACTGATTCGGACTTTTCATCCAGAATTGCTGAACACGAATTAATTTTAGTTGAATTTTTTGCACCATGGTAAGTTTTCACCGAAGCCGGTAGTTTTATTCAAGACAAAGTCGACACTTTTTAAGTTTTACAACATTTCTTTTGTGTGCGTATTTTTTGCTTGCGATTTTGTTTGTATTGTTAAGTAATACAGATTCATATTATAATTTGTGTTGTGTAATTTATTAAGGGCACCCCTCCCCCAAGCTGTCCCTCTTGTTATATGTACCCCACCCAGTAACAATAGACTGCCTCTTTTTATGTCAATAAAATATGACACATTCTGTAAATTTTTTTTTTCTTCCACCAACATAAATTGTATTTCTCTTAAAGCATAATAGCCTCACCAAATACGCCTTATTGATATACATGTTTAATTTGCAAAAATTTAATCATGTACTGTATTAATTATTAGAAATATATTTTTCAGTAATTTTATCATCAAACACTTCTAAGTAGACTAGCTTCAAGTGTACAGAAGATTTAGCTAAATTACAATTCAATGAAATGCCAATTATGAGGAAAAAATTGTCCAATTTATTTTTATGCTAAGGCCAAAAAAAAAAATATTTCTGTTTCCTGTCGCCTGACCAAAAAAATTAAGTTAGTTAGGTAGGGAAAATTGTTTCTTTTTTAAATATTGTGTACAGTATTTTAATGATGACTTAAAATTTCCAAAGGTCTTTGTATTATTGATGTATAGAAACAACAGGCAAAGAAAACAAATAGATTTTTTAAAATCAAAAATAAAAACTAATATTATTTGTAAGATTTAATCTACATGTGTATGAATATATTTAATTATCTTTTTCTGGATAAATATTTCTGTATAGTATTAGCTTAATGTCAATATTAATTAAATCAATCTCTGTACTTCCGTGTATTTGGGGTATTAGTCCAACCCTTTGACCCACTTACTATGTTCTGTATAGGATCTGTTTAATTCTCAAGATAATATAAAAAGCAGTTTCATGATAATTCCAACATTTATTGCAGTTATTAACTAATAACAGGTTATTAATTAACTGTTATATCAGGACTTAATAAAAGTAATAAACATCGTTTTTGTAATTCCAACAATCTAATTAAAGTTAGACGTTCTGAATCCGCTATCGCTTCTCAAACATCTAACAAAATCCCATGCAGGGTCACGTCAGTGTGACCTTTCAGTTAACCAATGAAATCATGACTCCGACTCTTTGGCTGAGGGCTCAGAACTCCTCTGCTTTTTTTATCGACATACGTAGATGACCGAGGTGTTCAAATCGAAAGAAAAGCCCATGACGAGGAAAACTTGTGTTTTAGGAGATGCCTGTATTATATGTGGATTTTCGTTTGTCCAATACGAAAAGACAGCTGATGGGACTGATATTATTCACAAGTTCTACCAAAACAAGAGGCCCAGGGGCCACATCACTCACCTGAGCAACAATTGCCTTAATTCTGACCAAATTAGCATTACAGTATCAAAATATCTTGACAACTAAGTACAGTAGATCTTGCTAAAAAAAAATTTGAAAATCTGCCAATTTTTATCCACGTCTTTTTTTGGGGGGTAAATACCAAGCCCCTTTTGTTGTTGTACCTGTAAGAAGATTTTTCTCTATTCCTATATAACCCCCCCCCCCCCCCAATTTCGTGGCCCCACTTTTCTCTAAGGAATCATGGTTTCATCAAACTTAAATCTACATAACTTGTGCTTTAACACTAAGTACTGAGTTTTGGACCGAAAACTTTCCCAGAATATTTTTAAAGTTTTTCTCTATATATTCCTATGTAAAAATTCAAACCGCCATCATGGCCCCGCCTAACCACTAGGGACTGTGATTTTGCAAACTTGAATTTACACTGAGGATGCCTCTACACAAGTTTAAGCTTATCTGTCCAAATAGTCTTTAAAAAGAAGATTTTTAAAGATTTTCTCTATATATTCCTATGTAAAACTTGATCCCCCTCTTGTGGCCTCACCCTACCCCTGGACTATTATTTAAACAAACTTGAATCTATACGATCTGGGAATGCTTCCACTCAAATTTGGGCTTTCCTGGCCCAATAGTTTTGAGAAGAAGATTTTTAAAGATTTTCTCTATATATAAAAATTTATCCCCCATTGTGGCCCCGCCCTACCCCTAGGGACCATGATTTGAACAAACTTGAATCTACATTATCTGAGGATAGTTATACGCCAATTTGAGCTTTCTTGGCCAAATAGTTTTTAAAAGAATTTTTTTTATAGATTTTCTCCATATATTTCTGTATAAAAATTTATCCCCCAATTGTAGGCCCACCCTACCCCCGGGGGCCATGATTTGAAAAAAATTGAATCTACACTATCTGAGGATGCTTCCACTTAAATTTGAGCTTTCCTGGCCTAATAGTTTTTGAGAAGAAGATTTTTAAAGATTTTCTCTATATATTCCTATGTAAAACTTGATCCCCCTCTTGTGGCCTCACCCTACCCCTGGACTATTATTTAAACAAACTTGAATCTATACGATCTGGGGATGCTTCCACTCAAATTTGGGCTTTCCTGGCCCAATGGTTTTGAGAAGAAGATTTTTAAAGATTTTCTCTATATATAAAAATTTATCCCCCATTGTGGCCCCACCCTACCCCTAGGGACCATGATTTGAACAAACTTGAATCTACATTATCTGAGGATAGTTATACGCCAATTTGAGCTTTCTTGGCCAAATAGTTTTTAAAAGAATTTTTTTTATAGATTTTCTCCATATATTCCTGTATAAAAATTTATCCCCCAATTGTAGGCCCACCCTACCCCCGGGGGCCATGATTTGAAAAAAATTGAATCTACACTATCTGAGGATGCTTCCACTTAAATTTGAGCTTTCCTGGCCTAATAGTTTTTGAGAAGAAGATTTTTAAAGATTTTCTCTATATATTCCTATGTAAAACTTGATCCCCCTCTTGTGGCCCAACCCTACCCACAGGGACCATGATTTGAACAAACTTGAATCTACACTACCTGAGGATGCTTCCATTTTAAATTTGAGATTTCCTGGCCTAATAGTTTTTGAGAAGAAGATTTTTAAAGATGTTCTCTATATATTCCTATGTAAAAACCCATTCCCCCATTGTGGCCCCACCATACCACCAGGGACTATGATTTGTACAAATTTGAATCTACACTTTCTGAGGATGCTTCCACTATAATTTGAGCTTTTCTGGCCCAATAGTTTTTGAGAAGAAGATTTTTAAGATTTTCTCTATATGCTCCTATGTAAAACTTGATCCCCCAATTGTGGCCCCACCCTACCCCCGGGGACCATGATTTGAACAAACTTGAATCTATACTACCTGAGGATGCCTCCACACAAGTTTAAGCTTTCCAGGCAGAATAGTTTTTGAGAAGAAGATTTTTGAAAAATACCAACAAATTTTCAATAAATCTCAATTATCTCCCCTTTAAAAAGGGCGTGGTCCTTCATTTGAATAAACTTGAATCCCCTTTACCTAGTGGTGCTTTGTGCCAAATTTGGTTGAAGTCTGCCCAGTGGTTCTTGAGAAGAAGATGAAAATGTGAAAAGTATACACAACGACAACGACGACAGATAACGGACAAATTGTGATCAGAAAAGCTCACTTGAACCTTTGGCTCAGGTGAGCTAAAAACTAAAACGGGTAGATTGTATACGGAAGTAACCAAAAGATCGGATCTCAATCACAAAGTGTGTAACGCGGGCTTTTGTAGGAAATGCTTCCAAAATGCACCTTAATATATCTTCTTGTTCTTTTTTAAGCTTTTTAACGTTGAATAACCGAATCACTTCTTCTGACGCCAATTTGAAACTTCAACTGAGTCGATTTTAGGAACACGAATCTGATTGGATAATTCTGAAATGTTTATTCATATTTGAAAGGTTACACTGACGTAACCCTGCATGGGATGTTGTTAGATGTTTGAGAAGCGGTAGCGGATTCAGAACGTCTAATTTTAATTAGATTGTAATTCCAATGAACAGTATGTTGTTGCATCACCCGTATTTATAACCCCTGAAGATAAGATAGTCGCAAGTTATTTACCACAAGGTTAATTTATGCTATAAAAATGACTGTACATTTGTTTGCTATCATTCTTTGAGGTTTATTTACACGATTGTGAACTCAGAAGACTGGGCACCTTCATTTCTCTTTCTGAGGAAATTCTGGCAAAGTTACCGATCACCACAATGTTTAGGGTCCTAGGATAAAAGAAAGGGGCGATCGGGCAACAGAAAACAGGAATAATTTTTTTTTTTGCCTAAGCATCACAGAACCCATGACCTTTAAACACTTTACTATTTGCTAATATGTGTTTATTATTTAACATACAGTACTTGCATCAATTATTGATATATAATGCCACTGTGTAATAAAAAGGTGTTGATCAGGAAGATGTATGAAAATCATTAAATATAGTCCATAATTGAAAACAAGGAAATAATGTGTCACATTTACTTGAAATCATGTGAAAACTTTTGACCAATAGGTGTGGTCATTGTAAGAAACTGGCACCAGAATATGAGAGAGCTGCCACTTCACTGAAAGACAATGATCCACCTGTGCCCCTAGCAAAGGTAATGCATCACATCAGTCCTGAGTTGCATGGTCACTGATTTTTGTATATCACTTTAAAAATAAGAGTCAAGTTCAAAATGAATCATAACAAAAAATACTGCGTAACATCAACTTGGCAACAATTTGTTTTTCAGAATTTTTGTTGTTGTTGTTGGAAAAACCAGTCTGGCAAAGTTCTTGTTTATGTAATAAATACATGAATATTATGATCAATGTAGGTTGATTGTACTGCAAGTGAGGAAACATGTAAAAAGTTTGGAGTTAGTGGATATCCAACACTAAAGATCTTTAGGGCTGGAGAATTTTCTGAGGAATATGGAGGACCAAGAGAAGCAGGTAATGGATGGATTTATATGTAAATTTACTGTGGAATCATTTTTGGGAGTTGATTTTAATCAATTCTCTTATGCAGTTACTCTGACAAACCAAAGGGAAACAGTGTTTGGACCAAAGCACAAATTATCGCCGCTGACAAGACTTAGCTCTTGAAAATAATTGATAAATTCGAAATAATGTATGCTAAAGCTTTTTTTTCCAAGGAAACTTATTTATAAATACCTTGAAAATAGCCAGATTTTAAATGGTACGTACAATTAAGATATTTTTAGGTCACCTGAGTCACTCAGGTGACCTATTGCAATTGGTCTTCGTCCGTCGTCGTGCGTTGTGCGTCGTGCGTCGTGCGTTAACAATTTTACATTTTTAACTTCTTCTTGGAAACTACCAGGCCAATCGTTACCATTTTTGGTGTGAAGCATCTCTATGGTAAGAAGAATCTAAATTGTGAAATTTATGGCTCTACCACCCCTGGGGTGCCACGGACGGGGCCAAACATGCAAAAAAAGCCAAATTTTCAAAAATCTTCTTCTCTACTTCCACACATGTGAGGAAAAAACTGAATGCATGGTTATGATGTCCATGAGGCCCTCTACCAAAATTGTGAAATTTATGGTCCCTGGGTCAGGGGTTCTGGCTCTAGGGTGGGGCCAATATGGCCATATAGTAAAAATGTATTAAAATCTTAGAAAATCTTCTTCTCTACTCCCATATATATTTGTTAAAAACTAAATGCATGGTTATGATGTCCATGAAGCCCTCTACCTTAATTGTGAAATTCATGACCCCTGGGTCAGGGGTTCAGGCTCTAGGGTGGGGCCAATATGGCCAAATAGTAAAAATATATTAAATCTTAGAAAATCTTCTTCTCTACTATCATATATATTTGTTAAAAACTAAATGCATGATAATGATGTCCATGAAGCCCTCAACCTAAATTGTGAAATTCATGACCCGTTTGTTAGGTGTTCATGCTCTAGGGTGGGGCCAATATGGCCATATAGTAAAAATGTATTAAATCTTAGAAAATCTTCTTCTCTACTCTCATATATATTTGTTAAATACTAAATGCATGATTATGATGTCCATGAAACCCTCTACCTAAATTGTGAAATTCATGACCCCTGGGTCAGGGGTTCAGGCTCTAGGGTGGGGCCAATATGGCCAAATAGTAAAAATATATTAAATCTTAGAAAATCTTCTTCTCTACTCCCATATATATTTGTTAAAAACTAAATGCATGTTTATGATGTCCATGAAGCCCTCTACCTTAATTGTGAAATTCACGACCCCTCGGTCAGGGGTTCAGGCTCTAGGGTGGGGCCGATATGGCCAAATAGTAAAAATGTATTAAATCTTAGAAAATCTTCTTCTCTACTCCTATATATATTTGTTAAAAACTAAATGCATGATTATGATGTCCATGAGGCTCTCTACTAAAATTGTGAAATTCATGACCCCTTTGTTAGGTGTTCATGCTCTAGGGTGGGGCCAATATGGCCAAATAGTAAAAATGTATTAAATCTAAGAAAATCTTCTTCTCTACTCCCACACATGTGGGCAAAAAACTGAATACATGGTTATGATATCCACAATCTCCTTTACCTAAATTGTGAAATTCATGGCCCCTGGGTCAGGGGTTCAGGACATGGGGGGGGGGGGGCAATATGGCAATAAAGTGTAAATGCATATATAATGTTTAAAAATCTTCTTCTCTATTCTCATACATCTGTATAAAAAAAACGACTAATAATTATGTTTACCAGGAAGTCCTCTACTGAAATTTTAATTTTCATGTCCCCTGGGGTATGGGTTTTGACTCTAGGGCAGGGCCAAAATGGATGTATAGATGTTAATGCATATAACGTTAAAAAATTATCTTCTTTACCCCCACACACCTGAAAGGAAAACTAAATTCATTATTTTGTAGACCAGATCTTTTAGTTTTTCACCAAAATTATAGGTTTCACAGTTCTTTTTGAATTAAATGTGGTTGTCATTACAAATTTATAATTTTTCTACTCCAGTATGAAACCTAATTAATTAGATGCATATATGAGACTCCATGACAAGTTTGTGTATTGGATATATGCTACTCAGGTGACCGTTAAGGCCAATTGGCCTCTTGTTTGTAGTTTTATGTATTCGTACGCCAGAGTTCAATATAGTCTCGTTCAACTCGACGCTCGGCTGTCTCTGTAAATCTCCGACAAGCAGAGAGTCTCTCTTGCTTGTCGGAGATTAACGGCGACAGCCGAGCGTTTGGTTGAACAAAACGAGAGTTCAATATTGCTTGGATCCCTAAATTTTCCAGAAATATATCTATCACTGATACATAGTTTGATTGAATTAAATTAATTCTATCTTTAAATATTACTTAACATGATTCATATGGGGTTTTATCAACATTCTTGTGTCAAAAAAGTCTGAAAATTCATATTATAAAAATGTGTGTAATTCAAATACAGATTAGAAACTACCTGCACTTGTCATGCAAAATAACATATCATTGAATTTCAAATAAATAAACATCGATAAAATCAACTCCCGTCAGTTCTTCGATACTTTGATTATTTGTTGGGGTCAATGTTCGTGGGTAGCCAAAATTGGCCTGGTTCGTGGGTACGCAATTTCATTGGTAGTGAGTTCTATTCCGTAAATGAACAATGATGATTCCACAGTAGTCGTTCTGAAAAAGTAATTTGCTTACTTTTACTTATAAAAAGTATATCAAAAGTTCTTTTAAGTTCCTCACATATATCCTAAGCACATTTAATTAATGTTTTATTGGTTTCTTTCAGATGGCATCATTAAGTACATGCAGACTAGAGCTGGGCCAACATCTAAAGAACTCAATAATGTTGCTGATGCTGAGAAGTTTCTTTCTAAGGCAGACTATGGAGTAATAGGTGGGCTACATGTAGGACAGCATTTGAAATGAAGTAGATAAGATGTATAGGTCATGTGTATGGGATTAAGAAAAAAAGATATTGCTCTCTCTTGCTTGTGGTAAAATTAAGGTAGAAATATTCGAGGTCTCCATACCATGTCAGTTGGTGTTTGCAATGTACTTGTTTTATTTGCAGGATTCTTTGAGGATGGGGAGAGTGAGCTTTCAAAAACATTCCAAAAGGTTGCTGATGCCATGAGCACAGATCTCAAGTTTGCACACACCTCAAGCAAAGCAGTTCTGGATAAATATGGATTTAAGAAGTGAGAGTTTAAAGCATTTCTATTAGGGCTGTCACGGGTACCCGAAATAACCGAGAACCGCAGAACAATTTGTTTGGTTTCAGTTCTGTTTTTCCGGATTTCAGTTCAATTCCGATTTGTGTAAAAGAATCCGTATCTTATGAAAAATGGCATCAAAATTGAAAGGCTCGGTAGTGTGGACTTGTTTGTTTTTAATAAAAATTTACATGTATACAACTGGCCATGTATACCGATGATTATTCGCTCATCCGAAATAAAAGTATCACGCGATTTACCTGTGTATAAAAGAAAAATACTAGTTCAATAAACAAAGATGGCGGCCTACGATTTGGACATCGAACATGTTCTCAATATTTGTTAATAGAAATGTTTAGTGTAAGAATTTTCTGGATTAGATAATACTGTAAATTCCTTTTATTATGCAAGTACTTAATTCCGAGATCCTGCTGTTTTGTGTTAAATCGCCACAATATAAAGTCGCGAAAGCAGAACTTTTATCCTTATTTTTCACACATCTCAACTTTCAAAGAATAATGGCGAGATTTTAAAATTTGCAAAGGGTGCTCCTCGCGATTTTACGTGGATATTAATTCCTCATGTTTAATTAGGAATCTACAGTAGTGAGATTAAATTAGAAAGCCAGAAGTCATAGGGTACTCTCATTGTATGGATAACTCCTCCGACAGTTTTTAGCTCACCTGAACCGAAGGTTCAAGTGAGCTTTTCTGATCACCCGTTGTCCGTCGTCCGTCCGTCCGTCTGTCCGTCCGTCTGTAAACTTTTCACATTTTCAACTTCTTCTCAAAAACCACTGGGCCAAATTTAACCAAATTTGGTACAAAGCATCCTTATGGAAAGGGGATTATAAATTGTTAAAATAAAGGGCACAGCCCTTTTCAAAAGGGAGATAATTGCGAAACAGTGAGTATAGGGTGCATGTCTTTAAAAATCTTCTTCTCAAGAACCACTGCACCAGAAATGCCAATATTTACACAAAAGCTTGTATATATAGTGAAGATTCTAAATTGTAAAAATCGTGACCCTCGGACCAAAACTGGGGCCCCAGGCGGGGTTCAAAGTTTAACATAGAAATACATAGGAAAATGTTTAAAAAATCTTCTTCTCAAGAACCACTGCACCAGAAATGCCAATATTTACACAAAAGCTTGTATATATAGTGAAGATTCTAAATTGTAAAAATCATGACCCTCGGACCAAAACTGGGGCCCCAGGCGGGGTTCAAAGTTTAACATATATAGAAATACATAGGAAAATGTTTAAAAAATCTTCTTCTCAAGAACCACTGCACCAGAAATGCCAATATTTACACAAAAGCTTGTATACATAGTGAAGATTCTAAATTGTAAAAATCGTGACCCTCGGACCAAAACTGGGGCCCCAGGCGGGGTTCAAAGTTTAACATAGAAATACATAGGAAAATGTTTAAAAAATCTTCTTCTCAAGAACCACTGCACCAGGAATGCCAATATTTACACAAAAGCTTGTATACAAAGTGAAGATTCTAAATTGTAAAAATCGTGACCCTCGGACCAAAACTGGGGCCCCAGGTGGGGTTAAAAAGTTTAACATAGAAATACATAGGAAAATGTTTAAAAAATCTTCTTCTCAAGAACCACTGCACCAGAAATGCCAATATTTACACAAAAGCTTGTATACATAGTGAAGATTCTAAATTGTAAAAATCGTGACCCTCGGACCAAAACTGGGGCCCCAGGCGGGGTTCAAAGTTTAACATAGAAATACATAGGAAAATGTTTAAAAAATCTTCTTCTCAAGAACCACTGCACCAGAAATGCCAATATTTACACAAAAGCTTGTATATATAGTGAAGATTCTAAATTGTAAAAATCGTGACCCTCGGACCAAAACTGGGGCCCCAGGCGGGGTTCAAAGTTTAACATATATAGAAATACATAGGAAAATGTTTAAAAAATCTTCTTCTCAAGAACCACTGCACCTGAAATGCCAATATTTACACAAAAGCTTGTATACATAGTGAAGATTCTAAATTGTAAAAATCTTGACCCTCGGACCAAAACTGGGGCCCCAGGAGGGGTTCAAAGTTTAACATAGAAATATATAGGAAAATGTTTAAAAAATCTTCTTCTCAAGAACCACTGCACCAGGAATGCCAATATTTACACAAAAGCTTGTATACAAAGTGAAGATTCTAAATTGTAAAATTCGTGACCCTCGGACCAAAACTGGGGCCCCAGGCGGGGTTCAAAGTTTAACATAGAAATACATAGGAAAATGTTTAAAAAATCTTCTTCTCAAGAACCACGGCACCAGAAATGCCAATATTTACACAAAAGCTTGTATATATAGTGAAGATTCTAAATTGTAAAAATCGTGACCCTCGGACCAAAACTGGGGCCCCAGGCGGGGTTCAAAGTTTAACATAGAAATACATAGGAAAATGTTTAAAAAATCTTCTTCTCAAGAACCACTGCACCAGAAATGCCAATATTTACACAAAAGCTTGTATATATAGTGAAGATTCTAAATTGTAAAAATCGTGACCCTCGGACCAAAACTGGGGCCCCAGGCGGGGTTCAAAGTTTAACATAGAAATACATAAGAAAATGTTTAAAAAATCTTCTTCTCAAGAACCACTGCACCAGAAATGCCAATATTTACACAAAAGCTTGTATGTATAATGAAGATTCTAAATTGTAAAAATCGTGACCCTCGGACCAAAACTGGGGCCCCAGGCGGGGATCAAAATTTAACATAGAACTACATATGAAAAATGTTTAAAAATTTTCTTCTCAAGAACCACTTCACCAAAAATGCCAATACATACACAAAAGGTTGTATATATAGTGAAGATTGTAAAAATCGTGACCCCCGAACAAAAGTGGGGCCCCAGGAGGGGTTTAGATTTTAACATATATAGGAAAATGTTTTAAAATCTTCTCAAGAACCATCGTGCAACTATTTGGGATATTACTATGCATACATGTACATCCTTAAATAATGTAGATTCAAAAAATTGTAACTCCCGGACAATTGATGGGCACCAAGAGGGGTTCAAAATTTAAACATTTTAAAAAACAAAGGAAAAGTTTAAAAAATTTCTTCTCAAGAACTACAATGTTTTAGTTAGTGGAATATCTATGCATGCATCCTTCGCTTATGTAGATTCCTAATTCGTAAAATCGTGACCCCCGGACCAATAATGGGGCCCCAAGATGGGGTCAAAGTTTATTATAGAAATATAAAGGTAACAGGTTAAAAAATCTTCTTCTCGAGAACTACAATGCTTCAATTTGTGAGATTACTATCATGCATACAACCTTGGATAATGAAGGTTCGACAGTTTTAAAATAGTGACCCCTGGACTAATACTAGGGACCCAAGATGGGTTTAAAGTTAAATGTAGAAGTACCGGTATATATGGAAAATGTTTAAAAATCTTCTTTTCGAGAACTACAATGCATCAATTTGTCAGATAACTACGTAAGCACCCTCAAATAGTGTAGATTCGAAATTATAAAAGCCGTGACCTCAATCTAATACTGGGGCCCCAAGAGGTGTTCAAAGTTTAGCATAGAAATATAGAGGGAAAATGTTGAAAAATCTTTTTCTAGGGAACTATAATGCTTCAGCTTGTGAGATAACTATGCAAGCATCCTTAAATAATGTAGATTCCAAATAATTAAAACTTTAGCACTGGACTAATACTGTGGCCCCAAAAGGGGTTCAAAGTTTAACATAGAAAGATATATTGAAAATGTTTTTAAAAAGTTCTTCTCGAGAACTATAATGCTACAGTTTGTGAGATTACTATGCAAGGATCCTCAAATTGTGTAAACTCTAATGTAGTAGAACCAAGAGTTATCTTTCTTAATGTTCTGTACAGTCTGAGAGTTATTCCACTTGAAGTGGAACTCTTCCACGTTCAGTTTTTCAGGTTGTGTACGTGCGGTCCCACCGCAGTGCTACACATTTTCATTCCTATTTTACTATTTATGTTGTTCAAGCCAACCATAAACCTCGGACCATTACTGGGTCCCCAGAAAGGGGTTCAATGTTTAAAATAGAAAAAGCATATGCTACGAAATGTAATGTTACAAGGAACTGCTGTTCAGGTGAGTGATGTGGCCCATGGGCCTCTTGTTAAAATATGAAGTTGTTCTTTTGCAGATCAATTGTACATATATCAGAGGTGTGCATATTGCTAGGATATTGATTTCTGATAATTTATGAAAAAATACCTGCGCAGCACTGTTAAGGCTTACTTTGTGGTCATGCTGACCAGAAAGTACGGGAAATGTTAACTATGACATCATACAAAACAACAAGTTGTCAAAAATGACAATAAATCAAGTAATTTCCTATTGTCATGGGTACGGAAACATTAAACTACACTAAAAAATACCTATGCGTGCAACTTTGTAGTCAAATAAATAAAAACAACAGACTGATTGCGGTGCAATTGTCAATGTGACATCATATTGTAAATTTTGACGCAAATTATGTGTAGAGAAAGGCGGATCAATCAAGTTTTTAACATGAGAAAATGCATTTTATAAATGAATGGAGCATAATCATAAAACAATTATAATACCATTAAAATCTATCTGCTATGCTTGTCATGATTCGGCATGTAATTATTTTTTAGAGCGTTTATTTTTTTTTTTCTTGAGTGTTTAATGTACAAGTGCGATGTGTTTGTCATCGGGAAGCCTATGTAAATCTGCTTTTTACAAGGGCATACACCTAACAGATCATTTCGATCTTTTGGATATAAATTAAGGGAATGTTAAATTTATCAAAAAGTGCTGCTGCTTCAATGAAATCTAGAGAATGAATTTATAAATACGTAAAATATTAAGCGAAGGTCATATAAATTCCAACTGGAGCTCATTTATTTGATATTTATTCTAATAAAAAATGAACTCTATACAAGGCAGCAGCACTTTTCAGAATCTACCAGAAAAGTAGAATTTAATTATAATTTAAAAATTTTGATTCAAATAAGGGTATGCCCTTGTAATATAGAAATTTGTTTATGACCTTCGTTCAGGAGAATCATCAACACATATCACGGGACTATCAATTCAGGGGACCACACTAAGTGTCATACAAAGTAGCATTTACCGTACTGTTTGATATCACATTTATATCATGATAAAATAATTTTACATAAATATTTTGTAATACATGTAATAGATGCATCGTTTTGTGAACGTTTAAATCCGCTGTTATTTTCATAGTAAGCCTTAACAGTGCTGCATGCTTTTGAACTCATTCATTTTTTGGCAAAATATTGCATATGGATACTCCATTTTACTGGATACGGTAGGTTGTGTTTATCAATTCAGCGTTAACATGGATATAGTTCACATAATAGAAAACCTGGTTTGCTGTCACATTGACAGCTTTTCACTTGTTTACTAATAATCCTTTGTGGTACATAAGGCTTTAAAATGCTCAGTATGTTATCTGTGGTGAAATTATTCTATGAATAAATATAGTTTTTTAAAAAATTTAATTAAAACAGAAACATAAATAACTATGTCTCTGTTTAAAATTATCAAATGTAATTTGAATTTCTAATCAGGAAACTAGTTATTGTATTAAAAATTGTTATTTAAAGAGTGAAGAAGTAGAAAAAATAAACTTTGAAGTTACAAAAAATTTATTTAATTTGAGAGTTGACCAGAACCGAAAAAACCAAAATCGAACTGACAATTTTATGACCCAACCCAACCTGAAAAATTTGGAACCGTGACAGCCCTAATTTCTATTGTAGAATATCATCATAGCAGGACTCGAAGTTGCGACTAAATAGGTCGCATATGCGACTTAAGTTTAGGTTTTGCGACTTAAATTAAAAGCCAGTAAAAATATCCGCCCCATTTGTTTTCAAAAATTTTACACTGGGTTGAAAAATCTTTCAAAGTAAACAACATGGCATGTTTCAGTCCTATATTAATATATATAAGAAGAGACTTCGTCCAATGGAAGCTTTATATGCAAAACTGCATGAGACAAATACTTTTAGTAATGTTTGTGAGACTTTATGCAAAGGTAAACTTATTTTGTTACTTCAATGTGAAAGAATTTCGTACAAGAGATTCCTTTTATGTATCCATTCAAAACAATGTACAATTTTGGAGATTTAGTAGACTTGTCTCCCAAAAAACAATGTAAACGAAAACTTCTAGTGCCAGAAAATATTATAATAATGAGTGTGATGTGTCATTTTTGACCGATATGACTGGATGGATGGAAATTATTTTCTTTTTTTGCCAGACATGAAACGTGCAATAAATAAAAACCTTTTCAACACTACACTTCTTTTATTATTTTCTACAGTATATTTAATGTCAGAGAGAAAATATGCAGATATCTTAATGCTACATAAAGTTTTACTACTAGCGACCTGAATTTGAAAATGGCAAGTTAAATTTAAAGTAGGTTGCCATTTGGTGACTTTGTCCAAAAGTCTACTTTGAGCCCTGCATAGGAAGAGTGAATTTATCTGATTAAGAAGCGTGATTGATCATGGTTTTATTTGATTAAAGAATAGGGTTTAAATTTTCTTTTTTTCAGCGACATTGTCTTATATCAACCCAAGAGACTACGTAACAAGTTTGAACCATCTGAATTGAAATATACTGATGATGCAACAGTGTACAAAATCAAAGAATGGCTCAACAACAACATGTAAGTTGCATTCTTGTAATTAATTATTTTTAATACTGTTCATATTTATTTGGTTTTAAAAATCAAAACCGGGATATTAAAAAAAAAAAGAATTGCATGTATATATCAAACTGTGTAGCTATATTTTAATTTCATTTTGACAAAAAAAAATTGTAGAGTGATGTTGAGAGTGACAAGTGAAGATGATGAGCATGAAAAATTATTCAAAAAGAAGACATACTTCACAATAATTTCTGTCTAATCTTGTATTTTTGGTTTCAGTCTCGGACTCTGCGGCCACAGAACACAGAGCAATGCTGAAAAATTTAAGAAACCTTTGGTTGTTGCTTTTTATGATGTGGATTATGTCAAGAACGAAAAAGGAACAAACTACTGGAGAAACAGGTCTGTTGGCAAATAATGAGTAGAGTTTCAGGAGATAATGGTATTTCAAAACCTTGGTTGTGTTTTAGATAGAAGAGCTAACTTTATTTTGTTGTTGTTCAATAATAGGGTGATGAAGGTAGCCAAGAAGATCCAAGATGAAGGAAAGAAAATTTTCTTTGCTGTCAGCAACAGCAAGGATTTTAGTTATGAGCTTGGAGAGTTTGGACTGGGGGATGTCAGTGGGGACAAACCTGTGGTGGCAGCCAGAGATGAGAGAGACCGCAAATACGTCATGTCCGACGAATTCTCGTAAGTTTTGGTCAATAATATTATTTGCAATTTGTTAAATTTCATAAATTGAAGGCTACTTAAACACATTCAGGTATGTTCCTTTCATTTCTGATGCAGAATGGACAATCTTGAAAAGTTTGTTCGTGACTTTTTGGATGACAAAGTCGAACCCTACTTAAAATCGGAACCAGTACCAGATAACACTGATGCTCCTGTTAAGGTGAGAGAAAGAATTATGTTAAAACTTCTGCTCTGAACTTTTCTTTTATTGAGAGAAGTAGAGACATGAAGGTTGACACTTTGGATATTTTCTCCTCTGTCAGGTTGTAGTTGCAAAAAACTTTGATGAAATTGTGAATGATTCTGAGAGGGACGTTCTCATCGAGTTTTATGCCCCATGGTGTGGACATTGTAAGCAGTTAGAACCAAAATACACAGAACTTGGAGAAAAGGTCAGTATAGGCTGTGAAAACTGCATTGGATGCTTGAATTAAGGAATAAGGAATCATTCTTTGAGTATTATGAGGTGATAATTTCGGTCGGGGCGTGATCAAATCCAATAAAGCTCGAAGGGCTATTTGATAGATATGATCACGTCCCGACCGAAATTATCACCTCATAATATTCAAAGAATGATTCCTTATTTCTTATATTTATATAATTTTAAGCTATTGTACGATTAAATATTTAAATATATATAAGCAAACCCCACTGGCGCCCAAAATATAAGGCATTTGAAGTTATGGGTTATATAGTACAAAAACGATACATAGTGTTATCACAGGCAAAGACACTGAAAAATGTATATATTTCTATTTAATTTGATATAAGAGTGTTTTATTGTAAATCTAATGCTTAAGGAAGATACATAAATATCAGAGTTGAAAAATATTTTTTCTATTAATCATCCCTTGCAGCTTGCTGAAGAATCTGGTATAACTATTGCTAAAATGGACGCCACAGCCAATGATGTTGCTAAACCTTATGAAGTTTCAGGGTAAGTGTAAAATGCAATGGTTATAAAATCATTATTAGTTTTAGTATTTGATAAATGTTCTTGATTTTTGATCAGTTGAAAAATAACTCTGTAAAAATGATTCTTTTTATGGCTATTATTTGTTTCTAGGTTCCCTACAATCTATTTTGCTCCTAAAGGATCTAAAAATAGTCCGAAAAGATATTCTGTAAGTACTTCAATTTTCCGTCTTTCATTTTTCAGATTTGCTTTAATTGTCTTAATGAAGATTTGATAAAAGATTTTGGTTAACTGTTTATTGGTACTCCTCTATTTAACAGGGTGGTAGAGAAGTTGATGACTTCTTGAAATATTTGGCTAAAGAAGCCACTAATGAATTGTCAGGCTTTGATCGTGATGGCAAAAAGAAGAAGAAGAAGAAGACCGAATTATAAGTGAGGGGAGTAAGTTGTATGATTGAGTGTGAAGCTACATAACGAGTATAAGTGTGGAGAGAATGCTTGTGTCTGTTGATTCGTTATAGTAGTTCCATTATCATGTATCACAGACAACCATATAGACAGTCGGGGTTTTGTTAGACACAGGTTAACTTTCCTTTTTTGTCCATGGGTAACATTTTTTATTTTGACAGTTTTGTAAATGTGGGTCACAAAGCTTTATAAGGAATCAAAGTTTGAATTATACACACGTTTTTGGTGTTTGTGTGAGAGCAATTGTTGAATTGTAGAGTATTTATTTTACAGCAAAGGACCAATTCTAATGGCCCCTAATGAGTGATTGATGCATTTAACTTGCAAATGTTTGTACTACACAATTTCTAATGTTTTCCAGCCAAAAAGTGCTTGAAACATGCCTGTAATAGTTTTGGTTTTGTGTCTAACCAAAAATTTTTTTGTTTTCCAATTCTTTTGTAGGGTTTTTGTTTCTTAATGTGGGAGACAATAATGGGAAATAAATTAAATTTTTTTTTGTATTGTTGAGTTGTTTTTGGTCTTTACTATCATAAATGGACGAGTAGATATATTGGAAGTATGCATGTTCATGCCTTAAAAAAAAAATGACATTCCATGTGGGATGATTTACCTGAGGCATACATGGAGACTTTTTAGAGCAAACTCAGATTACATCTTCAGCTTTGTTTTCCATGTTGATATATTGGATGTGCGAAAATGTCTGTCTGTTGTGTTCACTGGCATTACTCACTTGTCAGTATTCAAAGAGGTAAAAGGTTTGGTTGAGAACGGATTAAGCCCCATTTTGAAATTAAGAACTTCAAATTGTATTCAATATAAAGTTCACAAAAGATATAATTGGATAGAAATCTATTTGCTTATTGTACCGGTAATCAGTTTTACAAGAATTTTCAATGTTGGAAATAGTACTGGATGTTCTAGCAAGTGCATCATTAGGACACACTATAGTGATCAACATCTGTCCCTCTGACTTTATTCATCCAAAGCATATTTTCTCTTCTTGGCTCTGTCTTGCACATATTACACCTTTAGGTAAATGGTGTTCAGTGACCTTGAAACAAGGTTGTAAGTTGAAGTCTTAGCAAACCTACATCAATACTTTTCCAGACTGTATATGCTCTCCCCTTAGTGGCGATGGCCAAATCTGGATCATACTTCCCCCAAAGACTTTTGTGGTAGTGTATAGTGACCTTGAGCAGTTTCTAGATAACCAGTCAAGGTCATATCGGACATATATAAGGGAAGGTTAATGTTAATGCCCAAGCAGATAATTTTTCTCCTCTTGACCCAGTCTTAATAGAATTTATCACAAGACTGCCTGTTAGAAAGGGATATGCAGTTTCCATGAATCAAGTTTCGAGGTCATAGCAGACATCTGTAAAATCCTTGTCCAAATCCCATTTTTTCTCCTTGACTTTGTTTGATCAATTGTCTGGAGCATATTTTTTCTCCCCTTGGCCCAATCTGACTGGTTCTTCACCCACAGAGTGTCTTTCTGTAAAAGGTGCTCAGTGACCTTGAACCAAGTTTCAAAGTCCAATTTAGGTCATAGCAGAATTGTCTGAATTATCCTTGTCCAGAACATATATTCTCTCCCCTTGGTCCACTTTGGGTCATAAGTGAAAAAAAATAAAGTTTCAAATTAAGCATATTTTTTCCCCTAACATTATCTATTGATATCTATTCCATAAGAATTAACAAATTTTAGCGCTGAATTAATTGTATATTAAAATCACGAAGCTTTAAAATAGAGTAGGGGTCAGCAGACATTCGTGATTTTGTATAGTAAATCGAGGACAGGCATTCATTTCAAAGCCTTTGTTTACTGTCAGCCTAATCGAGTACAAACTTGTAGAAAAGACAAAATACGCATTATACATTTGGAAATTTCTGTGAAAGTAAGAAGTTTGTACTTCATCGGGCTGGTACCTAAAAAATGAAAAACGTATGAAAATTTCAATGTTTTTCCTATAGCAAGCGAAAGCTATTACCTGCGTAACCCATGTTTGAACCCACGCATGGAATAAATTATTTCAAACAATCACGTGGGTTCTATCCAGGTAAACGTTTGTCAAATGTACTCACTATAGAACATTGACACGTTTTTTAAAATTGCTTTCATCATCTTTGTATGGTCAGGAATGTTTGTTTGGTCACTATGGTAATATGCAACTTCAAAGCTTTATTCGATTTTTTTTTCAGACGTAAAATAATGCATAAAGTATAATTCTGCAAACGCGCCAATCGATCCACCAACAGAGCAATGTTGATTTAAATGTCTCCTCCCTCTGATCTAAATAGACACAATTCAAGTAGGTTCGGTTCGATTTTTCCGGATTTAGATTATTTATAGGCATTTAAAAATCATCAATTTTTTAAACTGTATGCCAAGTTTGGTAAATTTAAGCGTGCATATAAATCAGAAGTATCCATCAGTGCTTAACTATTACGAGAAAAAAGCAATTTGTTGATTTCTTCTACATAAAAACGCACTGAAAAAGGGCCCATTCTCTATAGCTTAAGTGCACTTATTCTTTCACACAAATTTAAGCAAGAACATGTTGCACAAATATTTAAAATTTCAAAGTGATAGCATCATTAGATAATTCCCAATGGGAAAAACAAATTGTATATGTCTATGCACCCGGCTCAGCCTCCAGCGGCTACAACAACGTCATTTGACGTAACTTTGACGGCGCAAGTTTTGATTAGGCCCCTAACTCATGACTACTCTTTTTTCAAAATAAACACCATCTAAGTGGACGCACTACCCACTTGTCATAAACAGATTAGCACCAATCAGTATCTAATGATCTGACTGCATTTAAGGTGGCTATGTTCGACTCTCCAAAGTCATGGAATTTAATACCCTGCAATGCTGATTTAAGTTTTGGAAATACAGCAAAATCTTGATGGAAAATGATACTATCATGTCGTTGGTAAAGTTCCAGACGTTTCTTTCTTACGGCATAAGAAAAGTACATAAATTTGAGGTTAAACCTCAGATTTGAGGCTAAGTATTGACTTGAAGCAAATTGGTGACAGCGGGGCCTGGGCATCAATTAAACAGTCGCATGCATTTTTACTGGGCAAGTTGTTATGGATTATGAAATTATTCTCTAGTTTTATTTTTTTTAATCATTATTTCAGTCAAACCAAATTTGCGTTTAAGCATTTACCTTTGAGTAATATGAAGAATCCACCGTTTGAGGATATTGTCCTTATCGTCAAACGTGTGTCATTCTCCAATGATTCCTGAACCGCTGATGTTAGTTCCTCCGTAGTGACTGAGGGTCGCCCAGCACCTTTGCTTTCATTTTTACTAAATAGTTTATCAGAAAAACGTTTATGCCACCGATAAACCAAAGCCCTGGATATGTTTCTCCCGCACTGTGTCTGTTTAAGCATGTTCTTGGTCTGGACAGGAGTTCTTCCAAGCTCAACACAAAATTTGATGTAAGACCGCTGCTCTGCCTTAACGTCAAAATTCATTACGCCGTCAGGGTTAGCCAAAAATAAACCTTGATAAAAATCGTATCTGGTTCCAGTATTTGAAATCCAAAATATACCAAACTCTCTCAAAATGACGTCACAATAAATTAGAAAAACGACGTATAAAATTTAATTTGATTTCCCACTTATATTGGTCATTCCAATACAGGATATGTGATTGATGAACTTTCATACTCACTGATTTTCTGACTGCACCGGGTACCCCTACCATCAATTCATTTTTATACTTTTTTGAATTAAAGATATAATTTATCTGAAATATGTTTTGCTGCTATTAATTGTTAGTGCCGGTTTTATGTTTATGCCAATTTTCATCACAAAACATGAAATAGAATAGAAAATACATAGAGTGTCTCAATAATTTCCGAACAACCCTCGTTCTATGTATCTGTGTAGCGTTCATCCATAAAACTTAAAGAGTTGAAGATACAGTAAAAAAAATTGATCAATTACATGTATAATTGGTTTAGAGTTCATAAAAAGAGCAATATTAAACACCGTTTTAAATTAAAACTCAATTTTATTTTCAATAAATATTACAAATGATTTTTGGGAGGGAAATCTTTCACACACGCACAGCATCAATGAAATTTTATTTCTAATTTGATAAAAAAATTGAATTACATGATCAATTATAATCAAGGTAAAATGAATACGACAACAGAAACACTAATGACACGTGCATTATCTAGTCTCAGATCTACTGGGCTTTCATGTGACAATGGCGGACTGTATTTTGGAAACCTGCTACATAATTCCCTTTATCGCATCCTGTAGCTTTCTTCTGGCCTCAATCACTTTCACTTCTTGTCTACGAATGTCATCTTCTGACACTATTACTTGCTGCAATTCAAAATATGAATGCATGTCATTCTTTTTTTTCATTAACAACACCCCTAACCCTACCCCTCTTTATATCCTTTTCAGAGGCAGGATTGGGTCAATTTTAGAAGTGTCCAAATAGATTTACCGGTATTCAAATTCATTACTTTTAACCAGAAAAATCCATTTCTCATTAAAAGTTATCTCACGTGTATCACATCTGTGAAATATAAAACTATGAAAGTATCAGATCTTAAAAATAAAGTGTTTGAAGGGATAGTCTCTAAGGTATACTTGTAAAATGCCTCTAATTTTAGCATTTGTATAAAATGTCCCTATAGTAAATAACAGATTCATCTAAGAAATAATTCACTTGATTACTTCCTTGTTAAAGGGGCATAGTAACTATTTTGGTCAAATTCTATTTTTCTGATTTTATTATTCACAATGCTTTAGGAATGCATTTTTAATAATCAAATGAAATTTGAAAGTCAGTCGTAGAGTTATTAGCAAGACACAGGGCTCACAATTCTTTGTCACATAACCAAAGCTTGACCCTTGTTTTTGTTTTAATAGGTTCAAAATAACAGTACCAATAAAAAGAGAACTTTTTCAAGCTGATTTGTCTAATTTCTTATTCATTTTAAGCATAAATAGATAGTTCATATAGTGGCATATCTCTGCCCCTTGTGTGCAAGTAATTTTTCTATTAATTATGTCGACATGCAAGATAAAGATTTTGACATGCAAGATAGTAATGTCAACATGCAACATAACTATGTTAACATGCAAGAAAACTGCAACCAAATAAGAGTTATAAAAAAATCTCAAATATCGCCAACATGTGACATCCAAGATGCTAGATACGCTACCTATTGATGTCAACATGCAACTTATTTATGTTAACATGCGAGATAAATATGTTAACATGCAAGATAAATATGTTGACATGCAACATATTTATGTTGACATGCAACTTAGTTATGTCCACATGTTTCCACAATATAACATTTGCATGGATAAACTCAGAAAAGATTATACAAATACGTGTAAATTTTCATTGAAAATTTGTCATCAAAGGAAATACGGGAGATAACTCTAACTCAGTGCATTTAATTTGAAAAATCACAAGAGTTCCGAATGTCAGTATGGTGTGTAAATTCGAAGCCAGTAAAAAACGGTGGTGAAAAAGTGTTTAATTCTTCATAATATGAATCGAAGTTTTATATGAAAGGTATTTACAGCCTCAAAATGGTTTGTTATGAGTAGATTAACTGTTATTTTTAATGCAGCTTCATTTATTTTTTTGCTACATTAGGGTATATGGGAGGCATTTTAACTGTTGTGAAGGCCTGTCCCGACACAGTTAGATTATTCTAACTAAGCAGAGTGAAATTAATAGCATTATTGTAGGCTGAAAGTTTGGTTTTGTAAATGTGAACAATACGGTGTGTCGATGTATCCATTCGTACATGACCGATGTCATATGTAATGTCAACCCTTGTACGCACGGGTCAAAGTCTAGTTGTTATAGATTTAAAAATATTAACTTAGTCAAAAAGTTCCAAAATTTAATTTGATTTTCTATCATATAACATAGAGGGATAACCCTATAAATGTGCTTGTTCTGTAGTCAAACATAGATTTATATAGACATATATTGAAAATAACTTAGTTTGATATACTAAAACCTGAAGCCAGTCCAATATTTACTCCTTTACATTATTATAAAGCCCCATGTTCTGACTGTATATGTTGAAACCAACCCTGTATCAGACTTCAATGTGTGTCTGACTCACCTGTATGTGTGGCTGATACACGTCGATGTTGACCCCGGGATTTTTGGCCACCGTCGCTCGATTGTTGCCCTGGCCTACGACGGGGCTGCTGCTGATGTGTAGAGCTGCTGATATACTCTGTAAGATGTTCTCAGTTGTCAGCTCAGGCCCTACTCCTGTCAATGAAAGCCAGTGTTCCATTACACAGGATCTATACCCTGTACCTTAATGTCAACCATCTATATAAATTCTTACTTCATCACATATTATATACTTCAGAAAACCTTTCATCAACATAATATTTTTCTCACCCAAACCATTTATGTGTTTTTGACATTGTAATTCAAATGAATCCTTTATGAATTTTACAAATAGGTTGCTTCTAGTTTTTTATCAATGTAGGGAACCAACTGAGAATATCTATGAAATAAAGTAGTTTACCCTAGAAAATTCAAATCCTAAAATTGTCCTCAGAATAATTGTAAACCTTACCTTGTACATTTCTGGGTAGGTCCAGTGCTTTGATTACCTCTTCTTGGCTATCACAGGCCTGAATGCCTTGTAGTCGCTTCTCCCAAAATAACTAAAATGCATAAAATAACTTTAATCAAACAAAACAGTTGAACACAATTTCTTACAACCATCTATCCTTTTAGCGTCAAATCCTTCATACAGAATAAAATCATTGAACAAATCTGAGAACAGCTATTCCACACCTTATAATTTCTAAAATTATATATTTTCAAAATACTAGATGTTTATTAGAAATCAGGATACACATACTAAATTAAGCAAGATCATATGACATAGTACACTTAATACATGTATGTAAAGTGTCACAGAAGAAGCATCCCTGACCTGTTTGGGAGGATCCTGAGGCCCATGTTTGAGCTCGGACTTTGTCTTGCTCTCCTGCCTGTGGATCACAGTGACTGGCTGTTTAAAGATGGAGGCGGTCTGACGTATAGGTAATACTAAGCTACTGTCGTGCCTCATTCCTACAGTCAAACAATTCAGATCAATATAAATCTACTTTTGATTTACCAGTAATTCAATGCCATTATATATTAGATATTATTTAAGCTAAATTACTCAATTTTTATTCCTTTATTTCTACATTGCTAATGTCTAATAATATCTTTAAACAAGAAGCCCATGGGCCACATCGCTCACCTGAGCAACAAAAGGCATGATAAAATCAGCTTAATGGAGACATAATACAAAATATTTGGACAATGTGGTACAATACATGTCAATCCTATATAAAAAAAAAATAAATCATTTTCCCTCTGAATATTCTTATGTTTATAATCAAGTCCCTTTTCTAACAGGATTATTTTATAGTCATATCACATGTTGAGCATTGCAGTTCTAAAAAAGATCCAAAACAATTCTTTATATATGGGATATAAACCTATATCAAACTCTGAACCTCTTGTGAGGCCCAAGAATCATCTAGGGGCCAGAGTCTAAACAATTTTAAAGAATTAGCAATATGTCAAAATGCTTGAATATAAGTAAAACTATAAGTGATAACATTTCCAATTTTGTGAGCAATTAAAATATATTCCTTTGTACAATTGGATCCCCAATGTGGCCCCACCCTACTCCTCAAAATTTTGATTTTAACGTATTTGAATCTTCACTATCTGAAGTTTCTTCCACTAAAGTTACAGCTTTTCTAAACAAATGGTTTTTTAGAAGAAGATTTTTCAAGATTTTTCTCTATATATTCCTATGTAAAAATTTGAAAAGATTCTGATTTCCGATAATTATGAAATATATTATATGCACACCTCTGATAAATGTACAATTGATTTGTTCAATTGAATTGAAGAATTTCTGACTGTTTTATCGCCAAATTTGGATGAACGCTTCAAAAATGAGTCAAAAACATTGATGTCAATGGACATCTTGGAGCACTGGGCCTTCATATAACTTTGTGCATGCACGCAGCAAAATCTCCGAAAGGTTTTTAGATGCTGCTATTTGTACAATTTGAATCACAGAGGTTGAAAGATGGAAAAACTGATATTTTGAGATAGATGCTGCTATTTTTGCAATTTGAATCACAGAGGTTGAAAGATGGAAAAACTGATATTTTGAGATAGATGCTGCTATTTTTACAATTTGAATCACAGAGGTTGAAAGATGGAAAAACTGATATTTTGAGCTCTTGCAGCACCCAAACCCCCAAAAAAATTCAAATCCATAGGATTTTTTGCAAATTAATTTTAAATTGGTTGTCATTTAATAAAACCTACGCCATCCTACAAAATACATAGTAGTTTTGCCATAAATCACTTTGTCTGTGAATTTTACTAACAACCCTAGTAAAAGTTTGACTCCCCTCCCCCCATTGTGGCCCCACTTTTGAATCTACACTACCTGAGGATGCTTCCACATAAGTTTCAGCTTTCATTGCTGATTGGTTTTTGAGGAAAAGATTTTTTAAGATTTACTTTATATCATCCTTTGTAAAAAAAAAAATTCAACCCCCATTGTGGCCCTACCCTACCTCTGGGGGTACCTTCCTGAGGATGCTTCTACACAAGTTTTAGCTTTTCTGGCTGATTAGTTCTGAGAAGAAGATTTTTAAAAATTTACTCTATATATTTCTATGTAAAAGTTCAACCCCCCATTGTGGCCCCATCCCACCTCCGGGGGTCTTGATTTTCGCAACTTTTAATCTACACTTCCTGAAGATTCTTCCACACAAGTTTCAGCTTTCCTGGCTAATTAGTTTCTAGTTAGATTATTTAAAGTTTTACTCAATATATTCCTATGTAAAAATATGACCCCCCCCCCCCAAAAAAACTGTCATTCTTGATAATTAATTTAGGTTGTATATATATTGTTGATCTACAATAATTGAATGCAGATAGATGGAAATCATTTAATGTTTGATATCTATACTACTATATTAAAATAATAGACTCGAATTTTTGGGCTTTAATACCGATAAATCGGAAGAGTGCACTGTCTTTTGTTTTATATATTTTTAACATCATTACTTGAAGATTACCAATTTGTTTTTATTTTTTCTCAATCAAGCTTTGCTAATTAATAATTTATGTTTCCATAATAACATATTTCCATAAATAAACTCAGACACAATACACATACTGGTACATTTTCATAGGAAATTTGCTTTATATTCTGTTCAAATATATTTATGATTTCTTATGAGAGAAATTATAAAATAACAATTATACATAACAACTACATGTAAGAACTTACTTTTGTCTTCGTGATGGCAAAAAAATATATGATTCAATGCTAAAAATTTCACTTTGCATTTCTTAGGAGAGAGAAGATAAGAATGTTTTATTGTTAAAATGATCAATGTGCTACGGACCTGGTTTTACGATAGAATGCGTTCCATGTATTGTGTCTGTAGCAAAGAAAATACTTGTACGTTGGTGAAATGGTGTTGAATTCTTTGATTATGTGGATTAAAATTTTAGATGAAAGGTATTTACAGTCTCAAAAAGGTTTAGTATGATAAATTTGACTGTTGTTTTCAATGCAACTTCAATTTTCTGTTACATTACGGGTATATGGGAGGCATTCTAACTGTGGTGAGGGCCTTTTCCGAGACACAGTTAGATTATTCTAACTAAGGAAAGTGTAGTGAAATTAATAGCATTATTGTAGGCTTAAAGCTTTGTAATGTAGAGGTTTTTCGTAAATGTCCGATATGCAATGTCAACCCGTGCACGCACGGGTCAAAGTCTAGCTTTACATTATTATTTAACTTTATGTAGATTTTTAGTTCTTTTTACTCTACAAATGTAAAACATAGGTAATCACAGATTACAAAGCTCACCGAGACGGAGCATCACATTAATGAGGCATCACCTTTATGAAACCACCTTTATCATATTATATGAAAATCATACTTTATGATCTTGGATATTCATGGATACTGTTTTGACACAATATTGTATATCATCTGTAAAAGAATTATATGATAATCATATGTTCATTTCATACAGTATTATAACATACAATGTTTATCAATACAATAATATAAAATACAATATTGCATCCTATCATACTTACAATATAAATCATAAAAATACAATAAAATACTGTAGTAAATAATGATGAGATATGATATTTTAACACATGATATGACATTGTATAGTGTTTTTCATTATTGTATTTGATTATCATAATACATAAAATATAATACAATATAGTATTATATGATACAATATCATATCACATTATACACCAAAATATTGAACATCATGATATCATATTGTATTATATAGTATGATATTGTATTTTATGATACTGTATCATATTTGATACATAATACAATATTGTATCATCCATGCAAGTTTGGTGAAGTTAGGACCAGTAGTAACTTAGATATTGCATTCAAAGGGCACCTGCACCAAAAACTTTAACTTGCTCCAAAAACCTTAACCTCCTCCAGCATCTGAAATTCAGGATTCAGATTCAGCATCTAAGTCTTTCAAGTCCATAAGTAGGTCCAGATGCATCATCCATGCAAGTTTGGTGAAGATAGGACAAGTAATAACTTAGATACAGGACCTGCAAAAAAAACTTTCACTAGGTCTGGAAGCCAACGCCGGGGGTATAGCATAAGCTCCCCCTGACTTTGTCTCGGTAAGCTTAAATTAAAAACAATTTAATCGCTCTCTCCACCTATTTCATGTATCTCCTTGAAATTATGTCAAAACAAAATAATAATATTATAATTATCAAATCGCCCGCTCACCCCTACTTTTTTTTTAGGTCATTTGTCTGAAGAACAAGAAATCATATTGTTGTGGCCTTATTTAAAATTCTATGGCATGTATTTAACAAAATGTACAGTACATGCATATTTTATTGATAAACATAGGTAATCATAGATTACTAAGCTCACCGAGACGGAGCATCACCCTTATGAGACATCACCTTCATAAGACCACCTTTATCATTTTATATGAAAATCATACTTTATGATCTTGGATATTCATGGATTCTGTTTTGACAAAATATCGTATATCATCTGATAAATTTTTTTATGATAATCATATGTTCATATGTTAATCAATACTATGATATAAAATTAAATATTGCATCATGTCATATTTCTAATATAATATATATCATATAATAAATAAAATACCGTAATAAACAATAATGAGATTTGATATTGTAACGTATGATATGACATTGTATTGTGTTATACCTTATTGTATTTGATCACATAATACAATATCATAAAATATAATACAATATAGTATCATATTACATTATCATATTACATAATACATCATAACACTGAAACATGATATTATATTGTATAATATAGAATGATATTGTATTGAATGACACTGAAACATATTTGATACATTATATGATATTATATCATATAATACAATATAATTTGATTTCAACATTGTATCTTATCAAATGATACAATATTATGTGATATGGTAAAATATTATAAAATACATTATTATATTATACATATTGCATCATATGACACAATAAAATATATTACAATATCATATAATACAATTTCATGTGATATGATAATATATCATATAAACCAATATCATATCATACAATATCGTATGATACAATATTATATAATATTACAATATCATATAATACAATTTCATGTGATATAATTCTATATTACTGAAACCAATATCATATTATACAATATTGTATGATACAATATTATAGAATATACAATATTGTATCATAGGATACAATATAATATTTTGCAATATCTTATGTAATTGTATCATGTGATAAAATAATAAATTAAAAATACAATATAATATTATACAATATTGTATCATAATATACAATACTATACATAACAATATCATGATACATAATCATATCATAAAATATCAAAAAAATTGATACAATATCATATCGTATCGTATAACTTTCTATAATATAACATATGATATCATATTGTATTATATCATACAATATTGTTTCATATCATACAATACTTTATCATAGGAATCATGTTATATCATTTATCAACAAACACATCTATCTATCGAGCTGGTTTGAGTGAGGTAGGAGATTTCTTTAGCATCCTTGATAATGGAGATCAGGCTCTGCTTCTGAAGCAACCTCTGCATTTAATTTATAATAAAGTTAAATCAACTATGCAAGCTATCATCTATAAAACATGTGACCTGTTCCAAAAAACTAAACCTCATCCAGCATCCGAAACCTATGGCTCAGATTCAGCATTCAAGCCCATCAGGTGCATTTGTATCATAAGACGCATCATCCATGCAATTTTGGTGAAGTTAGGACCAGTAATAACTAAGATATCATCATCAGAGGGCACTAGCAATTAAAACCTTAACTTCCTCCAGCATCCGCAACCTATGGCTCAGATTCAGCATCCATGCCTGTCAGGTGCATCTGTATCATAAGACACACCATCCATTCAAGTTTGGTGAAGTTAGGACCAGTAATAACTAAGATTTATTTTTTAGCATCCTTGATAATGGAGATCAAGCTCTGCATCTGAAGCTACCTCTGCGATTCATTCATATTACAGTTAAATCAACTATGCAAGTTTGAAATAGTACTATCATCTATTAAACATGTGACCTGTTCCTAAAAACTTAACTTTATCCAGCATCCGAAACCAGACTATGCATTCAAGCCTGTCAGGTGCAACAGTATCATAAGACACACAATTCATGGAAGTCTGGTGAAGTAAGGACAAGTAATAACTAAGATATCATCATCAGAGGGCACCTGTTTCAAAAACTTTATCTAACCAGCTCTTAAAACCTTAACCTCCTCCAGCATCCGAAACCTATTGCTCAGATTCAGCATTCAAGCTTGTCAGGTGCATCAGTATCATAAGACGCACCATCCATACAAGTTTGGTGAAGTTAGGACCAGTAGTAACTAAGATATAATCATCAGAGGGCACCTGCAACAAAAACTTAACCAGCTCTAAAAACCTTAACCTCTTCCAGCATCTGAAACCTATTGCTCAGATTCAGCATTCAAGCTTGTCAGGTGCATCAGTGTCATAAGACGCACCATCCATACAAGTTTGGTGAAGTTAGGACCAGTAGTAACTAAGATTAATCATCAGTGGGCACCTGCAACAAAAACTTTAACCAGCTCTAAAAACCTTAACCTCTTCCAGCATCCGAAACCTATTGCTCAGATTCAGCATTCAAGCTTGTCAGGTGCATCAGTATCATAAGACGCATCATCCATACAAGTTTGGTGAAGTTAGGACCAGTAGTAACTTAGATATTGCTATCAATGGGCACCCGCAACAAAAACTTTAACCTGCTCCAAAAACCTTAACCTCCTCCAGCATCCGAAACCTATAGCTCAGATTCAGCACTCAAGCCTGTCTGGTGCATCAGTATCATAAGGCACACCATCCATGCAAGTTTGGTGAAGTACAGACCAGCAGTAACTAAGATACTGCTATCAAAGGGCACCTGCAACAAAAACTTTAACCTGGTCCAACAACCTTAACCTCCTCCAGCATCTGAAATTTAGGACCCAGATTCAGCATCCAAGTCTTTCAAGTCCATAAGTAGGTCCAGATGCATCATCCATGCAAGTTTGGTGAAGATAGGACAAGTAATAGCTTAGATACAGGACCTGCATCAAAAACTTTAACCAGGTCCGGACGCCGACGCCGACGCCGAGGGTATAGCATAAGCTCTCCTTGACTTCGTCTCGGTGAGCTAAAAAGTACATTCAATGAAAGAATTTGCTTTAAAAACACACAAATATTGGACTATGACCTCAGAATATCTTGAATCAGAGTAATTGAGTAAATGATGAAAAAAATAAAGGAACAAATCTACAGAGTGTGAGATACTCTGAAAGTCTAAGTTATGATTTCAAGAATATTGAGTTAATTTAATATTCACCCAGAAAAGCTTAGTATTGTAAATGTTTTATCACAAAAACATTTTCTTCCATAGCCAAACTTTTAGTCTTTATTACAGTCTCAAAAGAGTAAAAAATAAAATAAAGATGTTAACACTGTGCAACTCAAACTATCAAGCAAAGCATGCTACAGCTATGTGACTTGTGATGAAGGACATCTATAAAATGAATGCTGTTATTTTGAATGGTGCCTATGCCCTAAATTTCAGAGATACAGACAAACCTCTGGTGAAGTCATAGGGTCCTTGAGGGCGCTTACTTTTTCTCAGCTGACTGTGGTTAATTCTACCACTGCGGAAGTCAAATGCACTGAGATCAAATTGTTCTCCTAGCTGTCTAGCCAACTGGGGTTTGCTTCGAATCTTTTTACCATCTGGGCTGAAAAGTTAAAATCAAAAACTGGTAAATTATTGTGGTGGTCCTAGTGGTGACGGGCACAAATTGCCAGGCTACCATCAAGACCAAACTTGTACGCACAATGATGTATATATCACCCTTCCCTTGCATGTGGTCAAAGAGACAAGACGTGTAAAATTGCTGTGTACAAGCTATACCAATCGTTTACCACACTATATGGGGTGGTAATTGCCAAAAAAGGGCCTGTAAAATATCCATAGTGTTTTCTGTGTGGCTCCATCAGCAACAGTAACAGCTAGGGAGGAACGCTATATTATCACGGTGTACAAATTCAATTTGATTTCACTGAAGACTTTTGAAGTTTAAACCAGAAATTATATGAGCAAAGTTTCCTACTAGCAATAAAATACCAATACATGTTTTAAGACATAGAATACATGAAGACTTAATAGCGAGCGGCGCAAAGCCGTTAAGCGCCGCTAGCAAAGCAAGCTCCATAGACAACGTGTATGAACAGAGGAAATTCGAGTTGAAATCTGCACAATGTTCAAAGAAAATTTTGTGGACCCCCGTGAAAAAAGTTCTACATATCCCAATAATCTTCTGCAGTGCATAGCAACATGGTGGAACAGGAAGTGTTTCTAAGGAAAATTCTTATCTCTAAATCGTATACATCTATTTCATTTAACAATGAAATATCCTTTAAAAACACTTAAGTAAACAACACAAATGCTTACGCAAAAAAAACTGTACCTATCTGAACTTTTGCTGACTTATGACGTCATTTCCTTCCCCGAATTTATCCGTCAATTTACAAAAACTGTCGAGAGCAAAGAAAGTTAAGTATGACGGTGATCTCCGCTCTAATTTCCCGCAATGCATTTAGAGGTGGATCAAGCGTCAGTAATGGATGCAACATGTAGGAAGTACTCAGTATCAGTGTTAGCGGCGACTCTTCAGTTTTGTATTGATATTTTTTTTTTGCTTAGTAAATACATACATGCATACAAATTCCATGCTTAATTACTGTCATATTGACCCAATCATATATGCATACGCTAGGTAGGTGACAAAAAAATATTAAATCAAAGGCCTTAAAGGCCTAAGAGTCGACTCGCTCTCAACATGTTTTCAATATTTTAATGGACATTTTTTTTACTACATTGTTTGTAAATACATACAATTTCTTTTCTGTCTTTTGTAAATAAATTTAAAATAGGTAATGAGCGATTATAGAGTGTTAATTGTGGCAGACATCACATTTATGAGACCACCTTTTAATTATCATATTATATGATAATCATAGTTAATGATCTTTACTAAAATATTGTTTATAGTAGGGTGGTTTGGCACAATTATCATTTAATATCATATGATACAATATCGTATTATATAATGTGATATTTTATTATGTTATATAATATTGTACCATATTATATGATACAATATCGTACGACATACACCCAAAACTTTCACCAAGTCCGGAAGCTGACAATATAGCATAAGCTTCCCCCAACTTCATCTCAGTGAGCTAAGAATCGTTCAAATTTTCGCTAAGTTGCACATTATAAAATTTAAACTTTGTGAAGTATTAGATATACGTTGAATCATGGTTCATGATAGTTACATATTCTGGCTGTCATTCACTACAAAATACTCTTCCATGTTTTCATATCAAGATTTACCTTTGTTGAAGCTGACCATGAATTCACTACAAAATACTCTTCCATGTTTTCATATCAAGATTTACCTTTGTTGAAGCTGACCATGATGAATTCACTACAAAATACTCTTCCATGTTTTCATATCAAGATTTACCTTTGTAAATTGACCATGAATTCAAATTGAATGCATACCCTGTTTTTGTGTTATGAGGGTTTATAATAATATTTTTGAACTAAATTTGCAATATGACACACCTTGTCTTCTATATAAATCTAGACTTAATATTTCATATCCTTACTACATGTTATCAAGCACAAAATTTAGCGTTAAATATATTTGGCATCGAAATTTATCCACTTTATTCTACATCACTTCGAAAGCTACTTAATATTACTTCCAACTTTTATTTACTTTTAAAAATTTTCGTTTGTAAAAAACTAATGCAATTTTTGGGGCGCCGTAAATTGCAACTTTTTAATTTAACACATACAGACTGTAGCTGTAGGTTAATAAACATGATGCTCTCATAGTAAGCTTCTCTGATTTGACAAAATTCCAAAACAATCGAAATAACAAGATATATCTCAGTTCATTTTCTGTTTTAGATAAATACTATAAACGATGGTTTTTCACGGATAAACAAATGCAAAATAAATAGCTCAAAAATTTTACGTCTATTTGAACAGACTGTTGAAAGTCTATTCAAATCTTAAAATCCTATTGCACTTCCTCATGCTTGATGTTTCTTAACTTAAACTGTTGACTGAACATTACGCCGTTTCCCATTGGTTGCTGACTACGAATCTGAATTTTACGCGACTTTCAGGCCAGTTTATTTACCAGTTTACATTACCTAGTTCTTCTAATGAAAATCGAACATGACGAAAATGATCATCAAATATTAAAAAAGAATATTCCTTTATCACAATAATGTACATAAGTTATTACAATTATGTTTTATTCCTCGCTGCGCTGGAAAATCTTCTGTAAACACACACGCTATTTTAAACCTTTAAGTCACATGGTAATTACGTGGAGTTAGACAGGTTGTTCTTGAAACAAGATATTCATTCTCACCCATGTTATCTTCTTTACACATTTAAAGCTGCTTGGTCCGATTGTTTCTGTTATTACAGTATCAATTTTTTTCCATACAATCCATTTATCTTAGAAAGTTATGGACTTTCTCCTATTTACACCAGCAGAATCAATGTCCTTTCAAAGTTAGAAATATTCAAAGTAAATTAAAATGATTTCTTTTTGGGCAAACGAAAAAACAAACCAAAATGCATCACGGGAATGTTTAGAAAAGGAAACCGCTTGGTTTCGTCCCCCGAATGATTGGGGTTATTCAACCTGAATGCTATGCATCGATTGTAAAGAAAGCAAACTTCAGAAATATTAGCGAACAAAACGTACACGTTTATTTGTTATTTGTCTGATCATTTTGACCTTTATCTAAAGCGATGTCAAAGTCGTAATACAACCATACCCGTCTCGTCATCAGGGGTGAAATTTAACATGAGGCGAAATAACGCTGTACCTTTTTATGTCATTTGTTTTGTTAGCAAATTTTGTACATATTTTTCTTCATTGAAATTTGGCATATTTGACCGGAAAAATATTATTATACATATACTAAGCATAGGCATCGTTTAAAAGCGTGCATAAAATTTGATATAAAATCGGACCAAGCAGCTTTAAATAAAAAAGATTATCTAAGCTAGGAGTAAATTGGATGTTATATATATATTTCTTTTCGTTTCCATATAAAATTTTTAAAAATTGGTTTGTACATTTGAGGTTCGATCCCGGTGCCTTTGGGTTTGGGTGCCGCGCTCAGGCTGTCTTGACTATTCGGTGTTCAATTTGTATCGCGTTTTATATAAGTAACGGTTACCATAGGAGTTAATATTAGAGCTGGGAACTATTTTCTTGTAATGAGTTATTCGGTTCTTGTGGTATTTAAACCCAGGACCAAGGCTCTATTGCCATTCGACAACTTAGCTACGACCACTTAGTCGCAAAATTGCTGATGTTTTTCTTTTTTCTCGTTTTTTAAAAGATAGCTGATCTCGATGTCCTGCTTTTGGCAAGAATATCTTTTTAGGATGCAGTACTTTTTGCGGTGGATACTTTATATTCGGGGCTGGCTGTTCCATGGATGAAACCAAATTTACTTGTATATAAAAACGATAATAAATTTGGCTAATGTTGTCACCTCCTTCATTATGCGTTTGTTTCATTTATTTATATGATTATGAACTTGAAATAATTTATGTTCGGCTGAGCGAAGCGAAAGAGAACATAACTTGTAAAAACATACTTTTAACATTTTGTTAACATGTTCTGTTGATATTTCAATGTGTGCGAGCGATACACATATTCCGTATGATAGAGACAGAGGACCAGCCTATTTCAATGACAAAGAAATAATAGACTGGCATGATGGTAATGCCTGTCTGATATGTGCAATATACAATTCTTGTAACCCTGTTTCAGAACATAGCTTTATATATAGAGACAAGGGTCTGTTACCCTCATAACCCTGTTTCAGAACATAGCTTCATATAGAGACAAGAGTCTGTTACCCTCGTAACCCTTGTAACCCTGCATAGCTTTATATAGAGACAAGTGTCTGTTACCCTCGTAACCCTTGTAACCCTGTTTCAGAACATAAGCTTTATATAGAAACAAGGGTCTGCCTCGGGTGTGTTAATATTACCTTCGTTACCCCTGTTTCCATGTTTTACAGAAGACACAGGTTTTATACAAAATTTGAAGCATGGTTGAAGTTTAAATTAGGAAGGGTTATTATTATATATTAGTCTGGTTCGTTCCGTTTGTAACTGGGTTACAGAATTGCTGCACTGGGAAACTGTACTGTATTCTTACCATATATGTCGGGCAAGTCCAGGGGTTGCATTAAACAGTGATGAGAGATGTGCAGTTCTCTTTGCGCTTGCCCCAACGGTCGCACCGTAAAACATATTGTCTCTAATTTTTTAAACACTTCTTGATTTTTCAAAATTTGATTTTTTCAGTTTTGAAGAAAATTTACATAGTAAGAGAAAGTTACTGCCCTTGCAACACATCACGGAAAATAACATTTTAAAAAGGGTCTTTCGAGATTTCCCCCATTCGATGCCTTTTCTAAGTTCTAACAATAACAATGGGGGCTGCCATATGTGCCCCGTCGGCCATAATGGCAAGGGTTAACAAGGTTAACAAACACATAAAACAACAAAAAATGCACACAATCCCACGCACTACCTGATTTAGACTTTCTTCCACTTTTTTCAACGCAATTCCAATGCTCTTATTTTACCTTATATAATAAACATCAGTTTTCCCGGCAGAAAGTCCCGATTTTCTGACAACCTCTTCGCGTTTCCAGCCTGGGGGTAGACCGACACAGTCCAGTCTGCGTTTTTCCATCTTTGTGTGGTATGTCCCCGGAGAATTTTAAGTAAGTCGTACAAAGAATGAGTTCTTAGCGCCCACTCAACAGGCTCCATTGAGTACACTTTATGCACTGCAGTAATGCAACGCTTTTAAGAAGGATTTATGAGGTAATTAATACTGAATTATAGTCACAAATTGCTGCTTATTAGTTAAAATCGACTATATATCTTCTATAGTTCAGTATATATAACACTATATATTACTTATGTCAAATATTTTATGTGCATGAATATAAAAAGATTTTATGTACACACATTACATTTAGGCCTAACTTCCAGTGCACATAGGCAGCCTTAAACACAAAGGTAATCTATTTTGTATTTTAGACATGGAATATATTAAGTATGCTACATGTATATAAATATAACTGTAGCTATAGGGTGAGTTAACCATGCATTGGACACATTGTGACATACCTTGGATCAGAGTCGTACAACTTTTGTTGAAAATATAACGTTACAAATAAATGTGCATGCGCTCATGTGTTGTTTTGTATATCCCTAGATTAGAACTATTGAATTTTATCATTATTGAGAATTTGACAGTCACATTGTCAAAGAAATAGCAACATAGGCATTGTAAAATAACGTCAAATACGCCATCATTGAAAATTAAGTAACGAAGAAACAAAAGCATTATTTTAAAGTTGTGTATTTGATTGTGAATTAATGAAAAGCACCTTCTACCTAATATAATAATTAGAAAGAAGTAATTTACAAACAAAATTTGATTATAGGGACTTGCATGGACACGATTTGACCTCAAAATTAAAAACTTTATTTTTCCAAATTTAAAGGGACTTGGACACGATTTTAGATCAAAATTTTCTTTTTCTTTGTTTATGTATAAAATGGTTTACTTGCTCATTTTGAATGATTAACCAAAATTTTAATGATAGAAGTCAAGTTATAAGAGAGATACAGAGGTAAGAAATCATTGTTATGTAAACAAAGCTTGAGTTTATATTTGTTTACAAATAATGTAAAGTATGGAATTACCATTTCTTTGACCAAATGACTTGTGGCAAACAAGGTTTACTGAATTCAATGTGTTCTTAGATGATATGATAAACAAAAAAAAGCAATATTTGATTGAGACTTAAATTATACCAATAACATACAATATGTAAACCATAACAAAGCTTGAGCTAATTTGTTTACAAAACAAATTTTAAGATTTTCAAGATCTGTATCTTGCTTTTAACTCAATATTTTACTTTCAAATTTTGACAAAGCATTAATTATTAAACATTCTAAACATTAAAATAAGTCTTAAAAATTTGAACAATTAAATATATGTCTGACAAGGTCATATTTGCTTCTTATATTCATTTCACCATGGATCGGACACAAATTAACCATTCATCGGACAGTTTTCAATACATTATTTTTTCTAATGATAAACATGTTAGGTGTCCTTTCCTTGTGATATACTTGTGATATACTTTAAATGTATTGTAAAATAAATAAATGAGTAAATAAAGTAATTGATACAAATATTTTCCTCAGACCACTCAAAATTAAAGTTTTATGGATACTGGCTTAATCTTAATCCAAAGTTTTAATCTCTACTGTATCTCTACTGTATAGCTGCATGTCCGATGCTTGGTAAATATTGTCCAACCATGGTGAAATATTTAGTTCAACTATTCATTTATTTGCTTTATTTTCTATGTTTTTAAAAATTTTAATAATTTTTCTCTAATAATTAAGCAAGGGGAAAACCTGTAACTTTTAAAACAAGTTTTATTAGCTCACCTGAGCTGAAAGCTCAAGTGAGCTATTCTGATCACATTTTGTCTGTCCTCCGTCTGTCCGCTGGACCAATTTCAACCAAACTTGGCACAAAGCATTCTTAGGCAAAGGGAATTCAAAGTTGTGAACATCCTTTTACAAGGGGATCAAGATAAATAGAAATTATTGAATTTTTTTTTAGAAATCTTCTTCTCAAGAACCATTTGGCCAGGAAAGCTGAAACTTTTGTGGAAGCATCCTCAGGTAGTGAAGAATCAAAGTTGTGAAAATTATGACCCCCAGGGGTAGGGTGGGGCCCAGTTGGGGGTTGAATTTTACATAGAAAGAAATATATAGAGTACCCGGTAAATATAAAAAAGTAAAGTTGTGAAAATTATGACCCTTGGGGGTAGGATGGGGTCACAACTGGGGGGGGGGGGGACAAATTTTTACATAGGAATATCTTCTAAAAATTATTTGCTTAGAAAAGCAATTTCAGATAGTGTGGATTCAAATTTAAAATCAAAATTTTTAGGAGTATGATGGGGGGGGGGGGGGAATGGACTTTTATTTATACAGGATCTACATGTAATATACCACATTGTCCACATATTTTTTATTATGACTCCATTAAGCTGATTTTATCATGCCTATTGTTGATCAGGTGAGCGATGTGGCCCATGGGCCTCTTGTTTATATTTTGACTATAATTGATGCGTTATCAAAGAGAAAAAGCCAAGGGTGTCCGATGCATGGTGAAATCACCCTATGTCTTTTTGCTCATGGTTAAGTCTTGTTTATTTTTGCTTCTTTTGCCCTGAATGTCAGTGGATATGCAAATTGAAAATATGACTTAATTATTGAAAATTATATTATTTAAATATAAACGGTAAACAGAGAAATTAGTTATAACAGAGTATTATTTAAATTTGGAATTATTTTAATTCTTGGAATTTAGAGAAACAGTGAAAAGTAGCCTTAGTCACTACTAATTCATCAACTAACCCTGATTTTCACAGTCAATGTTAAACAGGGCATTACTAATTGCCCTTAGTTTACTGATGTGAAAACAGAAATTTCTTAGTATCATCTATATTACAAATGTATTCAATAAAAAAAATTAAATGTCTGTAGATATTGATTTTTGTTTAAAACAATCAGTCATGTATTTCTTACACAGTGAATTTATTCATTACAAAATATATTATGTAAATGTTGATTTGTAGGTGGTGTGATCTAAGTTCTTTTTTTATGTGCTTGAGTAAAAATTCTTCAGGATTCACAAAGGGAGTTAGCAAATCCTGGATTTGCTAACCCCTATTGGGCGCATGCCCCAGGTTTTCTCTGGGGTTAGAAAATCCAGGATTTGCTAACCCCTATTGGGCGCATGCGAGATGTCTTTGGTTAGTAAATCCAGGATTTACTAACCCCCCCCCCCCCTTTACACAAGTTGAATTTAGTTCCAGGCTGTCCTTTCAATCATTCAGTTTAAGAGATATTCTTCGGTTTCTTTAACATATCCTGTTTCAATGTGCAACAAAGATGCATTTTCCAATCCCTCTCTGAAATAACCCGATCGTAAAAAGATAGCCATCGATCTATAGTGCAGCATCGCCGTGTACACTATACTATGTCAACACATCTACGTTTCCGATTACATGTGTACCTACCATTGTTTACCTTATAGATAGCGATATCTTTCTCCCAGCGCGGTGGAACATAACAGACTTGAAACATAAAGCCGCACCGAAGCCATCACTGCACAAAAGGGAGTAAATTTAGCGTCACTTCCGCCTTCCCTGACGTCATATTCAACAGTGAAAAAAAAATTGGCGGATCATTTCTTTCACAAAAATAATGCTTACTATTATATAGTGTATGCTTCAGTCATGTTTCTCTATCATATTTTAGATGATTTTATAAAATGTGTGTATTTATTATTTTGTTTATTTACATCATTAAAAAAGGGGCGTAAACCCGGTACACTGATCCTAAAAGCTATAGAAGGAGGGGGGGGGGGCTGAAAAGAACCTCGATATTTTTATCGAGGAATACCTGAAAATTTATTATTTTTGACAAACTTGGGATGTTTCCAACCACCAGTAGCATCGTATATATAAAGGATCTGGAGAAATTAAGAACCTCTGTGCTCGAAAATTCCATCTGAAATTTATAAATTTCAGGATCCGCCATTGTATTTCATTGCCGTTAAAAGCGCCGGTTTTAGTGTGCAGGTCTAACAAAATCCACTTCAAAATGACGTAGGACCGACTATTACGTCATGAGGCTAAAACCTAAGATCAATATTCAGCATCTCACATATCCTGTGTGCATGTGTGTATGAGAGAGAGAGAGAGAGAGAGAGAGAGAGAGAGAGAGAGAGAGAGAGAGAGAGAGAGAGAGAGAGAGAGAGAGAGAGAGAGAGAGAGAGAGATTTATTTTGTATACAGAATGATATTGCGTATTTAGATTGCGAGTGTACTTCATTGTTAATTATAACTCTTAGTATGCACAATATATTTCTATAGCATCCACAATATATTTCTATAGCATGCACACTATTTCATGTAGACCTATTAGCAAAATGCATGTTTTCAGTGTTATTTTTTATGCTTTATATAACTTCCCTATATGTGCTTATTATGCGTCACTCCTATAGCTATATTACACGCACTTCACATAACTCTTACATTTCCAATTTGAATTTTTCTTAATCTGTTTTATTCTGTAGTATATGCACCCTCTGATCCTTAAACACCCTCTGTAGTATGCTAGCTAGCTTTGTAACATAACTGCATGGTGTGCGCTTTTGTGCTTATGCGTATGGGTCACTAACCAGTTAATCCAAGCACTATGGACACTGGGGGTTCTAGCTTTTGCTACGGAAATTAACAGCATTTCGCTTTTTTCTGGTACATGTATACTAGAATTTTATTTCATACGACAAACCCTTTACTTTTTTTTTTTTACCGGTCTCCATCGTTCCGACCCTTTTAATCAGTTAATCGGATAAGTTTCTCCCATAATCTTTGTTTATAGCTAATATTGTGTCAAAATCTTTTATATATATTTTAGGAAAAGATTTAACATCCACATGTATTTATATATAGCGATTGCATATGATTTATACGAGTTTATTTTACCTCAGTGAATATAAGTTCCCGTGCTATATTGTCTAAACTATTCACTGGAAGCATTCTATTTCCCTCATGTTTTTAACCTGGAACACCTCAGGTGTTATCTGAGTCGCTCAGTTAAATTTTGATGCCGATTACTGTAATTTGCAATTGTTTATATCATAAAGAAATCTGCATCGCCAACAAATCAAGTACTATTTGGTATAATAAAATACTTTTTAACTTGCTTCTCCTTGTAAAATAGTTCCTGTCTCGGGGAACAGTAAACTTGCTAGCGTCCTCATAGCCAGTCAATAGGTATATAATAAACAGTGAACTACATAGTTCTTCGTAGCTTTTTTTGTTATACCGTTACCATTCTGACAATACAAAACACATTTAAAACTTTCTTGGTTTAGTCACATTAGTATTTATATATTTAATTGCATGTTAAAATTTAAATGATAAATGAACAGCAATGGAGCGGCCAGATTACCGCCTCCGATGGATGACACTCCAGCAACAATGATGAAGACATAATAAGATATGATGTAATCATTACATGTTATGTAATACATATAAATACAAAGTATTTGGAATTGAAGCGGCCAGATTACCGCCCTCGATAGAAAACACCCCAGTTACAATGATTACTCAAAAAGGCATGTAGTGACATGTAATGTAATAATTAATTGTTGCGTAACAAGTGAGTTAATACAGGTAATTGGATTGTTGTGGCCAGAATACCATCCCCAATGAAATAACACTCCAATTCCATTTGATGAAGTCGAAAAAAGTCTAAATGTAATATATTTATAAATGTTATGTAATAAATGAATCAATACATATATTGGGATCAGAGCGGCCAAATTACCGCCTCCGATTGATTACACTCTGATTACAATGGTCAATAATCAATAACATGTAATGTAAGAATTAATTTACACACTGGTTACAATGGTCAATATTCAATTACATGCTATGTAAGAATTTAATTAATCATTAAAAATACGGATACTAGGACGGAGCGGCCAGATTACCGCCTCCGATTGATTACTCTCCGGAAACAATGGTCAATAATCAATAACATGTAATGTAAGAATTAATTTACACACTGGTTACAATGGTCAATATTCAATTACATGCTATGTAAGAATTTAATTAATCATTAAAAATACGGATACTAGCTGGGACGGAGCGGCCAAATTACCGCCTCCGATTGATTACAATCTGGTTACAATGGTCAAGAATTAAATTCATAATAAAAAATACTGATGACAGAGCGGCCAGATTACCGCCTCCGACTGATAACACTCCGGTTACAATGGTCAATAATCTATAACATGTAATGTTAGAATTAAAAAATATGGATACTGGGACGGAGCGGCCAGATTACCGCCTCCGATTGATTACACTCCGGTTACAATGGTCAATAATCTATAACATGTAATGTTATAATTAAAAAATATGGATACTGGGACGGAGCGGCCAGATTACCGCCTCCGATTGATTACACTCTGGTTACAATGGTCAATAGATCTATAACATGTAATGTTAGAATTAAAAGATACAGATACTGGGACGGAGCGGCCAGATTACCGCCTCCGATTGATTACACTCTGGTTACAATGGTCAATAAATCTATAAAATGTAATGTTAGAATTAAAAGATATAGATACTGGGACGGAGCGGCCAGATTACCGCCTCCGATTGATTACACTCTGGTTACAATGGTCAATAAATCTATAAAATGTAATGTTAGAATTAAAAAATATGGATACTGGGACGCAGCTGCCAGATTACCGCCTCCGATTGATTACACTCTGGTTACAATGGTCAATAAATCTATAACATGTAATGTTAGAATTAATTTACACACTGGTTACAATGGTCAATATTCAATTACATGCTATGTAAGAATTTAATTAATCATTAAAAATACGGATACTGTGACGGAGCGGCCAGATTACCGCCCCCGATTGATTACACTCTGGTTACAATGGTCAATAATCTATAACATGTAATGTTAGAATTAAAAAATATGGATACTGGGAAGGAGCGGCCAGATTACCGCCTCCGATTGATAACACTCTGGTTACAATAGTCAATAATTAAATTCATCTTAAAAAATACGGATACTGGGACGGAGCGGCCAGGTTACCGCCTCCGATTGATTACACTCTGGTTACAATGGTCAATAATTAAATTCATTCTAAAAAATATGGATACTGGGACGGAGCGGCCAGGTTACCGCCTCCGATTGATTACACTCTGGTTACAATGGTCAATAATTAAATTCATTCTAAAAAATACGGATACTGGGACGGAGCGGTCAGATTACCGCCTCCGATTGATTACACTCCGGTTACAATGGTCAATTATCTATAACATGTAATGTTAGAATTAAATTCATCTTAAAAAATACGGATCCTGGGACGGACCGGCCAGATTACCGCCTCCGATTGATTACACTCTGGTTACAATGGTCAATAATTAAATTCAAAACAAAAAATACTGATGACGGAGCGGCCAGATTACCGCCTCCGATTGATTACACTCCGGTTACATGGTCAATTATCTATTACATGTAATGTTAGAATTAAATTCATCTTAAAAAATACAGATCATGGGACGGAGCGGCCAGATTACCGCCTCCGATTGATTACACTCCGGTTACAATGGTCAAACCTAAGTAAATAATATGTACTTATCAATTTAATATAATAAATGAAATGCAAGGTTAATTGTGGAACATAGCGGCCAAATATATACCTGAAATACTAAACACAAGCAAAAGTTTAATTTAATCATGATAGTTTTCAACAATGTCTTTTATATGTCTAGGAATATTTCCAGACCCTGTAAGCTTGAATGTTGAAACTATATGTGATGTTAAACATTTTTCCACCCAGTCCGTTCTTCTTCCTCGCTCACCCGGCACGCTCCTTTTACAAGGTTTCCATGGGGATGTCTTACTTCCACCATACCAGTGTATGTCTACCTCATCCCCTTCATGAGATATTATCTGGCCTATCTGTGGCCACTCGCCGGCGTACCGAGGGACGTCCATTAACGCCATCATCCCCACTATAGTACAAGGAGGGACCGCTTCTTTCCGCCTCTTTCCAATGACAACCTATCATTTTCAAAATAAGTAGTAAGCATATAATAGATATATTATGTATGTTATTTGGGTTTCTAATTATATATATTTTGGCATAATCGGTTGTCCTGTTTGCCTTTCACTTTGTCGTTTTCTGTTAAAACAGTTTTAGTATGCTTTACTATAAAGTTTTTAATCCTAGCTGATAAACTAAAAAAAGTAGAGGCCATTAGTTCGGGTAAAATGCCTACATTGGGACGGGTAATATTTTAAAAAATAAAGTATCAACATTCTTTATACGATATAATTTTTTTTTAGCCAATCAGAAAGCGCGTTACAACCAGATTTAAACCAATTTACAATTCTTTCAAAAAAATATACAGTTTTATACAAAACAGCGGAATCGCGGAATTAAGTACATGTACGTATGTAAAAACGTAGTTTACAGTAGTCGAACGTGAATGGGAATGACGCATGATTATGAATTCATGTCAGATTTAAGGTAGTACGCATCAGATTAGAATTCATTTACATTATTTCTTGGAGGATTCTTCGATGATATGTTCTAACATTTCTCGGGTATGAGAAAATTACTTTCATTTATTTTTTTCAAATTCTAAATTTAAGGCAGTGACAAGAGAAGTATCAACATTAGACATGACAACAAAAATTGCTTAAAGTATAAACTGATTTGGAAGTTTACGATTCATGGGCTAAATATATCAAAATATTGTATATAACAAATAAATTACTGGGGGAATAGGGTCCTCTGTGTCGGAAATGTGAACCTCTAGATCTTCAGTGTTTGGGGAATTCTGCCTTTTTTTATCCAATAATTGCTCTGCAATTCCATCATCTTCGTCGTCTGAATCATACTCTTCATTGACTAAAGTACATCAATATCTTTATTTCATTTCTTTAAAATTATATCAGCATGGACTTTATGTAATAATTATGTATGCATCAAACCATGCAACCGAACATTGACCACTAAACGACTCTCTCTCTCTCTCTCTCTCTCTCTCTCTCTCTCTCTCTCTCTCTCTCTCTCTCTCTCATCCAATACCACAATTATACGCTTCACCATCCACAAGACCGGACGGGTGTTCACATTAAATATACATGTTGAAACAGGCAAGGAACTTTGGGAAACATTTTGATGGTTTTTAATTATAAAATAATGTTTTGAAATATATTATCATAATTTTAGTGAAAGCTTGGTTATTGTATCTCGTGGTTTAAAATCAGTTACACTGAATACCTTCGGCAAAAAAATTTTCCCACCACTGTTTGTCCTCATTTTTTGTAAAATATCTGTACGAGCCCCTCACGTCCCGCTCAAGCCTTTCCATGTCAAGATCGTCCACACATGGACTAAGTTTCCTAAATACTAATGCATTATCCTTAAGAAGGGTTCCTTCACATTTTTGCCATATCTGAAATTTATCAGAAAAAAATTATGTGACGGAAAATATTTTCTAAATTTTAAGCATCAAGGAAATTGACTATCTACTACTTGTAGTAATCATTTGTTTAAACTGATGACCATCGTTCTTTAAAAGATACGACGCTTTATATTTATATTATATCTATGCAACAGCTGTAAAGTGTAGCTTTAATTACTACACATACCCGATCGGTCGACCATTTCTTCCAAAAAATCGTCGCTTTTGCGTCTTCCTTAATTATTTTAAAAGCATGCGGCTTTGAATGGCCTGAAATATTTTCAAGGTCCAAGGCTTCTGAAATATTGTATACTCTGTCCGTTCTTATTCCTAAAAAATCATATTAAAAAGAAATGCATGGAATAAAAGAAACTATAATTGAACGTCTGCATTCTATTGTTTTATCATCACATTTCACTGGGGAAAAAATGAGAAAATGAGAGTCAAGAAAGATCTTTAGAAACTCGGGGAAATTGTCACCTGTTGGTACCGGAGTGTAACACCTTTCAAACGCAGTTATTAATTTGGTTAGAGTCAAAGCACTCCGCCTGGAAAGGAGGCTAGAAAATCTGAAGGTAGAAAGAAATTTGTTTGAATGTAAAGGTCAGAATTTAATATGAAAATTTGCACCTGGCCAATTAAGGAATGTTTTTAATTTTTGCCCAGATTATCCGATATAACCTGGTTTGAGGCAGTGCACACTTTATAATCCGCGAAGCACTGTTTCAAAGCATTCCTTATAATTTTGTAAAAAGATTGTTTAAAATCAATAATTTAATATAGAAATTGTTGATTTTTGCATAAAATTTAATTTACATAAAAACTCTAACACGCGCATGAATATGTGGTTGTCAAGGGGACGTTGGCTAACCAGGTTATACAAAATAAATTAATTTTTTTTGTGTGATTAGCCAATCAAAATGCTTGTTACAAATGAAATTAAATTAAAGACTAATAGAATAATTATTACGATTGTGGACAAGAGGAATTCCACCGAGGGGGACAAGATTTACGGTCTAGGACGAGGCTTTAATTTAGCATGGATTCATTGTAATTATGTTTATTTATTATGTTGGAGAACAATAAAAATTATGCAGATCAGAGAGGAGTAAAATAAACTATTGATGATGGGTACTAGTAGTAAGATTGTAATTTATCAGATGATTTGTACATATTACTAGTGTGCAATGTTTATGATTGCAGTCGAATCTCGTCAATCCCAATTTATCTCTTAATTAACGAAGAATATTTCATAAATCGATTTCTAAACATAAAGTTCCTTGTTACAAAATTTGCGCAATTTCCTTCGAGGTTGATTGTACCTGGAGAATACTTGATCTATATCCTCATGCGTGTGTCCGACCATGAGGAATGACACTTTGATTTTTTTGAATACGCCAATCTCCACCAACCAACAGAGGAATCCAAGTATATATCTAAACATAATTTTAGTAATTAACATATGATAGTGTGAATAAAATCAGACGAAATAAATAAAATAAATTGTCATTTCATTTACTCTGGTGTTGTGTAAAATTACCGGTTTTTATTCTGTCCAGGACAATTGTCCATTTGCAAATACAATGTGTCCGGAATTTGGTCTAGCATGAGAAGACATTGCAACAGAACAGATATGGTGAGGTTGCTACCGTGGGACCATTGGAAAAAATCAAAGAAGCCATAGATGCCTATAAAGTTATAAAGTTGATGGTAATTTAAAAAATCCTCTTTTTTCACGAATCTAGTCTTTACTTTACTCCTGTAAAGCCTGAAGCTTGTCTTAGTATGGAGGAATCTTATTATGGCCATGAAAACTTTCAAACGATGTCACGTTATAAAGAAATGAGATCAAAATAGGATGCCATAATGTGTGATAATGTTTATGTATACCTATTCCATGAACAATGACTCCCATTAGATTTAAACGTAGTTTCCACATGTTAGATAAAAACTTTCCATTGTATAGAAAGTGTGGGAGGTACGTTTTGTTCTGGTCCATGGCATCTATTATCATTGATAGGTATTTTTCGGGATTGTCCTTGGCTTTTGAGGCGTGTTTATAATACTTTTTTCTTTCATCACTGAAATGTAAATTTATGTATAGTCACAAATTCATTTCTTTTTTGATTTTGTTTCCTGCTTTATCCTATAATAAGTAACATTGATTTTTATGTAAGTCAGCAGAATTTTTTTTTAATTTTGAAGCAAGTTACTGAGTTCTCAAAGAGGATTTAAAATGAGAATCCGTCCGTTGTCTCATGTCAAAACGTCATCGTAAAGCAGACACATGAAATAAAAATGCAAATAAATGTATTTATTTGTATAGGAACTCATCCAGATGAAGTTAATAATAGAATTAGAATTTAAAGATCGCGGAACATTAACTGGCAAGATTGGAAATATACAGCTTCGGTCAATTTCACATATTAGTCAAAACATTTGAAATGGGGCAAATTTTATTCAATATTAGCAAATCAGTAATACAATGGCTCCTATTGTTTTCAGACTTGTGACGACTGGTTATCTCAAGTCATAGGACATTGTTTTGCCTTGGTATAATCTCTCCCGAATTGGGACTTGTTGATGAAATAAAATGGTTTTAATCGCTTTGCTAATACTTAACAAAATGATCGCTTAACTCATAAAACAAGTTTGAAACGCAGAGGTGGATTGAAAATACCCTTCGTTTAACTATAGTTTCAATCCAATGTTTTCTCAGACGTCCGCGTCAATTTGTCTCCGCCCATTTCAAATGAGCTCTATATTTCCAATCTGGTCAGTTAATATTTTGCAATCTTATCAGACGAGCTTGAATAAAATCAAATTAATAAAGGAATTTATTAATCATATGCTACCTTATGTGGGACTCAAAATTTATTTGCTATTTCCGTAAATTCATTATATCTGAATTCGTTATATAACCTGAAACATTTGCATGGATTTCTTAAGAATTTGACTGGATCTCCACAAAACCTCTCTATATCTAAGATTTTTTTGTTTATATTCGTACTAAACAAGTTTTATGTGTTACTTGTAATTGATATGGTAATGGCCTCCTGCATTAACATGGATAAACATGGATGAAAGACCAAGTCTATATTAGTTGTGGCCCATAGGCCTCTGTTAACTATATCATTTTAAAGATATTTTTGAGATATTTATTTACTTTTGTTGTTTTAGGTGTTTCTCCCTCATTTTGATGAGAGTTTCCCTCTGATGTTTCTCTCTGCATGTGGCCAAGTGCTCTTTTATTAGTGTGCATTTGTCGCACTTTGAGAAACGACTTCTCTACAACAATCAAGTACAAAATTAAAATTCAATCCCGTCTCCACGTATATAGAAGTATATAACATAATTATATACATTTTGGATACCTTTGGAATGGTTACATTAGGCAACTCCCTTTTCCACAACTTATAAAAGTGGGATTTTGATACCGGATTGGTGGCTTTTTCCAAATAAAGTCCGTAGACGTACTGTTTGGTGAGACAGGGGGGGAGATTTAGTTTGCTTTCGTTTGGGAGTTTTTCTGCATAACTATTGCAGAAATCTTGTAGCCAAGCAACTGCAGATAGGCTCTCCGTTGTCATTTTCCCTTTTACAGTGCCAGAGCGGTTTACTTCGACCACGCCTCCTTCAAAGCACATTATGTCATTAGATATCGAGACCATTAAATTTGAATATACTACCGTCAAATTCAAATTCATGTTGTTACCAAATATTTTTGACACGTATATTAAATAAGACAGGACTTAAAAATTAAAAAAAGAAATTGTATATAAATTTTATTCCAGGTGTACGAAAACCCAGACGATGCATTCGAGATTCAAGATTTCGAAACATGAGATTCAATATCTAAATCCTCCAATCAATCATTGGTCATTGATCTGGAAACCTGTATCCTAGTGACAGCAAACACTAAAGTAAATTCATTACATGACAATAGTAATGGCAGCAGAAAAAGCAAAAAAAAAAAAATATCAAGATCATCAATGGTAATTTAAAGCCAACAATCCAAAAAAATATAATAAACGACCATAAAGGCAAAATTAAGTCTTAAAATTGATCTTCTTTACTACCAAATGTATTTATATGCCAATCAAAATTTTGAAAAAAGTACGTAAAACAGGCCACCCATATTGCTTCCCAAAACGCCACCTGTTAATTTTTGTGCATCCCTAGTTTTATGATGATTTCTGTTTGTTTTGCATTTATGTCTGTTGGTTTTTTTTTTGGTTTTTTTTGTATTTTTATTAGCTTGAAAACCGGTATTTTCAGTATTCCATATATATGTTGCTGTGGTAATGTGCTATTATATGATAATCCTGCATTTAACAAAGTATTTATAATTAAGAAGTTTGAAACAAATCGTTCCTTTTTTTAGTTAAAAAAAAACATTCTGCATAATTGAATATGCATGTAAAGATATTGCTACTTTAATTTTGTCAGAATGCCGACAGTGTAAATTTGCTTCAATTTAAGTCTAAATGGCTTGCCTCACAAAATCTTTACAACAGTATTTTATAAACCATAATTAGGGTCTTCCGTTTCCAACGGAAGACCCTCTTGTTATTCTACGGTTTCTTTTTCTTTATTAGGGTCTTCCGTTTCGAACGGAAGACCCTCTTGTTATTCTATTGATTCTTTTTAGGGTCTTCCGTTTCCAACGGAAGACCCTCTTGTTATTCTATTAATTTGATATCAAGAAAAAAGGGCTGGTCCCTTAAATTAGGGGCCAAGAGGGCTCTTAAGTCTATTAATAATAACTTTTTACTGAAAAATAATTTGTTATATATTATAGAAGCAAAAATATTCTTTGTACAGTTATTTATTTATACAGTACCATACCTAAGTCATATGTTACGTAATTAGGGGTTTCAAGGGGCCAGAAGTCCAAAACTCAGATCATTAATAGCTAGAAAAGGAGAACTATTTTGAAAAGCATTGTAGAAGAAAAGTTGCTCAAAATAATGTTTTTAATAATATAATACCTAAAACTTTTTTGTTGGTGGCCCCAGTAAGGAGTTTAAGGGTCGGCCCCTAAAACACAGTTGTTCAGATATCTCTAGAACGGTTAACAATTCGTGAACAGTTGTTGAACAAAATATGTTTATATTTGCAAGACCTTTCATTTGATATCAAGAAAAAGGGGCTGACTCCTCTAATTAGGGGCCAGGAGGGCTACAAAGTCTTTAAATAATAACTTTTTACTGAAAAATAATTTGTAAATAACTATAGAAGCAAACATTTTCAACTCATAAGACTTAATTTAAATCTGAAATCCGTTTTAAAATAGGACGATGCATTACAGAGATATAGGGGTTTAACAAATTGATTTTTCCGGAAATTTTGATTCCACATTCTTGGTTAAGAAAATAGTGTTATATTCAAAGTTAAATTAACTCGTACCTAAAATAATTCGATGATTGTTAAATGTACTTAAACACATTCGGGTTTTTATTTGCAAAGTCGTTCTTGTATCGAAAAGGTTTTTGTTAATTCGTATTTAGAATCATTCGGATTTTGTTAACTCGTACCAAGAATAATTCGTTTTGTTTTTTTTAGTTTTTCATGTATATTGGTTTAAGAATTCTGCTTCTTAAAGGAACTTCTAGCTTTACTTTCGACATTAACGGAAGACCCACTCGTTGCTATGCAACGAGCTTTGCTCTAGTTGATTTTATCATTGTAGTTGTTGATTGCTACAAATTTATAGAGAAATTGCAGTTTATTTTCCTTTAAGCAGAGGATCATGCTCAGGGGCAAGGATAGGTGGCGATTTTTTGGAGTTTAAATCTCGTTCAGGAAATTTATGACTCAAAAGTAACAAGGATACGTTGTAATCTTTTAAGGCTATGCATATGCAGAAAGCCGGTGTAAAGCAGAATAATGAACCCGTAGAAAAATGACCGGGGTAATTTTTTGACCCCCGGTCATTATTCTTATTTACACCGGCAAATGCGTCATAAATGTCCAATGCTCCCTAAACATACCCACGAAAAAAATTCTGTTTAGTGTTTTTATCTGTATTGAACACAATATTTTTTTCTGTCAAGTCGAGATCAGTAGCTAATTATTCATCATAAAATATAGTTAATCTGGCAAGTTTAAGAAAAGTTATTGTAAAGTTGAATTAATTAAATAATCACTGGTCGCGACTTGTCTAATAAAAAAATGACAACTGTTCATTATTGTGCTGTCAGACAATTATCATGACTTCTCAAATTAAAGTTGTAGAGATTTGCCGGAAAATTACATAAACGGGCGGTATCTTAACAAAGCACCGCAGTGGCGTAGCTAGGATTTTTTTTAGTGTATTAAAAATTGACAGGGAGTGCAGGGCCTGGGGCAAAGCCCTCGGATGCTCCTGGATTTTAAGTTTAAGCTTTTGGATTTTCAGGTATTTTGATGATGAGATATTGTCTCAGAATGTTACAATTTTACATACTGTATGTGTAAGGGAGATGTTGAATTTTAAAAGAATGTGTGTATGAAACACGGATGCCCCGTTACAACGCACTTTGAAAAATTATTAGTATGCACTTTGCCAGTTTCACAATATATTCCTTTTAGCTGTATCTACACAGTTTAATAACAGGATACAGAGTTCTTAGTCTTAGTAAAAAATTGTTGTAATCGAAAAAATCGCCAGAATATAGGTTTTCAGATCGATGCTTTGATTGGTTGATGTAGATATTGAATCTAGTTTTTCCAATCTCGTTTTTCGAATTTCGAATGAAGTTTCTGGGCTTTCGTTAGACGTGAGAATGCTATGTATCTCATTATTCTTTTTGGCTCATGAGCGCTTAGGTAGAAATGTCAAATTTAAGCATAAAATTCAAGGAATACAACGTTTGACTTTTAAATCTTACTTTGAAATTTTTTTCTCATATTATAGTACGTGCTTTTGCTGATTCCAAGCACTGCCAGCCACGTAGTTAAGCATACTGTGATGCTACCGATGAGAAATGTCGTTTCAAATTGTCCATTCTCTGATAATCTACCAATTTTAGAGTTTCAAACATATGATTGAAGGCTTTAACATAATCATATAGAATGTTAATTCCATTCATATTAAAAAGCAGATATGAACTAATTTGATTGTTCTTTTATCAAAACCAAACTCACGACGAATGACTATGGATCCAGTTTAATATCCATTGACTTTTTTCATGTGTGCTAAGGGCCATAAAGTTTGACCTACTTGTGGCAATATCTACCACTGATAAGGTCATAGCACACATGAGAATGCAGCATGGAAGCCTCCTTATGCTCTCTGGGGCTAACAACTGACGTTTTTCTGAATCGGGAAAAATTTGATCTCAATTATTCGACGCTTTATAAAGGACAGACAAAAAACGGCTAGAGGTAAAATGCTGACGATGTACCCGCCACTTTGGAGGGTCCAGAGTGGAGGGGGTGACACAAGCACATAACTTCCGCGTTTTACCAACACCCCACATCCATAGCATTATTTTTTTTAACTTAACCAGCATGAAATGTCAAATGAAATGGTTGTTCGAGATTTAGCATATTACTTTTTTCTACATTTAAATAATCTAATTACTTCGGTGCAAGTTTGATTATTCTTGCTTTTTTGTACTGATGTTCCTTTTTTGCTTCGGAGAGGGGGTGGGGATGCAATAAATCTCTCAAAGTTGAGGTGAGTTAACTTCCTGTTCCCAGTCTCATTGGCCTCAGAATAATTGTTAAACAAACATGTAGTAATTTATGTATCCTGATAAAGTTCATTTGAAGTTGCTAAAATCAATAAATTTTAGCCCCCCCCCCCCCACCTTTTAAAATTTCTAACATGTGCATACATAACAATTTATCAGTAAAAACCAGTCACATAAACAACCCATATGTTTTAGGTATTAGGTGCATGATTGGTGCAATTAAAAGACAGATCAAACGGATTCTAAATTAAGATTGACACACCAAGCTCCACCCCCTCCACTCTGGACCCTCCAAAGTGGCGGTGGGTCCACGGTCAGCATTTTACCCCAGGCCACAAAAAGCACATAATTAAAGGTTTACTTAATTCATAGCTCTATAAGAAAAGACTAAAATCTGCACGCCCCGTTTAAGGGGTGTCGTCCCACTTAGCTTAAATTCTGAATTCAGAAGGCGGACTACAAATCGCTAGATCTTTAGCTACGTTTCATATTCATTATGAAATGCGTAATGTACTTAATAAGGAGAATAAAACTACTATAGTATATTACTTAAGTTAAAAACATTTGTGGTGTGTTTTGTTTTCGCTAGTAATGGAAGGAATTGTACTTGTATATATCCTAAATAATGCATTTCCCTCACAATATTTTATTTCGCTAGGGGATGCTCCGTTTTGCGGTGCCCCTGTTTTTTAAAGCATAACCGATGACCCTATTCATTGAATGAATAAAATGGATACACCTATAGACAATAAGACCGCGGAACATAAACTGGCAAGATTGGAAATAATTTCACCCTTTACAGTGAAAACATTTGAAATGGGCGGGGAAAATGAACGCGGACGTCTGAGAAAACATTGGATTGAAATGATCGTTATAGGAACTGTATTTTCAATCTACCTCAGACTTTTATTTACTGTTAGCATGCGCGGATCTAGAGAATTCAAATTTCTTTAAATTACATTATAAAATTACCAAAAATATGCCTGGGACCCACTATCGCGCTAACACAAAACACGAACATGTCACAAATTCATATTAGGTGCTCTGTATATTACCAAGCAAAGAAATTTTAAAATGTAAAATTACAGGATATAACATGTGATGAATATATTATTGTTGAATTAATGAATTATATTAAATATTTATGGTAAATTTGTCAATTGGTAGATTTTATAATAATTTACATGGATGCTAGCATATCCTTAAACAGTGACATACTAATAACTATATTTTTATTCATATGCATTGATAATAAATGAAAATAATATATATTTCAAAGTACATTTTATTTATTTTTCATCCATGCTTGCGTGCAGGCCTACATATTTCAGTATGCGCAGTCTGATATTTCTGGACACGACTTCCTACTAGACTGTGAAACTTGCAAAGTTGCGTTAGCGCGACGGCGTGTTGTGCAAAGGTGCGTTAGTGCGACGGCGTGTTGTGTGTTAGCGCGATGTCTCGTTTATCTGAACGCGATGTCGCGCTAACGCAAATGGCCCTATCCGGACACCATACAGAGGTGGATTGAAATGCACTTCCCATAACTATAGTTTCAATCTATTGTTTTCTCAGACGTCCGCGTCCATTTGTCCCCGCATATTTCAAATTTTTGGATGGTAACAGGTGAAATTGACGTAAGCTGTATATTTCCATTGAATCGACAGGCAATGTGTCGCGGTCTTATTGGTTACGTACGAATGAAAAAAAGCAGATCAGACAAGACTCGTTTACATATCAAGTGACTTCATTTATTGCCATTTTGAAGTAAATGGCGCATTATTATGCTTACTTCTTTTTTTTGTTGAAGGTATTTCATCTTCTGAAGATTCCTCGAAAACATCAACAGCTCTTCTTTTTTTAGATCCAAATGGCCGACCCCTTTTCCCTATTGCGTTAAACATTGCATTGACAGCATAAATGTACAAATAAATGATCTGGGTTTTTTTTTCATTCAAAAATTACCCACTTTAAGTAGTTCCAAACTCTAAACGTTAACAAACCACTTACGTTTTCTGTTTATTGGTCTGTTTTCTGATGAATCATGGTGAGATTGTTGATTTTGAACAGTTTCTAAAAAGTATAGCAACTACTAATTAAATTTATTTGTACTCTCTCTCTCTCTCTCTCTCTCTCTCTCTCTCTCTCTCTCTCTCTCTCTCTCTCTCTCTCTCTCTCTCTCTCTCTCTCTCATATATTTGCTTTACGGGTTTTTTGGTGTGTTTTTTTTTGTAAAAGAAAATCGAAAACAACAATGAACAATCTTATGTTCTTTCCTTACCACATTCTGAGCTCAAATCAGACTCTAAGCTTGAGGAATCTGAATCGATTTCGTCTAAAAAAAAAATCAAGACAGACGTACAAACATTTGTACAAGTAAATCTGTTGGCTATATACTATGTTTTATTGATTTACTTATCTTTCGTTTAAATGGTATCGTTCAAATAATCGTTACCGGAAGAAAGAGCGGAACTCATCGATGAATCTGATTCCTCTGCATCTGTGTTGTAACTCATTTCTTCTGGTTTTTTTCTATTTTCAATGTATACGGAGAATATATTTTTATAATCGGGCAATTAATATATATCAATAACTCTATCAACGAATTTATTTCTTACAGTGAGCGAAAAAAAGACAACAAAATATTGTTTTCTTTAAAAAAAAAAACCCCACCTTTCATTGAAAGACCAATGATCAAAATCAGTCTACGTTAAAATGCCGTCAGTCAGCCCCCCCCCCCCCCCCCACATTACAACTCAATCAAATAATGCGCGGATCCAGAAAATTTTTCCCGGGGGGGGGGGGGGGGGAGATCATTGTGTTTGAAGGGAGGGGGTCAGAGACATATTTGCGATAATTTTACTATGAAAATTTAATAAATTTGCATTTTCCAGGGGAGGGACCCCCACGACCCGACCCCCTCTAGATCTGTACATGATGTTGAGGTATAGTTGAATGAAAACACAATTTTTAAATAAAGTTGAGGCGTAGTTATTCCCCCTTACAAGGGAAACAAGCATTAAACATGTAATTAGACAATTTTCTGTGCTAATTAAGATAATATATTGTGTTCTTAGAATATTAGATGACAATTTTGAATCTTGACTTTGTGTTAAGTATGACTGGTCAAAGGATGGTGGATGTTTGCCTAATATAATCCTTTATTTATCAAGCAGACGATTGTTTACATTGAAATATGGGAATTTCCAAAAGGGCCACTTGCGCAAGTGAAAATTATTCAAGGAAGGGGGTCAGAGACATATTTGCGATAATTTTACTATGAAAATTTAATAAATTTGCATTTTCCAGGGGAGGGACCCCCACGACCCGACCCCCTCTAGATCTGTACATGATGTTGAGGTATAGTTGAATGAAAACACAATTTTTAGATAAAGTTGAGGCGTAGTTATTCCCCCTTACAAGGGAAACAAGCATTAAACATGTAATTAGACAATTTTCTGTGTTAATTAAGATAATATATTGTGTTCTTAGAATATTAGATGACAATTTTGAATCTTGACTTTGTGTTAAGTATGACTGGTCAAAGGATGGTGGATGTTTGCCTAATATAATCCTTTATTTATCAAGCAGACGATTGTTTACATTGAAATATGGGAATTTCCAAAAGGGCCACTTGCGCAAGTGAAAATTATTCAAGGGAAATTGTTTATAAACATTTCAGCGAATATTTTTGATGAAATCTGTGAAACTTAGATTAAACTTAATATGTAAAAACACCATAGTTTTCCCTCCGGAAATACCTGCAGACTTTCTGGGTAGAGCATCCACCCCCCCCCCCCCCCCCAAATACAAACAAGGATACATACACTATATATTATGATGATATTCTACTTCTACAATAAATATTGGAACTTATTAACTTGTCAAAAATTATCATTACTTTTCCCATTGTTAAAAACACCAGAAAGGGGGGCGGTGAAGTCCACAATACTATTTATACATTTATATATATACATGTATATATATGGAAATTACGTATATAGTTATGTTTATAAATAATTTTCTAAAATATTTAAATACTTTGAAAATGATCGTCTTACCTTTTTTCAACTGCGGACACTAAGAGATATTTCTCTAAGAAATCGACATCTTACGAGTGCTTATACATGCGAAAATAGTAATGACGTCACGTGTGAAAAATTGACGCAATATTCACAGCAGACGTTTCTTTAAGAAATATGGCTGCGTTTTGGAGTTTGGAAAAGTCGGGAAGCGAAATTTATTTATCTATAAATGGAGGGGGGGGGGGGGGCAGTCAGCATAGAAAATGGGGAGGATCCGGCCATCGTCTGGGGTGACAATGGTCAATAATCTATAACAGGCAATGTAATAATCAAATTCCAAATTGAATACTGATACTGGGACGGAACGGCCAAATTGCCGTCTCCGATTAAAACACTCTACTGTAGTAACAATGATTTAGAATCTATAACTTATGATTAACTTGAAAGATTTAAAAAACCAAAATCAAATTGAAAATATGGAAATTTGAAATAAAATAAGGAAATTAACGATGATATTGGTATTACAGGAACCCCCCCCCCCCCCCCGGGATAAGTATGACAAATGTAAATTTTTGTCTCAGGATTAATAAAGTAAGGGAAAATTGTTATAACTAGAAACACTGATTTTTGTCAAAGAAAAAGAAAATTCTCTTCTAGATAATGTGCCATTTTTTGAAAGACTTTACTGTTTTTATTATCCTATGACAGTTTTTTAATGAGAAATTTTATTATTTTAAGATTGAAATTGACGATTATAAATTAATTAAATCTAATAAATATATATTAAAATAATCTTTTTACATTATATAGTTCTTTATAGATCTCAAATTCCATGTCGTGAATTTTTGTCACATCTACTGTTGTTTAAAAATCCGGGAAAAGTACGGGAAAAAGTACGTGTAAATGAATTATGATGTCACGAGGTTATTAAAATCAATGTATCGATGACGTCGCATGTAATCCAGACGACAAGTTTCTGAAAAATGTCTTGGAGTTTGGAAAGCTCGGAAAACGGAATCTTCCTACTAATCAATGGTTTACGAGCTTTAGATCTTAATGGTACCGCGCTTGGTTCTATTGAAACAGCGAAACCAGGAAGGAATGCCACAGAGATATGGGTAAGTAATAAATATTTTGAATAGTTTATAGAGAAAACATTCCCTACAATAACCGAAGTATAGTATATGGGAATTGTCTTAATATACATAGGCTCCAATGTATTGCAATATTAATATATTGGGAGAGGGGAGCGATACTTGCAGTGTTTGTAGGATTAAATAAATTGACAAGCTTACTGTCAATCGACAACGCTTACATGGTTTTCATTTGGAATTTGAAATTCATTATTGTTCAATATGCATTATATATAGTTTAGATCTCTAATTTGTAAAGTTTTTCCTCATATACACGCATCGTGTGACTTCTATAGAATAGTTAGACTCGCTATAACAAACATGAATATAAAAACTTGATTTTTTCATGTTAAATTCAGTAGCCTACAGATAGATGTTGGTTTTGATAACATACATGTGTGTCAACTATAAAAATATTTCTATTAAATTGATTATCATGGATATGAGATTTTTGAGAAAAAAAGTTGTATTCCGTGCCATATGTGGCAAACCAGATATCGGAATCACATTTTGTATTAATTTGTCAATTTGTATTAATTCGTCAATTTGTATTAATCATACATTGTAAATACAATGATGCTCTATATAGATTGAAAACATAAAAGAAAAGGTGAACATATACTATATAGTATTGTATTATATATTTGTGATATCAGGCTAAAATGTTTATCATGAATACATGTTGGTCAAGTAAAAAAATATAAGGTACAATGGATCATGACATGTGAGTGTTATTAATATATCATCATTGAATTATTATCAATAGATCCAATTCAGTGGTAAAAAAAATGGAAAGCGTTTGGACAGAACAAAGTACAAGAGTACAAACGGGTTTCTCAAAGAGTTGGACAACTCACCATCCAACTCATTTTTCGTGGATAAGCTAAGAGAGTATGGCGTGGGTAATGGAAATAAACAAAATGGTGCAAAGTCAAGAAAAAGGAAGAGGCCGGAGATGCCTTCTACAATCAGTTTAGAAAGGCCAGAGGACACAGAGGTGCCGGATGAAGTAAAATATGTAGAGGGGAAATTTGTTGGTATGAAACTACATGAACTCTGTCTCATACTTGTAGTAAATCGTTAATACGTGTATATTTATATAAACCAAAAATGAAATGAATAAATAATATAAAAAAAAGGTTTTACTCTAGTAGTACTATTTCAAAATTTCAGGACAATTTGAGGTAGAACTCTCGAGGCTTCAGGTGGCACCTGCGAATTATAGGTGGTTTTGTTTGACTTTTTCAGCAATAATTAAACTCCCTTATTCGTGCCTTATCTGTATATCACTGTACCTGCAAATACTGGTGTACTTGTTAAATTCAATCTTTCTTTTTTTCTTTTCATATTAGATCAAGAAACTTTGATAGTTCTTGGATTAATATCATCAAAGATACCATTTTAAACTCGCCCGGTGGGATCGTGACAGTATTCCCAGTCATGCTAGACCCATCGGTATTTATATATATTTTATTCATCAGTCCAAGTCTCTTGGTCATCTTAAAAACCTGGTTTCTGATATAAATTTCTTTTACAGATTAGTGACCCAAGTGAATTCAAGGAGGAACACCTTCATGAAAAAACACTCTACACGCTTGGTGGCAATCATGTCATTCAAGCAATTAAACGGGCGATAGAGGAAGAGCCAACAAATGCCGGTTTAGATAGATACAAGTAAAAACAAAACACATAACAAAAGTGACACTTACTTTTAAATGATAACATTTTTTAAACCGATTTTTATTGAAATTCTTTCAACAAGGTTGGTGAGAATCGACTTATATGTTGGACTATCGACAGAAGAGGGTCAGCTATTGGCCAACATGCACAATAAAAGGACAATGACTAAAAAAGTGTTTTTTCAAGTAAGCAAAAAGTTGGTGTTTTTTTTTGTAGTTAGTAAGATATACTGCAAAATTCAATTAATTTGTAATTATGTGTTTTGTTAATGTAACTACTCAATGGTTCACAGATTAAGTGAGAATTTATGTAAATTTCAATATTGAGTAGTGACGAAGTTTGAAACTGTATGTCCCGGTATATTTTATGCTAGGCTCATGGAACTAATATAACAAATCAAATATATGAAATATGTGTTACATTAAAAAATTTAAAATTTTCGAGAACTCTGAGAACATAAGTTCAATTTTTTCCACTCCAAGGTTTATTAAACTTAATCTCCAGGCAAATTAAATAATTCTTATACAATAGAAGTGCGACATTATCTTAACAGATATATGTGTGAATGTTTATTTATCTGGCATGTCACTTTGTTATCGAAAAAAGAGCAGTGCCATTAACCCCCCCCCCCCCCCCGAGATTGGTTTAAGATCAGGAGTATGGTTGGGCTTACTGTGCTGAACCCCGCACGTTAGCATACATGTACTTAAGCGTTGAATCATTATTTTTTGAAAGATATAGTCTCATAACTGCAGCGGTGTGTGCATACAAATTGAGTAACGCGCGCTTGCGCGTTCTGAAAATTTGTATGCACACACCGCTGCAGTTATGAGACTAAACTCTCAAAAAATTGCCTTGTCTGCAAATGTGATTTATACGTCAAAATTTCTGTTTTATCCTAAGGGTAGGTTCAAATCAATGGAAGAGCCACTGTAACAGTCACAAGCGTAAACTTTGTTTCTCGCTTGTGACGTTGCATTTTACAGCGTTCAACGTTTGTGACGTCATAATAAAACTAGTCATTCTAACCTTTGAGTATCCTGTGTCTGTTACGGTCTTAACGTAAATTGTTATCTTAACTGAAACATTTGATTTTCAGGACCTGGTTAAACAAGCCAGATGCATTTTCAAAAGTGCTGGAGATGATTGGAGAGAGGCTGTTGTTCCAATTGTCAACCAGATACAGGTAAAACTACTGACAGAAGGTGTTGCAGTTCCTATGCTCATTTTCCCTAAAAGAGTTGCAGATAAAATGGAAAAATCAAAGTTACAAAATTCGATGTTATTTTTCTTTTGCTTGCAACGTTGTATTATCAAGCAGGGTGGAATTTATCTGGAAAGTTTGTACCAACTTTTATAAAAACATTATATAAATTTTATCTTTTATCTGGACTAGGCGTGTGTCTGTCTATATACGATAGAAACATGGGATGATTATAATTAGAGCCAGAATCCGATTTATTCAAGTAGCTCCAAAAATGATATTTAAAACACACTGGGCAGTAAAAATCAAATGGATATATGTTAGCATCAAAATACAGAATATATGGTCATCTTCCTAACTGTATTTGGTGGATGTCATGTTCGATAAAAATGCGCGTAGAATATTTGTGTATTATTGTAATACTATGTTGCCTAAATATGGTACATACCCTCATTGTAAATACATGTATTGCCGTCTATTAAGATATATTTTAATTCTGGTTGAAACGCAGCATTTGATTGGATAGAATAACTTAATTAAATTTGTATAAACTGGTTTGCACGTCACAGGCCTTGTCACAATGCACTAACGTCTGACGTTACTTTTGAGTTTTGAACAGATAAATATTATTTGTAAAAGTAAAATGCACTCAATTGTACGGTATATAACAGAAAATTCGCGGATTATAAAGCGTTAACTGCCCCAACCCAGGTTATACGAGTATAGCTTGGTTAGATTTCGGGTTCATTTCTTAAATGACTCTTCGAAGCGATACGGATATTTAAATGTCCTTTCCATGTTAGGGAGTATTCCCGCTTATTTGCAACAGAGGTGGCGTAGTTATTAGGACTTCTAAAAAACCCAAAATGGTTCTGATATACATGTAAAACTGATATGTACACTTCAATGTAATACATTGTTAATTATACTATAATTAACACGGACTATTTTTTTTAGGAGAGCAGCAATAACCACAGCCTCTTGTTTCGGGTTATTTCCTATCCAGAAAATTTGTTTGAGGAAATAGAGAGAGTAATAGACATTTGGAACACTGGACATCCAATGGAGGAGATGCAACAAAAGGTGCTTTGCAGTCATATGTAATTACAAGCAAGATTAAAAATGGCCATGGGATAATAATCAAATTGATCATTAAAAATACTGATACTGGGACGGAGCAGACACATGACTGCCTCCGATTAACAACTCTCCGGTCAATAATCTATAACACATAATGTCTAATTTAAATTAATTGTAAGAAATACTGATTGAGTATCGGTATTTTTTATGAAATTAATTATTACTACTATTGGTGGACATGTGCCCAGGCGACACGGTTTCAAGCCCCGGGTGCCGAAAATATTTTCCTCTTATTTTTTACGTATATGAACAATTTTATCTTTAAAATGATGTGTTCCATCTCATTTAATCATTAATAGGACGGAAGACCCACTCGTTGCTCGCAACGATTTATATTCCTATGTATTAAAAGTTCAAAGACAAACGGAATCAGAAAACAAGTGACACCAAAATTTCTTTTGAAGCGAGTTTAACTTACATGTAAATTATAATACTAGTACATGTGTACATGAATGAAAGCTTACATTATTCACAGATCTTTAAAAGCCTATCAGGACTGCCTAATGATGCCAGCCTGGCATATTTAAAAAAAATCAACACTGTCGCTGACATCAACAGGACAGCCAAAGAAATAGACAGGAGAAAGAGAACAGAAGTACTGCAGAAAATATTCCTAGAACGGACAGGCTGTAGTACTTGGGAGGAAGCCTGCGATACATTCGACGATATTTCCGAGAAACTTGAACGGTTTCAAGGTATTTGTTTTTAATGTTGGCGCTCAATTTTTAAAGTAATAAATTAAATACCTACCCATTTTATACAATTACCTTTATGCTTTAAAAACAGAAAAGCTGTAAACTGTTCCAACCAATTTTATAACACCTCAAAGTAAATATTAAGATAAGCGTTTAATCCACATGTATGTAAAAACAATCAAATTTTAATTGTAGCGCGCTTTCTGATTGGTTAAAAAATTATTTCATTTAAGGAATAAATTCAATATTTATTTGTTTTATACGATATAAAATGGTTTGGGGGAGTTTACTCTTTATAAACCGCGAAGCGGTTTATTAAAAAAAGCTTAAACTCTTTCAAACCATTTTATGTCGAATAAAACTAAATCGTATTAAGAGTTTTCCTAAGTCATAGTTAGACTAAAGTTAAACAAAAAATATATCAAACTTTCTCAGGTTGAGTTTGATTTTCATACAAAGTTTATGTCATTTTAAAGGTCAAATGGTCGTTTTTTATCATTAATAGCAGGAAAATTAAAGTATGATTACAGGGAAAGAATTCATAGCTTCGATGTTTCTAAAATGCCTAAACCCATTTTAAACTAATGTATGAATGGGGTCGATATCGAATTCATTCATTAGTTTTGTGACTCGATTATGATTATGTTGTTAATTACTTGAATTACACAAACTCCGGATGAAGGAGTCATTGTCAACAGAATTCCTATGAGCAGGTTCGTTTTTTAATGCATCATCATGCAATAAGCATTAAGTTACAAGTTCTCCATTATTATTATCATCATAAATATTTTTCATAGGTTTGAACATCACACGGAAGTTTATACCAAAGGTGTTGCTAGACTTCATCGATGACGTAAAGGAATACCGGGAGACGAACACCCATCTTGATATTACGATCGATCTTGATCACAATTTAAAAGATCACCCGGCTGTGGTCAAGGTCATTCAAGAACATAAGTTAAAATTACAAGAAAATTTGTTGAAAGTTGTGAGGAATATTAGTGAGGAATAGAGAGAGAGAGAGAGAGAGAGAGAGAGAGAGGGGGGGGGTTTCAGTTTTTGTTTCATTGTAAATTGTAAATCACTATCAAATCATATGTAAATATTTGCATTTCCATTGTTCTTTCCCACTGTAAGCCCATACGGAGGAGCTGCAATTATTTCTCTATAATCGCAATTGCTCTGCCAGAATACTATGACGTCATAAAGGTGTAACGTTAAATATACTTTTCCATGACGTTATAGATTTAAACCACTATACGATACATCATGTGTTTTTCTCAAACTCCATTAAAATTGACGTATTTACATGTAATATTAAAACATGTTCTTGATAACATTTTAAAGGAATTACTGTTATAACATATCATTGATTCTGTTAACAAATCTATGTGAATTAAAAAGATACATTACAGTCTGAATGTTTACTTTTGATGTAATAGCTAAATGTCAAGGTCTAGGCTAATACAGGGTATTTGCGAGTGGTAAAATGCAAATATAAGGAATAAACAACGATTATTTAGTGAACATGGCGTTATGAATAGCAACTGCTCTGCTGGCATATTCCAACATATGCCAACAGAGCAATTGCTATTCATAACGCCATGTTCACTAAATAACGTTGTTTATTTCTTAATTATTTCATGTCATGTACATGTCATGTACACGAATCTTCACCACTATTGCAGGAGTGGGCGGTTATCTGGCCGTTCCAATCTTCTTATCTAAATTGACTCATTTGTTAAACAACATGTAATCATCACATCATGTATATAAGTTTTCATCATTGTTGTTGGAGTGTAATTTGTCGGGGCGCTAATTTGGCTGCTCTATTTCTGTTCATTTATCTTTTAACTTGCAATTTAATCTCTCGTGTGACTTAAGTTAGAAAGTTTTTGGATCTTAGCACAAATCATCACCGCTGACCAAACATAGTTTTTGAAAATAATCGATATATAGGATGAATTGTATGTAGACGCATTGTTTTTCAAGAAAATTTATTTTAACGAGGCCGGGTCTAATTAGTTCTGCCCTAGATTTTTTAATGAAATTTTTTACCCGAATTTCTACTGATATAATTATTATTTTAAGATTAAAAAATAAGACATTTACCACACCGTTTGTTTAGGGGGTCATCTCAAAGTTTGTTAATCTTTAACATAGGACCCTATGGGATTTCGCTTGAAATGTATCAATTTTGCACGTTTTTTTAAACTTCTGCCCTAGGGATTTCTTTTTCTGTTCTACATATTAAAGTTACTGCTAAAAGGCATCAAATGGTGAAATAAAAAAAACCTTTTACCTCCTGGTTTGTTCCAGGGGTCTTATCAAGGTTGATTTTTGTATGCCAAATTTCCCAGATTTGTCAGATAATGGCTATTTTTTATTTGACAAACGCGGAAAAGGTGATCTTTATAGTATTATTAAAGCATTCAGACATATTTAAGTAATAATAAAATATATAACATCACATATTAAGGGTCATTAATATAAATTACATGGTTACTGTCTTGAAATATATGAATAAAGCTATATTTAGGCGGGTTAAGAAAACTTGACAGAGGGTTAGGCCTGCTGAACCCTCTTCACGTTTTCGACCCGAGCCTAAATATAGCTTATACTTCGATACAGCTATGTTTATTCCACAATATAACATTAATTTTACGCATTAAACGAGCCATTTTCAACAAATTTCGCTGAATATCTGCAGTTGAAACTATCGCGCCATGGCGTCAACCAAGCAAAAAGATGACGTCACAATACAAATGAAACGCTGCGCGAAAGCATGCGTACTCGTTCTGTACTCGGCCTCGTTAATTACCTTAAGAATAGTCAAATCTTAAATGGTACGAATATTATAGATACTTTGTAGTCGTATGACCATGCCCATCGGGTATCTGCACATAACCAACAATATTATATGAGGTAACGAATACAAAATATTTTGATACAATCGTAGCTATAAACAAAGATTATGCGAGAAATTCAGGCCAAGAAACTGAACCGATTATCTGATTAAAGAGTCGGAACGATGGAGACCGGTCAAAAAAACAGTAATGGGTTTGTCGTATGAAATAAAATATACAAGAAAAAAGTGAAATGCCGTTAAATTTCAGTAGCACTAGCTAGAACCCCCAGTGTCCATAGTGCTTGGATTAGCTGGTTAGTGACCCATACGCATAAGCACAAAAGCGCACACCATGCAGTTATGTTACAAAGCTAGCTAGCATACTACAGAGGGTGTTTAAGGGTCAGAGGGTGCATATACTACATAATAAACAGAATAAGAAAAATTAGAATCAGAATGGAAATGTAGAAGTTATGTGAAGTGCGTGTACTATAGCTATAAGAGAAATTTGATTTGAACATATTTTATTGTGTAAATTACACAAAAGGATTGGAAACAAGTTCTTACAACCTCTCCTATTGATAATACATACAATATGTACAATTCATAGGCGTCAGAACCGGGGGGGGGGGGGGGGGGTTCTTCTTAATTTTTGCAAAAGTAGACCTAACCGTTAGGCACATAGCATCATAAAGGGTTCAACCCCCCCCCCCCCCCCCACTTTTTTTCGTAGGAAATATAATTGTTCCTAAATTTACCGTGAAAAAGTGAAATATTGAAAAGTTGGAGTCAAAGGTTAATTAGCCGCCCCCCCCCCCCCCCCCCCCCCAAGTTAGGAATTTCATGATTTGTGAAAAAAAAAATTTGGTACAGTGTAGGGAAGAATTCCTTTTTTGAACTATAGGTACAACCCCCCCCCCCCCCCCCCCAAGGAATTAGGTGCTTTTTTCCAATATTTCTCAGGATAAGTCTAGCCCCCCCCCCCCCCATTTCAATTTGCTTCCGACGCCAGTGCAATTTTTATAGTGATATTACATGTTACTTATAGTTATTGACTTTATAATAGTAATATTCATACATGTGAATAGGCATTTACTAGGTATATTTAATTCAGAATATATAGTGTCAATAGTGTTGGTATACAGTATAAAAAAGACAAGGAGTGACAAATAATAAGCACATTTAGGGAAGTTATAAAAAGCATACACCATAACACTGAAAACATGCATTTTCCTATTATACATGTAATGTTGTACATGCTATAGAAATAAATTGTGCATGCAATAAAAATATATTGTGCATGCTATAAGTTTAAATTTACAATCAAGTACACCCGCAATCTCTCTCTCTCTCTCTCTCTCTCTCTCTCTCTCTCTCTCTCTCTCTCTCTCTCTCTCTCTCTCTCTCATACACACATGCACACAGGATATGTGAGATGCTGAATATTGATCTTAGGTTTTAGCCTCATGACGTAACAGTCGGTCCTACGTCATTTTGAAGTGGATTTTGTTAGACCTGCACACTAAAACCGGCGCTTTTAACGGCAATGAAATACAATGGCGGATCCTGAAATTTATAGATTTCAGATGGAATTTTCGAGCACAGAGGTTCTTAATTTCTCCAGATCCTTTATATATACGATGCTACTGGTGGTTGGAAACATCCCAAGTTTGTCAAAAATAATAAATTTTCAGGTATTCCTCGATAAAAATATCGAGGTTCTTTTCAGCTCCCCCCCCCCCCTCCTTCTATAGCTTTTAGGATCAGTGTACCGGGTTTACGCCCCTTTTTTAATGATGTAAATAAACAAAATAATAAATACACACATTTTATAAAATCATCTAAAATATGATAGAGAAACATGACTGAAGCATACACTATATAATAGTAAGCATTATTTTTGTGAAAGAAATGATCCGCCAATTTTTTTTTCACTGTTGAATATGACGTCAGGGAAGGCGGAAGTGACGCTAAATTTACTCCCTTTTGTGCAGTGATGGCTTCGGTGCGGCTTTATGTTTCAAGTCTGTTATGTTCCACCGCGCTGGGAGAAAGATATCGCTATCTATAAGGTAAACAATGGTAGGTACACATGTAATCGGAAACGTAGATGTGTTGACATAGTATAGTGTACACGGCGATGCTGCACTATAGATCGATGGCTATCTTTTTACGATCGGGTTATTTCAGAGAGGGATTGGAAAATGCATCTTTGTTGCACATTGAAACAGGATATGTTAAAGAAACCGAAGAATATCTCTTAAACTGAATGATTGAAAGGACAGCCTGGAACTAAATTCAACTTGTGTAAAGGGGGGGGGGGGGGGTTAGTAAATCCTGGATTTACTAACCAAAGACATCTCGCATGCGCCCAATAGGGGTTAGCAAATCCTGGATTTTCTAACCCCAGAGAAAACCTGGGGCATGCGCCCAATAGGGGTTAGCAAATCCAGGATTTGCTAACTCCCTTTGTGAATCCTGAAGAATTTTTACTCAAGCACATAAAAAAAGAACTTAGATCACACCACCTACAAATCAACATTTACATAATATATTTTGTAATGAATAAATTCACTGTGTAAGAAATACATGACTGATTGTTTTAAACAAAAATCAATATCTACAGACATTTAATTTTTTTTATTGAATACATTTGTAATATAGATGATACTAAGAAATTTCTGTTTTCACATCAGTAAACTAAGGGCAATTAGTAATGCCCTGTTTAACATTGACTGTGAAAATCAGGGTTAGTTGATGAATTAGTAGTGACTAAGGCTACTTTTCACTGTTTCTCTAAATTCCAAGAATTAAAATAATTCCAAATTTAAATAATACTCTGTTTTATATATATTATCCTTGTCAAATAAAACCAAACAATTTATAACACTATCGTTATAGTATTGAAGATTGAATTTACAGCCAAACAAAATCTACAAAGTTAAAAAACAGTAGGCCCCCCTATATATTTCATCAAAAAACCCATGGATTACAATCCTCTCCTCTGCTTTCCTCTCCTTGGAGAAGAGGAGCGGATCGTAAACCATTCAGGCATTGGCTAGCAAAAATGCATGAACCCATATGTGCAATCAGAGACATAATTAACATATAATGTTATTTATATCTCTGGTGCAATATATTGATTGTACATTTATCTAAAACAAAATTTTTGAAGCCAAAAAATTTAAAATGTTATGTGGCAGGCAAGACATTTTTTTAATTCAAATTTGATATAGGGGGAGGGGGGATTAATAGTTAAAAAATGGAGTTATTTCCCTTAGAATAATTGCAATGAAATATATATTCATGCCAGCATTAAATTGACCTAATTATGCCAGATGCCTGAAAAACTAAATACAATTCTTTTAGCCATATTATTTAAAGATGTAGTTTGAATTGTACAAGAGTTTTTATTCATTAAGTATATCATAATTAATGCTATGACTTTTTGTAGAAACCGAGATGAACAATGGTAAGATATTTAATGGAGACACAGCTTGGTTTTCTTCCAGTGTGTCACAGAAAGTCAAGAATTTGTGGAGTAAGTCGATAATCAGAATTTATTACCGGTGTTATATAGTGCCTTTTCCCCCTAGCCATCTTTCCCCCCGGAAAAATGGCTATGTAGCAGATTTCCCCCCCGGAAAAATGGCTATAAAGCAGTTTTTCCCCCACGGAAAGCTGATTATAATAGCAAGTTCTCCCCATTTTTATCACCTGATTACCCCCACGGAAAACCTAGTATATAGTTGATTTTACCCCTTTTTTACATTCCGGTCATGTTTACGGTGGACCATTCGTGACAATAATTTGCAATAACTGATATGATATTAATTTCTGTAAAAAGGATAATTATGGCATTTATTAATATATAGAATAAAATACATGGTTTTTCAATCCCAAATATGAACTAGGGCACGCGCCTTCATAACATTCATGTGTCATCATCGTTTATTTCACCTGTTTTTTGGAACACCTTTTACACGGATTTCGGAATACCTCGGATCTTTTTAATCTAATCGATGCTTATCTACAGTTTTGACTTCGACGTTATGAACACCTGAGAACACATTTGTGTGAAAATATGCCAGTTTGGAACTTTAATTTTCCACTGTATTACCATCTATGTATTAGCTTCTCCCAGGAAACCAACTGACCAACCTTGACTAAATGTTGTAGAGGAAGGGAATAAAAAGTGGAAATGTATTACTCTCTCCATCCAAAAGGCTATCAATTTTAAATTAATACCGTTAGAATTGACGATCTTAAAAGCAATTATATACCGGTATTTCTTCTTCTAAATATCAAACGGGAGACAGAGTGCAATGATATGATAAGAAAATGAAATGTTTTAGTTTTACTTTGATTGATGGGGTTCTAAATCATGGGGAAGGGGTATTTTAATTGATTATGTATAAAAAGCATGTGTAAAGTACATGTACCAGTAAGTGTTTACAATTTTGTTTTAAAGTTACGCATATTCATATTTTTAAGCACATTTTTTACGGAATGCGAGATTTCATGATGTAAACATTTTTTTTTAAAAAATGAAATGTCTTCACAACCAGAACAATGTCGGCATCTTTGCTGGTTGCTTTGGAAAATGTGAAGTGGAGCCTGAACTAACCTTTAATATGTATATATTATCACTCACTATTTGCTAATTTTTCCACTTTTTAGTTTGCAACGTGATTTATAAATATACAATTTTGAAAACGATGCCATATAAAACAAGATATGCGTTTCATTTACCTTAAAATCTTATCATACTATTTGTCTCATATCTTTGCAATAAAGATTTACTTGTGTACCATATTATTTCTTCTAACAATGAAACAAGAGTAATTAAAAAAAAAAAAAAAAAAAAAAACCCAACACATCGATTGTGATGAGCTGACTTTTTTTTTTTTAAATATAAGCTTGTTCTTCTAAACAACTAACAAGTAAAAAAAGTCGTATGGTTATTTATTTTTTGGGAATAATGAACTTACCTGCGTACCTTTTTAAAAAATTTTGTTCGTAAATTTAAAAAGAAAGCAGAATTAAACGTAATTTTCAATCATTTTGATGAAGAAATATATGAGTGAGTGTGTATTTTTAAATGATGTTTCTACTTTTAAATGACCAGTAAAATATGTTCATGTGGTCATCTATAGTTTTTGAGATATGGGCCCTAAAAAATACATATTCTTTATAATTGGATTTCAGACATCATACTCGAAAACAACAAAGGCCCCTACCCTGCATGGGGGGGGGGGGGGGGGGGGTTGGCTAAAATTTTCAGTGTCATCTACTTGTGGTATACCACTATCACTGTGAAAATATGGTTAAGTGGTCATCTCTAGAATTTGAGATTCGGGTCCCTACTTATAGAACACTGTAACGTTTCTGAGTTCGATATGGGATTCGGCTGCTCTGCCTGAGCAAATCAAATAGAGAATTGGAATTGAATAGTCAATTTCCTCAATCACAGATTTTAATTTGAAATATGTACAGATATTATCCCCCGGTTCTCTGTGACTGTAAATTACAATTGTGTATGCGCTGCTCGGGGACAGGAGCGCACGCGTCGTTCCGGGACTGTAGCGTACTAACCACAGTCAACAAGCCAATTTGTATATTTATTTATTCCAATATACACCTAAAGTCTCGAAAGCCTATTACAGTCACGTTAGACTATAGACAGGTTAATCTAACCAACCTTTATTTCTTCCCTGGCTTCGATGTGTTGATGTTTCGGCCGTCAAACACAGACTCTCCGATCCTACTGAATTTCTCAGCTTATATACCCTTCAGGTATCATGTGACCAGCTGAGGATCGAATGGGATGCGTAAATGAAACCGGAAGTTAGTCAGCACAATTCTACCACAGGGAACCGAAGGGATATTTTTGATTTTGATTAAAACTGCACTTCAACACTATTCAATCATTATAATGGAGTTTTAAACATCGGGCCCTGAAACATCAAGAGCCCCTGCCCTGAGGGCTTAAATTTTCTTGTAAAACCAAGTATTTTTTTTTTTCAATTAATTACCTAAATTAAGTTCCATGTGTAACACACATGTTCAATTTTCAGCCATTGTCTATAAAAATTATAAATCGGCAAAACAAAACTTAACCTGTACAGATGAATGCAAATATATGCTACCTGGGAGTGTAAAAACATTGATTTAAATCCTTACTGGATTTCCATGAATATTTTTGGGAGTTGATTTTAATCAACTCTCCTATGCAGTTACTCTGACAAACCGAAAGTGAAACAGTGTTTGGACCAAAGCACAAATCATCGCCGCTGACAAGAATTAGTTCTTGAGAATAATTGGTAAATTCGAAATAATGTATGCTAAAGCATTGTTTTCAAGGAAACATATTTATAAATACCTTGAAAATAGTCAGATTTAAAAAAGTACGAAAAATTTAGATATTTTTGTAGTTGTATTTATTCATACGCCAGAGTTCAATACAGTCTCGTTCAACTCGAGCGTTTGGTTGAACGAGACGAGAGTTCAATACTGCTTGGATCCATAAATTCTCCAGAAATATTTTCTTTTACTAATACATAGTTTGATTGAATTTATTCTATTTTTAAATATTACTTAACATGATTCATATGGGGTTTTATCAACATTCTTGAGTTGAAAAAGTCCAAAAATTCATATTATTAAAATGTGCGTAATTCAAATACAGATTAGAAACTACCTGTACTTGTCTTGCAAAATAACATATCATTGATTGTAAAATATATAAACATTAATAAAATCAACTCCCATCAGTTATTCGGTACTTTGATTTATAAAATCTGAACCAAAAGCATGAGGGAGAAACCCTACTATGGGGGAAAAGCTACCCGGGGGGAAAGGGTACCATATAGGAGGTTTTCCGGGGGGAAAAGCTACTATGGGGGAAAAACTGCTATACAACACCGGTATTACTATAGAATCTTTTTATTTTATTGCTTCAAGCCAAGAGTTTTGGAGTACTTGGCATTTCTTTATTTGTTAGAATAAAGGCTTAGTGAATAGGTAGCGGTAGTAAATTATAAAATTAATAAGTGTAAAGAATCTGCCTATGGAAGTTTGAAGCTTGATTAATTAGATTTGTAAATTGATGTACTAGAATATCCAAACTAAAGGCTTGGTCAGACAATCGTTTCCACCCATAAAAGATTAATATTTTATGATGAATAAGATAAGATTTGAAAACAAAATGATATGTCTTTTAATAACAATTGAGCATTAAGCATTGAGCTGTTGTTTTAGAATGTATAAATATCTAGAGAAGGGAAACAGCTGATACAGTATTGGCTTAATTTGCTGTGTGTGAATTTTATCAATAATTGCTTTCATTGCAGAAAGAAATGGTGGACAGATGTCACCACTGGATTCAGCCATGTTCATTTTCAGTCGAGATTTCACTGCACTAGATACATTGCAGTGAGTAAAGCAATCAATACAATGTACTGCCAAATCTCTTTGCTTCCAAAAAAAGCCGCAATTAAAATTGTGGATATATACAAGTAAAAAACATTTTTCGTACCCGTAAAAAAGACAAGAGACATAGCATTTCTCCTCATTTTATTTCTTGTTCTGTCAGGATCTTCAGCAGTGAGGCCTACCTGGATGAGCACCTGGCTGTAATACATCCTATGTATATCTCTGACAGTGTCACCAAGGGATCAAAGACTGTCCTAATGCAGTACAAACTTCCTCCAGAAGAGGTGTACCAAGGTAGTTAATAGATGGGGGAAAATAAAGTTGTTGTTTTTTGGCCAAACTAATATCTAATATGGTAATCATGGGGGTGTGTTCCCCTTTTTTCACACATTTGATAATTGGGTATAGAACAATAGGTGTGAAATGTGTTGTGATAGCAATTATGATTTTGATCTGTGATTTACATGTACCTTGATTTTGACCTGTTTTTTATCGGCACATTAAACAAGAAAAATAAAAAGATTTCGTTGTGCTATATATGACTAATAAATATGCAAAAAAAAACCCAGCAATTTTTTAACAAAATAATATTTTGTGTTTTACGATTAATATAATATGTAAAAATATTATTTATAGGAAGAATATAGAGAGATTTTGTTGTGTTTTACGATTAATGATAATAATACAGAGGGTTCCACATAATCTGATAGCGGTTAATCGAATAATTCGGTTAATCTGATATAGTCTCAATTTTCGGGACCAGGCGAGCTTTAATGCTTTTTGAGCATGACAAAAATGAATGCCAAATGACACATCTATAATCTCTTGTCCATAATCCCTGAAAGTTTGAACTCAATATCTTTTACCGTTTATGAGGAGATCCCTGGACAAGCCGACCCTCTGAAAATCACTAAAACGTCATTATCTTAAGAACGGAAATGATGTCATCAAAATAAAAAATGTATTATAAGTTCATATCAATATCTATTAGATCTGAAAGTTTCATGTAAATCGGCCAAGCCATTTCCGAGAAATCGCGTGCACAAATTTTGTAAGAAAAAAATAATAACTAGAGCAAAGGTCGTTGCAAAGTAACGAGTGGGTCTTCCGTTAATGTCGAAAGTAGAGCTAGAAGTTCCTGTTAAAAGCAGAGTTCTTAAACCAATAACAAAAAGTAACTAAATTAAAAAGATAAAAAAATCTCTAAAAATTCTTGGTACCACTTAACAAAATCCAAATAATTGTGAGTATGAATTAACAAAAACCTTTACGATAACAAGAACGACATAACCAAAAACCAATCTGAATTAACAATTATCGAATTATTTTTGGTACAAAATAATTTAATTTTGAACCTTACGCTATTTTTTAAACCACAGAACACAGAATCAAAATTTCCCGAAAAATCAATTTTTAAACCCCAGTATCTTTGCAATGCATCATCTGATTTTAAAACGGTTTTCAGTTTTAAATTCAGCCTAATAAGTTCTGCAAAACAAATACCCTTTTTTAATTCAATCCAAAAATTCCATTTTTCTAAAAATTAGATTCAATTCCGGTTTCGACCGGAAGTGAAGAAATTTTTATTTCCAGCCTTATTACATAGGTAAAGTGACAAATGTATAATCTTGGAAACTTTCAAGCCTCTATCTTAAAGCGTTTTTAAAAAAAGCCTAGACAAAATTACTTGTTAAAAATTTAAAAAACGACGTAACGTAAAAACGGGAGTGTTGTTGTCATAAAAACTTTTCATGAGAGTCCACCGGATTTAGCAAGATTTTCTGTATTATTTTTAAATGTAGCAAATTCATCGAGTCCAAGTGGATCAGATGACGAATCTTTCAGTATCACTGAGGCATATAATAGCTTAGCACCATAATGAAGGTATTATCCTGGATTCAAAGAACAGCATTAACATACGAGGGTTGTCCAAAAAGTTCGTGGACAATCGCGTTTTTGTCATTTTAAAGGGGGTTATATATACATATTGTATATCTAACTCTTTTTCATAAGATTTCAAATCAAACTAAAGTGGTTTTGAATGTTTTTCATAGAAATAAACTAAAAATTTAAGTATCAAAGGGTCGCAGAAAGTACGCACGGCCCAGCGTAAAAATTGTTCGAACATTGTAATTGAGTTTTTAGATATGAGTACTTACAGTTTTTATAAAACATTTTAAAACTTCATTATTTTCTTTTGTGATGTAGACCGTATGCTGTACGTCATTTTCATACGTCATTTGAAACTATTTTCAAACTAGCAGAGGAGTTTTAATAGATATTACGGCAACAACATGTCTTTAAAAACGCATGAAAATGCGACGTCAGCTGACCGCACGGAACAGCGCGCAATCATAAAATTGTTTCGACTGAAGTAAATCACCGATAGAAACAAAACAAACGATGGTGGAAACAGGACAATCATCTAAATAGTTTGAGTTAAATTATCCACAAGTGGTAAAAGCGATATTTTGATAGAGTATGCGATTGTACCCTCTGACCAAACGGTGAATGCGGCATATTACTCTCAGGTAAACCCAGGACTACGACGTAATAGAAACGTCGTTATAATTCAACGTCACACTGGGCCGTGCAGCCTGTATAGGCAATGTATATATAATTATAACTCCAATACAAAAATGTACATATCTCTGATTTTTATACACATACATTATTATACCCTCTATGAAAATATTATAATACATTCCTGTTAATAGCGCCATTATTTTGAATAAAATTACATGTGTCCACGAACTTTTTGGACAACCCTCGTATTGTGTAAAACTTTAATCATACAATCAGACTCAAGTACCTTATATAGAAGTTCATCTATCCCACACGATTTCCTAGCTTAGGCCTTCGTTACAACCTTTCTGATTTCCTCTTTGGTACTCTGGTAATTTAGTGTGACGTTTGAATTCTACAATCTTATCACTCACACTTTGTGGTTCATCATCGCTAATGCTATGCTTGCAGTTATTTTCTTGCCCACAAGTTTGGTGGTTTACGCCACAAATTCAACGGTTATCAATACATGGTATCATATTTCAGAAACATTTACTTAGGAAAGGCAATTATTTAATGAAAACACTACGCAATATGTTCATATTGAAAGAAAAAAAATGAAAATTCTCAAGAAGAATTCAATATTTTAAATCAAAGAACATTAATGTCATCATGCCCCCCTTCGAAGAAGGGAGGGCATATTGCTTTGTTGCTGTCTGTCAGTCGGTCTGTCTGTCAGTCAGTCGGTCCACCAACAGTTTCTGTTCATTTTCTTCGCAGAAGATGAACGTATTGAAATCAAATTTGGTATACAGGTTTATCATGATAATATCTAGGTCAAGTTCGATATTGGGTATGATCGAGCAATTTTCGACAGAGTTAAGGCCCTTGGACGTAGAAAAATTCTAGTTTTTTGCAGTTTCCGCTCATTTTCTTCGCAGATGTTGAACGTATTGAAATCAAATTTGGTATACAGGTTTATCATGATAATATCTAGGTCAAGTTCGATATTGGGTACGATCGAGCAATTTTCAACAGAGTAATGGCCCTTGGACATAGAAAAATTCTAGTTTTTTGCAGTTTCCGCTCATTTTCTTCGCAGAGGATGAACACATTGAACTGAAATTTGGTATACAGGTTTATCTTGATAATATCTAGGTCAAGTTTGATATTGGGTATGATAGAGCAATATTCGACAGAGTTATGACCCTTGGACTAAGAAAAATTCCAGTTATTTGAAGTTTACGTAAATTTTCTTTGTGGATGTTTCCAAGGGAGGGGGGCATAAGTGTTTCACAAACATCTCTTGTTTTTTGTATGTGTGCTTGTACAAATAATGTTTTTTTTGTTTTTTGTCAATTACCCTGTTTTATGAAACAAACTATAGCAATGAAGCAATTATCTCACCTGGTCAAATTCCCGTTTCACACACATTTTTTTTTACGGTATACCAAATTTTCAAATGTGTGCAAAACGGGAACAAACCCTCATGAGTTTGGTGTGAGTCGATCAACCTTATCAAAACAGAAGCTAAGTCTGAGCAAACATGCAGCAAAGGCAAACACTGGGTTCCATAGGGGTGTGCCTTCTGTAAAGTTGTGTCTAGTTAAAAAACTCTAGTTGTTATTGTACAGCCATATGCAATGCTTTCCTACCAACATTGTATTTTGAATTCATCCCCTTACGGCCATCTCGATCAATAAAAAAAAAATGGCCTAAATTCAAGCAACATACCAGAATTTTGTCAAGGGCTATTTAATTTCATTAAGTGAATTTAAAAAGAGGAAAATTAATTTTCAGTGCCATTGATATTGGGAAAAATTAACATGGAGCATGTACAGTAGTTTTGAAATTGGTATGTTTTATTTATCACAGCAACTAAAGACAAACAAGTTTACAAATGGGACAGAAACTCGGACCTGAAGAATGAACAACAGCAAGTACGTACCATGATGGCTATTGATGCATGTCTAACTGATTTCTAGTAATCTTTTAAACATAGCATTTTAGTACGATTTGAGTTATAATACACTTATTTAATTATACCCCATGCAATAGGTTGTGAGGAGTATAATGTTTTTTAGCCATCAGTCTGGAGTTTTTTTGTAAGCACAACTCCTCTGAAACAGCTGCATGGAATTTGTGAAACTTTGTAGATACTTGGGACACAATGTGTACATATGCATATTATCAGAGTCCAATTTGGATTCCATTATTTTTGTGGGAATTTTGGCTTAGAACTTTGGCCATATATTGAATGTAGACAGTTTGTAAGCGCAACTTTTCTTAAACCGCTGTATGGAATTTCGTTAAACTTTGTATGTACACAATATGTAGATGTGCATATTACCATGAAATTCAGACCCCATTATTTTTCCGTGGATTTTTACACTTTTGTTGTTGTTAAAGACAAAAGTATAGATATCCAAACTTGCATGCAATTTTGATGTGCTGATTTTAGGAGTTTTGGTCATTTTATAATCAAATTATTTTGTGTATTTATGCATACTCTGACATTTATTTTGTGTAGCATCGTCAACTAATGAGGTGGTGTGGGGTATGTGAGCTTTTTAGGGCCCCACTCTGCGGGCATCCAATAGTGATCAGTCTGTCCGTCCATCCATCCTTTTATCTGTCCATCCGAGATCTCTTGTCCAGAGCATTTTTTCTCTCCCCTTGGCCCAATCTGGTTCATACTTCACTTACAGAGCACCTTTGGGTAAATAATGTGCAGTGACCTTGAATCATGTTTATAGGTCTAAGGTTAAGGTCGTAGCAGAATTGTATGAAAAATTCTTGTCTGGGGCATATCTTCTTTCCCCTTAGTCCAATCTGGCTCATACTTCACTCACAGAGTACCTATGGTCAAAGGGCGTGCAGTGACCTTAAATGGAGTTTGTAGGTCAAGGGTAAAGGTCATATCAGACCATGAAAAATTTCTTTTTTAAGGGCATATGTACTCTCCACTAAGCCCTATTTGGCTCATACTTCACAAAAACAGGGCTTTTGAGTAAAGGGTGTGCAGTGACCTTGAACCAAGTTTCAAGGTCAAATGTGAAGGTCATAGCAGAATTGTATGAAAAATCCTTGTGCAGAGCATGTCTTCCCTCCCTTTGGTCCAATCTGGCTCATACTTTACCCACAGGGTGCCTTGATCAGAGTATGCAGCAACTTTGAATGATGTTTGTAGGTCAAGTGTCAAATTCATATCAGATCACACAGAAATCCTTTTTTAAGAGCATATGTACTCTTCACTTCACCCTATTTGGCTCATTCTTCACTTAAACAGAGCTTTGACTTTGAACCTAGTCGATGTGAAAGTCATAGCAGATCTGTTATAATCAGTTTTTGACCATAGATAATTTTCCATTTGCTTAATCTTGCTCAGGTTAAACAAAAATGCCTGTATGTAAGGGGTAATAAGATTGATCTAAAAGTTCAATGCCAGCTGGAAAATTTTCAAGTAATACGTCAAGGTCAAAGCAAAATTCTTTGAAATGCATCATATTATTGTCCATTATTTAAGCGGGGCCCTTAGAGATGGTCACTCAATGTTGTCTAGTTTAATCTGCTTTAATTTGACAAGAGAGTTCTGCTGTTTGATTGGTATTACTGATATGGGCAAGAAACAAATGTCCTTACATTTGAAAAAGAATACCTGGGATTAAATTGCATAATCTGAAAAATTAAGTTTGAAGATGTTATGTAACACAAAATTTTAATTCATATGAAGAAAATAGTCATGGTTAGATTAAGATTTCATTGCATTTTTGTACATAATACACCTGCAACAATATACCGGTACAGGGTTTTTTCCATCACCATTCAATTTTGAAATTCACAGGTACTGGGGTATATACATGTACATTGTTTTCCAGGTCAGAACAGGCAGACAGACTTGCAGAAGAGCAAAGTTGTGTCTGGATGAAAATACGGGCAATGAATCTGAAGGAGCCAAAACCAGAAGAAGACAGGGACCAAGTTACACAGACAGTGAAAATGACAGTTCTGTCACCATGACCACAGAGAGACAGCAGTCAGCTGTCGTGCCAAGGGAAGTGCCAGGTACACAGATTTATGTTATTTAATATTTACTTTTATTAGTTTATTTCCTCATATAAACCTATAAAAGAAGAAAACTTATATTTCTGTGTGAACAAGAGGTCATATTTTTGATTTCCTCATATGAACCTATAGATGAGAAAAACTTTCATTTCTGTGTGAACTTCTTAGCAGGTCAAGAGGTCATATTTTTATGTCACAATGATCATCGCAAAAGCTCATGGTTTGACTGTTAATGTTGCATTATTATAAACATAAAAACATGGTTATATTCTTAAGGCCTAAAAAAAAAGTTGTATGTTTAGGGTAACCCGACTTAACCTACAAAAATGCCCCGATCCTACCATTTTTAGATGTCTGTTTTTATCCGATTGTGAATTTTATATTATTTTTATTAAAAAATCTGTTTTTAAATATGACACAAACAAACATTCTTAGGATTCATGCAGAAAAAAATATGAAAAAATAAAAAAAAATCCCTACCTACCTAATTTTTTCATCAGTGTTACCCTAAACACACAAATTTTTTGATAGGCCTAATTATGAGCAATTTGACTTTCTAAAGGGTAAATATAAGTAATTAACAACAATATTAACAAGAGGCCAATTGGAATTATGAATAATGAAGTCAGTTTTTCATACAGATGTGAAAGAATAGAGAAGAAGATTTTTAAAATATGCATTAACACTATATTGCCCCTGCCCATGTCCTGAACTCCTGACCCAGGGGCCATGAATTTCACAATTTTGGAAGAGTGGACATCATAACCATGTACAATGTATTCAGTTTTTTGCCCACATGTGTGGGAGTAAAGATGAAGATTTAAGATTTAATACATTTTTACTATATGGCAATATTGGCCCCACCCTAGAGCCCGAACCCCTAACACAGGGGTCACGAATTTCACAATTTTGGTAGAGGGCATCATGGACATTATAATCATGCATTTAGTTTTTAACAAATGTATATGGGAGAAGAGAAGATTTTCTAAGATTTAATACATTTTAACTGTATGGCCATATTGGCCCCACCCAAGAGCCTGAATCCCTGACCCAATGGCCATGAATTTCACAATTTTGGTAGAGGGCTTCATGGACATCATTAGAGCTGCCAACCCTTACTATTTTGGCGTAAGGCTTACGAAATTAGCGTATAAAATCCGCCTTACGATTTTTCTTTTTATTCTTCCGATTTCGTTTTTTTTTTATCAAGATCTGAAATACCGGAATTTTTATGTCCGTCCGTCTACAGTTTTACTATTATAATACCGAGCGCAGCGAGAGGCGGGCACAGCCCGCCTCGCAAAGCGAGGATTAATGGTAACACGTATATATATGAAAATCAGTGAATAATGAAATTTGAATCAGGGGTACTTAGGCCAAAAAAAAATTCTTCCAGTCCTGGGCGCCGCCATATTGGCAGCCATTTTGTTTTTAAAAAGTTAGTTCGATCATTGATTGACTGGTACTTATCAATGTTTATTGCCCCTAAACTCCATTAAAATTTTCTAGTGTTTCAATAAAAGGTAATTTGAATTAAAAGAAATAAAAGAGGACACCAGATAAGTTTAAATAGTGCTTCAATCAAGAAACATGACTAATTCTATGTATATCTTATTAAATTATCAGATGGAAAATTATAAAAACATTAACATCAAGGAACTGATCTTTTAGATACTGAGTAAAGTATTCTATTTTATTACCACGGCATTTATGTGAATTAAATTGATAAACAATGAAAGAAGAAATAAAAAAAAGTTCGGAATAACGTAACTCTCTTCGGCCATTTCCGAAGACAAAACGTGTACGTTTCACGTATGAAGCATGACATCATAATTTGTTTTCCCTTGGACTGAAATGTCACATTTTTATTGGTTTAAACATAGCACGTGATTGCCTCATATATCTCTATATTTGTTCTGTGAGAAATAATATTAGGCAATATGGCCGTCATTGGTCGACGCTTCGCTTACTCATTTTGACATTTCTTAGTATTTAATACATAAACCGCATGCCGTAAGTTCTAAAAGTATTTGGAGTAGTTGCCCTTTGAAATTCTTTAAAATTAGAGTAGTTGCCCTTAGAATATTGACGTCACATTGTTTTGTCTGGAGCAGAACAAAATGGCAGCGTCGAAATTTGTTCAAATCTCTGCAGAGGAAAGGGAGAAAACATTTAAAATTGAATAGCAACAAAACATTTTAAGTAAACATGGCTAAAGCAAAGATTTTTAAAGAGTATTTGAAAGGTGAGATTGAAAATTTTGCAGAGTTTAAATGAGTTAAATTGGACGATATGTTAGGCATCTTGTACATGGCTTTGCGTAGATAATCGCTATTTGTGAATAAATATGTCGCTTGATAGTCCTCGGGAAAACAAAACACTTATTAGGTTAGTTACTGACTCACTACGGAAATATATTGGGTTGATCAATCTCATAGACGGCTCGGCTTCGCCTCGCCATCTATGAGATTGATCAACCCAATATATTTCCGTAGTGAGTCAGTAACTAACCTAATAAGTAATAGTAGACTGAGCATGCGACGTTTAGTTAAACTTTTGCTAATGATTTGAGTAGGCAACCAGGCGGATCCTACTGTGTCCGTTTCAAATAAACTTTGTTCTACAAAAATCAAACTGCACTGTGTTAAATTTGCGCTCGGTCCAACGGTCACACCGTTTACATATTAAATATTGTCATACTCTCTACAGCTCTTACTTGTATCTCGTCTCGCTTATAGAAGGCCGATATTTTCAATCACATTCATGTGAAAGTTTTATCGTAAACAAAATGGAACCCGCCGAAACGTCCACGTTGAAAAGGAAAGCCAGCGCGGATGAAAATAACAATACTCCCCCTAAAAAGAAGACACAATGGAACCAAAAGTATAAAGAGGACTACCATGTTAAATACGACTGTATTTTGAAATCGGGAAAAGGTATTTTTTATGCCAAGTGTGTGGTTTGTGGCGTTGACTTTAACATTTCACACGGGGGAGAAAACGATGTAAAGAAGCATATAAAAACAATTAAACATCAACAAACTTGTAAAAGTGCCTGTTTATCTAAGAAAATGGACAATTTTTTTGTTAAAAAATCCGACTCTTCTGGAACAACGAAATCGGAATGTTTATTTACGTCATTTATAATTGAACATAATCTTCCAATAAGTATTGCAGACCACGCAACAAAACTTTTTCCTAGAATGTTTCCCGACTCTGAAATGGCAAAAAAATATAGCTGTGGCCGCACTAAAACTTCAGCAATTATAAACGAAATGGCAAATAATGTTAGACAATGCATGGTATTAGATTTAAATGGGAAAGCCTACACTGTATCAACAGACGGGAGTAACGATGTTGACATGAAACTTTATCCAATTGTGCTAACATATTTGGATGAAAAACTTTCAAAAAATGTTAATTGTCTTTTATCTGTTCCAAACTTAGAAGGAAAATCAACAGGTGAAAACATTGCGAATTTAATGTGTAGTGAACTTAAATTAAATGGACTTGACATAAAAAACTGTGTTTCACTTAGAGTGGACAATGCCAATGTAATGATTGGAAAGAAAAAAGGAGTAGCAGGATGTTTGCTTAAAAAAAACAACAAAATGATTATTCGTGGGTGCCAATGTCATCTTATTCATCTGGCTGCTGAAAAAGCAGCAAAAACTTTGCCTTATCAATTCAATGAAATTTTAGTTGATTTATTTTATTACCTAGAAAAATCAGCTAATAGAAAACAAGAACTTGCAGAATTTCAGATCTTGAATGATAGTCAGATACAGAAACACAAAGAATACTGAAACATGTCTGCACAAGATGGTTATCTATGGGTGTGTGCCTCAGTAGACTTATTTAAAAATGGGTCCCATTGCGAAAATATTTTGAATCCAAAATGAAAGACGATGACAAACATAAAAGTGATACAAAACAAAAAAAAGATATGAAACAGGTCAGTGAATCGAATGAAGTTTGTGGACAAAATGATGGTAGTAAAAGCAAGACTTGTACCAAACAAAAATGTTCAAACGGTAGAGAAAAATCTTCAGTGCAGAAACAACAGACTGTTCTTTGTTTTGCAAGTCAAACAAGCTCAACATCTGTAAAGATAACGAATAAATCAATTCCAAAGTCTGATGTTGGTAAAGGAACTGGATTACAAGAAGAAAACAGAACTTATATCCTGGAACAAAGGCTATACAGACTTTTGTCATCTAGACGTTGTGCGGTGTATGCTGTGTTTTTGCAGAAATGTGTCCAGGTGTTTGACAAATTTAATACTATGCTTCAGACTGAGGAGCCTTTAATATACAAACTGCAGCGGATTCTATTGTCTCTTTACAAAGAAATTTTACAAAGACTTATTAAACCTGGCTGTATTGCTAAAGAAGAAAATATTTTGCGGATGGATTACAAACATAAGGATGACCAATTTCCCAATGAAAGCCTAGTAGTAGGGTATGAGGTGAAACCATTCCTAGAAAAACTTTAACAAATTGGAAAAGATGAATTTTATGGACATGTTCGGGAATACTATGTGACAGCTTTGGATTACATGAAACAAAAATTGCCCTTGTCAGATGTTACCCTAAAACATGCAGAAGTAGCTGATATTGAGAAAAGGAGTGATCAGTCCTTTGATTCTGTGGTGTATTTTGCAGATAAATTGGAACTAGCGCGCATAATGGAATATGCCAGCAGGGCAGTTGCTATTCATTTAAAAAGAAAGAGGGGACTACAACAGCAGAACTGATGAATAATCTTCAAACAGAATTCAATTCCTACCAGTCTGATAAATTGTCAGAAGTAGACTTGAGTTTACCCATCACTGAGTGCTGGTGTGCTATTGGGCTGATAAAAAATGAGTTAGGAGAATTGAAATTCAAAGTACTTTCAGAATTAATGAAGTCTATACTATGTATTCCTCACAGTAATGCGGGATGTGAGCGAGTATTTTCGTTAGTTCGGAAGAACCACACCGATTTCAGAGGATCCATGAAAACTTCAACACTAGAATCAATCCTTGTTAACAAAATGAACATGTCCTCCAAAGGAAAACTGTGTTATCAACAGCAATTCACTGAGGAATTCATTAAAAGGGCAAAGAGTGCCACCTATGTGTCTTTATCACAATAGGTTTAATGCTGTTTAATTTTTTTAAACAAAATATTGAGCTATTGACATGAAATAATTAGAAACTAAACATGCTTAATATTATAAAGTTCTGACCATGTGGTGTTTGTGCTATTATTATTAAAAAAATGTTCAATATATTTGTTTTATCTGTTTTATTTGATTTTATTACATACTTAGTAATAAATACAGGTTTTTTGCACATGTGATACAGATGACATCACAAAATCCGTATCGGCCTCCGGGGCTGATACAGGTTATCAGCCCTCCAGGGCTGATACGGATCCGTATCCCACCCCTTGCGGAACTCCTCTGCCTTTTTTCGCTTCGGCATTTTTGCATGTTTACAGACGAAAAATAAAACATTTTCAGTTACAGTCGACATTTTTAAGTGCAGTTGAAAACTTCAAATGCTAGCAAATGTTTTAAAACTTTTAAAACCTGATGAAATTCCGTTCTGTAGCTTCATGTTTGTTAAAACAAGAAGAACTCATATTTTTATTAAATACATGTACATGTCCAGACTTTTTTCAAATGATATGAATAATCAATTTGTTCAAGTTGATGGGTTTTCTTTTTAAATTTATTACTAAGTATGTAATAAATATAATAATTATAGATACCCTTTTCCATATCACAGCCTGTATCAGCCCTCGACCAATATCAACCCTCGGACCTTCAGCCCTCGGGCTGATATTGGAGTCTCGGGCTGATACAAGCTGTGATATGGAAAAGGGTATGTATTATTCTCTATATACAGTGGGGTCATTTATAAATTAAATTGAGACTAGAAATATGCTTCAAATTGCACCAATTGCATGTCCATTTACAAAAAATTTACACCCGGACCCCCGCCTTACTATTTTTTATTTTTAAATGTTGGCAGCTCTGCATCATAACCATGCAACCAGTTTTTTCCTCACATGTGTGGGAGTAGAGAAGAAGATTTTTGAAAATTTGGCTTTTTTTGCATATTTGGCCCCACCTGTGGTGCCCAGGGGTACCATGGTAGAGCCATGAATTTCACAATTTACCGTAGATTCCTCTTATCATTAAGATGCCTCACATTAAATATGGTAACAATTGGACTTGTAGTTTTTAAGAAGTTAAAAATGTAAAATTGTTAACGCACGACGACGGACGAAAACGGATAGCAATAGGTCACCTGAGTTTATTCAGGTGACCTAAAAATTTCACTGGGATAAGGACTTGGTTGGCATGTGATAAAATCTTTTGAAAAGCTTCCTTAATATCATGGTGAATATTTAACATAGTTATTTATTTCTTAAACAACATTAATTCAAAAATTTGAGAGAGCATTCTAATATATGCTTAATGCAATTCATGGCTTTTAAATTCAGATGCATAAAGGCTTCTGTTGATCTTATTAAAATACAAAAAAAGTACTAGTATTGTTTTAAAATGTACATTGAAAGGACACATTTAAGTACACCAAAGCTACCAATCGTGAAATTGTGCACAATCTTCATTTTTAATTGCAGAAGATATGTGCCATATTGATGATATTCCCAAAATAACTGGTGTGTTAGAGGAATTTATTCCAGGAAAGAATGGCTGTGAAGTTTTTAAAAAGTGAGTTAACATTTCGTCTGATGGATTAAGAAGACTACATTGTGGACCCAGAGATGGGATTATAAACTGTTTTTCATTGTTTCAAACTATAACATTATCTATGGAGGCAGCTACAAATGTCCATGATCACAGAATATTCATTTAAAAGCACTACAAACAATATTAACTGACAAAGAATACCTTTATACGGATGAATTTTAAAATTTTTCTTGTAACCAAGTCTGTGCATTACTGGTAATGTCTTTTTAAAAGATTGATATCATTATTTGATTTGTCATGCACACAAGCATAATACAGTGTATACATATTTTTGTGAAACAAATGTTTTAAAAAATGTAAACCAATTAATTCATAACTTTTTTTATTGTAACAACACATTTCAGACATTTTCATTTTTTATGTTGCATGCTGTTTCTCAAAACTGTGAATAAATAGACAGCACTATATAATACATGTGATTTCATTTGTATAATTACCATATCATATCCATTTCTTTTTTGTGTGTCACAAGATTTGCTAAAATGCGAAAAAAATGTAGCATTTTTAATTTGCATCAGTCATTTTTTGTGATTTTAAAATTTCTCACAGAACATAATTACAAGATTTTTCTGCGTATTCAATATTTTGAGATTTAAATTATCAGATATACCGTATGAACCTATTATGAATTGCAGTATATTTTTTACATAATCCTTATATGGAAATAAATAATAAAATTAAAAAAAAAGAAAGAATTCAATTGTTGTTGTTGTCATGAATGACCCATTTTAGATTTAATATTTTAGGTTCCTATTAAACAAAATTTACTGATACTTCAAGCAATGTATTTATCTTGCCAAAATATATAGAAGATATCTATATTGTGCAATTTTATATTTGCTTTATCCAACGAGTTGAAATGGTGTATATTTTCGCGAGGCTTGCCGAGCTAATTTAACCATTTCAACGAGTTGGATAAAGCAAATATAAAATCACACAATTATAGATGTTCTATTTATCTCATACAACTTGATTTATATCATGAAGTTTTTGAGACAATCCCTTATATATGACCCAATTTTTTTTCAAAGATTAAATGATGATGCAACGTTGTGTTATGTGGTTATTGTGCCCTTGTGCATTACAATTTAGTATGTCATTTCGGAGATAAGTATAACTATTTTGAAGTAAAGTTTCACTGAAATAAACCTTGAAATAATTTTTTATCTGTAAATGATTTTTCTTAGAGCTTAATCACTTTATTAATTAGAGCTTAATCACTTTATTAAATGGGAATACTGATTAGAAGACTTGAATAATCAAGTTTGTTGACATACACAAAAGTTGCGAATGCTCGCTTGTTTGAATTGACTGGAACCATTAACAGTTGTTGATGTTTTATAAAACAAACACCAGCCTAATAATTCAAAGACTAAAGATGCTTACTGGTGGTGAAATAAAAGACTTGGGAGACATTATTTAGGTATGTTCTTTTTATAGAAACAGAACGAAAGCGCTCTGTTTTCATCCAGTCTGGATGAACTCCTTGATAGCTAAGTTAGCTAGGCCTAATGCGATTTGAAATTTTTTAAACTACACAGTTATGTGTTTTCCTTCATAATCGTAATTCAATTCTTCGATAAAATCCATTTTTAATCAAGTTTTGGTAGTAGATATACAGAGTGTCCCAGAATATCTGATACCATTTGAAATTCGCAGAAATTGAATATTATTTGGCCAAAAATTGTATATTGTACGAAAGACGAATTGGCCCACATTAAAAAATATTTTTATCTTGTAAGTACGAGAAAAGATCTCGTTATTGTGAGTTAATTATTTTGAAATAACGAGAAAAGATCTTGCAATAATGAGAAAAGATTGCGGAATTATGAGTTAATTTTCTTGTTATTACGAGAAAAGATCTCGTTATTACGAGTTAATTTTCTCATTATTACGAGAAAAGATCTTGTTATTACAAGTTTATTTTCTCGTTATTGCGAAAAAAGATCTCGTTATTACAAGAAAAGATTTTTTATTAAATGGTGCATTTCTGAAAAGACCTCCAAGTCGACTGGTTCACCCTTTCAGTTTACCTTTTTCTTTCAAGAAACGTTAATTCAATTTTGATTACTTTAAATAACAACGGCAATTATTCATTAAATTGTACATAAAATGATTGGATTTGACATTTTATCTTGTATGAATAAGTGGAAAGAACTTCATGTAATTTTACTTTTCATCTTAAATATTATAATCCTACATCAAAGTAAATACCAGGTATTCCTAGTTGTAAAAACACAATTTTATTTGTTACAAATATGACTTAATGACTATATAGTTTCAATCATGGATATAGAGGCTTTACCCGAATTCTATGTTCATACACAACCTATATGTATATTGAAAATATTAATTGATTTTGTATAATAACATTTTGGAGTCTGAAAACAAATTACATGTATTCTTCTTATTAATACATGTAAATACATGTAGTTCCATTAAATTAATTAATCTGCTTCGCTGTTTCTTCTGAAATTTCTTGGATCGATTTTATATCAAATTTTGTGTATGCTTTTAAACGATGATTATGCTAAGTATGTGTATAATAAAAGACATTGCAGTAGTTCATACACTTCACATGAAGGGAATAGAACAATGAAACGCGCCATTTTAAATTGATCTTTTCTCTAAATAACGAAATAATTAACTGGTAATAACAAGATCTTTTCTCATTATTACGTGATCTTTTTTCATAATAATAAGTTAATTAACTCGTTATTACGAGAAAAGATCTTGTAATTACGAGAAAAGATCTCGTTATTATGAGAAAAGATCTTTTCTCGTAGTAACGAGATAATTAACTAGACTAAGTAATAACGAGATCTTTTCTTGTAATTACGAGATAAAAATATTTTTTTATGTGGCCCTATTTATCTTTCATAGAATTGTGACTCCAATAAAAAGTAAAATCTTTTAATTATTTTCCATTAAAAAGGTTGGGAGAACAATGTGCTAGTTTATAAGAATTATGATGTTGCAGAATTGTATCATATGTTTTTGGTTGAATTTTATTTTAATCAAGATAAATCAAACAAGGGAGCAGGCATCTTCTGTTTTAAACTGTATTATCAAACACAGACTCCTGATATAGTTGTATGAATTATGAAAAAAGAATACCCTGGGGAAAACCAACTCAACAAGCAACAGATTCTATATAAATTGTGTGAATTCAGATTTGAGAAAATGGCTGTATTGAGGAATTTTACTCATCAATTTGATGTTTTCATTGATAAAAAGGACAACATTTAAAGCATTCTCTTTAAAGAACTATATATGGTATGGGCCTAAAATGGCCCCCTAAAATGAATATCATCATTTTACTGTAATTCTTTGATACATATGTGATGTTTTTACTTAATGTTTATTTTGATTCAAGTGCCCACAATTTAGAAAGATGGCATTGTAAAGACAACCTTTTCCCGCCATTTTTGCATTTTTAGCATAAAACAGCTTATTTTCAAGCAGTTTTTCTTTCAGAAAACATAGAGCGCATGTTTGAACAAACAAAATATTTTAATCAGAGATGTATCTAGCCAAGACTAATAAGTGACAAAAGAATTGTCCTTGTTCAAGCATGCGCTCTATATTTCCCATTCGTAAAAAGATGAGAAAAATGTCAATTTTTGACTGATATTGATTGAATTACTGGTATAGAAATAGTGTCACTTCAGACGTCATATACTGCAAGTGAGTGCAAATAAATCAAACAAATATGTGAAAAATATGTTTTATAACAACTCTTCTAAAATATTACATAACATTTTATTGTACCCAAAACACAAATTTAACTCTTATCATATATAGTTCTTTGTTGTGTTTTTATAACAACGTCCAATTTGTCAAAAACTTACGAATTAATGTTTGTGAAATTTGTTGAGTTAAAATTTACATCATAAACATTTATAAAAATGCATTTAATATTTTGTTAAATAAATTTATATATAATCAAAAGTTATTCAAAGAGTAAATGGTATTAGATATTATGGGACACCCTGTAGTTATGTGGAAAATCTTAAAAAATAGGTCACTGAAGCGTTGAAGCGAGGGGTTGTGTCAAAAATAGTTCGGACTGGAAGTACTTGATAAAGCATTACCCGTTTGATAAAGCAAAGGTTTACCACACAGGTGGTATACACACACGTATGAGATAAATATACTATTTCACGTAATATGTCGATTGATTACTGGTATTAGATAAAATGTACACATTTGTTAATTTCATGTGTATTTTTAGCAGACAGGTGGCTTAAGTGGAAGAAAATACATTTGACATTTATAAGTATATCATCAGAATCCCACAGCCAGTTTTACATGCTCTAATGGACAAGGGCTAACCCACTGAACTTTTCTCATTTTCGTGAATCAATCCATCAATCAGAAAGCAAAACTCTTTAGTTTTAAACACAGGGACCAAGCCCATTTTGACGTTACATTGAAATTAAATGTCAAAACGGGCTTGGTCCCTGCGGTTTAAAAAACAAAAAAGATCATGTTATGAAAACATTTAAGCTTATGCAGATGCATAGGTTCAAATAATGAAATTTGCTTTCTTCATGAAAGAGTGACGGAGCCAATTGAAATACATGTAATTAAAAGTATAATTTTTCATAAGGAGTTGGCCTGTGGTCTCCATTCCAATGCAAGACTGGCATTCAGTGTCTGATGATGTCAATAGATGTTTTTTCCATTAAGGTACACTGGCTTTCTACACCCACAGTTTATTCCAATTTTCAATTATATAGAAGACCACAAAACATATACTTATCAAATATTAAAATGATGATATAAAAAAATAGTGATACTATAGGTATTTTTAAAGAATTTTTTAATTTTTTTTTGTGTTTTTGTAAAATATTTTTTTAAAAGTAAACTATTAACAACTTGAAATAATTTTTTTTTACATATGGATATTTCCTTCAGACACATTTAAAAAATAAAAAAAAAATTGTGTTTATTTGCAATGATTTTAAATACATTTTCTTATAACATCAAGCAGCTTTCTCAGATGATTTGTCAACAGAGTAAGAAGATATGAAAAATTTTGTTTTGGGGAAATACTAAAAAATTTGCACTAATAAAATTTTTGAATGTTAAAATTTTATTTGGCATGAAAGTTCCACAGGTAAGAGTTATCTTTCCTAAGTCCCAAGGCCCAAATAGCTTGGGAACTTTTTTCAATTTCTGAGTTGAAGAAAATTTCCTTAGTATTATGTTGGAATGATAAATACATAAATATTTTATTATAAGTCTATATAAGTAAATATGTTCACTTAAATGCAAAACTAACTCAAATAAATAAAGGGGAAAATTGACTAAAAGGATTTATGTATCCCAACCTGAGAGAAATCCCGGCCTATATCATCCCCTTAAGGTGGTAAGGAACAGCTGTCGACATTAATGGATCTTGTGGTGCAGGAAGATTATCATTAAGTTTTCATTTTTTTGGTAATACTGGATTTACAAAGTTTGGTTTTTAATTTTTCTAGAGCTAAATTAATTGATGATAATCATTTGTTTATTGGCAATATGGCAGATCAATGATAAAACACTTTAAAAACCCCTAGTATTTCAAGCTCTTTGTTAGTTTTATACAAAGCTTTAATATATGTACTAGTTTACTGATGCACATGGCACTTAAAGTGATCACTACTGACAGGTCACAATACAGTATTCTCATGAACTTAATAAAAAGAGCCTAGCTTAGTTAAGATTTTTGAAAGACTAAGAGAATACTGCAATTTTAATTACCATACATACTAGAACATTAAAATTAAAATATCAGTTTTACAAATTACTCAATCAAGGGTGTAAAAAGTTGCACTATACTATTATTAACAATTACCAGTAATGCACTTTAATTTGGACAATGTGGTGCTTGTTTTAAAGTTTTTGTTCATTTAATGCCTATTGAATTCAACAGTATAACAAACTAGCACTGCTACAAATTAATCAAATTTTGCTCTGTGATAATGTGTTTAATTAGCCCTGCCATTTTCCTTTGTATATTTTTAGGGCTTTCTTTTGTTATACTATGAATTAATTTGTTGATGTCCTTTTACATATAGAAATTAGAAGTAATGTATTACAATGATGTACCATGCAGATGACCAAAACTGACCTCTCAGGAGGTGCATACTATTTATTATTGTCTTCTTTACTTTAAATTAATAGTGGGAGCTTTATTTCCATTTACTACATGAACATGTACAACATGTATTACATTACAGGGAATATTCTCTTAAGACTTAAAATAATTGACAAATATATAATGTCCACTTACAAGCTTATCTTTTAAAAAGATCGGTGAGCTAGCGCCATAGCCCTCCTAAAACACAGAAGCAGATTTCTAAAACATTGGTTTAAATTCCTGAATCGATTAATTAAATAGGAAGGCACAGTGGTGTACTGGAATTGTGCTGGAGTGGGTCTCAATTTGGAATTGTGAATCTAGAGTGGGTTTCACATCGGCAATGGCATAGCTCATTGACTGTACATGTGCTTTAATCATTATGTTTCAATTTCAAGGTGAAAATTTTCAAGAACCATTGGTACTGTTGTGAAGCAATCGTACCTTCTTGGGCGTTTCCGACAAGCTCGGAAAACATATATATCCGAGGTTGTTTTCCGAGCTTGAATGAATTTAAGATAAAGCTAGCTATTTATTATAATATTTAAAATAACTTTGCATTATAAGACCTAAGCTACTGTTACTTTTTGACATTTTCAATAAAACACAAAACTTCATGTGAAGATGATAAAACAGAATTCAAATGGTACGGTTTATCTACAGAAGTACATTATTCCCAGAATCCCCCACTATGGAGTCGAGCATGCGTATTCCAGTGAAAAAGATTAAGGTAGTTGCTAGCGCTCCAGAGCGCTAGCAATAAGGCACAGGGTATTTCTAGCATAGTCAACAAAACCAGGGCAGACTTTTCCAATTTGAGTGTTTACCACATACTGCCTGATAAAGCCAATTGACTTTTTTATATTTATAAAAAAAACTGATACTGTTTTAGGATTTCAAAATGAAATTAAGGTTGCTCTATACACAACTTTTTGATGACGCAGTACGCAAAAAAGTTAATCTGGAAGCATGTGATTCCAGTATTGGCAGATTTAAACTGAGGTGAATTGAATGGGGACCGCTTTTTTTAAAAATTTGTTAAATGGATAGATTTAATTCTATAACTGAAAAATTCATTATTTACATTGGGACACCTCCATGTTGTGTTGTATTAATAATCGAAATAAACAATAAAATCAAGTATTATAAATAGTTTCTTTCCTATCATTGTCATAATACAGTGTAGCCCAGTGGGTTAGAGGGTTCATTACAGACCTGTAAGTCATGAGTTCGAATCCCCCTTCCAAAATTTCTAAAACATATTTTTTGGTTAAATATTGTGAAAGAAAATTCTAAACCAGTGAAAGTATTTCATTATAATGTACTTTAATCCGCATTAATTAAAGAAATTAGACATCAAATCAAATGATTATAATAACCATTTAATTTGATGGGTAATTTTTAATAATTATCATATTGTATATGTATTAATTTAGCTTTAGGTAAAATGAATTTAGTCCAAACTAAACTTTGTAAAACTACTATTATCAGAAAAATTAAAACTTACAAATAAACTTTCTGCACTCCAAGATCCATTTTTTTTTATAAAAAGAAATTAGACAGCAAATCAAACTGCCTTGACAAAGTTTCTTTTTTATGTTTTTGATGGGTAAACCTAACTCGCCACAAAACATAATAAATGTACTGTTAAAAGATACTGTACAACCATTGAAAAATAAAGCTGGAACTGTAAAATTGGAAGACATGATGTGCCATTGGTTGATTACATTGTGGTGTGAAATATTATCAGTTTTGATTTCTTTTTCTGTCCAAATATTTTAGAATTGTTAATAATAACATGGTAACTTATAGTGTGAACAAATGGCTTCAATTCCTTTGATGAATGTTCGGAAAACAGAGATACATAGGCATAGACAGTAGTTGTCTAGTGCCAGTTTGTAGTCACTCTCAATGTCTACTGCGCAAGAAAAACACCACATAGCCTCCTCGAAAAGGGACAGCTCCATCATGGCGTAGCCCAGGACTGAGTAAAAGATGGGGATGTCTCGCTCCAGAACTTCTTTCTGAAGGCCGATGAGAGCCCGCATGGCAGGCTCGCACTGGTGCAGAGCCTTATGAGATAGGATGAGGAGGTATCGGGCCAAAACCGTGGGGGACAGGACCACCTCCTCTTGACAGTCCACTTCGTCTTGGAGACAGTCGGGGAGGGTAACTTTTTCCAGACCCCCATAAGTGATGTCTGAGATCTCATTGACTCCTTCAATGTTCAGAGCATCTTCTAAGTACATGACTGCATCATCGTAGTTTCCCTGACTGTATAGAAAGTTTGCATACTTCACACAGACACTCGGATTGAGGTCTAGCTGCATGGCATCCTGGAAATGTTGTTCTGTGGTCAGAATCATTTCCAGCTCTCTGTCGATTTCTTCACAGAGACAGGCTTTCACATAACACATTGTGGCCAGGTTTCCAAGTGTGGCACACATTTCTTTACCCAAGTGTCCGTCATGAATTTCTCGATATACTTCCAAGCTCTCGTTGAAAGAATCAATAGCACCATCCACATCTCCGGCTGTAGAGTGCATCTGGCCTAGCTGTGTCAGTGTGTGTATGAGGTCCTCCTTTATATCATTCCCCATGTCTTCCTGCATGTCATGTGCCTGCTCCAAATAGTGGACAGCATTCTGGTACTGCTGCATGCTTATGTGGGCCTCAGCAGACTTACTGACCAGTTGATTGTGCATTGTCATGTTGTCACCGATGGCATTCGGGTCAAACACTTCATCAAAGGAGACCTGACTTTCACACTCCCCATATTCCAGAGCCTCATTGTAGAACTGTAGGGCTGTTTTGTAGTCATACTGTGCAAAGTAACAATCGCCTAACACTTGGAGAACTCGCATGAATTGTCTTCTTTCCCTCATTTTGCAGGCCATCATTAGAGTTCTAGCAACAGTTAAGTATTTCACAGCCTTCTGTTGCAAGTTCAGAATGTTGTAGGAATTTCCCATCACATAGAGTATTTGACACACTAACCAGAATTTCCTCTTTGGTAAAGTTGGAAGTTTCTCTCCATGAATGCTGCAGAAGATCTCGAAACCCTGATAACACATAGTGACACATTTGTGATAGTTTTTCATTTTATAGTAAGTAATTCCCATCATTGACAGAAGAAGAGCATGAAGAAAAGTACTGGTCAGTCCATATGCATATTTAATCAAGTGAAGGGCCAGGTCAAAAGTGGACACTGCTCTTGGATACATGTGCAGCATAAAACTACAGACACCCACCATGCACATAACGTGAGCATGCTCGATCACATTTTCACGTCCAAGTGTGCTTGATGAGTGGAAAAGAGAAAGTGATTTTTCGTAACACTCGAGTGCTCTGTCATAGTCCTTCTGCATAAAATAACAATCTCCGAGCCTCATGGTAGATTTTGCCACCACGTCCTTTTGTTTTTCATTTTCATATGCATCAAGAAGAGTAAGAGCCTCCTTGTAACAGTGGATGGCCTCTTCAATGTTTTGTTCCTCCTCCACTGTTCGGGGGTTGGTAGCATCAGATTTCCCAGAACTTGTGCTGGAGCTCATATTTTCGTCAGAGAGATCCTTTTCGAAAAACTCACAGATAGCTGCAATTGCATCCTCATACACGCCATCATCATTGTTCTTGCCTACACTGTACCCATTGCCTAATTCCAGCAAAGCTACTGCAATCTCAAAGTTGGATGCATCATCTTGAAGATCCCTGTATGTTTTTAGTGCTGTGTTTAGGTATTCTAAGCCCTCCGATGTTTTGCCCTGTTTGGATTTGATTGTTCCTAGGAATTTACTGATGTTGGCACCAAATCTCAGCATTCCTGCAGTGCCATCATGAATCTCCTCCACAATACTCAACACCTGTTCAAACAAGACCTCTGCTTTGTCATACTCTCCCTCAGTCAGCATTTTCTCTGCTAATCTGGCATATGATTTGGCTATAGTATGTTTGATGCTATTCTCATGTAAAGGTGAAATGATTTCTTTCTCTTTTCCATCATTTTCATGCTCCTTTGCTTTTGACACTGTCCTATTTTCGAGTTTTTCAATGTCATTATTTTGATTTTGAGATGCCACTTGCACAACACTTGTGAATTTACAATTTTTGCGGTCATTTAAGAAGAAATCCCAGCCATTACTTCCCATGTCACACTCAGCAACAGCTAAAGCGAAAGACTGCTCAGTGATAGGGGAGTCCTCTTGTTCTGATTCCATTTCATCGATTCCCTGGAGGTCACTGTGGTCCCAGTCCAGCGACCCTGCTGAGTCAGACACCACACTCTCCATGTCATCATCGCATCGAAGACTATCAACTCGAGATCGTTTCTTAAAGAGTTTGTTATAAATATCTCCCAAATTCTTTGTCTGCATGCGGTCACTGCAGTATCTGTAGAACTTGGACAACCAGTCTAATCCTACACTAATATCATCCACACTCTCCTTCTTCTCTTTGTTCAGCGATGAGGAGTATTTGTAATTGAGACCAGGGTTAACATAAAACTGATGACTAGAGGCCAGTGGGAATAGTCCCAGCCTGTTTGGCATTGTGGGGGTGTTGGGTAGAGAGAAGGAGCGATAGGGATCCATGAACTTCCTGCCCTCGTGTTTCAAACAGTTGTAAAGTGCACGGTTAAAGCTGTCCTCCAGTGGCTTGCACTTTGTGATGATAGTCTGGTGATACTCCTGGAACCATTCTACATCTTGATTGTCTTGAGAAGCCTCCTTCTCAGAATCGCAGATGTCCACCGTGTATTGTAACAGCGCAATAGCATGCATGACCAACCACTGCCACTCCATCTGATTGGAACGACACATGCGACTTCGCCGTACACAGATGTCGGATAGGTTAGACAGACACTGAACTAAGATGCGGGTGTTTTCCTCAGGTTTCTCCTGCATCCTCTGGTAAAGCTGCAGAAGTTGTTTTTCTGCATCGTCCAAGCGGGATGTGTGTAGCATCTCTAGAGCTGAGGTGAGCATACTGTTGAGGGTTGGGGATGCATCATTGCTCATGTCTTCTACCTGAAAAATTAATTCATAATTTATTTTTAGGTCACCTGAGTAAACTCATATATTTGTTAAAAACTAAATGCATGATTATCATGTCCATGAAGCCCTCTACCAATATTGTGAAATTCATGACCCCAGTGTCAGGGGTTTGGGCTCTAGGGTGGGGCAAATATGGCCATATAGTAAAAATGTATTAAATCTTTAAAAATGTTCTTCTTTACTCCCACACATGTGTGCAAAAAACTGAATACATGGTTATGATGTCCACTAACTCCTCTACCAAAATTGTGAAATTCATGGCCCCTGGGTCAGGGGTTCAGGACATTTGGGGGGGGGGGCAATATAGTGTTAATGCATATAATGTTTAAAAACTATGCAAAAATCATGCATGGAAGTAACGAAGAAAATTTTTATATTACTATTTTTTTACTGTATGAAAAACTGACTTCATAGCTATGTTTACCAGGAAGTTCTCTACTAAAATTTTAAATTTCATGTCCCCTGGAGTATGGGTTTTGACTCTAGGGCAGGGCCAAAATGGATGTATAGGTGTTAATGCATATAATGTTTAAAAATTATCTTTTTTACTCCCACACACCTGAAAGGAAAACTGAATTCATGATTTTGTAGACCAAAATTTTCACCAAAATTATAGGTTTCATAGTTCTTTTTGAAAGATTTCAGGCAGGGGGGTGGTCGTCATTACAGATTTATAATTTTTCTACTCCAGAATGAAAACTATTTAAATGCATATATGAGACTCCTATACAAGACTGTGTATGGGTTATATGCTACTCAGGTGACCGTTAAGGCCAATTGGCCTCTTGTTAGAATATATTGTGAGAATAAAGAAAATGAAATTGACAGCCACTACTAATACAAGATAATTCAAATATCAGAAATAAGTAAAATTTAAAAACAATGATTTCTAATGCAGTGTATTGGATGATTTTGGTTCATTAAAAATTATTGTTTTCTTTTTTATGTTTTCCTTTCAAAAGAAAGGAGTCTCAGGGCAACTACATTATTGCAGCTAGTTATAACACTATAAATTTATAAATAACAATAGATAATCCCAATGCTAAAATAATCCATTTTGGGGAACAAAACTATATTTAGACTAATTACCACTATAGCCTTTTTACTGAGTAATCCTTCTTCCAGGAGTTCCTTGGGGGACCGGGTACCAGGCAAGGACGAACCTGGCCGACCAATCAGAGTCAGCTTGGGCAGAACCAGAGGTGACGAGGACATTTGAAATGCTTTGGGACTCTTGATTGTGGCATCTGAAAGTAAATAAAAGGTTATACTTCAATCGTCATATAAAAGTGTGCAGAAAGTGTCTTTATAGTCTTGGGGAGGGTATTTTTTTTCACCATAACAATTTAAGATCAATTCTATGTAAGAATCAAAATTCGGTGGCCACGCATAGTCACAGATTTTCTTCATACTTGACAGTTTGATAGACTTTGGTGAGTAAAAAAGCCATTTGTTTGTTGCTATGTGGTCCCGTTGCCATGGTAACCAAGGGTAAAGAGTAAAAATGCTTTTAATGCTTATTTTAGAACATATTGTGAGTAATGTGCAGAACTTGGGGTTTCCAGGGTAGAATATATTATTAAAAATAGTTGTCATTTTTCAAAAGAAAGAAAAAAATTCATGGAGAAACGCATATTTTTAGAGCATTTCCATAGTTACTAAACAGAAATTTTAAAATCTGTTTTCTTCATTGAATTTGAATAAAAAGTGCAAATCTTGGATTTTTTAGTAAACACTATTATGATTGTGAAATTAAGAATTTAAATATAACTTTTGCTGTGGTACCAAGCTTAAAAATAAGGAAAATTATAATATTTTTAGGCATCTTTCAATGGATATTATTCACTTATAATGAATGAATATATAAAATCAAATGGTGAGAAAAAATAAAGTATATCTTTAACTTTAATGATATTAGAAAAAAATCTGAAATTTTCTAAAAAAAATAACTGCCGTTGCTATTAACTTTTCAAAAAGTATGTTTCTGTGTGATTTTTTAAGCAACTTAATTTTCCATAGCAACAACACTTCTCTGTTGCATACCAAAGCTTTTTGTGGTATATAATGAAAATTTAGATATATTTTTACAAGTTCCAACTAAAACAATTGCAAAAAAATTTCAAAGTCAGGAATTAAAGCATATCAAAATCATTTTCAATTTCTCAGTTTTTCCTATTTGTTGGCCTTTTTGCCATAGCAACGGATGTCAATTTTCATAATAAAATATATATAGCATGGAATTTGATATGGATGTAAAAATTTTACAGTTTCCCATTTTGGCTTATTAAAAAACCGCAAAAAACTGATTTCAAAATTTGTAACGGTTTCCATAGTAATTTTTTAAAAGTATTGGTTTCTCCATCAATTTTCTAATACATTTGTAGTTAAATAATTGAAAATAGGACAAAGGCTGTTTTATGTCTTTGATAGTTTTCATTAGTGGGCAAAACCTTCTAATAATTGGCTTCAAAGTAGGTAAGTTTTGCAATTTTTCATCTTTAGCCTCGATAACTATAGCAACGGTTACCCCTAGCAACCAACTATTAATGGTTTTTTGCGTTTTACACCTAGGTGTGTCCATGTATGAAATATAAGGAAAATTGGTGACTGTGCGTGGCCAGACCCTTTTATAAATCTTTGATTCTTACAAAGAATTGATCTCAAATACGATCATGATTATTTGATGAAATCATATTTTCAGCAGAAAGGTTTGTGGAACTTTTTTTTTCATGGATTGGAGAAAATTTAATAAAACAGTTCATGATTATATCTCATTTCCTGAATGAATGAGCTTTCAAATAGCAAATATTCATGAAAAGTAAGATGACACACTGATAATATACTAGTACCAGTGGTTACATAATTGCATGTTTTGCGTTAGGATGTACGACTTTTGTTATCTGGTCTCTGCAGAATTTGCATTTTTAATGCAATTTGAAATACAGATAACCATCCTCTGCATGAGTCATTCCATGATACAATCGTGTAAATGCAGTTAAACACCGAACAAACACTTCCCAATCAATGATGGCTGGATTCTGGAAGATGTGTTAAGGAATGGCCAGCCCAAGGTACAGTTCATTGATCTTGCTGTTGTAATAACCAAGCTTTGTCATTAATCGCAATACAGTTTGTGTGTCAGTCTGGCTGAAAATCTTATTCCTAATAAATAGATCCTCGATTTAAAAAAAAAAACCGAAGAAAGTGAATAAATTTTGTAAGTGATTTTGTAATTTTGTTTTGTAACTATTTTAATAATTAAGTTAATTTATCTAACCGTTTTAGTGATATTCAGGAATAACTGATAAATTTTGAAATATAAATATGTTTTAAATTTAATTTGAACTTCATATTTCCGTACATTTACTCTATACACAGATAAACAACTTTACATAATCCGGAAGAACCCTGATAAGACCTATTTCTCTAACATTATCATCACAACCATATCAGGACTTAGAATCAAGGATTTAATGTACCAGTTAATATATTTGATAAACCCAAGATGACATAATACGCACTGCCAACATTTCCTACCTTGGTCCTTGGGTTTTGCGCTGGACAACCTTAGAATATTGGAGGACACCATGACATCTGATTAATTCACACAAATGACATTTTAGTATCCATTAACAAAATACATGTATATAAGAGCTGGACTTGACACAAATAGTCGGATGAACATATGAGGTCACTGTCCAAATCTAACAAGGCTTCTTGTTCCTTTTGTTTCCTGTTTATTGATTTCTGCTATTGCTGCAGCTTAGCAGAATAGCTGAATTGATTTTTTCCCTCCATCCAGCTAGATTTTTTGCTGACATTTCTTGATCTGAGTTTTTTTCTTATTCCAAAGATTATAAGTTATGAATAAGAAGATCAAACGAATTTATGAAGGGGAAGACAATTCAGTATAAAAAATATGAAAATAAATTCAATACAACAGTAACTTTTTCAAAGCCATATTTAGGTATGTTCATTCTGAAATGTAGCTGCCTCGTCATATCCTGCATGAATCACAAGAGAAAACATTTTGTTGTTGAAATATATACCATTATATTTGTCTGCATTGGGCAGGAATCTTCATTAGTTGATAAGTATTGAGAGTATAAATGCCATTATTGATACTAATAACTTGGAACCTAGCTTGTCTTTTTTCAAAATGAAATATATGAACATGCATTTACTGCACATACTACTTGCTGTTAAGGCTACATGTGTATTCTATTACCATATTAGGAGATAAGTTTTACAGGAAACAAAAACTGTTGCTATTAAACTGTATGGCAATGCACATAATAGAAATTGATATATACTCTGAAACTGAATATATATCTGTCAATGTATGTGTGTGTTAGGCAATGTAATTATATACAGAAGCAAATCTCACTGTAATAACCAGTCATAAATACTCCTCCTCAATGAACATATAAAAGGATTTACGTTAATTCTGCAAGTATTTATTTTCGTAATTGATCCCAATTTAAAGTATTAAAATAATAAAATAATGTCATTATAAATAAATCTTTTTCCTCAGTTAAACAGATTTTTAGACTTTAAAGGATATGAACCTGGGCCAAAAATGTTGTGTAATGACCAGGTGGTTTCTGGCCCCCTGTGGCTAGGGAGGTGTCCCATGTTGTGTATTCATTAATAGTCATTTAAGTATGGCCAGAGAGGACACATAAATAACCCCTTCCCCACACTGAGTGTGACACAGGATGTTACAGGTCAAACAGTTCAGTACTCGCTGCATTAACGTACACATACATGTAGTTGCACTCCCCTATTACTCTGTTCACTTGCAAATTTAAAATAGTGGATTGTTGAAGCTTTGTTTAATGCTCATATAATGTGTCTCTTTCATTACATTACACACAGTAAAGTAGTGCATAGTACCTATAGCCTCTTAAAAGTAACCATAATGACTTTCAAAACTTTACATTTTATTGATGTCAATATTAATACATACTTTTAATTGTTAGTTGTTATAAAAAAAAGATTGGATTTATTGAATTTCCAGGTGCATTTTGAAACTGTCATAAATAAGACAAAATGGTATTTCTCAAGCACTTGCCAATGAAGGTTACCAATAAAAGTACTAGTATATGTACTTTCACTCTCCGACCAAGCATTACTTCTAAATAGTACATTCTTTTTCCCTAAGGTCCCTTGAACTAAGTTCTTCAAATGGTTTCTCCTACTGTAACAGAATTTACTGATGAGATGTTTTACTGACATAGGGTGGTCTATATATGTTGTAACATACCTGCTTCTTTGTTGGATTTTTTCTCTGGAGAGGACTTCTTCTCCTTGATAAACTTGTTCTTCCCTGTGATCATCTTCAGGAAGATGAGGCCTCTACTGACCTCCTTCTTCTTCCTAGCTTTAGAGACTTCCTTATTAAACAATTCCTTCACATTGAAAGGCAGCGTCTTCTTTTTCGGGGTCTTTAAAGGAATAAATTCAAACTTAGTTTTGTTGGTGGAGGGGTGTAAGTAAGTGAATACTTTGATGAGGTCCTCCTTCTCTGTACTACAGAGGGGACTAGCAGAACTGTCTAGTTCATTCTGGGAAAATAGCTCCTCATTTGGATTGATTAATGTTTTCAGTAATTTCCATATCATGTCATTGTCAAAGTCTGAAGCATTTGGTAAAGTAATGGTCTCTCTTTTGTTCATGCTGTGTATTATGTCATAGAGCTTTTTTCGGTGATTTACAAGGTTGCCCTGATCTTGACCTTTGACATACTTTTTCACTGTGGCCCGAAGTCGTTTCTTGTTTAAAATACAGGGACAAGTTTTTGTACTCTTTCGCCAAGGCACAACCATCATACATGGAGATTTGCAATGGAGTTTCTCCTTTGGTGGTGTACAGGGAATTAATTTTGTTTTTGAATCAGTTTTATCAATTGAAATCACACATCTATTTTCCCCATAATGAGACTGATCCTCATCCAAACCAGTTGTTTCAGTCTGGACTGAAGACCGGTTTTCAACCAAGTCTAGGTTGATAACAGTTTTGTATTGTTGAGTACCCATGTCTTCCTTATTATTTCCATCCTCTTCAGTTTCCTTTGGGAAGACCTTATTGAGTTTGAGACTAGAACTCAACTCCTCATCTACCTCCGTTTCATCGCTGTTGCCATGTGTAGAAGGAAATCTCTGGAATGTGTCCCAGGTTGTGTAGTCCTCACCTGAGGAGTCATGAGCATCCTCATACACTGAGTCCTCACTAGTGCAGCCACTCAAATAGTTGTCAGACAGTCTCTCCAAACTTTGACCACCCTCTTCCATATCTGTGTCAGACCCATCAAGAAAGATGGCCTCTTTTCTGTCATCTGTAGTGAATTCATCACAGATCTCTGCTGCCACAGTGGCTATTGGTTGGAACACTTCTTCAGAGTCATTGATAACTTCATTCCTCATTATCTCTTCAACTTCATAGTCACCATCTGTTGTCACTGAGTCTGTCTTTATACAGGACTTCAGCTTGAGATTTTTCAGTAGAAGATCATGCTTAAAGACACTAAATTCACTCTCTCCTTTTTTAGCATCTAGGTCAACTGCAGGTGGTTTTTCTGAATCATTGTCTGTGATTTCTGAAGTACATAGCTCCAGTGGAACCATTTCAAAACTCTCTTCCTCCTCAGTTTCAAAGGAATTTTCCATAGATCGAAATTTACTGGTACCAGAGGAATCTTGCTCAGACACATCCTCTGAAGAATTGGAACTACCCAGTTTGGTTTCCTGGGTGCCATGGTTATTGTCTTGCAGAATGAGACAATCTGAGCCAGTGCCCTTGCTCTCAGTCTCAGGGTTCAGTACAATAATACAAATGTTGTTATGATCCGGAATAGTTTCAGGATCAGGAGAAGTGTGAGGATCTGTCTTATCACCAAGTTCTGGAATCCCTTCGTTGGAGTTGTCTACAGTATATACGTCATTGATATTTTCTGAAAAAACTTCTTCATTTGTGACAGTTTTAAGCCTTTCAGAATTGACAAATTCTAGGGACGCTGCATGTGAAAAATTTTGGCAAATATTTGTGGTGTCTTTTGACAAGTTCTGCTCTGAATGTTGAATTGTGTTGCATTCAAGGGACATTATTTCACAAGAATCATTTGAATGTTGTTCTATTTTGGAGCATATTATGTCAGAGGATTCAATTTCTTCTTGTTTTTGTTTTTGGGTTTCATGGTGTTTTCCAGTACTGAGGGCCACACTTGAGCAGCCAGTACCTACATCTGGAGTCTGAGCAATGATTGATGGATCATTTTCAGTGGACACAGTGGGGATACTTATATTTTTGAACTGGTTCTCAGTCAGTAATGTTTCATGAGGAATTTCTTCATCCAAGTTAGTTTCTAGATATTCACTTTGATTTTCTGTGGGTTTTTCTTCTTCAATGCTTTCTAAAGTTTGGACCTCCCATGTAACCAATGACTGAGATTCTAGATTTGTTGTTTCTGTTGGGTCATTTATAACTAGTGTGTTACATATTAATTGTTCACCTGCACAAATTTGATCATCAGGACATTTGTGTGAAATATATGACTCTGGTGGTTTTGTAAATGCTGAAGTTTCTAAACTAGCTTTTAATGATAAGTTCTTGGAATCAGATTCCTTTTGAGGTTTACCTTTTAAGACGCAACATTCTGTATCGCCCTTATCTCTAAAATCATTACTTTTTTCCTTGATGGATTCAAAATCTCCAGTGTTTTTATCACTATATTTTTCTGTTGCCCCCAATTTATCTGATAATTCATTTAGAAGTTTATCCTCTGCTTTGGTTGTTTTTATGCTTGGAGTTTTCTCCTCAGAAAACGTGTACTGATCCTCAAGACTTGGTTCATTTTCATTATTTGTTGAGAGTAATGTGCTCTGTTCTGTAGAAGGTCTCACTTCTCCCGCTTCCATAAGTGTACTTAAGATTTCATACGTATTTATAGCTTCTTCAATTTTGTTCACCTTACCCTCCTCTAACACCTTATTTTCACTTTCTGGCACTCTCTCAAAACATGTGTCATTAGAGGCCAATGAAAAAGAGTCATCTTTTTGAGCAAATGTTTGAGGGCAAGCAGGCTTCACCAAATACTTGTCTTGGTTGTTGCCGTCTGCTTGAAACATGTCTTCATCACTGTGTACAAGAGGAACATTTTGCAGAAGGTCATCAAGATCATCATCACCGTCATTTTCATCATCATCAAACTTTTGCATACAGAATGTTGTAACTTGAATGTTACCCCCATCATCTTCATCTGATGCATTAAATGGATCAAAATTATCTTCTTCATGAGTGTCAGGTTCACAAGTTTCATCCCCTGCTGCAGGGGTCACTTCTTCATTGTTAATGGCCTCATTTGTATTAATTTTGACATCAACATTAGGTTCTAAGCTTGTATATGCATTCCCATGTACACTAACTTGTGTTGATAATGTTTCATTTTTGTGGACTGTTTCTGATTCTCTTAAATCTTCTGTGTTATTATTTGTTTCAGCTTGGACATTAGGTTGATGGTCATTATTTTTATGAAGCCTTGCTTCATGACTTGCCACTAAATGTTTTTCATTTTCACTGACTACATTTGTGTCTAAAATGTTCACCCCTGTTACAGATTCACATTTTGCCAAACCATACTCCTGTTTATTTTTGGTTAAATCATTATCAGGCTCTATAGTACACGACTTTTCACCTTGAACACATACATTTTCTATTGAATTTTCTTTTGCAATATCCATGCAATATCCATGACTATTGATTTCTTGATTTTTCAAGATTCCATCTGAATTAGTTCTCTTGTGTATCGTCCTTTTGCTTAGGATTGGGGACTTTGTAGGAAACTGATATTTGACATCTTCAGTGTCCGGACTTTTCTGTAATTCTAGATTTTTCTGCTTGATTTTCTGTTTTCTGTTGGCTCTCGCCACTAGATAGTCTTTTGCAGACACATTTTCCATGGAGCCAGATCTCTTCAACTCCATGGGGGGTGGGGAGGGAGCTAGGACATTGGGTCGGATCTCTATCACAATATTTTCTGATGAATCTTTTCTTTGCATAGTCTTTAAAACCTCTTTTGGGTCATTTTCTTTTTCAGTAGGATCACTTTGTGTCTGAATAGAATCACAACAAGCCTGGATTCTATCTTCAATCACAGAGTCCTTCTCATTGATCATTTGACCTGTTGAGAGGTCAATTGTAAAGTAGTCCTCCCTGTATTCTTCCTCCTCACTGGGCTCTTCTTCAGAACACAATTTTTCTGCACAAGCTGCCATTTTTTTTATTATTAACTTGCTAATTCACCTTTCCATATGAAACATTAGCCAAAGTTTCATACGAAAAAGTTTTTCTTTTGAATAAAATCCAGTGTGACAGACTGCATATTATGTGAAGATTGCGTTACAAATATGCACTATTTTTTCAAGTTTCTTCAAATATTTTTTTCCTTCTCAAATGATCAAATCAAAGACTTTATGACATGGTTGTAACTGGAACACAAACACACCGATCAAATAAATCCAGATTCCCTATTTTGACACCACGAATTAACCATTCATTTTATCCAAATCAGTCACGACTAGGCAATGCTCATTATGTTATTTCTATTAATCCGTTAAAAAGGCTCCTTCATGTATAAACATTAAATCTCAGGTAGAGGAAGAAAAAAAAAACGAAACCAAGGAGTAGAAAGTTGGGTAGGTGGTAGGCTTATCACACAGTGTAGAAAAACACTGACCATATCCCTTCACACATAGTTTGCTAATAAGTAAATCCACGACAAACGGTTGCCCTTAGCCAACACTTTAATTGCGTCCATTCTTTATTTGTTGACAAATTCGTTCTTCTTGTTAGATGACTCCATGAGTCCTTCCCCATCCCTTTGGGCCATGTTGTCTTGATCTGGATTGCTTACTTCAACACAAATTTTATGTATCCTTTGGTCAACTTTATGACTTTCTCCTTTGACAAATAGCCAAACTAGTTTAAATCAGGGAGAGAGTGAAAGAGAAAAAAAAAGGATTTGTGTATTACCAAATCCTTCAATGAGAGTAAATATATTCTTGGATTAAAAGTTTACCTGTGTACTCCATGTATAAATTACCTGCAATTGTATATGCACTGATGATATTTTTGGAGTTTTTGTTTTGTTAATCCAACTTTTATTAATGGATATTTCAATATTACTACTTTGGTATGATTCTTAAGCACTGTAAAGCAGATTCTCTCTCTCTCTCTCTCTGCATTTGTTAAGACATTTTTTTTTTAAATTCCATAACTCAAACAGAGTTTTTTTCATCATTTACCAGGTTATGGAATTTGTTGTGAGATGACATGTTGTCCCTTTCTATCTGGGCTATCACCCACAGCCCTGGAATGTCTGTTGTAAACATTTTTTGTACAAAGCAGAACATCACCTCTCTTCCTTCAAATCCTTGCTGATTTGTTGATTTAGGAAATATTGACATGGTGTAAAAGAAAATGAGTCTAAATAATAAAAGGATATACAACTGTTTCTGTGCCCTTGTTTGTGCATGCATGCAGCTCGGAATGTACCCATCAACTTTTTCTCGTCCAAGATTGTATTAACTGCTTCCATACAACAAGTTATTATTAACCCAATCTTTTTTCCTTTCAAACTAAATCCTGCAATTTATTATTAAAGGGAGATAATCACATTTTATTCCACCTTCCTTTTTTTCCCTTTTGAAATCAAGAATGTGTTATTCACTAATTGTCGATAGCTTTACTTACCTCAGTGTCATATTTATGTACAATTGTAAATTCTTAGAAACTGAAAAAAAGTTGGCAGAACAAGGACAAAAGTGTCTCTAGCTATACCATGCCTTCTAGAACAAAAGATTTGTATTTGAATAATGAAACAATGTTGGCTTTGTTCGAAAAATATGTAAAAAGCATTTTATTTTATGGTTGTGAAGTTTGGGGATCACACAAGGCAAATGATATTGACAAAGTTTTTATGAAATTTTGTAAGCGTTTATTAGGAGTGAAATCAAATTGTAATAATGCTATGGTTTACATTGAATTGGGATGTCTCCCATTAAGGTCTGTGAGAATTATTAGAATTGTAAAGTACTGGTTTAAGCTTCTTGGAACCACAAACTGTATATTAAAATCCTGTCATTTAAATCTTACCATAGACTGTACTAAAGCCAAAAGGTCATGCTCCAATTGGGCAGCATTTATTAGGTCAGAATTATATAGTATTGGTCTTATAGTGAATTATAGGAACACCAAGAATACCTTGTGTTCCAAGAACATTTTCCAATCATAAAGAAAAGAATAATAGATGTTTATTGTCAGGAATTGTATACTGTTATCAATAATTCTCCAAAATGTTATATTATTTCACATTTGATAGATAATTTTTGCATGCAGTCTTATTTACTCCAATTTATACCTAAGAAATTTAGAAGATGCAATAACAAAGTATAGATTAGAATCTCATTATAGCAATTGAGTCTGGAAGATATAAAAACATTGCCAAAAATGAAAGAAAATGTACTTTCTGTAATTACAACGACATTGAAAATGTTTTTCACTTTGTGTTAAAATGCCCACTTTACAATTCATTTAGATCAAGATACATTAAGAATTATTATGTTAAAAAACCATCTGTGTTCAAACTTGTCCAGTTATTTAGTTCAAACAATACCAAAGAGTTATTTTACCTTGGTAAATATCTTTACTATGCAACTATGTTTGGAAATTCATTGCTCTATCTAAAATTATACAATTTGTTTTTCTATTACAATTGTTAAATCACATTTTCAGTATTATATATATCTATTGTATCTCACAATATTTTATACGATGTATCCATATATAAAAGTTGTATGCATGTTGTTCTCCATAGCGAGAATGCACGCTCTGCAGAGACTCTGAAGCCTGCTGGCTTCGGATTTTGCGTGCCTCGCATATGTTTATACTTGTGTTCAATGCTGATGAGCTTATTGCTCAAAGTTGAAATAAATAATAAATAATAATTTCTTTCATTTTGTTTAAATCCTGATCAGCTAGTTGAAACAATGTTACATTAATAGCTGCCTAGATTGTCTAATCATTTCCTGTGTAAAAAGCACAAGCTTACCAATATATAAAGAAGGATTTTTTAGCAATATACATACATTATTTACTCCTACATAATCTTGTGACAAAACATGTACATTTAATTAACATTATAAATTCAATGCCCATTTAAATACCTATAAGAAGACATTTAGGTGGGCAGAGGGATAAGACAACAACACATAGAAAACTGGTTATTCAAGTTAATGTCTTGCTAAATATTTCTGATTTAAACTTGTTGCTTCACGGAAACAGTTTTTATTCCCAATGTTTAATAATCTTCACTATAAATTCACTGCATGTGTTTGTCTTTGATTATATACATATGGTTTCATTTTTCAGTACAAACATATTCTAAAACAAGGAATTCTTTGAACATGATACTATAACTAACAGTAAATAAAAATTGATATAACATTTTAATCCTGGATTTATTTATATGACTACCTGTTATATGCTTATATTAAAAACTAATTCACGGACTCTAATTTAACAATTGATGTATCTTAATTACAAATTAATATATAATGATTTAAAGTAATTATAAAGCTGTATATTGTAGAAATAATGGTACTGTAAGAATAACACAATATGTTAAGCTAGTCTCATCAAGGATTTTTTTATTCATGGTCATATAAGATCATTCAATATGATCATATATTATGATCAATTCAAACAACTCCAAAACAATTTAAGAGTCTAAATAAACTAAATTAAGTAGCATTTATATATACCGGTAAACAAACCATGAGTGAAATTCAATATTGTAAAGACAGACTTCCAATATCAATGTACCTACTGATACTTATTTAAACATGCATTGTACATGTACTAAATTTATATGAGGTCATTCAATGAGGAAATCATTATGGCCCATGCATTATGTTGGAGTTTAATTTACCTTGTGTTGGTAGATAGTACTTCAGCCGGTATTCCTGACTGGTCGGTTTATCGTGGCCGTTGGTGAGATCCATAATTCGTTTTTCATCAGTCACATGTATTTCCAAAACATTCCATTTCACACCACAGACAATCAACTTCTCTCTGTATGAATTAGGCCGGTTTCTCTGTAAATGGCTTCCAGCTATCTGTTATAGCAAGACAAATGTTAAGCAGGCTTGAGTATGGTCCCTTTAAATTCCAAAACATGCTGCACCTGTTTTGAACAATAACAATAAGTAAGTCTTGAATTACACCCACTGCAGTGAATGAGTGATTGTAAAAGGACTGCTTTTTCTGGTTCACTGGGATCCAGGTTAAATACCAGTGTCTGCTTCAAGGGACATAACTTTCACAACAGTCAGTATTGATCAGTGCTTTTTGCTTTATCAATTATGCACCACAATAGTAGGCTCATAACAGTAGCCATCAATGTTTTATTGAAGACTTACATGTACTGGCCAAAAAAGAAAAAAAATTACTCATTCATTGGTTAATTGTAAAACATAGCTTGTCCAGCATTTGCAATTTAACATCTCTAGATTTTACTTCCCTGAGCTTCTCTCTATAATTTTTTTATTCATTAGAAAATAATTCTTTTTGATGGAAATAAACCTTTCTTATATATACATGCATTTAAGGTAGTACAAAACACCCATGAAATTGATTATTTGAAATATTTTCTGAAATGTGCAAAATAATGGCTTAATGCAGTGAATTTTGCAATTTCAATCCATTATCTAAGAAAAAATATAAATCATACCCATCATTTACATGAAGCAGGAAAAAATCAAGGTACAGCATATTTTGTTCAATTCCAACCTACATTAGAATGTTATTCATTTGATCTTTGTGCAATTTGTCCTCATATTATTTAAGAATGTGTAACTTTTGTTTCCTTGCATGTTTCTTTCAGAGATAAGAGTAAAGATCTGAAATTTGAACACAATCATGACAAGCTTTATGCACATCAAATTTTAAGGTCATGTGAAAAGGTCAAAGGTCAAATATAATGACGTCATCTAGGATTTTTATCAATTTTTACCTCTGTCAAATATTTTAAAATCTTAATTAATCTAAAACCCACAGTAAGATTTTCATTATTTTGATATACATGTATTATTATCATGGAATCATGGCAATTATACGGTTTAATTTTATTGAAATTTTAATCATACAATTTCTGTAGAGAGACCTTTAATTGTTGGAAATTTTCATCATAAAATATCATTCACAAGCACTATTCTTACATTATATTACATCATAATTTACTTTAAGTTACCATTTAGATTACATTTCAGTATCTTTAAGTAACAGAGAGGTCTCTTGTATAAATAGCAGCACAAACATTTCTAATACCTTCAAAAGTAACGTATTGGCATAGCAAATTCTAACAATGATTATTCCATTTTACACTCCGCCAAAAGGAGGTTGAAATGGTATGTTTAAGGCTATGTGGGCAAAAATTGTGTGGTCAAATTTCGAATATTAACAGGTTTCATTCTGAAGAACAGGATAATATTTGAAGAAAAATTGAATTATAGGAAAATTTCGGCTTATCCGAGCACATATTCCACATTAGTAGCTAAAAATTATACACAAGTTGTAGTTGTGTTGACAACTGCACTCACAGATTCAAGTCTTTAAAATTGTCATATTTTCAACATCCAATTACCGTAGTACCCAATTTAAAGGGGCATGGTCACAATTTGGGTCAAATTTCATTTTTTCTGTTTTTAGTGATTATATATATTGCTTTAGAAATGCATTTCTAATGATCTACCAAAATTTGAGTGTCAGTCGTAGAGATACAAGTAAGATACAGAGCTCACAATTTTCGTTGAGTAAACAAGGCTCGTGAACCGTTTTTGTTTACATTAATAGTTCAATATACAGGTAAATGTTCTTTTTTAAGCTTTGTTTACATGACAACGAACTGTGAGCTCTATATCTCATTTATTACAAGACGACTGACACTCAAATTTTGGTTGACCATTACAAACACCTTTCTGGAGCATTGTAAACATTAAAAACTGAAACCTAATTTTTGACCAAAATCGTGACCATCCCCCTTTAAACTATATGCTTATACATTGTTTTCCTATTTAAACCGACTGAGCTCTTTGGGTAAGAATCTTTCAAAATAAGAACAGAAAAAAATGTACCAGTATAAGTGTGAAAACAAAATTTATTTAGTTCACTCTTGAAAAATACAATAACATACACATGGACATGATTTGAATGAATTCCCCTTTTTCTTTGTTGTTCAAACAATAAATTATTGCGTTATTCTGCACTTAATCAAATTTGGTCTGAAAAAGCTCGATCATGGAATGATATTATCCAGCATTATATGATTATAACCAGCATTGCATTAAAAACAGAGAAACATCTCAAAATATCCACAATTAAACTCAAAATGCAAGCTTCAATTCATTTATACTATAGTGAAAACACACATAACAGCACATCTACATGTATGTACATCAATATCGGTATATCAAGAACATAATATAAAAATACGTACCAGGTATATTATTTCATTTGATCCTTATCAAATAATCTATTATGTGCATTTCTATAAAAGATTATAATGAAACATATTAGAAAAGTCAAAGTGTGCTCCGATATATAAAATGATTGTACTAGTAATCATTACAGTTTAAGATCTAAAAAAAGAATTTATATTATTTTCTAGTAATTACCCAATCACTTTATTGACATTTTCTTAAATTTGGGTTTTAACTAGGCTTGAAAATCATTTAACAACATTACATGGTCTTGTATTAAAATAAAATTTATCAAAGACATTTACATGTAATATCAATAAGATGGTAAATTGCCTGGTGTTTAGATTTTCCCTTTCATTCATATCTCAATCATTTTCAAAATTATAAACAAGCTCCCTGTCCTGACAGGCAAAAGGGATGTTAAATAACTTATTCTTACCAATCAAATTATATGTTACTGGTAAATTACTTGAATTTTAAGCTATATTTGAAGATTCCCACATAAATAACTACCCTGGTACATGCAAAAGTTCTAATTATCTTTAGTTTAAAAAAATCAACCTTTCATGTAGATCTAGAACTACATGCTAACACAAAATATAAAGATTCTAATGATTCATACAACCATTGTAGAAAAGACATAAAAATTGATGACTAGCAGATATGGTAAATAAGAAATATGGTAAATAAAATAAGATGTGAAATTGAACTAAAATTGTACTGGGAAGTTAACCGGTTTTTCAACTATTCATATACATGCATGGTCAGCAGATGAATTTAGAATACCTAGGATTAACACATGTTATTGCACAAAAATAATTGTGTATCGAGTATGTAAGAACAATTGCAGATGATTTTTTTGAGGAATTCATTTGTATATATTTATAATGTATACAACAGATTTATGAAAATCTGGTCTCAAGTAACACATTTAAATATTGCTATCAAAATTATCTTTATTGCCTCTGATAATACTGCAAGATACATCTTGTAAATTTAAAAATGTATGATTATTTTTAAAAAATGTATAGAATTTCAATGCAAAGAGTAAAATATAAAATCTTGAAAGCTTTAAGTAGTCTATAGGTACTTTATAAATGAATATATAGGATATATATCAGGTAATAAAGATATTGCACAAATTGTTTTTGGTAACTAAGAAAATACATTTATATTTTTCTTCACACATAAAGTCTTTCTACTAAACTTCTCCCATGTCAACTACATTATCAGTATTACTGTTACGTAAGAAGACCATGCTTTTCGGACGAGCCCATATTTGTTCCAGTTTCTGAATTGTAGCCACATCATATGCCTCCCAAGCAGTGATTTCTGTGAATTTAGAGTCCGCCTTAATTACAGAAAATATAAGGTTTTCGACGGTCACCAGTTTTTCAACCTCATGGATGATGTGTTGTTTATCACAGTGATTTTTCATGACAGCCATGACACAACCGTGTTGACATTGAGCGTTGGATTTTACGTTGATGATTAAGATGTCTCCTGTGGATCTTCCTACCCAGATGGAGTCCCCAACACCAGCAACAGAATTCACAATTGGATGGCGATTTCTGGGAATTGGTGAGCCAGAGGAGGGTGGGCTGGCCCGGGCTGGAAGGGTCTGGGATTTTTTGGCCATTGTGGGCCGCCTTGGAGGCAGGGGTGGGGAAAGAGCTGGATGTTGTGGGTCACTTACTGAAACACATCTCTCCGGAATGGGAGGGGGAGGATTGTTCTCACTGTCTGCACGGGCATTGGCACTGGAGGATGATTCATCGAACCACTTATCAAACTCTCCAGAGGAAATTTTTTCACATGATGAATCATCGGAAGAAACTGAAAATCTCCTGGATATGGGCATTGCTTGCACCTGTACAGAACTGTTAGAAATGTATTTGGAAACAACCATTTTATGTGGATTGATCTGATCACATTTCAGAATATGCGTCAAAATGCCCATCTCTGTATCAAATTCAAGTAGTTCACTGCTATTGGCAAGGAGTGCCCATATCCTGCAGTCCATGTGAACCAGTTTCATGACATCTGGAAGTTTATTCTCTAATATGGCCTGACATTCCTTGTTGATCTCAATTCTTCTCTCTATCATCTCTGTCCTGTTGCTGACTATGACGATGTCACTGCCACAGCCACACCATAGTTCCTCAGTTTCCATCACATAGACGAGGCAGGAGGCGGTCCTCTTGGATAACCTCAAGATCTTTTTGAGGTGCCAGTTAAACTGGTGCCTGAGGTTTACCTCCTCCCCTTCAATCACCTCCGGTTTTTTGATATGCTGATAAATTCTTAGCTGACCATCTCCTAGCAGAATGTACACCTTTTTACCCTAAAACATAGGCAAAATTTTAAAGTCCAGAGTAATCATACAATGGTTTAGATATTCTTGAATTGTAATACAGTTGTATACGAAGAATAATTGTCATATACAAGGACACAGAGCACCCACCAGTTCCTCATTCTTGACATATTCTATACATGTAGGAGTGGCCCCCAAGTTGTCTAGTTTCTTCAGTGAAGAAGGATGCCCTACTCCTTGCTGCCCAAACACTTCTATCTGCTCATCCTAAAAAGAGAACATTTTTAATCTATTTGTTAAGACATTACTTAAGTAATGTCAGTAATGATTTAGCAAGGTTTAATGATTTTATGTACAAAGAAAGAAAAAGAAATGCAAGACAATAAGGATTTATGTAGATAAATATGCCACTGAAAAGAAGAGAATAAACATTTTTGGAAGAGATGTATGTACTACAGTCCTCAGTATTGTGTCTGCTTCTAAAAGGAAAGATTGTAAAATGTAACCAATTCAGACCTCTGTTCCAATCCAGATCTGTTTGCCAATTTTGTCCATGCATGTGACGGTGGCCCCGGGCAGTGGTTTTCTGAAGGCCTGATATGTGCACATGGTGGCATCCAGAATGTGGTAGCAACGGTCATCTCCATTCCCCTCCCACACCCACACCTGTCGCTTTACACCACCATACTGCAAAACACAGAGCAAAAAAAGTTATGATCTCCTTATCAGCCTTCAAAAAAATCTACTCTAGGTTTGATTTGATAGATGGAAAGAGATGTTGATAGTACTGTGTCAGGCCAAATAAGGAAAGAGTTTATGTACAAAATCTTGTAGAATCAAAAAGACTCATTTGATGCTATTGATGGTAGGCCTGGAGACCAATGATATGTCTACAACCCAATACAATTTAGATATCATGGTAAATTCTGTAATAAACCAGTGTTTGTATGGTTGTTGATTTACCTCAGTGACAGAGGTGACAAAGTCAACTTCCTCCAGCTCCCGTGGGAAGTGTTTGTGCTGGGCCAGGAAGTCTGCGGACATCATGTGACTTGTGGTTAGGATGTCTTTAGCACTGGGGCGCTGGGTGGCATCCTGATTCCAACAAAGCTCCATCAACCTTTCCAGCATAGGGAAGCGTGGATCTATGTTAAAATCCTGCAAGGAGGAATTTCTGATTAAGCCTAAGGCTTGTGCATGAATATCAAACTAGTGTGTGTAATTGTATCAAAGATATAGACTTTTATGTACTTATATTTAGCTGCAAGATTTTGAAATTCAAGTAATTGTGCAAAAGGACATTTTGTATGGCTATTGGAATTTACTGTTTCACCATTTACTCCTTGTTTACCTGGAGGTTTGGTCTTTTGGCCTCCATTTTCATGGCTCTTGATATCTGTGCCATGTTTTTGTATTCACAATAAGGTCTTTCTCCTGACAAAATCTCATACAACACCATTGAAAAGGAGAAAATATCCACCTACAAGGATGAGCATGGAAGGCATACAGAAATTATTTACATCTTGGTTATCTAGTTTATTCAAACTGTACATAGACACTCCACACTGATTATTATTACTTTATTTACTGGTGAAAATATTCAGTTGCTGAGCCATTGGTAATGATGGGCTGTCATAATTCTTAAAAGTCTAAACATTTTACTTTTCTTTCTTGCTTTAAAGTTATTAAAAATATTTTACTTGACACTCTATTCCTGTTTCTGCTCTCTAGAGAGGATTCCCCAGGTAGTGACAGTACTGGCTTACCTTTTCATCATAGGCTAATCCCTCCATGATCTCCGGAGCCTGATATCCAGGTGTTCCCACCAATCCCACTGTCCCTCCGGATGTATTAAACTTGGAAATTCCATAATCAGACAACTTGACATTGACTGGTGCCTCTGGGTCTAAACTGGTGACCAGGATGTTGTCCGACTTTAAGTCCCGGTATATGATGTCGTGTTTATGTAGGTAGTCCAAACCACGAACAATCTACAAAAAAGAAGAATTCACCCTTCTTTCATTCTACATTGTTTATAAGATACCAAAGGTACATACTATGATGTGCTGCAGTATCAAGCTACATGTATTTCTTTATTTTTAAAACTTCTTTGTTCTTCCCTTTTTACAATAGCAGTTCTTCAATTTCACAAACATCAAATTCTTCAAATTCAATGCATATATACTGATCAGAAATGATTTCGAAGTCTATAAACCACCATTTCTTTATGCATGTTTTTTACCCTTAGTATTCAGAATCCTCAGATATATAGAAGTTTTTATCTAGGCCCAATCAAGTTAAAGAAGACAAGGTTTTGTTAATTGATATCTAAATGAATCCTCAGCTATATTTTTCTTGGCCAAATCAAGTTCAAGATAACAAAGTTTGGCTATATGATATAGATAACGAGGTTGCTATATATGGGGTATTTGATATGAATCCTCAGATATCTTGATGTTTTTTCTTTACCCAATCGAGTTCAACATGACAAGGTTAGATATTTACCTGATGAACAAGCTTGAAGTTGATCTCCTTGCTGAACACTGGCAGGAAGACTTTGTCCTTGTCCCTGTATTTGTTGAAGGGTTCTCTCCCCTCTATCTCATTATCAAGCACTCGTCTCAAACTACCCAGGGGAGCTAACTCTAGACACATCAGCAGATCTGGTCGGATGGAAATACCAACAAAGGATACAACACAGGGGTGATCCAACTTACTGGTCACGTCTGCTTCTTGTCTCATTTCCATGAAAGCTCTAAAAGCCTAGTAAAATAACCACAACATATTTACAGGTAATGGGGAGAGAGAGGTTAAGAGAATGTAGAGATAAAGAGAAAACTTCAAAATAAAAAAAAATGTTTTGAAAAATCAATATTTTTAGATATAAACTTCTCATTTATTCCAATTGTTACAAACCTTGATGCTGCTAGCTTCGTCCATATCTAGATGCATGTTTGGGGCATTAACATAGTCATCTAAATCTTCGTCATCATCATCGTTATGTAGAGGCTTGTTTCGTTCAACACTGGAGATATTCCCACCAGAGTAGTAACTGCTGTCCAAAGAATGCTTCCCTGACATAGAGGGAGCCCCATGGTAGTACTTGACTGCAATGTCCACATCTCCGTATTTACCTTTGAACACAGACCCAGTGACCCCTGACCCCAGATAAGCCTTCTTATTGGATGGATCAACTTGAAGTTTCTCCGAGTCCAGCAGGAATTTCCTGGGCAGTTCCTGCATGAGAAGCTCCGGGACGAGTTGACTGAGGGGGACCTTGGTTCCTCTCCTGCACAAGGCCGTGTCACCGGAGAGCAGAAGGCGAGCACAGTGCTCCACTGTGAAGTGGTCCAAGTTGGAGGGCAGCACGCTGGAGGTAATGGTGTAGCACACTGGACAGATGGCAAATCTCTGTATTCTGGGTCTACCCACCATGTCATAGTCCATCAAACCTACATTCAAATGTCCCGATTGTTTATAGAAATTGTGTATTTTGTTTTGTGCATCATTATTTTGGTGTTTAAAATAAAAGAACGGAATTGAGTAACTGATAAACAGTGTTGATTGTATTCAGAGTACCAGTATATCATATCAATTTTGCAAAGATCAACAAAATACATAAATGCCTCAATAAGGTTTATAGTAAACAAGATATATCTAGAAGTGGTGATCATGGTGGGTTGCCTTTACAAAATTAGCTGACTACTGATACCTGGGTAATGATCACTGAGAAGATCTTCCACCGCGTCTACAATCATCCCCATGATGGAGTAGTCCTCTTCCAGGGACTGGACAGTGATCAGGATGCCATGAGTTATGTACCCTTCCCTCTGACTCACTTGTACAGACTCCAGCATAAAATGGCCCATCTCATGTCTCAGAAACATTCCATCCTCCCAGTATATCATGTCTTTGTTGTTTATCTTCAGACCTTTACTGTTCATTCATAAATAAAAATACAGCATGTTTAATATTTATGAAAAACTATCTTTCAGCTTCTTTATAACCTAACATGGTTCAAAATTCTACCTTGCTTTAGAATTGATCCTGTAGAAGGACTTTCCAGGCTTGATCCGTACAGAGGACCTGAGGACCCAATCATTGGCAAGAAGTTCAATCCTACACATGATCCTAGAGAGCAGCCTACTCCACAGACCATTAGGAATAAAAGCAAGCTGATAGAGGCGGGACACTCGCTTACCATCACGGCCATGAAACTGAAGGTCCATGCCAGGGTTAGCGTGAAGGTGGGAGGGGATGAACAACCTATGTAGTTAAGATATAATAACCTGGATGGTAAATGTTATCAAAGTACTGAAGAACTGACGGGAGTTGATTTTGTCGATGTTTATTTATTTTAAAATCAATGATAGTTTCTAATTTGTATTTGAATTACGCACATTTTTATAATATGAATTTTTGGACTTTTTCGACAAGAATGTCGAGAAACCCCCATATGAATCATCTTAAATAATATTTGAAGATAAAATTAATTCAATCAAACTATGTATCAGTAATAAAAATATTTCTCGAAAATTGTATGGATCCAAGTAATATTGAACTCTATAGTCTCGTTCAACCAAACGCTCGGCTGACACCGTAAATCTCTGACAAGTAAGGGAGACTCTCTGATTGTCGGAGATTTACGGAGACAGTCGAGCGTCGAGTTGAACGAGACTATATTGAACTCTGGCGTAGGAATACATACGACTACAAAAAATATCTAAATTGTTTGTACCATTTAAAATCTGACTATTTTCAATGTATTTATAAATAAGTTTCCTTGAAAAACAATGCTTTAGCATACATTACATCGATTTTATCAATTATGTTCAAGAACTAAGTCTTGTCAGCAGCGATGATTTGTGATGAGGTCCAAACACTGTTTCACTTTAGGTTTGTCTGAGTAAATGCATAGGAGAGTTGATTAAAATCAACTCCCAATAATGGATCAATAGAGATTTTGTTAAAAAATATACAAAGACAGACATTGAGACAGGTTTTTTTATTGACCGTAGAGTACTGGTAAGTACTACGATACATGTAATATTATTACATTTGTTTAAGCTTAAAACATGTACACAGCATCTGCTCATGGGGCATTTTATCTGCTCTGTATAATGAATGCATATATTTGTTATATATGGAATAGAGAGCATAGTGAATAGGATGCACCTGTGATTTACCTAAAGTAGTTTTCTTGTACAATTCTTCAATTACCATACTCTCCATATACCGATACCTCATATTTATTGTACATGAACACTTGAATGAAAGACTCACAAACTTGTTTTGAAGGAAGAAATCACAGACTTACAAATGGGAATAACACACTTACTTTCTGTCCAACTCAACCTTAAGAGCAATTTCAAATTGTTCCAGGAGCTGAATGTATTGTGGGACATTCTCATTGGGGAACCTAGAATCCTGGAGGTACATCTCTTGTACTGTGCTCAAGGCAATTTTTCCTCCCTTCATAGACTGACATAGTGACTAAAACAAAAAAAATCAATTCGCATAATTAGAGTTTATAAAAATGGCTAATCTATGATGTTTTCTTAGCTGACAATTGTTTTTAGAATTTGATAGGTTGTTAATACTGACCGAGTCAATGAGGACCTGTGAGAGGACGTCACACAGCCAGGTGGGGTCCAGGTAAAAGAAGTTATTCAAGCCTTGTAACTGTTCATTGAAGTGTAGCATTGCTCCAGACGTTACAAGGAACTTTACCACTACAAAACACATGGAAGGTACAGTGTGTTTAGCTGTGCTTGTTTTGTATCCAATCAAGAAATCAGATGGTCTCAAAACAGGCAAATTATCAAATTGAAAACAAACATTGATAATCAAAATATTTTAAGTCTTTAGAACATATCAGTACATGTAAATGTAGAATCAAATAAGCAATGTACAACACAGAGAACAAATTATAGGGATCTTCTTAGTGCATTTTTATTTTTCTACTGATCTTATTTTTCTTGGACATGTATAATTATATCATTTTCACTGGTTACCTTCGGGGACCTCTTGGGGAACCTCCACATCACAGCCTGGTATATTCTCAATGAGCTCATACAGTTCCCTCTGAACCAGGAATGGAGGTTTGCCATCCCTGATCCTGTTCTCCAGCTCACGATAGATCTCCTTCTCTATCAGGAGGTAGCTGTTAGGAATGCTTCTGCCCAGCAGATATCTCGTTCCTAAGGACTTATTGCCAAGCTCCTTCATATTGCAGGCAGTATTGTACAGGGCATCTCGTAACTCGGATATACCTAGATGAAAACATGTCATAAAATCACTGACAGGAAATTAAAAAGGTGGTAACAATAGTACATGTACATAAAATAGGGTAAAAATGAATTTTAGTACATGTACACTGTATCAGTTATCACAATAATGAGAGTTACAAAAAAAAGTACAATAATCTAGTAACAAAACATAATGAATGGCCTACTATTTTGGTTTGAACTCATCTTTTTCTTTTTTTTTTAAATTTCCTTATCAAATTAATGGGTGATGAAGTGAACTCTACAGTATGTGTATAGAGTTCATCCACTGAGGAGTGAATTTGAGGTGTATATAGGCAGACACCCACCCGCCCCAGTAGTACAGGACATGGGGATGATGTTGTAATCCTCTAGTTGTGAGCACAGCCCCCCGTATCTCTCTGAGGCACTCCCAAACGCCTCCAGTAGCTTCCTTTTGATCTCAGACACCTGCTCGTCCCTGGTGGGGCTATTGTTCTTGTCCAAGAAGGTTGCTGCTATGATGACCTTGGAGTGGGGATTTCTTGCCTGTAATCAAGGAGAATGGAGATAAAATATGGTGCACTTAATCCTTATTCATTAAAAGATCTTATAATGTAAGACCATGTACTAAGTACTCACCTCTATACTGTACAGAAGTTTGCCTATCTTCTCCATGTCCTTGGCCAGAGACCAGAGGTCCCAGACGACCAGGTACAGAGAGTTAGGGGTGAAGAAGCAGTGGTGTGTGGCCTTATAACACTCGTCCCCAGCCAGATCCCACACACACAGCTCTATAGGCAGCCTCTTAGACTGGTCCTTCTGCACAGGCAAAATAATTAAGTCCATTATTTATACCTCAAGATGATGATTTTATATAATGCACCTAATTGGTCTAGGAAGTCATGTGATGGGGAACAATATGTGTCGCCTTGGGAATAGATATCATATTCTACCTATTCTGAAACTTTGGGATTATTCATTTCAATATTATGAAAAGATGAACATATAATATGTATACAAAGATGATTAAAACTAAAGTTTTTAATAATTTAATTTTTCCTTAAATCAGAAAAAGAAATTCCACTATTTATGAATTGAATTTATGAAGAAAATAGAGAAAATTACATGTTCTTAATTTGCCTGGGCAAATTCAAGACAGGGCAAAACTTTTTGCAAGTATAGAAAGGAGAAAAAAAACCCTGTATACAGTTAACTGTGATTTGATTTGAACATATTTTATCGTATACTAGTATATATAACATACATAATTATTGAAATGGTTAGGACACAAGTTCTAACAACTTACAAGATCTTCACCATAAGTTAACTGTAGATTGTATGGGGTGACCCACCCATTTACTTGGATAATTTGCTTTATTTGCGCAGTACACCTCTCTCATTAGTTTGTGAGAGGAGTTATAAACAAATATATCATAATTATTTAAGAGTTAGCAACTTGCCTTCTCCCCCCCCCCCCCCCCCCCCCCCCAAAAATAAAGGTTTTTTGATTAAGGAGCAAAGTAAAGTATTTAGTTTGCTAGTCAAGAATTTTTTACTCAAATGTTTTGGGTCACAGATTTGGGGGTAAAAAAGATCTGCACCTATATTAACAGTGACAAATTGAATAAACAAAGAAGTGACTAATTCTGGTGTACTTCCTATCATTTGCAATGCAAAATCCCTTCCGCTTATTATTTAGCGGCGCAAGGACACCTGACAAGCTAGAGGGGGTTTCTAAAGATGATCTTTGATTTTTTTCATATTCAATAGATATACATTGTATGAACTCTGAAGTATTTATGAATATCAATTACATGTAATTCAACTGTTGCATAAATATCTTGGGATAGAGTAAAATTAACAAACGCTGGACAAAGGACTAAGTGCGGTTTTATGCAATTTTTGCCCCCCAAAATCAAAGTTTTAGAAAGAGCTTTAAAATAAGGTGAAAGATAGTTAAAATCATATTGGAAATAAAGGTGTAAAAGGTTATCACCACAGTGACGTCATAATGTAGAAATGACGTCATGAATATTGCATTATTTTGATAAATTGATGTTTTGTAGCAAAATATGGGTGTTTCCCGATGGTTTTTCGACTGGGAAACATCGAGCGCAGGCTTGCTCAAGTACAATTTTTTAGTATAATATGTATAACTATTTGAAGAAAAACATATGTTAAAATCGCACTTGAGCAGACCTGCGCTCTATACTTCCGAATGCAAAATATAGAGCAAAAATGAGAATATTTTCATTTGTTTGCAAATTTGCGGGAATTGGGTCATTTAAGTGACATCATAGATAAACAGCGAGTGAGCAATGATGACTAAAATCAAGATTAAAGTTATAGGCATCCTCTTTACAAGGATTTGTGAAGATTTCATTTTCTTACGATACTATTTAAAAATTGGTTGAAATCGGGGGCAGATATTTGACCATACCGCACATAGTCCTTTTCATCAGAAAGCCAGCTCATGGCTCAGGTGAGCAAAAAAAGTATGCCTATATATAGACTGTTGCTGAATCCAGAAAATTATGATCAAAAGCTTCCACCACTGCAGTGGTTCAATTAGGCCACCTTGCAACATGCAGTTAGAAACAGTGAATCTATAGAGAGTACAACTACGCATGTATTAAAGTCAGAACTTCATTCAGATCATGCTACATGTATTACAATAGTATATGTATGTTGACATGCATGTTTAAAAAAGCTGTAGTCTAATAGATTTGAAACATTCTATAAACTAAAGAGTGAATATAGAAGTCTAGCTATAGACATACAATACCTCATTCCGAATTCTGTGTTTATTAGAGGAATGCTGTGTTACAATTTTTACATGTTAGTTTTAATTTCAATGAATATTTATATATATATTAACTCAGAAAAAAAAACAAATGGTTACATCAGTGATAATTAATATATTATAAATGTTTACCTTAAAAATGTCCGTGCATACTGATTAAGATTAGACTATTATTTTATTGTCTTGTAACTCATACAAAAAAGTATTTAATTTGATTACATTTTGTTCAAGCTATACAAAGTAATTAAGTGGACTGAGAGATCAAAAGATTGATGTCTGATGAAAAACTTAATTCCAACTTCTGTTGTCTAACATACCGGTAAATAAAACGAAGGACATGTTGTACTTGGGAATTACTTTGCTGATGATTAAATTTTTCTTGTTTTTTTTTTTAATGAATACACAAAAGAAATTTAAAATATTTACAGTTCCTTATAAGAGCAAAGTACTTCATCATATAAAAATTTTATCAACATTTATCCCAATTAATTTTGAGGGAGAGATAGGGGTCTTGATGAAAACTTTATGAATTAAGTTTTTCATCTGATATTACATGATTTTCCTACAGATACAAGAAAACAATTCCCTGCATGTACTTTAGAACTGAGAGAAGTTTTTTTTTTACAAGAAATGCTTCAGTACACCTACCAGTTTATCCAGAATTCCACTCTTTTTTTTTGGACAAAGAGTGGTTTCCACTCTCCGGATTCCTGACCCATGGATTTCAAAGTTGGATTTACAGCCTAGCAGGTTAGTAATGGCAGTTTTACCTTTGTCCTAGGAACATGTTATCAAAATGTCAATATAATCAATGATCAAAATACACGTAGTTATTTAATTTATTGTATGTTAGTTAAAAAAACCAAAAACAAACCTTTTTACCCACAACAACCAGTTTTAGTCTGTAGTACCCCTTGCTTTGTCGCAGTTTTTCATTCAGACCTTGAATATATTTTTTTGTCCAAATGTGGCAATCTAAATAAAAAGTTTATTGTTTTCTTTCATCAAAATAAACATTGCTCATTTAAATTGTATTGTACAAGTAAGTGTAAATGTCTTTAGCCCTTATTTGAGATCAATTTCATTCTTGGAAACTTTAAGTAACTATTAGGTACATTGAAATTATCTTTTAATTAAGAGGGATGGATGTCCGTGGTCATTTTTAGATTATCTCACTGAGACAAAAAGCTCTGTATAAAGATGTAGAACATATCTAAAGTGAACAGATACTGAATAGTAGTATATGGTCAGAAATATCATATTTAAAAATCTAAGGTAAATCTGATGGTTAAGTTATTGACAATCCAGCCTCCTTAATCATCAAATCAGAAACATAAAAGTTGCCTGGCAAAATAGATTCAGTTAATGGTTTTGAACACATAATATACATTCTGTTCTGGACCAGATTTGATCTTGACCTTTTCTTACCTACAGCTGAAGGGGACACCTCACCCCCTGGGATTCCAGTCCCTTGGATGTTCAGACTGTTACACTGACTCAGGCGCCCAAGCTCTTTTGGTAAGCTCTTGATGGCTGGGTTACTGCTCATATTATCAACATCAAAAAAAATTTTAAGTTCACAATTTAAAAAAAAACTACTTGTAGAGAGAAAACAATTTAAAATTATCAAAGCTAGCCTTTATCTTATTGATTGAATTTACTTGCATTTTTTTTCTGGTTAAATTACCTGTATGCAGTTTACAAAATGGGGATCCCAGGCTAAATTTGTTACATTTTGAATAAAAAATTAAGAAATAGAGGAGAGTTAAGCTTTAAAAGCATAACCATATAAAAAATATATATATATGTGTGGACTATACTTTGATATATCCAATGTTTGCAGGGAGACTAGTTGACAGACAGAAGGGGGCACACAGTCTAGGCAGTTGTCACTCAGGTTCAACTCGTTCAAGCAATGAGCCAGAAAAGACGGCAGAGCGATCCTAGAAGACACATTCTCACTGCAGCTTGATAGTCTGCTCCTTCGCCTCGGCAGTAACCTGGTAATTCAATTTAGAGATTTGTGAGTTCTTTTTTTCATTCAAGGCAAAAAGTCTGATACAAGATCATATCTGGTATATATACCAGATCATCAAGGTCTTAAATATACTGAGGAATCATTACTGTCACAAAGAGGCAATTATTTTCTTGTCAATAATATTTAAGTATAAAAAGTGTAGCATTGTTGTTGGAGACATGAATTTCATTGGCAAGTTATCCATGATGCTCATGAAGCGACCTTCCCACTATGAGATATATGATTCAACAGTACATGTACTGATTCCCTTACTTGGACTTTGTGGTGGGTAATGGCGTGTCCCCTGAAGGGATCCCCAGTCTGTTGCCACTGAGGTCCAGAATCTGTAACATCTTGCAGTCCCACACCTCCGGTCGCTGAAGGACATTGATCTTATTGTTGGAAAGATTTAACACCTGCAGGCAACCTGCAAATTAATAAAAGTACCGGTATAAAGCCAATTCTTCGTTGGTTCTTTTATATCATGCAGATGTACAGCTATTTTTTTAAATTTATTTGGGCAGGTGACATGTTTGAAAATACAAGAAGAATGGGCATTCTTTTTTTTCTGTGAAGTATAAATCAACCAATTCTTTGTTTAAAAGATGGATTCTGTTTCTGTGTTTTATGAACATCCACTACTTACAGAGTTTGACCATGCTCTCTGTCATTTCTTCTAACTGGTTGTAGTCCAGATGGAGCTTTTTCAGTGTTGCACACCAGAAGAGTTCCACACTGGGAGCAAAGCGAACCATCACATTATGAGAAAGATTCAGTGTGGACTGCAAAAAAAATATTTGTTGCGAAGACTGCATGGCAAACAAGCTGAACTGTTAATACATTTGATAATGAAATATAGTACAAAACTCATGGTGCATTTACCAGTTTACATTCCCAGGGGGAAGGAAAGGCCACCAGTTTATTGTTGCTGGCATCCAGTTCCACCAGACCGCTACAGCTACTGATCTCCGTCGGCAACATTTCCAGGTTATTGTACGAGGCGTTCAAGCAACGCAATTTTGTACAACTCCACTCTGGCTTGTCAGCTTCAAAGAAAGAAAAATAAATAAATTTTAATTCTATGTTGCATTTAGCTTTGAAAGTATCAAGTATATTGGAACATTGTATTTATTTAGTAAGGATTTTATATTTTTTGTTAAAATTCTTCTTGTGAAACCTGGCCAATCAAATTGTGTATTACCGGTACAATTGAAGTTAAGTAACAAATATGTATCACTTTACAGTTTAAGCTTTGAATAACCTCCAAAGAATATATATTCAAGTTTCTGATCTTACTGTCTGGTTTTAGTACTCTCCAGTCTTCGTATCTTTGGTGGGACTTGACCATGTACCTCATCTTGTTATGAGCCACGTTCAAGTATCTCAGCTCTGGCAGTTGAAAAAGTTCGTAACACAGTTCTTCTAATTGATTCTCTTGTAAGAGAATGTTTTCCAACCTAAAACATTCACACAATGGGTCATTGTTACACCATTCATTTGAGGAATGATGGAAGTCCCTACAATTTTAATGGAGAAAAAGCAGCTAGTGCTATTCCTCCAGCACGGTATTATTGTTTCAAATCCAAACTTTTTTTTTATATTAATCATTCTCTCCGTCAGCTCTTTAACTTTCAAAGTGTTGTTATCTTTCCACAAGTGATGTTTGTTTTTCATGCTATATGGTATACATGTATACATATACCAGGTATGTAAAGTAGGTCAAGTAAAACTCAGAAACTCCTAACATTGAAGTGTCCACAGTTTTACCTCCAAGTCGGTAGAGTAAGTGTGATACATGTACAAATCTGTCTGACGCCAATCAAACACATTTTTAGCTAATAACAAATTTCCACTGATTTCAGATTTGCCAGCAAACCTTGCTGAAGCCAAACATCATTAACAGACTAAATATAAGGATCAACTGACCTTTTACAGAGGATGGTACACTGAGGATCCACTCTGATGGCGCTGATTTTGTTACAGGAGGCGTTGAACGTCTTGAGAGACGGCAGGTCCCAGGGTATGTTGGCTGGCAGCCGGCTGATGTGGTTATTGCTGATGTTGAGCTCCACCAAGATGTTCTTGTAATCAGAAATCCAGAAGTCATGGAAACCTCCTAACTCCTTATGGCTGTAATTGGCTATGTGCTAAAAATGTTTATTATGAAATTTGATTCAAATTGTTCATCCGTTATATAAAAAAAATTTATGGGGAGTACTGGTAATTTGAAATTATTAATTCACTGATCACTGACTTTCTGGTTGATTCATAATTCTTTTATTCTGTCTTTTTACACATCCACATTTTCCATCAGTCTCTCTTTTATACTGATAAAAGATGTATAACTTAAAACTGAACACTATTCGTAAAAGGCAATTTATCTGCTATATTTCTCTTTCATCACCATCCCTACAAGCCCTATTTAAGCATAAGCTGTAGACCTCTTAACAGTTCAAAGTATTTTCCTTTCTCTCTCTCTCTCTCTCTCTCTCTCTCTCTCTCTCTCTCTCTCTCTTACCACTAATTCCTCACTATATCCAGCCTCTAGTGTATATTCCATCTGCTGTTCACTGATGCAGTTTTTCACCAGCTTGCTAGAGATTTCAGGAAAGTCCTCTACAATTCTTTGATTCACCTCTGCACCAAACCCTACCAACATTTCTGCTACTTCTAAATGGTTGCCTATATTTAAAGGAAACATAATTCCATTAAAACCATTTCATGTACATACTGTTTGATAGTAAATTTATTAGTCTCCTACCAGTGAACCAAAGGCCTGTTCAACAGAGCGAGCGCTCATTTGTGTGGGTATAGGGAATTTTGGCAAGCGCTTGCAAGTGCTCACTCTGTTGAACACACCTTAGGTGTATTTATTGACTTTCTGTCTGTCTGTTGGTCATAGATTTTTGATACCTTTTTTTCATTATGGTTTGAAGAACGGATTTGAAATTTGTCATGCAGCTTTATACTGAGAAACTACAGATCAAGTTTCAATAATATTTTTCCTAAGGAAAGTCATTACCCTATATTTTCCTATACAGTCAAATATGAAATTCCACATAATCCTTTGAATTTTCTTATATGTAAAATTGTTTAACATGTGTTTAAATAAGAGATAAATTTAAATCAAATGTAGTCCGGATAATGCAAAGGTACACCTGAGTTACACCATTTAAGCTCTGCCTAGCATCTTACTTGTTAGAATACCATAAATGAATTGAACATATAGTAACTGACCAGCACAGGCTGCGTACAGCGGAGTTTTGTCCATAGAGAAGGAGGAGGTGCTTGAGTAGTACGGGGGGTGGTTGATGTCCATCTCTGGGGTGAGCCACATCTTGATGATCCTCTGGTTACCCCCCAAGCAGGCCGCATACAGGAGACACGTCCTGACCCTCATCTCCTTCACCAGTTCTAGCGATCAAAAATATTCAAATTTATACAGTGCAAATAGCTGTGTGCTGAACCAATTTTTAAGTGTATGCATCACATGTTTGGGGAAGAATATTTTTTCTTTTTAAAATAAATAGATATAGACTTCTGCAACCTCTGAGGTGAAAAGAATTATTATTGATATACATTTTAGCCATTCTTTTAAAGATTATACTGAAAATGAATTCTACTTAAAAAATTTGGCTTATACAGTGATTTAATTTAATACATGCAAGAGTTTTGCGTGAGTGTTTTAAAACTACCAGTATATGTTTGATAAAAAAACATGTTTAAGTAATTATACTTTTTAATTATATTTTCAAAGCAGTGTTAAGATATAGTAGGTAAAAGTATAGTTTAATATACCAAGGAGATAATGCAGCAAATGGATTACAGCAATGCCAGTGATTAAATAAAGGAAAAAAATTGCATATATACTAAAAAAAAAAATATTGTGCATTCAATTTATCTCTTCCTCTTTGTTGGTTCATTAACAAGTGGGTTAAATTTTTTATTGGAGCCAGGAAAAAAAATCCATTATTCATCTAAATTTTATAAAATATATTCTATGCAGGAACTGATGCTGATTAATGATCAAATATTTCTCATCATTGTGGACATATACAAAATCTGTTTTATCACTGCATGTTGCTTATGCATTTTAGCATTGGCCTTACATCTATCTTGAAATACATGAAATTATAATCGATTTTATTTCAGTCAACCAAGTGAAGATAAGAAATCATTAAGGTAGGAGTGGACGGTTTACTGAATGTTGACTGCACAATTGTTCTTCACAAAAAAATGTAGTTCCACCTTAAAAGAGAATGTAGAATATGCATAGCATGTCATTTGGTCAATGTAAGTTTACATCACATGGTAATCTTGTTCTTTGTAAAATTCTAAATACTTCCGAGTTTGCATTGCAAAGTTGCTGAGTGGCGGAATACATTTTGTGTACACTAATAGCCTTGGTCATTCTAAAATTGTTTTAAGAGCATGTACAACAATCTTAGTTGGGGTGTTTAATAACTGACTCTCCCATGATGTATTATATTTACGATATCAATAATAAATGTATATTAATACACTTGTAAACTCAGTTAATTCTTTAATTATAGCTCAATGTGTCTAATTAGTCTTTAGTTATACCGATGTCATGAAAACGTTTTCTATACACATCAAATGAGCCTGGATATCTGTGCTTTGAGTACTTTGCATTTTGTCAGTGTTATCGTAATTCTTTATTGGAATCTCCATTTAAACTTGTATGATACAATATAAATAAAATAATTACAAGCCAACACAATACCATGTATATACAATATATACAAAATAATGATTTAATGTAGAGGGCAACAGGTTCAGTGGTGGAAGATGTTAAAAATACTCAAACAGATTTTCATTTTCCCCCATAAGCTTAAAGCAGGTGCCACACACATAATTTTTTATACACTTGAATACCCTTCAGAGAAGCATCAAGTCTGACTGAAATTGGTGCAATCATTTATAGCAAAAGGTCTGAAAATTGTGTAACATTATCAAATGGATGAACTTCTGACAAGAAGAAAGAGCGATTAGAAAACCTCACCTAAGCAGATCAGGTGAGCTAAAAATCAGAGAAGCAATTAAAGATTATATGAGTTTCATCTTTTATTGATATTACATGCACTTATTGCTCATGCAAACCTTGTGGGTCTGGGTATCCCTCTATCACTGTTTATCAAAATAAAAACAAGAAAAACTGAATTCCACATGGACCACATATTTTATGAATCCTCAATGTTAAATGATAACCTTTGCTATCAAAAAAGTTTGATAAAAATAATCTGTACTTTGCTTCTGTTATTTTTAATTCTTGCTTGCCTTCTCTCAACTCAGTTTTTAAACTTTGGATCAGTAGATAGAAATATCATTTATCAATAATAAAGTTCAAAGTTACATTAAACTTTCTGTTTGAAACAACTTTCATCTGCTTGAAACTGCATTTCAAGAAAAAAGATGATTTGTACTCAGACTCTGAATGAAGAATTGATTTGGATTGTTTTCCATCTGTAGGTTGGGAGAGGGCACACAATGTGATTTAGGTTTTGGGTTTATAAAACAGGTACGGTGAGAGACTGATAATAAAATTAAAATGTTAGCATGTGACTGTACTAATTCTTTGAAAGTCCACCATGCATTATTAAATGAATGCTTAGTGCATTAGCACTAAAAAAACAATTCTATTCATGCTGAAAGCTTTAACAGTGACAAACAGGTTATTATTGAAACATGAACATTTTAGAAATACAGATACATGCAAAATGCAAGACCATTTACATTTTTTCCTCTCTCCTTTTTATTGAATTTAGAGGATTATAATCCCATATAAGGCATCAGCATGCTAACAATTTAAGTTCTTTCTCACCCAATGGTGCTGAAGTATTACACATACTTGGCTGGTACACAAACAGCTTCTCTATGACCCCGTAGTGACCGTAGGCGGACGCCAGATAAAACGGGGAGTTACTGTCATATACAGGGACCTCGTCTGTCTCAAGCCATGCCCCCGCATCCAGTAGAACGTGCACCAACTGATCAGCTCCATATCTACAGGCCACTTGTAAGGGGGTCCCCTGAAAGTCATGCATTCAAATCTGTAGATCCGATTTTTCATAAAAATTGTTTTTATTGTGAAGATGAATGATATGCTGATGATTTAAAAGTCAATCTGCTAAAAAATTGGTATGAAGAAAAAATATTAGGGAAAATTCACAAATATTTCTGAAATTGAAAACAAAGTTTAGGGTTGCGGGAGAAATAGTTTCTTATTACATGGAGCAATATAGAGCAATTTACACCAAGATGCAGCCTTAATTATGTTTACACTCCTGAACTAATAACTATTTTCAAATCATTTTTACTACTTTAGGACCATGCAAATATAATTTTATTCTACAAATCTGATTTTCTTTAATAATTTAAAATGAAAATATCTTTATCTTCCCATAAGTTTAACTTGCAAGATTTCATTTTAATGAAAAAAAAATAATTATAATCTTTTTATTGGAACATCTGACAGTAAACTTTGCATGTTCCTGGAAATATATAAGGGTGATTAAGGTGGTCACGAAAGCTTAAGTTTATTTTTTATATGCTTGTAGTTCATTTCCTTCCCTACACGGATTTTCAACAATTCACCACCTGATTATTGCTAACATTTAGATAAGATAAAAACCTGCATTAACATCCTTATACACAATCACTACTAAACAGTTTTCCCCCCAATATTCCCCTCTTCTTCTCTTTGGAAAACACCATCATATCCATGTATAATGGGTCAATCCAAGACTTTATTTCTCCACCTACCTCGTCACTAGTTTGATTGACATCTACCCCCCTGGCTTCCAGCACCACTTTGAGGATGTCCACACACGACCCTGGCTGTTTACAGATGTAGTGTAGCAGAGGCACCCCATCTATGGCTAGGCCTCCTATTGCCTCGGGATAACATGACAAGGTGTCTCTCAGTGCCTCAGAATCATTGTATTGTATGGCTGTCTTCAGTTCTTGGATAACTTGACTGTGGTCATCTTCCATACTATCTGTTTTACCTCTTCAGCTGCAGGGAAGATAAATATAGCTCATTATAAAGGAGGAGTCCCTATAGTTTCCTTCCTCTTTCATCATATATCTGGAAAATGATACTGGACTTAAGGAAATTACACGGCCAACTCAATGCTTCTCTAATGCTGCTTTATACTACCGTAATACATTGTGTCAGTATATATGTACAATGTACATGTATAATATGAGTCTATGAAAAATCAATACCATGCAACTACCTTATTCTGTCCCATATCACATTCCTTAAAACTTGTGTAAAAGTACATGCATTAACTCACTTTACATCGGCTGGTAATTTATGTATCAAAGGTTTAAAAACAACATGTTGACATTCAGTGTATATCTCCCCTTATATTTGCATTGGAAATCTGCGATGTTCAATTTTCTATGAATACACTCTGCTAATTCATGCGCCATGAGCACTGATACAAACGTCTTCACGTGTTTTGAGTATACAATATTTATTTTTATAAGATTAAAAGAAAGTTTCAACCTTACATAACCAAGTTGATATGTACTTTTGAAAAACAATCATTAATATATATCTACTCCTAAAGAAAAACGATTTTTCTCCACAAAGTTTCTGGCACTATATTTTTTGTCGCAGAAGCTAACTATTTAAATAATATTATATTAATATGGCTGTTCCATGTATGTTTCATATTCCTGACTAAGAGCGCAAATAATGGCTTTAAAGCGGCAATACACAATATTTCATACAAATAAACATCAGTATGAAAATACATGTATAAGTATTGAATGCTTATAATTTTGGATGTCGTCAGTCATATGACACACAAAGTGGTGCAGACAAATTATCATACCGCACTAACGCGCGATATTCAATTTGTCTGCACTGCTTAGTGTGTCATAGGACCGATGACATCCAAAATTAAGCATTCAATGCTTAATTGAAATGACTTTAAAAAAAAAAATTTTAAACTGTAAACTATTACATAGCACAAATGCTGCTGGTTTGCTTTGTCACAATATAAGTTATATAAATAAAAATACTTCAATATGTTTGACTTAACAATTTTTAATTTGTGCAATTCATGTTCAGTAATGAGGAAAAAATCATTTCATTATTATCATTATTTGCAACTCTAATGATAGATGATTGAATTACTATTTAATCATGAACAACTTGAGACACAACTATTTCTCTATCCAGATACAAATTCATTTATATAATTGGGACATTTTAGTTTTTTATCATCAGTTGTTTGGTTTATATGGCAATGGTTGGAATTTTTTCATGCACTTGCATCTGTGACGGTCAGACCGGTTCGAATACCGGCGCCAGATAGCTCAGTTGGTAGAGCACCTGACTAGAAATTTAGGGGGCCCGGGTTCAAATCCCGGTCTGGTCCGTCATTATTTCTCCCATCCCGTTACATTTGGTGCCATGACCAACCCCTGGAACTGACAGGTGAACTCCTGCCAGGGGAAGAGCCTGGGGTGATCTTCGGAGAAGATCATTTAAGGGGGAGGAATGTGACAGTCAGACCGGTTCGAATACCGGCGCCAGATAGCTCAGTTGGTAGAGCACCTGACTAGAGATTCAGGGGGCCCGGGTTCAAATCCCGGTCTGGTCCGTCATTATTTCTCCCATCCCGTTACACATTGAAAAGCTCTGTTGGAAGAGCACCTGATTATATCCCCAGCTAAGTCAATTATATTTTGCTTCCTCTCTGTTTCAATTGCTACCATGACCACCCCCAACCCCTTGGAACTAACAGATTTAAGAGGAATACGGTAGATTTATGACCCATATATCAAAATTGTTTGGATTTTTATGCATATTTTTCAAAATTGCTTCCAGGTAGGACAAGAAATTGTAACACAAGGCCTATGGGCCTTAACAGTCACCTGAGTAAGATACAACTCGTGTATATAATCCATTGCAAATCATTAGATATTTATAGATACAATAAAGCAAAATATACTCCAATAGCTAGAGCAAGGATCAAGACTAGATAAGCAAATATGACAAAGAATAATGGTTCACCAACGGATAAACCTTGCATGCACCCCAACAGTACTTCATTTGCGTCAATGATGAACATACTTGCCAACTGACCCGATTTCGTCGGGTCACAACCGATTTTTCCACCCTTCACCCGATTATTTTATATGACCCAAGGGGTCATGCTTTTCACCAGATTATAGTCAAACCCAAAAATCTCCCGATTTCTGGATTTGATTCGTAAATTACATTGCGTGTTTGACTTCCAGTTATGAACCCAAGCTGAGCTTGGATTTACGTAAACAATGCCTATGGCTATAACAGACACAGTAAGTGTTAATTATTATCGTGAGTTGTTTTGACAAACTGAAGGTTTAAATCATTAAGTGTGATGGCTTCCAATAAGAAAAGGTCTTCATCGGGGCCAGCGTAATCAAAACCAACAAAAAGAAAACGTTATTTTTGTACCTATCAACATATCTGGGAAAATGAATTCCCATGGGTAAAACAAAGTAATCGAGTACAAAATGAGGCTTCTTGTGTTCTATGTAACGCACATCTGATGTATTGGATTTTGTGCCCAAAATGAGCTGACTAAACATTCAAAAACACTAAGTCATGTATAAAATGCTTTTTAATACACAAAAGTCTTCCAAGTCACTTACAACTTTCATGCCATCGTTTACAGATTCAAAAGCAAGGTTAATGTAGCAGAAACTCTTTTTGCATTTTTTTTAGCTGAACACAACCTACCATTTTCTGTGTCACATCACTTTATAAAATTCAAGATCAGCAACTGTTCGTTAAAATGCTTCTTTGCAATAAAGTATTACACAAAAGTTTTAACACAAATTTCTATTGTATATACCTATGAAATGCATGGTAAATATGTTGTGAATGTCGTTCCGCACTATGACCAGATTTTTTACTTTCCATATCTGGTCATGAACAGATTTTCACATGTTGGAGGTTGGCAAGTATATTGATGAAATTAATTGAACTATGATTACTATGATTACAAATGTGATTGATAGTGTTATCACAGACAAATAAACTGAAAAATGTAAATATAAAAATATAAAAGATATAAAAATAAATACTTGTCATACATTGATCTGAATTTTGATTTAAAGACTGTCGGCCTGGCTCTATTACATTTTCCATCACATTTTCCACTAATTACATATGTGTTTCATATTTACTAATCTATATAATTAACATCACTTTGACACAATCAAATAAATACTAGCTGGTCTGTTTTCAAGTACCACTCTTAGACTCCTAAGTAACACATGGAAGGAGCCTTGATTTCATCATTCAGCCATTAAAAGCATTTTCATTATTAAAGCTTGATCACTAAATAGATATCATTGTTTCAGAGTTATTAAATGTACGAGTCAAAACAACGTACATTGTATCTGTGAATTAACTGTGCTATTTATGAATTTCCATACTAATTACATGTACCTCAGTTGTGAGAATATAATGGCTGTGGCATAATAGTTTAAGTAATAGCAAGACATTAAGATGAACAATGCTTGCATGATCCTGTCTCTAATGATTTGTGATGGTATATGATTTTCATCTAACAAGTTGTGTGATTTCTCTCATTGAACCTTCACGCAAGGAGATAGAAATCACTCTACAATAGCCGAAAAAGGAATATATTAATTTGTTTTTATTATAACTTCATTCAACTGTCTATATACAGTGAGTACAATATACATGTATGTCCAATATCTTACATAATGAACAGTTTTCTATTTATCATCTAGTACTTATAAAGTGTCACATAACATAGCTAAGTTGTTTTGATTAAATCTGGACATAAAATACTATTACATGATAAACAAAATGACACACATTTCACTTCTTCTTTTATTCAGATGAGGAAGTGACTGTTTATATATGATTAAAGAAAATTAAGAGATTTATTTTTTATTATCAGGTCTCCATAGCTGGTTTTTATGCCCATGCAAATATTGTACAAATATAAGCTTAATTGAGTCTTTATGGGTCATAATAGGATTTAAATACTCAGACTAGCTGAAATCTACCTTGCACCTTAATTAGATTCCAGCTGCAATGCAAATACTCAGGCAACCTTGCTTGCTGTTAATAAGAGGGTAATATCAATTTGTTCTGTTATAGATCACTTTCTTGGAGGGAGTAAAATGATTAACAAATGATTAAATTAGTGTTCAGAAAAGAAGTTAAATAAAAATGATAGATACAACACCTTTTAAGTTCAAGCTGCATGCACATGGTCTTCCTTTGCATCTAAGCTAATTATCAAGTTAATATATCTATATGTCTTGTTTCGATTTGATATATTCCTGGTCAGCAAGGCAGGATCACCAAGCCTTAATTTATACTGAAATATCATAAACACCAGCTTTTATCAAGTGCAAACAAGGTCAGATAAGGTATTTAGAATACTTTTGGTTAACGGTACTTGAACAGTCCTTTGGAGTTAAATTTCTAACCTTATCTGAATTCAAACAATACATGTTTACCCTTCCAAATAAGATAAGTATGTCATATTCTTAAGTATCATCTATCAATCATAGTGATAGTAGGCTGCATATGTACTAGCTTTTACTAATCGGGTTCCTATATTGTGTTGAATTAAGTACAGGTTTCAAATAATAAATGCAGTGCTAACTTACTGTAAACCGGCCAACTTCTATTCGCTTGCAACAAATTCGCAACTTTCACAAGAGCCTTGTTGTCATTATCCATAGATTAAATCAATGATTTAAAAATACAATATATATAAGACAATAAAAATTAATGCTTTTTTTGGATAGTTCCAGAGGTAAGATCTTTTTAAGATAAAGAGAGCATTGAAAAGCTTAGAATAAATCATATTTTTTTCCCAATGATAGCTTATACCTTCATAGTCCAGAAAGGAATACCCCTTGTATACTGTGTGTATTTCATCTCTCTAAGAACTTCCTTTAATTATACATATACATTAGTAAAAGTACTAACTTGATCTGATTCAGATGACAGTTTTTAAACAATAAAATGCTTTCTTTGGTGATTCATTAGGGATGCGAAGGTAGCGACATTGCAGAAAAAATACATAACCTGCAGGTTATGTAAATTTTTTCTGCAATGATCGCTTCCTTCATAACCAGTATGAATCATCAAAGAAAGCATTTTATTGTTTATATTAACATCTTTCTAAATAATAAATTGATTATGAAAAGTAAGTTAAATTCACTAAATTACTGTTAATGTACATGTGTGTAAGTACGTTAGCTAAAAGAAACAGCCAAATCGTCTCCTGTGAGACTTTGAGTCAGACATCATCACGACTATTTCGTGCAGTCCGTGATATTTTGTAGTTCGCTGTAGGTTTAGACCAAACGAAAAACAGGGGGTGTCATTTTCAGACCTGTCAATTTCTTCTCAGTTTCAGCCGCTTAGATTTCGACCAATTGATAAACCGGGCGTGTAGATTTCAGCCGTGTCTGTTTCTATAGAGCTATGAATTAACTATAAGTTTTCGTAAGAAATAGAGGGAATAATACTTGGTAGAGAAGAAACAGTCAATTCTTCCAAATTCACTAAATTGAAAACTATAGATACATACACCCAGCGAGTGAGAAAATGATGTCAACATATATCACTTTACTATAATTGAAATGTGTAAACATGGAGAAGTAATAAATCATGATCAGTCAAAATTTAGGAGAAACAATTTTCAAATAAATATTCACATGCAAGCTGACTACAGTACATATTTTCTCCAACAGAACTTTGGAAAAAAAAAACTAATTAAAATATCCTCAATTAACACAACTTTATAGCTTTGTTTTCAACTTTGATTTGAGTTATTAAGAATATTCAAAAATATTTACTATATATATAGTTATTTCAAGTCTATATATGGCCATTTTGTTGGAATAGACGTACATCCTTTATATAAGTGTTTTAATTGCAGGTCCATACCAGATTTATATAGCCAAATAAAACATTTATAAATGAATATAAATATAATAAAGTGATTATTGCGTGTCCAAGTTTATTGAACATCTCCCCATATTCATTGGTATTTCCAATCCATTTGTTTATATATATAAATAATTGGTAATTGCTTCAACAATTTCCCGTTGCTCAATGATCTAAGTCTAAGTCTTTTCCCTCTCTGTGTGGGATAACTTCCTGAAAACTGATCAGTTTTCATCTTTGTTTAGTAAAATCACTTAAGTCGCAAAATGGATATTCATGCCACTTATAACAATTGTGTTCACTAGCTCTTCCCTAGGATTATTGGAGAAGGAAATGATTTGTTGTGGTTGATTTTTCTGAATTGCATGCATGCAATGTTTACAAAAAATAAACACTTTATTTGTCAATTATACATGTGTGTATGACTATTATATCCAAATACTATAACCATTCCAGACAGAATTTAGCATGTGCCTATATATATACCCAAGGGTACTATATAGCAATTACTCACGACACATTGTTGACTGATAAAATTTTCTTTTTTTCTCTGCATAACAGCTAGTCCTTTACACTTCAAATGTTTGCAACAATTTAACATTTAAACAAAAAATGATTACCCTTATCGACCACCAGACTAGTAAAAATACTGGCGTCAGATAGCTCAGTTGGTACTAAGAGCCCATAACCAAAGATTCTGGGGAATCAGAGGCATATTTGTGGTAATTTTATAATTGAATTTAAAGAGATTTGAATTTTGCAGGGGGGGGGGGGTCTGAACCCCTAACCCCCTCCCCCAAGATCTGCGCATGATGTGAAGTATAGGTTTCAACAGTTTACTCTTTAATGATATTGAAATTGTCATGTTATTATTTCACAGCAACATTTTAACACTAAAACAATTGCTGATCTCATATCCCAGTGACGTGACAGACTCATGATGCACATGAAATCATGGAGTCACATACATCCTTTGTTGATAAAAATTCTGTCTCTACAGCAATTTGGAATTTGAAACATATTTAAAGACTGTAAGCAAGGCCTTGAAAAAAAGAAGATACAATTGAACCCTAAGTGAAATACTAACTCAAACAAAATCATCAGTAAAATCAATACATATCTTCTTGTTTGCATGATTACAAAAGAAATGAATTTCAGTTGGAAAAAGTCAGTAAATATTTTCTGTAAGAGATAAATTTATAACCACACTTAAAACCTCTTGTGTAAGATACTTCATCACAAATTAGTGACACATTGTGAAGACATAGTTGATTGTACGTTAGATCAATCCCCATTTTCAATTGCAAGTACTTGATGTAAATCTTGATCTATCTTCTCAGTCAAATTTTCATCACTAAGATATCTCTGCATGTATAATAAATCAATGGAAAGTAATTAAGATACACCCAAAACACAAAGCACCAATTGGCTGGTATTGTGTGGTATATTGAATCCTGAAATCTGTTTAACCATTGATCGAGCCATCAAGTTCCCATGGTTTACAACCATGCACCTACACTGCAACACCATAAAATAATAATACAGTAACACAGTTAAAAATTAAGCTTCGGCGACTCCACCAATATCAGCATTCTCAATAAATTGGAGGCCATGCACAACCACTGGTTTTTTTTTTTTACATATTTTCTATATGTCAGAAAAATTTTTTGTATGCCACTCAGTTTTCTAGGTTATCTTCGAGCAGATACACTTGAAATTGTATTTTAAATATGCATAACCCTCCCCCCCCCCCCCCCCCCCCCCCCCACTTTTCATATTTCATAAGATCAATAGTAAGGAAATCGAGAATTATATATCTTTTATAGAAACTGACTTTTATCATTTTAAAACTCTCTATATAGACATAAGTGTTTCTTTACTTAAACAGCTGCACAACCTGGGTATGATATAAGGATTACAAGATTCTACTCTTGAGATATCTCCCAAAATAAAGAACTTGAGTGTATAGTCCTAGAACAGTATTACAGCTATGTATAGTACCAATCGATTCACTGAATCAATATATAAAATAAGTATGTTTTTAAATTGCATGGAATATTCTTTAAATTGTATTTAATTATGGTCAGTTAAAAAACATTACTACCAGTAACAGTAAAGTAAATTCTGTCTAAAATCAAGATGAAACAAACCATTGGGAATGATCCATTCCTCAAAAGCATGCATCTTTTACTTTCAATAGTGAGGAGTTTGTGGTTAATTTTTATACCGTACATTTTTTTAAAATCTGCCTTAAATCAATCAAAATAAGAAAACTGGTGTGCAAAAGATCCATTCGGTAAACCTCGGCCAATTCTGTAACTTTCAGGTATAGATGAGATATCATATGAATCCGCTTAGGTGGGCCAAATGTAAAAGGTCGATCTTGATTTACTTGTAAACAAGGGGTTAAAGCTGGCAATAAGGATCTATAAACTCTTTCCTACTACTTGTCTGCTTATTTTTTATGATTATCTCAACAAATAAATAGACATACTTCACTGAAGATAATTTGATATCCATATCTGGAAAAAGCCCAAATTTCCTTTATAGACAGAAAAATAAAAATATATTCTTAATAATGGAAACAAACTTCTGACATATATACTGCATGTTTTAATTTATCAATACTGATCATAAAGTGATGCAGAAAAAAATTCTTGGTCAGATTATTGTAGAAACCATTTACATACAGCACAAATTTTTATCTAAAGAAGAAATTTGGGATCTGTTGTTTATCCATCCCTCTGGAATTTGCTGACTAAAGTCAATGTACCTAGAAAAGTTACGACAATGAAACTGCCACACCCCCTCCTCCAACCTCTTAAAAACAACATCCTCTTGCTGATTGATTGGTTGTCAAGAAAAACTCAAAAACGTCATTGTAATTTGTGGTCTCTTGCTATCATACCAAGTAACACGTACCCCCCCCCCCCAAAAAAAAAAAACCAAAAAAACAAAAAACAACCCAAAACAACACGTGTACACACACACCCACCCACACAGACACACGCATAAATATTACATTTGTCACGTTTGCATCTCTCTCTCTCTCTCTCTCTCTCTCTCTCTCTCTGCAATATCCTAATCCCCGGAGGGCCGGAGGATTGGGGCTTTTGAAATTTGACACATAAATGTGGCTTGGGGGTAAAAATGTATATGTAGCGGAAAATAACACTCCAAAATGCGTTGTTCTCTATCAGTCCGATTACCGTATATAATACATTAAAATGTAGCAGAGAAGAAAACATATAAACCTCCATTAAAAAAAAACAAAAAAAGGAAGGTAGACAAAATGAAACTTACCCCTCATCGGCCATGTTGACTCGTCGTGTAAAACGTCCGCCGATGCACTTAAGAATTTTGACAAGGAAGTACAAAAGCCTGTGTGATTTAAATGCGGTATTGATGCTATAGTTCAGGTTATATTCCAATTTTCATTATCGTCGCGTTTTAATTGGTCTGGAAATTTTGACATTTTGACTTGATTATCTACAAATGATATCCTACTTACAGTATACTGTATATCGCTGCACCACAGATGAATCGAAATGCAGGTGGTGTGCTAATGCACTTGTATACATACGTAAACAAACATGCATGTCCCTTATATACATGTATAATTGCATCTTGATGATACAATACACAAACAGTTATGATTTCCTTCTTATTTCCATTTTTTTACCTGCACAACCTTATTATGATCTAATGTACTTTTTTAAACAATATTTAATTGCCTTACTTATGGTGACATATTTCTGCCCCCTACATGCAAGATGTCAACATGCAAGAAAATTATGTTAACATGCAAGATAATTATGTCGACATGCAAGATAATTATGTTGACATGCAAGTTACAAATCCTTTTAGAGAAATTGATTTTTATATGGGTAAAATGACTACTCTGACATCATAGATGCAAGATGCAACATAATTATGACAACATGCAACTTATTTATGTCAACATGCGAGTTAATTTTGTTAACATGCAATATATTTATGTTGACATGCGAATTAATTATGTTGACATGCAACTTATTTATGTTAGCATGCGAGTGTTAATTATGTTTACATGCAAGTTATCTCGCATGTGGTTATAAATAACTTGCATGTAAACATGATTATCTCGCATGTTGACATAAATATCTTGCATGTTACCATTATAAACTCGCAAGCTACAAATCTGTTAGAGAACCTGATTTTATATGGATAAAATGACTTACTAATGCCAGACTCTGACATCATAGATGCAAAATGCAACATAATCATGACAACATGCGACTTATTTATGTTGACATGCGACTTATTTATGTGAACATGCAAGATATTTATGTTAACATGCGATTAAATTATGTTGATATGCGACTTGTTTATGTCAACATTTATGTATGGTGGCATGAATCTGTTAACATAATTATTTGACAGAAAAAATAAAATGAAGCAAATTATCATTCATATTATAAGTCGACTTGTCAGATAATGATGTTGACTTGTCAGATAATTATGTCGACTTGTCAAATTATGTAGTCGACTTGTCAGATGATTATGTCAACTTGTTATATCCTTATGTCGACTTATGGCACAAATTTGTATGGTGGCATAGATCTGCCACCACTTGTCAGATAATTATGTCGACTTGTCAGATCTTGATGTCGACTTGTCAAATAATTATGTTCACTTGTCAGTTCTTTAAGTCGACTTGTCACTTGTCACTTATTCACATGGTTAAGAATTCAACACTTTAACTTTTCCACGCCCAATTTGTGCCATTCATTTGAAATAATATTTTCTGACAAGTCGACATAAAGATCTGACAAGTCGACATAATCATCTTTTAAGTCGATATAATTATTTGACAAGACGACATAACATCTGACAAGACAGCATCATTATCTGACAAGTCGACTTACAATAAAAATGATAATTTTCTTTAAACTAGTGGCCATATTATTTTTTCAGTCAGATAATTATGTTAACTTGTCAGATCTTTATGTCGACTTGTCGGATGATTATGTAAACTTGTCAGATATTTATGTCGACCTATATGGTATTATGATGACAAGAAAATGGCAATTGGTGGCACTATCACGCTTTGACAACAAAATGTTGAGTCTCTATAGTCACTATGGTTATTTTCTGACAAGTCAACATAAAGATCTGACAAGTTGACATAAATATCTGACAAGTCGACATTATCATAAGAGAAGTTAACATAATTATCTGACAAGTGGTGGCAGAATTATGCCACCATAAATTTGGCATGGAAACGTTTTAGTGTTGAATTTTTTCAACATGTGAATAAGTGACAAGTCGACTAAAGATCTGACAAGTCAATATAATTATCTGGCAAGTCGACATCAAGATCTGACAAGTCGACATACTAATCTGACAAGTGGTGGCAGATCTATGCCACCATAGGTGCAAGATTACTTACTAAAACTTTTAGAACCCTGTTTCCCACCTGAAACCACTTATCCCTTAAGAAATCATGATGGTCTTACTTTTGCCATCCCTCAAGCAAGAACTTCATCCTACTTAAAAAGTTGTTCATCTTACTTAAAAAGTTTTATACCCTCTACAATTAAGCTGTGGAATGAACTACCTTTCGACATCAGAAGTCTCCCATCATTGTCCTCTTTTTCAAGTTCCATTAAAATACAATTTTTCAAAACTCCAAATAAACTTTTAAATTTTGGGAATCGCAGAGAAAATATTATACATTGTCAATTAAGAAACAATACTACTAGTTTAAATGGTGACCATTTTGATGATTTTATTCGTGAAAATTAAATCTGAGAAAATTGTGGATATCCTACTGAAAATGCATATAATTTTTTCTGTCCTAAATATAATGAGGAAAGAAAGAGTCTATTTTATCAAATATCAATTTTAGACTTGCAAAAACCAGTAAATTTTGATTTGTTGTTATTTGGAGATGATGACATATTCTACTACATAGTTTTCAACTGGCACCAGACTGAAAATTTAAACCAGACCAGCGCATTCATGACAGACTACGCCGTGGACATATCCAGTTGATGGACTATGCAGATGCTGCCTCCTTCATCTAGAGTGATGTGTTTCCGCAATTATTTGAACAATGTGTCTATTACTCCATAGTACTGTGCATTGTTTTGGAGGTTTTTTTACCTACTAAGACAGATACTTGTATATATTTCAGTTTGAATTTTGCATTGGATGATGGAGAATGTATTAAAAAATCATGGAGAATACAGGAGAATCGGAGGAAAAAATATTTAAAAAAAAATTATTGTCTGTTTATCTATTAAAGTTCCTATTTTCATTAAAATACATTTATCTTAAAATGAAATATGTATATATCTTAACATGAAATTGTAAAGAAAATCCTTTTATAAAAAGATCAAAAACATCAGGGAAAAGGTAGATAATTGAAAGAAAACTGTAAAGTTCTAATAAAGAAAAACTCAAAATTAAAACCTAAATTTAAAGTTCAGATATAAACAAGTTATGTAAAAGAATTCATATAGGTTTATTTTAAAACAGGTCACCTGTAATTAATTTCTTTTGTTCTCTCCCTCCCCTTACCTGCACACCATTCCCACCTAGCCAAAATCAGTCACCTGTATAAATTCAAGAATTTTGGCTAAGTGGGAAAACACCCTGTCAACAATTGTAAAAAGAAAGTGTGAATAGCAATTGGCCAGAAAGCTGACATAAAAAAGGACAATTTACCCTTCGGCTTTTAGCTTCTATATCGAAGACAAGAGGCTCAGGGGCCACATTGCTCACCTGAGCAACACTATCCCTAACTGTGATCAAATTAGCATTACAGTATCAAAATCAAAATATCTTGACAACTAAGTACAGCAGATCTTGCTCCAAATTTTTTTTTTAAATCTACCGATTTTTATCCACATATTTTTACTGTAAATATCAAGCCCTTTTTGTTGTTCTTCCTGTAAGAAGATTTTTTTCTCTTTCTATATAACCCCCCTCCCCCATTGCAGTCCCACTTTTCTCTAGAGAATCATGTTTTAATCAAAGTTTAATCTGCACAACCCGTGCTTTCACACAAGTTACTGCTTTTTGGACTAAAAACTTTCCCAGAATATTTCTAAAGATTTTCTCTGTACATTCCTATGTAAAAATTCACCCCCCCCCCCATTGTTACCCCGACCTACCCCTGGGGACCATGATTTGAACAGACTTGAATCTACACTATTTGAGGATGCCTCCACAAAAGTTTGAGCTTTCCTGGCCTAACAGTTTTTGAGAAGAAGATTTTTAAAGAGTTTCTCTATATATTCCTAGGTAAAAATTCACCCCCCCCCTATTGTGGCCCCACCCTACACCGGGGACCATGGTTTGAACAAACTTAAATCTACACTATCTAAAGATGCTTCAACTCCAATTTGAGCTTTTCTGGCCAAATAGTTTTTGAGAAGAAAATTTCTAAAGAGTTTCTCTATATATTCCTATGTAAAAATTTCACCCCCAGTTATGGCCCCATCCTTCCCCTGGGGACCTTGATTTGAACAAACTTGAATCTACACTATCTAAAGATGCTTCAACACCAGTTAGAGCTTTTCTGGCCAAAGAGTGTTTGAGAAGGTGATTTTCTCTATTTATTCCTATGTAAAAATTTAACAACCCCCCCCACCCTACCCCCGGGGACCATAATTTGAACAAACTTGAATCTTAACTATCTGAGGATGCTTCAACTCTAATTTGAGATTTTCTGGCCAAATAGTTTTTGAGAAGAAGATTATTGAAAGTTTTTCTTTATATATTCCTATTTAAAAATTTGACCCCCCCCCCCCATTGTGGCCCCACCCAACCCCCAGGGACCATGATTTGAAGAAACTTGAATCTACACTACCTGAGGATGCCTCCACACAAGTTTAAGTTTTTCTGTCCAACTACCTTTTGAGAAGAAGAGTTTTAAAGCTTTTCTATATATATATTCCTATGCAACCCCCCCATTGTGGCCCCACCCTACCCCCAGGGACCATGATTTGAACAAACTTGAATCTAAACTACCTGAGGATGCTTCAGTACAAGTTACAGCTTTTCTGGTCATATAGTTTTTGGAAAGAAGATTTTTAAAAAATACCAACAAATTTTCAATATATCTCCCCTTGAAAGAGTGTGTGGTACCTTCATTTTTATAAACTTGAATCCCCTTTACCTAGTGATGCTTTGTGCCAAGTTTGGTTGAAATCTGCCCAGTGGTTCTTGAGAAGATGAAAATGTGAAAAGTTTACAATAACGCCAACGCCAATACCAACGCCGACAGACATTACGGACAAATTTTGATCAGAAAAGCTCACTTGAGCTTTCAGCTCAGGTGAGCTTAAAAAAGGAAAATGACACAGGGTGAATTAACTTTGTTTACCGAGTTACTCTAAACAAATCGGCCTCATTTGATTTGCGCGACACTAATTGATTTCACAAGAGTTGAAAGAAAAAGTTACCAATAGTAAAAGAATGTATACTCTTCAGAGTAAGTAAGTAAATATTTCTGACAATAGGTAAAGGAAAAAACATGTAATGGAATGCACAACAAAATTTGTATCATGTGTGCAATTATGAATGAGCCAAATATTATAAAATATTAAATATGAAATAAATGGCTTGAAATAGAAATTGTTTAGAAGGGTGAAAATGCCAAAATGATAGATTAATGTCAATGAGGCACCTGTATCAATCAACATTTCTTATCTTACTCCATTTATCTCAACTTCAACAAAATTAAAATACCAGATTCGTTAATCATGGTACTTCCACCTACATGTCCTTGCACATTGCGCTGCTTCCTACGAATCCGCCGCGCATTGCAATCTTTCTTCGCTGATGCATTTGTGTTTTTATTTGTTTCTTCATTTTTAAGTTTCGGACAATTCCTACGAATGTGTCCTTTTCCTTGCAATAATAGCACGCCATCCCATCATCGGTGTTTCTGACTGGCAACAAATATTGAAACTTCTGATCTTGGACCTGTTTTTCCAAGTTATCTAACTGTGTTTGCATCCTCTTCGTTTAAACAATAAAATGCTTTCTTTGGTGATTCATTCGGGATATGAAGGTAGCGATATTGCAGGAAAAATACATATCTCGCGTCAGCGGGTTATGTAAATTTTTCCTGCAATGATCGCTACCTTCATAACCCGAATGAATCATCAAAGAAAGCATTTTATTGTTTATATTAACTTTTTTTTAACTAATTAATAAGCTGATTATGAAAACTTATTAAAATTCACTAAATTACTGTTAATGTACAAAAGTACGTTAACTAAAAGAAACAGCCAAATCGTCTCCTGTGAGACTTTGAGTTTGGCATCGTCATGATTATTTCGTGCAGTCAAGGATTTTACTAAGGTCGCTGTAAATTCAGACCAATCGATAAACAGGGCGTGTCAATTTCAGTCCTGTCACTTTCAGCCGCTGTAGATTTCGACCAATCGATAAATATGGCGTGTAGATTTCAGTCTGGCTGTTTCTATAATTCAATAAGCTCTGTTTGTTATGCGAGTTGATCGCACTTGCGTTCTTTACCCTCAACCATCCACAAATCACCTCGCCCTTCTGTTCTACAATATGCATCTAGATCTACTGCAAGTCGGATTGCATCATTTAAGTTTTCAGGCCTATTCAGTTTAATGCGCAAGCGCATATCCGAATTTATTAGTGCATCAATGAACTCATCCTAACCAAGCGTCTCCCTTAATTCCGCTGGTGCCGTGGCATAAGCAAGGCACGTCAATCTACGGATGGCCTGTTTTAGCTCGGACAGGGTCTCAGACGCTCTTTATTTTTTCTCCTTTAACTGCGCCCGGTAAAGTTATAGGTCTGATTTGGAGGCGCAAATCGCTCTTCAAGAGCTTTTACCAAAACTTTTTAATGTTGCACTGTTTCTTTCGAAACATTTCCCAGTACGCCCTGAGCTATCCCTCTTAGTGATACTATATAAATAGTGCCTGTTTGGGAGGGTAACAGTTGAAATTGACACCCCGAGAAAACCACTGTTAACCGACGCAAAGCGGAGGTTGACAATGGTTTTCGAGGGGTGTCAATTTCAACTGTTATCCTCCCAAACAGGCCGTATTTATTTTGTTATACTGAATGTCTTAATTTTTAAGAAAATGTTGGAATAACGGCGAACCGTACGCGCATAATTTTCGCGCATGTTACAATTTTCAATGTTACCCGTTGCTAGGTGCGTTGCTAACGCTGAGGGGAATAGAAAGGATTATGAACTGCGTCTTAACCAATCAGATTTCAGTATTTAACATGAAAGTATAACAATATATAAATAGTGCCTGTTTGGGAGGGTAACAGTTGAAATTGACACCCCGAGGACACCATTGTCACAATTTCAACAGTTAACCTCCCAAACAGGCACTTTTTATTTTATCATACTGAATGTCTTAATATTAGAGAGTTTTTTTTACTGCTTTTATATAGAAATGACGTGAATTCTACGCCGAACCGTACGCGCATAATTTACGCGCATGTAACAATTCGTTTTGTTATACTTTCATGTTAAATACTGAAATCTGATTGGTTAAGACGCAGTTAATAATATTTATTGTTATACTTTCATGTTAAATACTGAAATCTGATTGGTTAAGACGCAGTTAATAATATTTAATATTACCCTCAGCGTTAGCAACGCACTTGGCAACGGGTAACATTAAAAAAATGTTACATGCGCGAAAATTATGCGCGTACGGTTCGCTGTAGAATTCACGTTATTCCTATATAAAAGCAGTAAAATTTTCTTAAAATTTTTAAAAAAGACATTCAGTATAACAAAATAAATAGTGCCTGTTTGGGAGGATAACAGTTGAAATTGACACCCCTCGAAAACCATAGTCAACCTCCGCTTCGCGTCGGTTGACAATGGTTTTCTCGGGGTGTCAATTTCAACTGTTACCCTCCCAAACAGGCACTATTTATATATTATTATACTTTCATGTGAAATACTGAAATCTGATTGGTTTAGACGCAGTTGATAATCCGTTCTATTACCCTCAGCGTTAGCAACACACTTAGCAACGGGTAACACAACGAATTGTTACATGCGCGTAAATTATGCGCGTACGGTTCGTCGTAGAATTCACGTAAAGCAGTAAAAAATTCTCTAAAATTAAGACATTCAGCATAATAAAATTAACAGTGCCTGTTTGGGAGGATAACAGTTGAAATTGACACCCCACGAAAACCATAGTCAACCTCCGCTTCGCGTCGGTTGACAATGGTTTCCTCGGGGTGTCAATTTCAACTGTTACCCTCCCAAACAGGCACTATTTATATAGTGTTACCTGTTGCTAAGTGTGTTGCTAACGCTGAGGGTAATATAACGGATTATCAACTATGCATTAACCAATCAGATTTCAGTATTTAACATGAAAGTATTATAAAGCTAAATACAGACTTTTCTCTTTTTTCCGACCGTTTAGAGTAGTGCATGCATCAAAATGGGACTTGTACAAGCCACGAATTACTTCCATCAAATGTCGCTGGTTTGATGTTACACCTTGAACCTCTACTATCGTGGTCAAATTCCTCTCGTAGTCGATTTTCATTCATCAAATTTTTGGTTCAAGCTTCCAGGCTACGCATCTGTGCTCTGTTATGAAAATCCCTTTGTCTATCATTTGGCGCATTCGCTAATAAAGCAGAAGCATTTGCCTCGACGGCGCTCGCGCTCTCCGCTACATGCGCTAACCATAACTGGATGCTCATCACTCTGTAACCGCGTATAGATTCGTACGGTGCTAGGTAATTCTTCTGGAACTGCAACCGCCGTGTGCAGTACGAACGGGATGAGGGAAAGTTGGCGTTGGTACAAGTAATAAGACTGAGGCCCGCTGTAGGCCGTAAGATAATTTAAACGAAGGGTGGATATGCCGTATATTCCTGAATGTCTACCAATATGCAGCTCCAGAGAAATAAACAGGCAACTGATGCAAGATTCCGAATTTATTGGACGAGAATCAACGATGGCAACATTACAACAATTTAACATTCATTTCATTTCATTTATTATTTCAATCTCAACACCATTGCACATTGTTATACTTTCATGTTAAATACTGAAATCTGATTGGTTAAGACGCATTTAATAATATTTACTATTACCCTCAGCGTTAGCAACGCACTTGGCAACGGGTAACATTAAAAAATGTTACATGCGCGAAAATTATGCGCGTATGGTTCGCTGTAGAATTCACGTTATTCCTATATAAAAGCAGTAAAATTTTCTTAAAATTTTTAAAAAAGACATTCAGTATAACAAAATAAATAGTGCCTGTTTGGGAGGATAACAGTTGAAATTGACACCCCTCGAAAACCATTGTCAACCTCCGCTTCGCGTCGGTTGACAATGGTTTTCTCGGGGTGTCAATTTCAACTGTTACCCTCCCAAACAGGCACTATTTATATAATGGTACACAAAGATTATAATGATACAATATGTGGTATTTCTTACTAATTAACAATGCATGCGTAAGCGAGAGAGAGAAAAAAACATATACAACTCTGACTCGTTAATACAAATGTGAAGTATGGGGGTTCTAACCTGGGGAGCATTTTTTATTTATTTTTCTAATAAAAGCACATAATTTCCTCAAAGAACAGTGTTTTGTACTTGCCATTATAAATTTCAAACTAACAGCATTTTTTTTTATATTTGATAAGCATTGATTGCGTTCTTGCTGCAACGAGTTACAGCTAAGTATGTAGTGAAATTCATCTCCTATTTCACACTTATTGCAATGAGCACAGATCTGAATCTTTCATGTCTAGTAATATTTGCCCAACGTCCACTTTCAATGGGTAGATGGTGATTACATGTTCGAAATCTACAAAAAGTAATTATTGCATCTTTTTTGATAATGTATCAAAATAATGTTCAAATTTTACCTCTTCCTTATAAATTATATAATTTAGAGCTTTTGGGGATGATTGCAGAATAGATTGCCAATTTTGTTTGAATTGGGCTATCAACGTGAGTTTTATTTTAGCCTTTAGCCATTGTGAATTATGTATAGTTTGATTAACAGACTGACATGCTACAAACGAGTCGGATATGGCCAGTGGTGGCCTCCGGACTCAAGACTGGGTGAGTCGGACGACTGGTAGAGGTTGACCGTCGTGTTCCAGACTCCCGATTGCCAATTGTTCATAACTTTATATAAGAATCTGAACAATGAGTATAAATTGACAGGTGATGACTTAAAGTAGATCCAGTGTTCTGTGACGTCACACTTTTTTGTAAAACTTTGAATACTTTAAAAATAGTGCAAGATAGTTTTATTTATTTAATGTGAATATAATCACATGGATGTAATTAGAATTATTGGTAGGCTAAAGATATTTTCGCACTTAATTTTATTCTAAATTTCCAAATTTTTATATATTTTATCTATGCAAAGGGGAAATAACTGTTTTTCTGACCTTTCTCTCAGTTGTATGTCTAAATGCTATAGTTTTTCTTTTTCCAACGATTAATTTTAAAATATTTTTGTAATTTTAGTTTTCTGATAAAGTTGACATTAAAATTAAACAAGAAAAACAAATTTCTGTCTACAAGATTTTACTTTTAACAGAAAAAAAATACATTTTTCTAATGCTAAAGTATGCTTTAGTTTATGTTTATCTGGCATCTCAAAAAGTGTGATGACATGTATATTTTTTCTAACAATTGATGACATTTAAGTCTAGTAAGTCGAAATCAGTTCGGTTTTTCAACTTTCCTCAGAGAATTTTACGAGTATGGAGCTACCTTAAGTAGGCTGAGTGAAGTTCACATATATAAAATAATTAAATAAACTCAATGAGTCTATGATGTCCAAGACTTGAAAAACTGATAATTGCACAATGTTGTTTTAAGAGATTAGCAGTCCTTGAGACATGACAATCTGTCTCTTGACAATGACAATGAACTTTATTCTCAATAAACTGTGTTTACAGTGTAGAGAAGATTATATACAAATATTACATTGTGAAGAAGGATTAGTGCATGTACATTAATCAAGAGAGCTAACTCTCTCAATAATTGTATTTATTAATTTACAAATCTTGATAAGTTGTTTTTTGTTTGATACATTAAACAATGCTTCAAATTTTAAAACATTTGGGTTTGATATATAATATTTTGGTAAATACATGTTTCTAGCATCAGTTATACAAAGGTCAGAACAATTAAACAAATAGTGGAATTCATCTCCAATTTCATTACAAGTACATAATTTGCAAGTTCTATTCTCTCTTGAAATATTGAACCATCTTCCTGTCTCAATAGGTAGTTTTGAGTTACCAGTTCTAAAAATACAGTATTTCTTCCATAGTTTTGTTGGCAAATTCAAAAAATATTCCTCAAAAGCCAATGATTTTTTAAACAATCTGTAATTTATACTTTTTGGTGAATTTTGAACATCACTGTACCATGTTTGTTTCAACTGATCTAATAGTATGTTGCGAACTTTCATTTTTAACCAAGGAATATTTATAGAATTTTCTTGCCATAAATAGGACAATCCACAATTATCTAAAATGTTCCTTACAAATTCACACCATGGATTCTTATAGTTTTTTAGTACATGAAAAAGTTTTGAAGATAACTTAGAATTCTGGGAATTAATTAATTTACCCCAAAATGAAATCATTCTAACTTTAATATTCATAATAAGTGGATACCTTCCAAGTTCCCCAAACACCATATAGTTTGGTGTTGAGGAACTCAGATTTAATATATGTTTACAGAACTTAAGGGTGTTGTTTACTCAGGGTTTGAGTTCTCGAATTCGGATTGTTATAAAGTTCAATGTCATGAGTAAAATTTGTTCTAAACACAAAAAGTATCTGTGAAATGAATTATTATTGACATAACATTCGATAATTCTACTATATTATGGAATTATGCCAAAACAAAAATAGACCTTTAGCCAAACAGAGGAAATTCGGACTAAATTTTGCAGATTTTGTTTTCTGCTAAAACATTTTTGGAAGTACTCTAATATTAAAAGTTAAGATTTTATATTTTAGTCTATATAATTTTGCATATTTTCTGGTAGTTTTACCTCATTTATTCATTATGATAACTGCATGGCATGAATTTAAAAAATATTGAAATATGCTTAAAAACGAGAAAAGACACCATATCTCAAAATTTTGATCATTCACCTCATATAAACTATATGCCAACAGAATAAGACCAATAAAAGTAGTTTAATACTATAAATGTTTTTATATTATCATCATTCAATTTTTTGTAAAATTGGATCAAAAATGGGTAGGAATTTGAAAAGTGATAGAGGAAATTCGGACTGGAATATTTATAAAAATTGTGAAGGAAAACTTAATGCGTTGTATGTATTTAGTGTCACTGCCATTCATAAATTGTATTTCATTTTCAAAAGTGTTGAGCAATTTGTATTATTTTCACAATTAAGAAAATCTCAATCATAGTGTAAAATTTTAAGTGATTTTCCTTTAATTTTCCAAAAATATACAATGGCCATTAACTCAAAAAGTAGGTCATTGACCTACTTTTTTGAAAATGAAAAATAACACTACAATAGAAGGTCTATAACACACAATAGTTGGTTTTTCATTATCATCAGTGGAATTTTTTTTCATTCTGAGTAAACGTCATCCTTAAGATGAAGTTTCTCAAAAAGCTTTGTTCTTTGGAAACCCCATACTTCACAGCCGTATAAAAATATTGGCTGGACAATTTTGTCAAACATGTCTAATTTACAGTCAATTGCTAAATTATGCTTTCTACATTTTCCAATACAACTATACATGGCTTTGATAGCCTTTTCATATAGATCATTAAAATTTAAATTGAATGAATTGCTTTTACAAAATGTAACACCTTAATACTTAAAATTGTTAACTATTTCCAAATGTGAGCCTTCAAAAGTAAATTGGTTACTGCTTTTACCTCTACCAAATATGACCACTTTGGTTTTTCTACTATTGACCTTAAGATGCCAGTTTTTACAGTATTCAGAAATAGTATTCAATAGTTATTGGAATTCTTCGGGGTTTTCAGACAATAAGATGGTATCATCAGCATACAGTAGAACAAAAAGACTTAAATAAAGATTAAGATCTTTTCTAATCTTGTTGGAGAGACATGTTAAACCTCTAACATTATTTACATGGAGATATTCTTCTAGGTCATTTAAATACAGTGAAAATAAAAAAGGTGACAAATTTTCCCCTTGTCTTACTCCAACAATACATTCAAAAAAGTCGGAACATCTTCCATTGACCAGTACTTTTGACTTTATACCTTTATACATATTTGTGATAATTTTAAAACATTTTCCATCAATATTATTCAATAAAACCTTGTTCTATAGGCCAATTTCATTTTGTGTATTTTAAAAAGTTCTATAAGGGAATATAATGAAAAAATATGGTCAACAGTGCTGTAACCTTTACGAAAACCAGCCTGATTTTCTAAAATAAGTTGAACTCTATCTGCATAATTATTAAGTCTTTCATTAATTATAGCGGTAAATAATTTTCCCAAACAGCTCAATAGTGTAATAGGTCTATAGTTCTGTGGATCCCTGTTATCCCCCTTATTTTTATACACTGGAATAATATTACCACAAATCCACTGTGTAGGTATCACGCCAGAATCAAATCTGTTTCATTTAAAATTCAACATCTGTTTTGTAATATTTTCTCACGGTTTATTTCTTACAAAGTTACATGTGTATTATTTAATTAATGATTGACACTTTTCGGACCCTACATGTATGTGCGATTGGGTCTATGACAAATTTTTTTAAAAGAAATGTCTAAAATAAAGTTGGTAAACAGTGCATTTTGCGCGGTGAAAACTCTTAAGCTGTAATTATATATCATGTGACAGCGCATCCGCAAGTTATCACTTCTACCATTTCTGTGTTGCGCTATTGCTTGTCGCACTGTAATATGTTCATTGGATCTCCTTCAACAAGGTTTTCACTTTGCTCATTTCTCTGCAGTACAACGCATGATTCTGGTTCCCGATCGCACCAAACAAAGTCGCGATGCCCGAATCGCGCGCTTGCGCTCGTCTGTCTAACGGTGTAGAGTATCTCTCTATCTCTTTGCGCAATCGCCCGCAAATGCTCTCTAAGAATGAAATTTCTTTGTCCACTCTTTTCTCATTGTGGATACTGATTTAAAATGAGAAGTAGGGATTTTATTTCTTGCCGAATCCCGACGCTGCCACATAATGTAACGTTTCTGGGTTCAGATATTCGGCTGCAGTCTAAGAAATATGTAAATAAACTATAAATTCAAATACACACGCACCTGATCTTACATTCACACACTCATTCATTGTTTTTAGAGTATTTCGACTCCGATCACCACCAATCACAACAAAGTCAAGATTTTTCGAATCTCGATCCCGATCGATTTAGAACACCCCGCAGAATTTCACATTAGGATTTTTAAAACTTCCTTCCGACAGTGTCTAATATGTCAAACTTATGACGATCTCCTTTCTGGTCCAGTCCGAAGATTTTTCCATTGTAATACCATGCACTTTGGATTCGATCGTCATTTTTTAATTCGCGCAGAAGTTCGGAATTCATTTGCGTGATATGGTCAAACATGAGGAATCTTTTTTTCACCTCTTCCTTTGATCTGTTCTTAATTATCTTTACCTTTACTTCCAAGTTCCTGAATTTAGCGATGACTGGCCTCGTTTTTCCTTGTGCACCCGGGATCCTGTGTATCTCCAGTATATCCGATGGGTCGATGGTCACGCCCGCCGCCTCACGCATAATAGAACACAGATCCTCCCGTAGGTTTTCCTGCCTTTGCTCCTTCCAGCCCAGAAATTTGATGTTATTCTTTTGGGAGTACTGTTGATTGTTGTTGGCAAGTGTGAGGGCAGTTTCCGTCATGGCCTGGTACCGCTTCAAACTGTCCTTCAATGTTCTCAATTCCTTTAGCTGGTCGTGGAATTTCTCTCGCAAAGCCGTTAAATCCATGTTCACGCCATCAGCGATATCTTTTGTATGCGATTCGAATTCTTTTGTCTTGCTGTCGATCTTGTTTTCGAATTCAGTTTTGACCTGTACCGTTACGCTTTCTGTGAGTTCTTGTGTTAAAGTTGCCTTTACTTCCTCAACAATTTCCTTCTTGATCTCGCTCTTTATTTCTGACACAATTTTGGTTACGATGTCTTTAATATCTGCGTTTTTCACCATTGATTCTCGGATTTCGGTCAAACTAGCATGTATAAGTTTCAGTTCATTTGACATATCTGTACCTAGGGTAGGTGTTGAAGGCTCGGTGTCTGAGCTGCTCGTCCGTTGTTGTTTTGACGGCCTTTTATCCGACACTAGAGAACTTTTCACGGACGGCGGTGCCGATTGCAAATTTAAACTCAGATGTTGCTGTACCAACCTTTTGTCTGCTACTTTACTGATACGGTCAGCTGGAAGTTTTTCGTTTTTCTTGTCTATCTTATCCTGCTTTTGTTTACCATCCATTTTCCGACAGTTCGGTGAGCGAGAACTCACGGTGATTTTTCACTTCACAAAAGAAACAAAGTCAAAAACTCTACAAATACTCACAGGGGCTGGTAAGTGGTTGCTTGCTTATAGGAAACTATCCATTTGTTTATTACTTTGTTTTATTTTTATGCTGTTTTTGTGTTCGTGTTCACAAGTTTATGCCATCGACTGATAATATTTTAATACAGGTAGCTATGGTGAACTGCACAAAACCTTCGAAAATATTCTCTACTCTGTCATTCTATATTGCTTTTTACATTATTTTTTCCAATGCCACAACCAGATAACATAACAATAGCTACTGTGAACTGTCAAGGGCTTGCAACTCTCAGTAAACGTAAAGATGTTATTAATTATTACAAACAAAAACAATATTCAATAATTTGTTTTCAAGATACACATTTTATTCCGGATAATGAACCATTCATTGAATCTCAGTGGGGATATAAATGTTATTTTAATTCTTACATGTCAAATTCAAGGGGTGTTTGTATTTTTTTTAACAACAATTTTGAGTTTAAAATCCATGGTGAAAAGAGGGACAGTGGGGGTAATTTACTTGCTTTAGATTTGTCCATTGAAGATAACAGGGTAACCCTCATAAACATATATGGCCCAAATTCAGATAACCCTCAATTTTATGAAAATATTAGAGATATATTTTTAGAATTCGACAACGAATACTATATATTATGTGGTGATTTTAATTTAGTGTTAAATCCTTTACAGGATTCCCATAATTATTGTAATATAAATAACCCTAAGGCTCGTTGTAAAGTTTTAGAAGTCATGGAGGATTTACAACTCCTTGATTACTATAGAGTTTTGCATCCAGATAAAAAAGCTTATACTTGGCGTAAAAAAAATCCATTAAAGCAAGGCCGTCTTGATTATTTTTTGATTTCTAATAGCTTGTCCAATTTAGTTGAGAACTGTGTAATAAAGCCAGGGTACAGGTCAGACCATTCTATTGTTTTACTTGAAATTAAATTTAATCCCTTTAAGAGAGGACGTGGTCTTTGGAAATTTAATAATAGTCTTTTGACTGATAAAGAGTATGTGTCAAAGGTCAAAGAAACTATTCATTCTGTAAGTAGTCAATATTTAGAAAACATAGGAAGTTGCGATTTTCAGTGTAAAAATGGTATTGATGAAAGTTTATATTTGGAAGTATTAATGATGGAAATAAGGGGGGTTACTATATCTTATTCGGCATATAAGAAAAAGGAAAAAGACAATAGAGAAAAATTATTGCTACAGGAAATTGAGGCTCTGGAGTTAAATAATTCTATTGACATTGAATTGTTGGATGAAAAAAAAAATGCTTTAGAAAATCTTCGCAAAGAAAAATTACAAGGTCATATGATAAGATCACGTGCTCTTTGGTTAGAAGAAGGTGAAAAACCTTCGAAATATTTTTGTAATTTAGAATCCCGTAATTTTTTAAACAAAACTATAAAAAAAATTGAAGTGGATGGTACAGGAATGGTATATGACCAATCAGAAATATTAGACAATGTAAAAAATTATTATGAAAATCTATATTCATGCAATGATGCAAATTTAGTCAATGTAGATTTGGAGAATATTATCTATAACTACAACTCACCTAAGTTAGAAAAGCAGGTGGCCAAAAGTTTAGATAAAGACATTGTGGAAGCAGAGGTACTTACTGTAATAAAACATATGAAAAACAACAAATCTCCTGGAAGCGATGGATATACTGCTGAATTTTTTAAATTTTTTTGGAAAGATTTAAAACATTTTGTTGTAAGAGCAATTAATTGTATTTTCTTCAAAAAGGAGCTCCCTATCTCACAAAGACTTGGTGTTATTTCATGCTTACCAAAAGGTGATAAGCCTAGACAATTTTTAAAAAATTGGCGACCAATTACTCTTTTAAATGTATTGTATAAAATTATTTCAGGATGTATAAGCTTGAGAATAAAAAAAGTCCTAGACTCGCTGATATCAGATACACAATCTGGCTTTCTAAAGGGTAGATACATAGGGGAAAACACTAGATTTATCTATGATATAATGTCTTATACTGAATTTAAAAATATTCCAGGTCTTTTAGTTCTTATAGATTTTGAAAAAGCCTTTGACTCAATGTCTTGGTCTTTTATATATAAAGTTCTAGAGTTTTTTGGTTTTGGAGACAATATTATACAGTGGATAAAGATTTTAAACACCAATTTTACGGCCACTATATTACAGAGTGGCTTTTTATCAAAACAATTTGATATACAGAGGGGTTGTAGACAAGGAGACCCTGTTGCTCCATATTTATTTATCCTATGTGCTGAGATCCTTGCAATGCTGATTAAGCAAAACAAGGACATAAAGGGTATTTGTATAAATAACAAAGAACACAAAATATCACAATATGCAGATGACACTTCACTAGTCCTTGATGGTTCACCTAAATCTCTTTTTGCAGCTTTAGATACAATTGATTTTTATTCCAGTTTTTCTGGCTTGAAGATAAATACTTGTAAGACAAAAATAATTTGGATTGGTTCCAAAAAATTTTCTGATCAAGTCTATCATCATACAAGATGGAAATTGGATTGGGGATCTACAACCTTTAATCTTTTAGGTATTCAGTTTTCAGTTGATCTTAAAGAAATTATAGATATTAATTTTGGGCTTCAAATCCCAAAAATTTCTGCACTCATTGAACAGTGGAAAAGAAGAATTCTTACTCCTATTGGCAGAGTTACTGTTATTAAAAGTTTGCTTATCCCAAAATTAAACCATTTATTTATTTCACTGCCTACTCCAAAAAGGGAGACAATTTTATACCTATATAAATGTATCTTTGAATTTTTGTGGAAATCTAAGGTAGATAAAGTTAAGAGATCAATTATAACACAAGACTATTTTTCAGGGGGTATAAAAATGGTGGATATAAACAACTTTATTACAGCCCTTAAATGTTCATGGATAAAAAGGTTAACAAAATCATATAAACCTTGGATGGATATTTTTTACACCATCAATGGACATGATTTTTTACAGAAATTATATGATTTTGGAGACACTTTTGTATTGGAATGTCTACATAAAGAAAACAATGCTTTTTGGAAAGATGTTCTCTATTCTTGGTCATGTTATATAAAAACTATTAATAACCACCCAACCATTAAAGACAACATTTTAAATGTTCCAGTATGGTATAATTCCAATATAAAAGTAGCCAACAAAACAATCTTTTATAAATCCTGGTATAAAAGTGGGGTAAAGGTAGTGCAAGATTTTCTTGATGAGGATTGTAATGTTTTAGCTTTTGATGTATTTAAACGCATATATAACCTCAATGACATATGTATTATGCAATATAATAGCATTACAACATCAATTTTTAAATATTTGAAACTATTATCTATTGACAGGAGTTCTGTAAAAAGAATTCCTAATCCATGTATGCCAGTTTTTTTGCAACCTGTTTTAATATCAGAAAAATGTACCAAAATTATTTACAACTATTTGACTGAGAAAGATGATGTACCAACTGCTATAAATAAATGGAGGACAGAACTAACTCCATATGGTGTTGATGATATTTCAGTAAATGATGTTTTTAAGATTTGTTTTAAAACAACTCATGATTCTTCTGTTCAGTGGTTACAGTTTAGAATTTTACACAGAATTCTTCCAGTTGGGTATTACCTTAAAAAAATTAATATCAAGTCTTTAGACAGCTGTGGATTTTGTAAGAAAAATGTAGAAACCATAGTCCATGTTTTTTTTTCTTGTGATATTATACATACTCTGTGGAGTGAACTGAGTCTTCATATTTACAGAAAGACTTCTGAAAGGATTGGGTTTAATGTATTAAATATCATGTTCGGTGAAGCTCCATTAACATGTCATAACAAAGTTATTAATTATATTATTCTATCTATGAAACAATACTTATTTTCTTGTCTGATGTTGAACAAGGTGCCAACACTAATTGGTTTTCTTGGTCATTTAAAGATAAAATATAATGTTGAAAAATATGCTGCAATTCAAAGTTCTAAAGTGCATAAATTTGAAAAACAGTGGGATAGTTGGAAAGAAATATTTGACTAATAACTTTTCTCTTTGTCTCTTATTTGTTTTATGTTTTGTTTTTTCTTTCTTGTGTATTATGAACTTTACAACAATTTTTTTCTTTTCCTGACTTTTTTGTTTTTTGTTGTTATTTGTTATTACTTTTTTTTTCAAGCAAGTAACCACTGCTTAGCGCAATTAAAAAAAGTTTATTATTTAAAATATGATGGCGAGTGTGTGAGTTGGTGTGTTTGTGTGTGGTTTTTGAGGGTGTAATTGTGTGTATGCTTGTATTTCAAAAAATAAATAAATTATAAAAAAAAAAAAAAATAAACTATAAATTTCTCAATCAAAATTTTAATCAATAATATTTACAATGTCCCCCTCTATTATGGAGCGCGCGCTTTCTGTCAACTCTTACATCTATCACAAGCTAATACAGTCTCGAAAGCCCTATTCAGGCACATAGGACTTATTTTATTACCAAGGGTTTGTCCTCACCATAACGAAGTGAACGTCATCAACTTCAGACTGCAACTGACTAACAACCTCTGTTGCAACGCGTTAAATTTTGGACCAAATCAACGCACTTTAAAAAAAATTCAAAGTGCGTTAAATTTTGGACCAAGTTAACCCACTTTGAAATTTTTTTTCAAAGTGCGTGAAGATGGTACATCAACATTTTTTAGTATCGACACTCTTAACGCACTTTGAAAAAATATATATAAATCACAAATGCTGGAATTGAATTTCTAATTTGTTGATAGTATGATGATTTGTAACACTGGTAAATCTATAATTTACCGTATTTGAGAACGGGGATGGGGGTGGGATACCGGCCAATCAGCAGTGCATCATTTACTTTATTACAGGAAGAAGGACCCCTACTCCTCATCTTTTTTTTTCCAAAATATATGATATTCAGCAACTTAAACGCTTAAGAGCGGAAAAAGAAATATACTCTGTTTTAATGATATGGAGTGATATTGAAAAAACGAGCTGGCCAAACAATAATATCTCCATTGGTATGTTAAAGAATTGATAAGAGTTTCAACATTCTGTTTTTATTTTCTAATCAAATAAATCGTCCCAAAATTAACGCACTTTTCAAATTTTTTTCAAAATGCGTAATTGTTCAAAGTAGCCGCTTATATACTACATGTTTAACAACCTAAGTGATCAACGAGGATTGAAAGGGAGCGATAACCGGAAGCGCTTTTTACTCAGCTTCAGTAAACAGAATTGGATAATTAATGATCTCGATTCCTACATTTGTTTTAATAGTTAACTTGCATGTTCATATAAATAAGTCGCATGTAGACATTACGAAGTCGCATGTTTACATAATTATCTGGCATGTTGACATAAATAAGTCGCATGTTGTCATAATTTTGTTGCATCTAGCAGCTACTAGTAATTTGTCTGATACGCGTTAGTAAGTGATTTTATTCATATGAAAATAAGATTTCCTATATAGATTTGTAACTTGCATGTCAACATAATTATCTTGCATGTAGACATAATCATCTTGCATGTTGACATAACGCCACCATGATAATTTTAGTAATAAAAATTGTAATTGTTAATTAAAAATTGTTAATTAGGAATTTCGCGCGTCAGTAATTTAACGAATCGGCCGGTACACTTGATAGGTGAACACTTCTCTTAGGAGTGGGGACACCAGATCTAGCCTGGTTCTTGATGCCTTCCGATTGTACAAGCGAATCAGAGGCCCCCGGGAAGTAAATGGATCAGTGAACACTACTCACTATAGGCTATAGAGATAACCTGATTGCTGAAAACTACTTACTGAATAATAGATGGCTTATCGATCTTAGTTCCCGCTGCCTTGCACAATCGGAATGCATCGGGAACGAGGGCACTCTTGGTCGGTGAACACTACTCACTGGGCAAGGGAAGTCTTGCTTAGTTCCAGAAACCTTCCTATTGTGCAAACTCATCGGAAGGCCTCGGAACCAGGTTACACTTGGTCGGTGAACACTACTCTTTAAGCCATGGACACCTCGATCGGTGAACTCTACTCACTAGGCTAGGGAAGCCTGATCTACCTTAGCTCCCGATGCCTTTCGATTGTGAAAGCTCATCGGAAGGCCTCGGGAAGCAGGGTGCGTTTGTTCGGTGAGTACTACTCACTAGACCCGATCCAGCCATGGTTCCCGATTCCTTCCGATGTGCTTATACAATCAATAGGCCTCGGGAACCAGGTTACTTTTGATAGGTGAGCACTATTCCTTAGGCTAAGGACGGTCAACACTATACTCATTGGGCTAGGGACGCCTGATCTATCTAAATACCCGATGCCTTCAAAATGTGCAAGCATGTTCACCTATTCACCAATCAGGGTATACCCTAATTAGTTAACATTACCTACTGGGCTAGGGGCACCTCATCAGTGAACACTACTCACAAAGCTGGGACACCCTGATCATTGATCCCCAATCCTTTGGCCACACTCAGTCGATCGCTGATATCACTACTCATTTGTTGAACAATCCACAAGTCAAACTATACACTTGTGCTTACATCTGATTCATGAACCTATATGGAACGGCTGTCCCCAGCCTAGTGAGAAGGCATACATTTTCAACCATACTTTCTTGTATCTATCATTCATGCATTCGGTTTATCTCTCCTGCAAACGACAGAGAGAATGAAATATTCTAAGATTTAGTACATTTTCACTATATCTTCATTTCGGTCCCGCCCTAGGGTCTGAAGCCCCGTCACGGGATCCATGAATTTCACAATTAAGGTACATGTTCAAGACTAAATTAACATCATAACCATGGACATAGTTTATCTCAAATATTATAAGATTTTCTAAGATTTAATACATTTATATATTTATTTCGTCAATATTTTTCTTGAGTTCTATCAAAACATTATAGAATTTTCTAACGAATTCTTTTTCCTTATGTATATCAAACTTGAAAAAGTTCATGTAAACAATTATTTAAATTTAAACAAAATTAATTTTAAGGAAGGAGTCTTCTCATTATCAAACATATTTCTTATAATAAGAAATTTATGAAATTTTGACACAGTCAAACGGATCATATTACCAAATGATTCTATCAGTTAAATCAAATTTGACCTTTTTGTTTTTTGCATAAAGGTCAGGTCAAGGTCACTGCCTTTTTCCTCAGCTTAAAGGTTGATAAAAATAAATGTTGCTATTTGCAGTTATGTAGACATTTGTTTAAGATTTGAAGATTCTATTCTTCAATGAGATGATAGAATATCAGAATGTCTATCAGCTAATACTACTAAATTGGAAGTGTTAGATTCTAAACATTAATTACTTTTTCTATGCCAAGTTGTATGATAGTAAAAAAGAAAGAAAAATATACTATTTTAATTTCCTTTCATCTTGATTTAATGAACAATTAATCAATTTTACGTTTGACAAGTCGAAAACCAGAAAAGATTCCTTCCTTAAGTATTGGTAAAAAAAGATAAAGGGCACCTTTTCCATTATTTCGCCTACTCTTGTATTTGCGTAGAAATTTGAAGAGCACGAGAAATCGTCAAAGTCTTAGAGCTGATTTCAAGATGATTACATATTTTACTTATGTTCTATAAATTCTGAAAACGAACAATGGATATGTGGAACTCTTTAAGTTTAGTATAATTCTTTTTGATTTTTGATTTCATTCCGTCTTATTGTCATGTTGTAAATTTTGAAGTAACCGGGTGCATGTTGTAAATTTTGTATTTACTGCCACCCGGTAAATTCAAAATTTACAATATGACATTATTGTAGATGCACTGCAAAAGTTTAGATTTAACCATGAACAAAGTTAAGATCTATCAATTATCAATAAATAGATTTGTTGATTTTGGATGCACGTGTAGATATTATTCATGTTGGAAAAACATGTTCAAAAAGTTGAATCATTAAAGAAGTTTAACTATCTATCTTTAATCGTCGGAACCCACGGTTTTTTTTATCCGTTACACTGTTGAAAGCAGTGTAACGGATAGAAAACCCGTGGGTTCCGACGATGTCTATCTTTTTCATAATGTCAAACTTAAAAGGAAAAATACTAAAGTGTATCGAACCAGCGACTTCATAGATTATTGAAAAATGTTAAATGTTTGGAAATTGTAACCCGGTCGTATTGTAAACTTATCCGCTTAATATATTTACTGATCTACATACAACGTGTCGATACAAGTATTTATAAGGCACAAGTTTTGAAATCTTTTTTATATCAGGGATGTTTGTAATAAAATGATGAAACAACTCTTTTTTGGGAGTTGATTTTAATCAACTCTCCTATGCAGTTACTCTGGCAAACCGAAAGTGAAACATTGTTTGGACCTAAGCACAAATCATCACCGCTGACAAGACTAAGTTTTTGAAAATAATAGGAAAAAAATCGATGTAATATATGCTGAAGCATTGTTTTTCAAGGAAACTTATCTACAAACACTTTGAAAATAGTCAAATTTTTTTATACTACGAACAATTTAGATATTTTTGTAGTCTCATGTATTCCTACGCCAGAGTTCATATAGTCTCGTTCAACCAGACGCTCGGCTGTCTCCGTAATTCTGCGACAAGCAGAGAGGGGCTCTCTTGCTTGTCGGATATTAACGGAGACAGCCGAGCGTCTAGTAAAAGGAGACTATAGTTCGATAGTGCTTGGGTCCATACAATTTTTAGAATTGTTTCGATAACTAATACATACTATATAGTAGTTGAAATCTATCTTTAAATATTACACAACATGATTCATATGGGGTTTCTCGAAATTCTTGTCGGAAAAGTCTAAAAATTCATATTATAAAAAAGTGCGTAATTCAAATACAAACTAGAAACTAATTGCCATGCAAGATAAATTGATTTTAAAATAAATGATAATCGATAAAATCAACTCCCGTCAGTACTTTGGTTTTATAAAGAGTATAGGCATGAAAGCCAAATTTTCCGACCTACAGAACCTTTTATATTTTTAGACTAACGTTAATATTCTTCTGTAGCACTTTTGGCTCATCTTATTGCTCTCGATAACATTATAAATTGTCATTATTGTGTTTATATGAAATTTTTTGAAATTCATCACCCTTGATTTCCGGAATATATGATGCGGCGAAGCGGGTTTTTGGAAGTTAGTCCTTCCACTTCCGGGAGTCATATGACAGAAAATTACTCATTAGCATAAACAAGTGACTTGAGTTTCTGTATAATATCCTTTCTGTGCTTTGAAAATGTCAGGTTGCACTATGACTTCGAAGGTTGGGTTAATGGTGATAGGTTTAATATTCTGGGTGAGTTAACCGTATTTTGTTAAGATGTTAAAGCCTTTAATTTATCATGTTTAAAATTCAATCATCAGATGATGGATACTGAACTCACGATTTATTATCATCAGGATAAATCTTTACCTGTATTTTAGACGACATTCGCAAAATAATATATATATTTTATGAAGTAACAAAGTTTTAAATATGTCCAATTAAAAAAAAAAAATTATGTTATGTTAAAAAAATTAAAATGGAACTCTTCTGATTTGTGTCCTCTTGAAGTTTCCTTAGTGATGAGGCATGTCTATGAACACACAAATCAAATAAATGTAGATGGTGAATATGTTTTTGTTTTTTTTTTTGTTTCATAGGCTGTGACTGCAGGGTTGTTTTTTGTTGGAGGATGGGTCTTCAACTCTTACAAACATTTTGATGAGATCGCAGAAGCTAACTTTACTCTAATCCCAGCATCCATCATCATAGCTGTTGGAGTCCTGATGTTTATTGTGGGAATTGTTGCCTGTATTGCAGCATTCAAAGAAAACAAGTGTCTGCTGGCTGTGGTAAATGTTCATTTTTTCACATTTCACAACAGAAATATCCTTGCATTCGATATCCTGTTAAATCCTACACATCTGTCTCTGCCATGGTTCTCTCTGATAAGTGTTTCATTATTCATCTTCTTCATATATTCCCAGACAGACAAATAACTAATTGTTTTAAGAATGTACAAAGGAGACATTTTTTGGTCCTATTTCAGTTGTTTTCCTTCATGCTGGTTATTCTCACTGCTCTCGTTACCTCTGGATCTCTTGGATATGCCTTCAGGAAAGATGTTAGTATACATAATTTCATATGCAGATAAATGTAGCACTCAAGTGATTTATTAATATGATTTTTTTTAGACAATATGAAACCTTATTGTGAACTGATTTTTTTTAACATGACACCTTTGGAAATACAGCTAGTGTAAAAGCCCTGCATTTTCTTACTTGAAACAGACTATTACAAAAATGATGGATATACATGTATATGTGCTTTTTTTTTTTATCAAAGAACAGAAGACTATAAAGAAATATTAGAATAATTAGATTAAGATGACTTCATTTGGTGATTTAAAGGTTTCCAATGCTGTTGAGAGTGGACTAGATAAGGCGATTAATGCTTACCATCCCAACAGCACTCAGAAAGACCAGTTAGACTATCTACAAACAAATGTAAGTGTAAATGGTAATAATCATATTACAGGATCTATAAAGTTACCAATTCAGTGTATTCAGAACAGGAGTACTAATCATCATTGATGATAAACAAGAAGCATCAAGGAATGATAACTTTCAAAATAATTAAGGAATAAGGAATCATCTTTGAGCATTATGAGGTGATCAAATACGGTAGGGGGTGATCAAATCCAAGAAAGCCTGAAAGGCTTTATGATAGATTTGAATTTTGATCAGACCAGCAATATTTGATCACTCATATTATTGAAAGAATGATTCCTTGTTACTTGTATTTATGTAATTTTCAGCAAATTGTACTATTAAATACTAAGATAGTCATTGTTAAAATGTATTTGACTTTACATTAAAAAACTGATTCATAATGTCATCTCAGAGAAAGACAACGGAAACCGTAAATATAAAGCTACAACAACTTATATGTTTACTATATTATATAATGTAAACTCAGGTGACCTATTGCTTTCCGTTTTTGTCCGCTGTGCTTTAACAATTTTACATTTTTAACTTTTTCTTAAAAACTACAAGGCTACTTGTTACCATTTTTGGTGTGAGGCATCTCTATGGTAAGAGAAATCTAAATTGTGAAATTCATGGCTCTACCACCCCCGGGGCTCCACAGATGGGGCCAAATGTGCAAAAAAAAAGCCAAATTTTCAAAAATCTTCTTCTCTACTCCCATACGTGTGAAGAAAAAACTGGTTGCATAGTTATGATATCAATGAGGCCCTCTACCAAAATTGTGAAATTCATGACCCCTGTGTCAGGGGTTCAGGCTCTAGGGTGGGGCCAATATGGCCATATGGTTTATATGTATTAAATCTTAGAAAATCTTCTCTACTCCCATATATATTTGTTAAAAACTAAATGCATAATTATGATGTCCATGAGGCCCTCTACCAAAATTGTGAAATTCATGACCCATGTGTCAGGGGTTCAGGCTCCAGGGTGGGGCCAATATGGCCATATAGTAAAAATGTAGTAAATCTTAAAAAATCTTCTTTACTCCCACACATTTGGGCAAAAAACTGAATACAAGGTTATGATATCCACTAGCTTCTCTACCTAAATTGTGAAATTCATGGTCCCTGGGTCAGGGGTTCAGGACATGGGTGGGGGAGGGGGCAGTATAGTGTAAAGGCATATAATGTTTAAAAAATTTCTTCTTTATTCTCCCAAATCTGTATGAAAAACTGACTTCATAATTATGTTTACCAGGAAGTCCTCTACTAAAATTTTAAATTTCATGTCCCCTGAAGTGTGGGTTTTGACTCTAGAGCAGGGCCAAAATGGATGTATAGGTGTTAATGCATATAATGTTTAAAAAATATCTTCTTTACTCCCAAACACCTGAAAGGAAAACTGAATTCATGATTTTATAGACCAGATCTTTAATTTTTTTTGCCAAAATTACAGATTTCATAGTTCTTTTTGAAAGATTTCAGGCAGGGAGGTGGTCGTCATTACAAATTTATAATTTTGCTACTCCAGAATGAAACCTAATTAAATGCATATACAAGACTGTGTATGGGTTATATGCTACTCAGGTGACTGTTACGGCCTCTTGGCATCTTGTTTAATTAAAGTAAGCATTTCTGGTTTTTTCATAGTCAAACTATTCATGTCTATGATTTTTAGATTGTACAATATAATATTAATTTGCAGTTTAACTTCTACATATATGTTTTGCTTGCAGCTAAAATGTTGTGGTGTTAACAATGCCTCCGATTGGATAAACGCCAAGAACTGGGCTCCAACAGCCAACAAATCTGTCCCAAAGAGTTGCTGTGTGTCTGGCATTAACTGTACCTTGGCTCAACGGAAAATGTACAATGATCCAAAGTACATCTACCAACAGGTGATAATATATAAATTGCTAGCTATTTATTACATCCAATAAACTAATGGAATCTCTTTTTTCATGAATGTCTCACAAATGTGTTTTCTGTATAGTTGGTTCATAATATAATATTTTCCAGATTTAACAGCGTCACTTTGTTTTATTTTAAGGGTTGTTATGAGAAACTGGAGCATATATTCATGTATAATTTGGGCTACATCGCTGGGATTGCTGTTGGTCTTGCAGTGATTATGGTAAGGTTTATATGATGTTGCATATTGATGGAGGTAACGAGATGTCACAGTTTACGTTTTACTGACAGATGTTTCACATAATTTTGTCATTTAAATGTTTATAATTGATTGTTTCTGACAGTGTCTGGGTATGATCTGCAGCTGCATCCTCTTCTGTCGCTCCAAAGAGGTTCGATACGAGGCATTAGGGGGACAGTATTCAGGACTGCGGGTGTAGGAGAAGTCCGACACTGGTTGGTTCTTCTGACGGTGAAAATTAGTGTTTAACTATAGAAGTGCTTCTTTGTAAACATTCAAGTAAATCATCATGTCATAGACTGCACAGAACTAGATATTTACTCTTTATCATGAAAGATTTTGTTGGCATAAAATCTGTATTTGTTTACGTGAAAAACATTTGATGTAACAATTTTTGTACTGATCATACATGTGCTTGTAGATTTAAAGTTTGACTGGATAACCCAAAATGTGTGCATGTTTTTATAAACATTCATTCCCCTACTTAATACATTGGTTACTCCCTTCATTTTTATATCAAGATTTGAGTGTGATTAACCGTCTATGACTACTGAATGTAAAGATTTATGATTTGTAAATATTTTTGACGATACATTTAGTTTCTCTTGCAAAGCAAATTTTTTTTCCCCTTTTTTGTTCATCAATTACAATGACAATGGAGTTCAAACACATGAATCTGGTTTTGCACGTTGTGAAATCTTGATGAGCTTTGAACAAGTTGGACTTGAACTTGTCTCTGAAAGTTCAGGATGCTGTTGGATTCCATTAACAGTAAACAAAACAGTTGATCATTTGATTTGTAAATATATCATCCATATTTAGTGATATTGTTGGAAATTATTAGTTTTTCTGCAGATATTATGTTGGCATCATTTTCAGTAAATTTTTTTCAGCTTTCCTACACCCACACACATACATACCAGCAGATGAAGGTTGTATGTGCACTGATGCTTTCTAAAAATGCAGGGTTTATACAGGTTTTAGAGTTAGACCAGTGAATTTATTGAAATTTGTATAAATTTCTGTAATGCAAAATTATTCTGGTTGTTGGAGAACTTAACAATTTAGCACAAGGTATGCCTATCCTAAAAAAGCTTTGGCAATGTTATGGTAAATTGTAAGCTGATGTATGTTGAAAGTTTGGTTGCAAATTCAGAAGCTAGCAGAAGATCTTTTTAATATACTAGTATGTTATTTTGGTGCAAGAAGTGTTTTGAGCCGGCCTCTAGGACAGCCTCATTATTCTTGAGATTAATATTTGTTGTAAAGATGAATTTGTGAAACCAATACTTCATGTTTTACTGAGTATTTCAAAGATGTTTTTGAGAAGAGCTTTTTTTTACACATTTATTTATTTATACCCTTGAGATAGTTTATCAATATTCAAAAAATGTATTCATTATTTTAGTAAAATTTTGTATTTTTGTGATTTTTTTTTTTAATATTAGTACATAATAAGAAAATCTTACAAAAAAAATTAAAAAAAAAAAAGATGGCATTTGAATTGTTGGTGATAAACTGTATATGTATAGGAAACATAAAATAATATTTTTTAAATACTAGTGTCAATACAGTCCTGTGAAACTTACTAATATACATGATATACAAATTATTATAATCATTTAGGATATGGTAAATACATAGCTAACAGAGATGACTTACCGTATTCTTCATAAGTCAAAAGAAATGATAAGGGTGTATTTTTTTTTTCATTTATACATTTTTGGACTGTTTAAAGCACGAATCTCTTTTATTATTATTTGCTATATCTCCTTGTTTTGTTTATTTGGTAATAAATTCTCAAAAAAAGGTTTGGTGTTGGGTTTTAAGCTCACAGGAGATGTAAGATTGTGTTAGCTTGTGATCACCTACTTGGCAGACGTCTATATGGAAATCGTCTGAGTTGAATTACTGGATCTGCCATTCTATATTTAAATAATATCAGGAGGACCTCTTGATTTTTAGTGGAATTCAAATTGTTTTTAATCATAACCAGTTAGTGGGGCAACAGGAGGGCATCTAATAATGCAAGGGAAAATCTTTTAAAAACTTATGAATATATATAATCATTATGTTATTATACAAGGTTCTCGAAATATTGAAGATTCAAATTGCTCAAACTATGACTCTGGACTTATAATTGGAACACATGAAGGAAGCGAAGTTCGTATTGTAGAAGTGCAATAATGAAAGACGTGACGTCCTGGGATAGCGTTTTTTACGTGGTGGCTTTTATAAGTAAATAATGTATAAATGCATTTTTTTTTATAAAGAACTGTAATCTATTGCCAAAGTATTTTGTAATAGCAAGAAAATCGTGGGATTCGTGATCCATGCTTAGAAGATATTTGGGTTTGATTGAAGTGTATATACAGCTTAGGTTTACTTGTTACAGTGTCAATTCTTTATAGATATTCTTTTTAATGACACTCATTATATACTGACAATTAGGAAGGGTGACAGTCTAATAATTACAGAGAATATGAAAAAATGCTCGATGGTTTAAACGTAAAATGAAAATTTCAAATTTTATTATCGGATTTTGAATTTACTGCATTAAAACATTACGTAGTAAAGCAAACGCAAAAAATTTCAACTTGTAGTCAGTTTGATTATTCTAGCAAACACAAAAATTAAGAAAACCCATAAATTATAAAAAGCTATAATAGTATACACTCTGGTGCTCTAACCACTACGTTTAGATATCCTGCTACAAAATGAGAAGTGTAAAGGGAAGTGGGTCATCACATTAATTTATTGCAATTTCTTTATCAATTCATGCCGAAATTAGACAGGGTCAAAAATATGGAGCGCAAACCAACTTGAGGTTCTAAATATAAAATGACACAGTTTGAAGATTTTGATCCGTATATATACAACAATTTTGTATCAATATGTTTCAAGTGTTGAACTTATTTAAGAGCTAATAATAGATGTTATGCTGAATATTCATTGTTGAAAACGATTATTATACATACACATCGGTATTTTTCAGTTTCCTATCCGTCAGATAATATAAAATTTACCCCCCTAATTTACACATCATTGTTCAGTCTTTGTCCCTTCAAATGGTATATTGGAAGTGATACCCAATCTAACCAAATGATTTGAAATAGAACTACCCGGTTGAAATGATTTCATGTCGCTCAGGTGACCATTTAGGCCCACGGGCCCAACTATGACGGAAGGATATTAACAAACCTAAAAACCTCACCATTCATTGGTATCAATTTCGTACATTAACACTAAACTTTGGCGAGAAACACAACACATTCAGAAATAAACTTAACTGTCGCGAAAGAAGTCGCGAACACGAAACTAAAAGTAAAGTGCCAATATATGAATATTTTTTTAATAAACACATTGAATATTTCAACTTTGGAAACATCTAGAACTTCTTAGATAGTTCTCTTCGAAGAAGGAAAAACGATGTTAATTATTACATTGAAGAATAAGTTTTTCAAACGTAATCAGAAAAACCCTGGAAAACGATTGAATCGTTTAAAGGGGCATGGTCACGATTTTGGTCAAATTTTATTTTTCTGTTTTTATTATTTGCAATGCTTTAGGATTGCATTTCTAATGTTCAATTGAAATTTGGGTGCCAGTCGTTGAGTTTTAAGCAAGATACTGGGTTTACAATTCTTCGTCATGTAAAGAAGGCTCGTGCCCTGTTTTGTTTAAATAGGTTCAATATACCAGTAAAAATCTTTTTAAAGCTGGTTTGACTATCTTATTATTCATTTTAAGCATAAATAAACAGTTCCTAACAATTAACACATTCATTTTAGGTCTTAAACTGGAATTTTCACTTCAACATTCAAAATGTAAACAAACGCTTTGTTTACATAGCGAAGAATTGTAAGCTCTGTAACTCGCTTATGACTCATCAAATGACACTCAAATTTTGGCTGCCTATTAAAAATGCCTCACTGAAGCATTGTAAACATTAAAATCGAAAAAATAATTTTTGACCAAAATCGTGACCATGCCCCTTTAACTTCTGTCATTATATCGTACTAGGCCTGAATATTCCTCATTCATATTTTACATCTACCGAGTATGATTCCTCTATTTCTTACGGAAACTTATAGTTGATTCATAGCTCTATAGAAACAATCAGAGTAGAATCTACACGCCCTGTTTATCGATTGGGCGAAATCTACAGCGGCTGAAACTGACAGGAAACTGCCAGACTGAAATCGACACGCCCTGTTTATCGATTGGGCGAAATCTACTGCGGCTGAAACTGTCAGACTGAAATCGACACGCCCTGTTTATCGATTGGGCGAAATCTACAGCGGCTGAAACTGACAGGAAACTGCCAGGCTGAAATCGACACGCCCTGTTTACTGATTGGGTGAAATCTACAGCGACTGCACGAAAAAATCACGGACTGCACGAAATAATCATGATGATGTCAGGCTCTAAGTCTCACAGGAGACGATTTGGCTGTTTCTTTTAACTTACATACTTATGTACATTAACAGTAACGCAGGTTATGTATTTTTTTTGCAATGCCGCGACCTTTGTATCCCGAATGAATTATCACCGTGTGAAATATTCCCCTTGGACATGACACCTTTTCCTCTGTTACTGGCGTTGAGTGACTTTGATCTGGACACTCTAAATTGACACTAAGTTTATTTAAGTAATCCGTTAATTGAAATAACTCTGTACATTTACTTTTCTATTAATCTCTATTGTAAGAAATGTTTTGTTATCTATATGTAATTGTTAGCCATGTTCAATTATTCGGCAGTTGGAGAACGACGGTCAAGGCGCTTGTACCATGTGCACCGACACCCGACCTCGCGGAATAGTGTAATAAGATTACGGAGTTTTAATAAATCTTATAAAACGGAGACCGATCGACTTGTACATTTTCCGTGGGTCACAGAATTATCAAAGAAAACACTTTATTGTTTAATAATTTACATTCAGTGTATATTTCCCCTTATGTTTGCATTGGAAATCTGCGACGTTCAATTTTCTATGAATACACTTTGCTAATTCATGCGCCATGAGCACAGATACAAACGTCTTCACGTGTATTAATTATTTTTTTTTTTAATTAAATGAAACTTTCAATCTTACATGACCAATTTGATATGTACTTTTGAAAAACAATCGTTAAAATATATCTAGTCCTTAATAAAAAAAGATTTTCTCCACAAAGTTTCTGGCACTATAATTTTTGTCGCAGAAGCTTACTAAATAACATGTTAATATGGCTGTTCCATGTATGTTTCATATTCCTGACTAAGAGCGCAAATAATGGCTTTATAGCGGCGATACACAATATTTCATACAAGTAGACATCGGTATGAAAATTTAAATTTAAGCATTGTTGTCTGCACCGCTTGGTGTGTCATAGGACCGACGACATCCAAAAATAAGCATTCAATGCTTAATTAAGTGACTGTTTCTTCTATATGAAACATTGATTGATAATTTGATATGTACTTTTAAGCGACTTGGATATGAGCTCAAAGCAAATACTTTTAAAAATGTTTCCCTCTTTTTATGTCTGGAATAGTCAACTGAGGCATTTTTAATGCTTGTCCGTTGAAAGTCAAAAGTCAAGTTAGAAACGAGTTACATAACTTAAAAGCCTTTGTTTAATTAAGTCATATTACTGTTTACAAATCATGTAGTTAGGAATTACAATGTCTGAAACAAGACAGCTCGTAACTACTCATAACAAACAAGATGAATTATTTCTGTTTATTCGTAATAATCATTATAAACAGAAATACTTAGACTGAATTAAGATGCCTCATTGCATCAAGACTTACTCTTTTTTAAAAGACACTACGTCACAAGATGTAAAATTATTTGTATGAAGCGATTTGGTTTAATATCATCAAAGTTCAGTGGTTAAAATATTGGGCTTGTGGACTGTAGATCAAAAGTTCGAATCCGGTTTGGGCTTTAGTTTCTATTTACTGAATCAAATTTTTGAAATCATCATTTTTTTTCAAACTCAAAATTGTCTTTTCCGCCTATTTAAGAATCAACTGAAGAAAACATACACAACCTGCTGACGCGTGTTGTTCATTTTCTGCAGTGTTTACTGCCTTCATATCGGCATGAACCCCCAAAGAAAAAATTTCACTGTTCAGGTTAATTTCTTCTCAGCTTTTGACTTTTACAAGGGAGCACTCTGTGAAAGTAAATTATAATAGCGATGATCAAGATTAAAAACAAACAAGAATCGAACACGAGTCAGTAAATATGAAAATTCGAAAAGTTCAGCAATAATATACGGTTGATGCTGAATAATTGGAACACGAGGATGATACAGGGTCTTTATCCGTTCCACGAGATTTCTGCCGACATTTTAAGGGATTCCTGAAAGAAATCTGCAACCGCCTGCCAATACAGATCGCGTTGCCCGCTCGATGAAGGCTTCAATTCTGATTCTACACGACAGACGAGGAAGCGCTACTCGGAGAAATGAATAATTACAGAGCGATATTCTGGTGCGTGCTTCTTGGACTTAATAATGCGTTTGGTGAGTACATTTTCATGGATTTATAATGAATAATACACTTTGAGAAAATTATTAAAAAAAGAAATTTTAATTTTAAAAACTTCGATAAATTACAAATGTTCAAAATTTTAAATGATTTCTGATGTACTTGTGTTGTTGTTGTATTTTGTTTTTACAGAGTTTACTCAATAATATAGCATTGGTCCATGGGATTTTGAGTAATCCTTTATTTTTATGCTGAAGTGTTTTATGTAAACTCGCCCGTGCCAAAAATTGGCAGGTTTGGAGTCAAGTGTGTATTTATTTTGAACAGAGAGAAGTATTGTGGTCTTGTCTAGAGCCACATGTTGCTGCCACCCCACGATTCGCCCCAGGAACCGGGCGTCAAAAATACGGCAAAACCCGAACGATGCTATAAAGCAATTAATAGACGCTGCCAGATTTTGAAGCTTTTGCCAATTAGGAGCATACTTTTCCAATATTTTGATCACTCCACCAAAATGAATTCCATTTATTAAAACGCATTTCTCTTAATACAGATTGTGTGTAATAATACGACACAAATGATAGTCGACATTACAGATCATTGCTATACAATGATTTGAAATGTCGACTATCATTTGTGTCGTATTATGTGTAGCAAGAACAAAGAAGTTTGTTAACTCACTAGTGGAAAAGATTTTAATATCAAAAAATGAAATGTTTAACACCCCCCCCCCCCCAACTCTCTCTCTCTCTCTCTCTCTCTCTCTCTCTCTCTCTCTCTCTCTCTCTCTCTCTCTCTCTCTGTGTGTTCACGTCAATTCAAGACCCAATATGTTTACTGATGTAAATAACCTTTTGAGATCCCTTGGTCTCTTTCCCTATCCGAGTTATTACATGGTCGGCCAACAGTTAATTGGAAAAGCAAAAATCACTCCAGGCCGAACTTCACCGTAATGAGTGCAGGGAGGCCAGGTTCCTGACCTGTGACTGGTTATTTGTTCACCGAGGATGAAAAACAGATTTATTCTTTCTTCTGTATTTTATCTCAGATTCCTTCCAGTAAAAAGACATACAGAGAGATAACACTGACAAGACGAATAGAGTTCTATTTATTTTGTTCTGTACGGTAAACATTGCAAACGATTCCGTCAAATTAAAGAATTGCTTACAATTTCCGAATCCCCCCCCCCCCCCAAAAAAAAATCGAACATAACGGGTACCTGTACTATGTATACTTATGCCTACTACTAATATGCAATAATCTCGTTACCTCAAATTTTGAGGTCTGACTATCTGTCGTATCTTTATAGTTTCTGACTTGAGTTCTGTATCCCGTAGTCTCTGCATTTTGTAGAATTTGACTTTAGTTCTGAATCTGTCTGCAGCCTATAGTTCTGCACTTGTAGTCTTTTGACTATAGTTATATATTTTGTAGTTGCTGACTAAAGTTCTGTATATTAGAGTCTCTGAGTGTAGCTCTGTATTTTAAGTCTCTGACAAAAGTTCTCTTTTGTAGCCTCTGACTATAGTTCTGTATTATATAGTATCTGACTATAGTTTTGTATTTTATAGTATCTGACTATAGTTCTGTATTTTATAGTATCTGACTATAGTTTTGTATTTTATAGTATCTGACTATAGTTTTGTATTTTATAGACCCTGATAACAGTTCTGTATTTTCTAGTGTCTGCCCATAGTTCTGTATTTTCTAGTATCTGACTATAGTTCTGTATTATATAGTATCTGACTATAGTTTTGTATTTTATAGTATCTGACTATAGTTCTGTATTTTATAGTATCTGACTATAGTTTTGTATTTTATAGTATCTGACTATAGTTCTGTATTTTATAGTATCTGACTATAGTTCTGTATTTTATAGTATCTGACTATAGTTTTCTATTTTATAGACCCTGATAACAGTTCTGTATTTTCTAGTGTCTGCCCATAGTTCTGTATTTTCTAGTCTCTGAATATAGCTGAGCATTTTATAGTCTAAGACTATATTTTGTATTTCTGGTCTCTGATTGTAGTTCTATTTTTTGTAGTATCTGACTTTAATTTGTATTTTCTAGCCTCTGATTATTTTTCAGCTTTTTATAGTCTCTGAATATATTTCTGTATTTTGTAGCCTCTGACTATAGTTCTATACTTTGTAGTTTCTGACTGTAGTTTTGTATTTTTGTAGGCCTACAGGTTGGACTGACGGAGAAGCGCCTCCGTCTGTACTTGTTCAGTGAGTACAACTCGATGACCAGACCGGTACAGAACTACAGCCATGCCGTCACTGTGGGGGTGGGACTGTGGCTCAACCAGATCCTGGACCTGGTGAGTTGATGCACCATTTGACGATTCTTAGTAATCTACCCAGCCTCTGGTGTAGACAAGTGATCTCAATCACTCGTCTAGTATTGAGTATTTTATGTATGGAAACAGGTGGCTATGTTTTAGCTAATGCATCTTATATACGGAATATATTACTATAGTCTGTCCAATGTTATTGCATCCGTCACTTTTTGATGATTTCTTTTATTAAAATAAACATACCTGTCAACGAAGTACAATTCAAATCGATAGATTTCTTCGTTGGTATATATCGGTTTATTCCCACTTAGCCAACATTCTGGAATTCAGTCTGTTTTCACATGTTATGTATTTGTAATCAATTACCAGAGAATAGTTTGTTGAAAACAAATTAAAAAAAAAATAGAATTTAATTTTGCCTATAATCAGAATAAATAAATAAAAATAACAATTTTTTTTTTGAAATATAGATCAGCAATTTCTGCAAGATCATTGCCCTAAACATTTTATATGTTGAAACCAATACGGGCACTTGCATGATTAAAACGTTTATGTAAGTAATAATAAACTGTTTAAATTGGATGTATATTATATAATATTAAATGCGCTTTTGAACATTTGAGAGTATAACTTAATATAGCATAAATATGATCATTTAGCGCTAATCAAAGATTGGCGCAATGTGACGCAAAGCAAAAGCAATGCAATAAAACAAAGAAAAAGTAAGATCGAAGTCAGTTTGAGGAAACCAAAGATAGTACTACTGTGATGCGAATCAAAGCTAGACAATGTGACGCAAACCAAAGGCAGTGTGACGTAAATCAAAGGCAATAAGGCATTTTGATACGATTGAATAAAAATACATGCACAACAATGCAGCGTATAAATTAAGAGACTGTAGATAGTGATGTCAAAGCATATTTCAATCTGTTCGACATTAAATTCTTTTTTTAGGATGAAAAGAAGCAGATCATCACGACTTCTGTTTGGGTCAAAGAGGTGAGTAGACAACATCGATTGAAAAATGATGCAGATGTTGAAGAACTGTATGTTGCATTCGTTACAGAGGTGATTAGATAGGTTGCAGAAATCGATGCAATCGTAAATGAGGTGAGAAGATAATAGTTAATGGAACTAAAAAGTCGGACATGAAAAATATCAGTAGACTTATAGAAGTACTTGTTGACCTACAAAAACATTATAATGAGATTACCCCAAATTACTGCGAGCATGTACATACATGTACGGTAAGTGTACGTATTTTGTTTTGTCTGGTTGTTTTTTTTTTTGGGGGGGGGGGGATAAAATATATAGCTGTAATATTAAACACGCTTCAGAACCAATATTTATACTAAATGCTATACGTACATTTGCTAAATTTTGAATGTTTTCAATTTCAATTGTGTTGCAGACTTGGTTTGATGAATCACTGAAATGGGACCCAAACAAATATGAAAATACAACGCGTTTAGTTGTTTTCTCTACGAAGCTATGGTTACCGGATATGTTCGTTTTTAACACGTACGGATTTGTTCTTAACAGTTGTTTTTAACAGTTTTACGCCGAAATTTATTTGTTGCCTAGTGTCTCATATCGTATTCCATTTTTACACAACTTTTGCATAAACACATTGTAGGGCAGGCGGACACTCGGAAGGTTTTGTAAACGTCACCGGAAGTAAACTAATTATTGACAGTTCCGGTATAGTCACGTGGACAGTTCCTCTAATCATAAAGAGTTCCTGTCCGGTAGATGTGACGTACTTTCCATACGACCAGCAGACATGTGAGATTCATTTTGGGTCATGGATTTATGACGTCACCAAGGTTGATCTTCAACTTCTCTCCGGAGGACCGAACCTTAAGCAGTACATACTGAACAATGAGTTTGATCTGTTGAACGTCAATCTATACAGAACCACGGTAACGTTCATTAATCTGACAAATAATAGTAGGTATTTATAGAATATGTAGATCTTTGCATGACGCTTCAAAACATACTAACTTTTTATTTCAAATCGATATTTTAACATTCAATATACCAGTACTGTGGAAAGTGTATTTAGAATTTCTGCGTTTGATATCAAATATCCAGGCTAGTGTGGAGGCTCAGTGGCATCTTTTTTCAATTTAAAGAAAACATAATTTTGGCTATAATTTCACAGGTGGACGAGACGTGTTGCCCTGGAAACGGATCTCATCCAATCATCCATTTTCAAATGACCATTAAGCGAAAGTCCATTTACTACGACTACATAGTGATCGCCCCTACCATCATGCTGTGTATCTTGACCCTAGCCTCGTTCTGGCTGCCTTGTCACCACGGGGAGAAGATCGCCATTGGTCTGACAGTTTTTCTCACGCTGTACGTGTTACAGCTGCTGATTGCAGAGAACGTTCCGGACACCAACACCACGCCCGTGCTAGGTAGTGTATGAATGAAGGAGGCATATCAACGCAATATATTATAATGTAATATAGGAAAGACGCCAAATATAATAGACTAATCACTCCACTTATTACATTTAGCGTCGTTACAATTTGCCTCAAATTTCAAAATCGACGCAAAATATCAGTGGCGTCGGAAGCAAATTGAAAGTGGGGGGGGGGGGGGGCTAGACTCATCCTCAGAAATCTTGATAAAACCCAATTCCCAAAATTATGAAAATCCTAATCCGTGGGGGGGGGGGGGGGGGGGGAGTATACCTATAGTTCCCAAAAAAAATTTCTTACCTATATACCAAATTTTTTCTCCCCCAAATCATGAAATTCCTAATCCGTGGGGGAGGGGGAGGGGGGGGGGGGGCTAGTATACCTGTAACTTCAACTTCTCAATATTTCAATATGTTTTCAAGGTCAATTTCAGATCACTTATGTTTACTGCGAGAAAAAGTGGGGGGGGGGGGGCTGAAGCCCTTATTATGTTACGTGCCTAATGGTTAGGTCTACCTTTGCAAAAAAAGTGGGGGGGGGGGGCCTAAGGGGGCTAAGCCCCCCTAGCCCCCCCCCCCCCCCCCCCCCCCGGTTCCGACGCCTATGAAATATAACAACGCTAAATGTAACAATGTCAAAAGTGATCAGACTCTCTTTATTACACTTTTCAATTTGACAAATTGAATTACATCAAAAAGTCAAACGAAATGTTATAAACAAATTGCAATAATTTAAATTCGAAGTCACAACCATTGTCATTGTGTGAAGCTTAGTTGTTTGCTCAGTGATCGTAGCCCTTGTGGTCACTGGTTGAAATCCCACTGTTGGTGTACATGATGTTGTGTGTTGTGTCTTTGGACAAGCGCTGCAAGTACTGTTTTATTCAACCTAAAAACTGATGTGGTGATGGGTTGGGGTCATTACTCACACCCGCTTATCAATTGTTAAAAATATTACTATTAGTAATACATAGCGATTGTGTGTTAGAAAATTTCAAAGGAAAATCATGATAACTGTTCCGCCTAACAGATTTTCTGTTATTTCCTTCAGAATTGTGAATGTCTATTTTCAATATGGATACTATATAGTACTTTTTTGAATGAATAATTTTGAAATCGAATTTTTTTGCATTATGACATTTTGCGAAGAGATAAACGCAAAACGAAATAATAAAAAAGCGATAGGCCTTTCTGAAGTATTATAAACTATGCATCGGTGGCCTAATTCATATTCTCAGGTTTTTAAGTGCATATAGTCTGGATGATATTTTATATTTAGATGTATTTTATGTCTTATTAATATTCGCAAACTTTTACACCTGTGAAGCAGGAACATTCGATATAAAAATGAACTGAGCCATGTCCTTAGATACATGTGTGATGAATGTTTTCCTACTTGAAATCGACAGTTTACATTTTTGGTGTAATTGTCTTGCCCCTAAACACCACCTGAACATGTGTCTTCAATGATTATCTTTCAAACACGTCTCTATCTTCCCAAGTCAAGAGTTTCTGATCCGCTCCGCTCTACATAAACATTTATGTAGAGCGGAGGGGATCAGAAACTTTTGACTTGGGAAGATGACACGTCTGTCATAAAATCGTTGTAATTAATACTAGTAATTGGTTTAAAATGGTTTTCTTTTTTACGTAGGTGTGTTTATTTTTCTGGTGATGACCTTAAACTGTATATCTCTGATCATGGCGACGCTGGTGATGGGTATAAAGAAGCGATCAACATTAAAACCAGTGCCACAAGTACCGCCATTGATGCTGAAGGCCTGCAAACAGCTGCTAGCAAAAATCACCTGTACACCACCGGAATCTCGTTTCCATGCCTACAATCTCTGTCAAGAAGAAGACGATAAGGACAAGCCTTTCACCGCAACGGAGTCCTGGGATTCCTTGGATCATCTTCTTCACGAATTTGATGACGTTGCAGACGATGAAGATGTATCGTCCGCTCACCTCTTGCCCTGTGCTGTCAGTGACGACATTTCCCAGAGTTCCATTTTAGCGAGTGCCCTCTCCTACAGACGAACCCTAAAGAACAGACGCTCGTATCGTAGAGCCATACACGGTGAGAATCAACAGTCTAGTGCCATATCTCCTCCTCAGACAGACCCTAAAGCACCCGTCAGTCCGGAGACCTTGGTCCGAAAACAGGAGTGGTGCTTTGTAGCGGAGACAGTGGACAAGGCCTCCTTCATCGTGTATCTTGCTAGCATGTTTATCACAATCTTGACCGTTTTGGTCATTGTACCCAGTTTTCAAAACCTCAACATCTAAATGTAATACTTTTTCCAGGTACATATATTGGTGCATTTAATTTTTTTTTTTATAAAAATAACATTTATTTTATATAATCTATATTTTTAAGGCCAAGTCTTTAGCTATGACATATGACGTAGCTCAGCATTTCAAAAATCCAAAAATAAATTCAAGAAAACAATGCCTTCTATTAAAATGATTATTTATTGCATATACATATCCTCTAAACAAAAAAATACAATGATTTTAAGAATGACATACTTTTGTATGAATATCATGCAGCAAATGGCACAAAAATCTAAAACAATTCTATCTTGATAAAAAATAAACTGGTTCATACCTAAGTATACCCTTCATGCAGCAAATCTAAGGTTAAACTGTATTACATATGTCAGAAATAGAACATTGCAAGTCGTATATATATGTAAGTAGAATATATAAACAAAACGATCACAACCCGCACTCAGTCTCTCAATCATTCAGACAGAGCACACACGTATATTCTAAGTTACTACTAAAGTCTAGATTACAAGATTTGTCATTTAATACATGTTAAGTTCCAAGGTGTTCAGTGACAAGCAGACATCTTTGATCAATATCAGTTGGTGTTTAACTGACATTGCTGAATCACTAACATTCTCTTTTCAATGAGATTTTTGATTTTGTATACACCAGGAAAGCAGTAAATTGATTTTAATGCAGAAGTCAACATGATTTATAATTATTTTAATAGAATGTCAGAACTGTCTGAAAATAAATCTGACCTCTAAATTGATTACATTGTTAAATTAAGTGTAAAATTATGCATGTCAATGTTTGAATGACAACTACACAACAAATGTAAATATTTAATGTAATACCTTTATAAATAAGTGAATTTCAAAACACTATTCAAATATAAAGAATGGATTTCATAAAACTGACAAATAAATGTATCAACATATATATGTTTCATTATCAGAATCTCATGACAGGTTTTGAATATGCTAAAGAGAATGTTCCCGAGTTTCTTACGATGTTATGTGTATAAAAACATATTAATAAGCTAATTATGTGTCTATTTGCATTTTCCCTTTGTTTTGAAATGGAACAGTCCAAAAATACAAATTATTGAGACAAAAAAGTTTCCTATGACTAAACTATACATACATAGAAATTATGTATGTCTGTCTTTTGGATCATCCTCCTTCTTGTGATTACAAATCTTTGCCTCTTTGGGGACCCATATTGATTCAACAAAATTTTGTATTCTTGTTTAAAACAGTAAGTTTATCTATGACAAAGAGAGAAAACAACAGAATGACTTAAAAGATATTTTATGTACAAAGACAGTTTGTAATCATGAAATGTGATGAATAAGGGTGCAGAAAATCTGAATCTGGGAAGTGTGGCCACACAACAACAATGTACCACAGGCCTGACTTATCTCAGCACTAAAATTCATGGGTGTTATCCTCCCCAAATAAAACCTCCAATGCAGAATCTCAAATGTTACAAATCTTATCTACAGAAAATGATGACATTTTTTCTTGAACAATGTTCATGACCCTGTCAGGATATAATTTAAGAAATAAAACACTGCAGGGACAAAAGCCAATAACATTTTGTGCATGAAACATGATTTTCAGTCAAATATTTTCACAAACAATGGATACTGTCATCGGTCAGATGACATGCGTGGTTGTTTTTCTGGGGGCCCTTCATCCTCAGACGACCCCCCTTTGTCCTGGGGTGAGGATGGTTCTGCTTTGACATTTTTGCCAGATAGCTGCATCTGGAGGGCCTGCGCATGTGATAGAGGAATTATCAGGTTCTGTAAGCTGGTAGTAGGGGTTAATCCACTGAAATGATAAGAGAACAGATCTTGGTGTACATTACTCCAAACAAACTGCAAATCAATATTTAATACATGCAAAACATTTATACAATTTTTTTTAATATAGTATTTTGCATATAATTACCTGGGTGTAAGGGATATTCCAGAAGCCTGCACGGCAGCAGTGAGCGGCCCTGGAATCCCTTCCCCTCCGGTAAATGCTGACCCCAAAAGCTTGGCCAGGTCAGCACTGTTTATCTGCAAGTCAGCTGATGGAAAAAATACACATTTAACTTAAGAAAAATTGAATAAAAATAAAACCAAAGAAAAATTTTCTTACTCTTTTCTAACAGTCCCAATTATTACCGAATGTTATCTTTGATATTTTTGACTACCGGTATTTCAAAGGAAACTCCCAATGAGTAGAGTTTTAAAAAGTAATAGTATTATAAATAGTATTTAACAACTTAAATATGTGATCAAAGCAAATTTTTAAATGTTTATAAGTTCATTTTTTGGAGTGTCTTTTCACAGACAGGCACTGTCAACTACTAATTTGCCAAGATGTACCGTACATATTTTTGCATGTTTCAAAACAAGGAAGTTCAACTTCTTTATCCTTGAGAATGAAAATTATTTGTGGTAATGTTCCATATTGAAAATATTGAGACAGTACAACTTACTGGGTAACATTGCTGATGGAAGGACAGACGCTAGTTGTGTACTGGGAGTAGCTTGGGAAATCTGAGGAGTGTCGAGGGACGTGGATTGAGATTTAGCTGTTTGTGTCTGAAAAGATGAACTATCAACTTAAAATTCTGCCATTTCTTTCTTTTTCACAATTCTTGATTATTAACAGTCTTATCCACTACACAACCTAATAATGTTTACAAGTTTTATTTGATTGAAAATAACATCAAAATTCCCTTCTGAACCATCAAAACTTTCAATAGTTGAAACTTAAAATCAATTCTACATCTCTTTCAAGATTATTGTATATAAACATGCAGTCTTACTTCAGATTTTGCTGGAATGACAACTCGTAGATTAGGTTTTCCTTTTCCTTGGCCGAAATCGGTTTCCTTAGCAGCAGAGTTTGGAGACAGGTCCTGGGTTTGTTGGCTAGGAGATGTTTTGGTTGCTGTTACCGAGGGAGAGACTTTGGTTGCTTTAAAGAAAATATCACATCATATGCTGTGGGTTATTTCAAATCAAATAAATACAACATAACTGAATATAAGGACTGATAGAGGAAAGTGGCACTATGAATGAAAGAAAAAGTGATCAAGCTGAACTACCCCACACTCCCCAATTACTTGACAACTCTACTAATAATGAATGGCAGGGTACCCATCAAATACATATTAAGAACAAGTGGAAAGCTGTCAATGTGACAGCAAACCGGGTTTTCTTTATCCATAATCCATGTCAACCCTTATCCAGTGAAATGGAGTACCCTACATGTATATGCAACATTTTGACAAAAAAAATGACTAAGTTCAAAAGCTAGTATTTTTTTCATAAATTATCGGAAATCAAAATCCTAGCAATATGCACACCTCTGATATATGTACAATTGATCTGCAAAATAACAACTTCGTATCTTGAGAACTGTAGGAGGAGTTATCCATACAATGAGGGTACCCTATATGCAATATTTTGCCAAAAAATGACTAAGTTCAAAAGCTGGTATTTTTTGGATAAATTATCGGAAATCAAAATCCTAGCAATATGCACACCTCTAATATATGTACAATTGATCTGCAAAAGAACAACTTCCTATCTTGAGAACTGTAGGAGGAGTTATCCGTACAATGAGGGTACCCTATATGCAATATTTTGCCAAAAAATGACTAAGTTCAAAAGCTGGTATTTTTTCGATAAATTATCGGAAATCAAAATCCTAGCAATATGCACACCTCTAATATATGTACAATTGATCTGCAAAAGAACAACTTCCTATCTTGAGAACTGTAGGAGGAGTTATCCGTACAATGAGGGTACCCTATATACAATATTTTGCCAAAAAATGACTAAGTTCAAAAGCTGGTATTTTTTCGATAAATTATTGGAAATCAAAATCCTAGAAATAAGCACACCTCTAATATATGTACAATTGATCTGCAAAAGAACAACTTCCTATCTTGAGAACTGTAGGAGAAGTTATCCGTACAATGAGGGTACCCTATATGCAATATTTTGCCAAAAAATGACTAAGTTCAAAAGCTGGTATTTTTTCGATAAATTAGCGGAAATCAAAATCCTAGCAATATGCACACCTCTGATATATGTACAATTGATCTGCAAAAGAACAACTTCCTATCTTGAAAACTGTAGGAGGAGTTATCCGTACAATGAGGGTACCCTATATGCAATATTTTGCCAAAAAATGACTAAGTTCAAAAGCTGGTATTTTTTCGATAAATTATCGGAAATCAAAATCCTAGCAATATGCACACCTCTGATATATGTACAATTGATCTGCAAAAGAACAACTTCTTATCTTGAGAACTGTAGGAGGAGTTATCCGTACAATGAGGGCACCCTATATGCAATATTTTGCCAAAAAATGACTAAGTTCAAAAGCTGGTATTTTTTCGATAAATTAGCGGAAATCAAAATCCTAGAAATATGCACACCTCTGATATATGTACAATTGATCTGCAAAAGAACAACTTCCTATCTTGAAAACTGTAGGAGGAGTTATCCGTACAATGAGGGTACCCTTTTGGCAGCCGCCCGCCCGCCATCCGCCCGCCCGCCATTTTCACCATTTTAATAACCGGATTTTTCCGTTGGAAAACCCGGTTAAAAATTGATAAAGAGCATAACTCATGAAAAATCATCAGATAAAAACTTCCCGCAAATATGCACAACTATTCCTTTGTCAACCACAAAAATCTTAATTCCAATGGGCTGAAATTCCCAAGAAAATCAAGAAATCAGAATTTCCTGGTAATATGCACATCTACACATTGTTTCCTAAATACCTACAAAGTTTCAATAAATTCCTTGCAGCAGTCAAAGAGTTGTACTTACAAACTGTTCATTACTTTATTCAATGTAGGACCAAAACTCTAGGTTCAAAAGGGCAAAACTTTGCAGAAAAATAATTGAAACTGAAATTTCCTAGTAATTCAGTTACACACATCTATACATTGTGTCTTAAGTACCAAAAAAGTTTCACAAATTACATGCAGCAGTTTAAGAAAAGTTGCGAATACAAAAAAAAACAAGACTGACTGACGGACATGTCAAAACTTTATTGCGTTGGGTATTATAAGTAGTGATGTCAATGAGCACTCGACTATCGCTCGGTCACACCGATCATTAACTAAAATTTTCTAAGTTGATTATTCGTAATAAAGTGAATTGAATTTAAAAATATTATTTATTTTTTCTTAATGCGGCAGCTTTTGTTCAACGAATGTTGATAACAGTTTTCTTTTATTGACATGTTTATCCGTAAATTACACTCTTTTCCATCGGTGTCCCTGGTGTATTTTTTAAGCGGCTAATAATTAATCTCTTTCAATTTACTAAAGCAGACATGTACTCGAGAACAATTTGTGTTTCTTCTAATTAGTTATTTATTGGATTAGATGTTTGTTTAACCAAAACTTTAATCATATCAATAATTATCTTAAGGCGTTTATTTCTATAATCATTAATCTTTGATTGTTGATTAGGCACGGACAATGACTAAATACTGTGGAACAGGTCACATTTGATTTGCTTAAGATGATACGGAGCTAAATTTTATATGAGTCAGAAAAGAAAAAAAAAGGAAAATTAAAGCCAGGACATTTTCTAACGGATATTTAGATAAAATACTTTTCAATTTCTTTTTATAACATATATTATACGTTATCATAAGTTTTTAGATGTTCTTTAATTTAAAATATTAAAGATGAATGTGGCAGTAGCATTGTTTGATTCAACAAGGGCACCGCTAAGCGGATCATCTTCTCGCGACATGAGTTATTGTGTGGGGGGATGCATTATTTAGATATATATAGTTATGCAAATGTAAATGAGGAGACAACATTCTACTAAGCTAACCCTCCATTACTACAAAAACTACTTTTTCTTTACCTGTACTAGATCTAAATCCAAAAAATATCAAGTTGTTGATTTGAACTGCTACCTTTACTTTGGTTTCACAGAAGTGAAGCGGAAGTAGTTATTGTCAAGTCGTACATAAAATTTCTGTTTAAAATTGTGTTATTTTACAACATATTAAAAAGTACTGAACTAACTGACTTGAGAATTTATAGGGTTTGTCCTTTTACTATGCCAAATAAGTGTACGAAGTTTGAAAAATATCCGTGGAAGGGTTTTCTTTAAATCTTGCTTCCAAGCTGAACACACACACACACGCACAGCCCCTTCGCAACAAGTTGCGCGAGGGGATAAAAAGGTCTCACAGTTTCAAATATGCTTAAATCATCGGGTATCGGACTATGACTCAACTAAAGCCTCCGATTAATTGACTGAGCAAACGGAGTAAAATTGACATCCCAAATTATAAGTGTACCTGTTGGTTGCTGGATGGAGGTGTGAGCTGTTGATGGTTGCAGTAAGACCACCGAGCCCCCAGCGCCCTGCTGTTGACTGGTTTGGGGGAAACTCCCTCCCTGCACCGGAACTGATACTGGCATGGGCTGCTGGTACAGGACTGGCTGCTATATAGATATACAACCAGTTTAATGATACATAGTAGGTAATCAAGGTAGGCATGCTTCATTATACCCAATTTGTCAGCTATGGAAATCTGATTACTTCCATTATATCATTAGATTTAAACTGATCAATGTCCTCTAGATAAAACTCATTATATAGACCTTTTGAGTTCCTGTCATCACTCGGGCGTACTCCTGGTCGATTCGGCGGTAGCGATCTTCAGTGTTGGGGGTTAAGGTGTACTTTTCATCATCATCATCATCCCCCTCCCCTTTAATATCCTTCTTGCTTATCATCTATAAAAAAGACACAAAACCTTAGTATATAGCATGAGCATGAATGTTATAAATTTACCATTTCATGAAAAAAAACAAGATTGCTTTGTCATATAGATTTGCTAAGGCAAAACTAGCCACGAGCAATTAAATTTGTGTCATGACATGTCCTGCATGGTGCATTATGCATTCAATTAATAGTTAATGGGCATCTTACTCCTCATTTAAACTTGGAATTTCCATTCTTCTTACATTTCAACATCAAAATTATCCAGTACCCTTAATTTTATACTCTATTCTCTTTGGAGAAGTGGACAGGCACAGCCTTCATCAATGCCTGTCCACTTTTCAAAAGAGAATACTTTGGTATCATGCCGTGATCGATATTTATATTGTACCTCCAGAATGTCCTTGTTGGTTTGGCTGACCACGGTATCATTATACTCGGTGTACTTGAGCAACACCTTGTCCATGTCAGAGCTGGCATACTGGTACAGCTTGTTGTTGGAGGTGAAGATGATGAGAGCGATCTCACAGTCACACAGCACACTCAGCTCATACGCCTTCTTCATCAGACCAAACTTTCTTTTGGTGAATGTCACCTGTTGAAAGTTTTATCTACACATTTCAGACATCAAAAATTACATAATCACATAACAATGCATCTCTGATGTCATGCTGTTTGGAGATACATGTATAAAGAAAGAAGAATTACTATCAATTATTTGTTCTTTGCACTATTAGGCCTACCTGACGATTTCTCTCATCATTTATTCTCGTTATCGAAATTTTCTTTCTTCCCATTTTCAGTTTTTTTTCACTTCTTAAATTTTAAGTAGAAATATCTGAAAACAAATGGATTATGTTTGATAAAAATTGATCTTTTATAAAAAATCATTTAAACTTTCAAATCAAATTAAACATGCAATGTACGTATGTGGCAAAATATCTCAATAATGAAGAGTTTTCACTCAATAATTATTATGTACACTAAAGTTTTATATTGACACAAGATTGATTGAAGTCAATTAATTGAACACCAATCTGATTTCTGTCATACATAAGGATGTTTACATGTACTCTTTAATCCTATTCATAACATGCATAAGCCTTTACACTTCATAATTGACAATATTACACCAATGCATACCAAAATATGCAAACATGGGAATTTTAGATAATAACACTAAAATTTGGAAATAATACACTTTAATCCCAATTGTGTTCAAAATTGGTCAAATAACAATTTAAAGTTAAAGTATTTTGACTTAAAAACTTATATTTTCAATGATAAGTAAATATAAAAAGAATCACCTTGCTATTGACAAAAATAAATTTCTATATTAATTCTATCTTTATAAATACACCAAGGAAACCCTGTAGCACAAAATTAGAACACCGTCGCCATTTGGCAGCCTAGTCACAAAACGAAACTTAGGACTCGTTAGGTGATTTACAAGGAAGCCATTGCAACTGCATAAACAGTGCACTTGAGATTGAACGCTTTAATAACGAAAGTAGTCATATCATCCACTAAGCTACGTCCATGCAGCCAACTATAATAAAAAAAGCTATCGTCATAATTATTAACTATCCAGATATATTTTAAGAAGGTCTGGGGGCAATCTCATGACCAAGCGTGCTGGTCTCAGCTTTTGGGACTTTTCCAAACATGGAGAGAAATGCTGCAACAAAACATTCTACCGCAAGGTTAGGGAGAAAACAAACATAATCAAAACAGAAATGATAAAATAAACATCTAGATAAAAACAATAACATGAAAATTTATAAATATACCAAAACGGTTGCTATTTTTACTAACCAGTAGAATCTTCGTCGTTAAAACTTGTACAAGTTGTGCTATTTTGGGCATGGAAATCACGATGGTATTTTTAGCTAAATTCCAATATGGCGAATAATCCGCGCAGTTTAGACATGACGTCAGTGGTCAGATATCGATTTTAACACCATTTAATAAAGATAATAATTAATGAAATATATTTCATAATTTTATTCAATTCTAGCTTTTAAATAAATCTATCATTAATCTTAATGAGTTATTGATTTTGACGACCCCTTATTCGGCTTAATATTACAGAACTATTTTTTGTCGTAGTAATCGTATTCAGCATAGCACAACCGGAAATAGATTGGCGGATCCAGCATTTCATATGATTACTGGCCCTATTACATACAAGGGCCTTATAGGAAATTTAAAGCTATCCATTATTTTCTATCTTTAAAAAAAAAGTACATATATTTTCTTGAGTAAAATTTTTCTACAATGAAGTACTGATAGACAGAAATAAAATAGAAAATCAAAGTACTGAAGTACTGAAAGCCGGGCTCTTTTGGTGTGTCTTTATGCATTTTGTGTAGTAAAGACTGAAAATCTCTCTCTCTCTCTCTCTCTCTCTCTCTCCTCTATCTCATGCTTTTAATGTCGGCAAAGCATCAGAGAGCGACCAAATTTTGTAAGCGGCTATAAACAAAAAATATGTCTGTCTAGTAGAAGTTAAAAAGTTCAATAGTTGCTGCCTTGAATTTTGCAACAAGCATTATATATTCAATCCCTATTTCTTAATTGCACAGCAAAGTAGTATGTGTCCAAAATGCATAGTAATGTCTTAAAAACACGTTATTAATAAGAAAACTAAAAAAGATAGACAATTCATTCGAAATTTAAAAAAAAAAAACAACATGCCAATTGACAAAACGCGACTCTTTGTGTAACTATTTGATATAGCGGAAGCTTTACCTTGACGCTGTTTGGTTTTTTGTTTACTTTTGAAGTTGTGCTTTTTATAGTAACATTGGCGATTTGCCTGCCTATAGCCAATACTCTGCTTTCAGCAGAGCCCGGCTAAAAATACTTTAGTAATAATTAATCATTTTGTAATTTTTGGGATTATTTTTACAATTGCGTTTATGATATACTTTTAATTTTTATCCTTCATTTTACACTTATCTTACATTTTTAGATCCTTTAAATATTTTGGCTTAACCATTAAAAAACTTCTATGACGTCACCCATTGTATTTAGTCAACGTTCATTTTCACTATTCAATCAAAATTTATAACACAGAATCTTGTCATCCATACAGTCATGTAAATCTGATATGCCATGAATGAAATTTCAGCAGAAATATATCCTTTTCTTAATTTTGATAGATTTGGGATCACATATATGTAAATTACTTCCATAAACACTTTTAGACTTCCTCTTTGAACCTAGAACCCTATCACTCCTTTTCATTAGTTTTAACAATTTGGGAAATATTGTCGCACTATGACTTCATAAGACTCTTATCAAATTTGTTAACATTTTTTGTTAATTTATGTCAAAATTCTGATTTTTTCTTTCTCCTTCAAGTCTAAAATATCATTCAAACAGTATCTGTGTCTTTCCTGGAACTGTGGACCTCTATACTTTGCGTTAAAAAATTTATCATCTGAATCTATCTCTGCTCAGTAAAGAGGAATGGTTTCTATAACATGCGCACCTGTTCACTCGTCCATGAATAAAAGGTGTGTTTGGTTAGGCTATTGTGTATCGTACTGTTGGAGTTACATGTATAAATGAGCTAGATGCTTTTGTATTACAGCACAGTTGAATATATGAATGGGTCAATGCTTCTTGAGGTTCAATGGGGGGAATTTTTTTAAGTAAGTTAAAAGATCATGGGTTGATGCCATCTGGAATGAAGACTGCTCACATTAATTTTGAGGAGTCAGACTGTTTAGAACACAGATACATAATTAATGCCAGAAAGCTCAGTTAGTAGTAAAGCACCTAATTTAAGAAATTTACTTGGGAAAGCTTAAATTGAAAATCATTCTGCTTCTTTGTTATTTTCCCCTTCCTTGTACTGATAGTGTAAAAGTGTTTTATTTGAACATATTTTACCTCTCCACTAACTATGCTATGCAGAATTAAGGTTTTATACCCATTGTGTGGGTGTGTGTGTGTGTGTGTGTGTGTGTGAGAGAGAGAGAGAGAGAGAGAGAGAGAGAGAGAGAGAGAGAGAGAGAGAGAGGCACCTGCTTGTGTCAAAGGGCATTTCCAATCTAACTTTAAGTGATACCTAAGTAAGAGTTCAACACTTTTAAGTTTACTTTTGCTAATCTGCTTTTCTAATACATGTACAGTACTGTACAGTATAAGACAATGAATCATCACATGTGTTCATACATGTACCATAGCTTTGGGAGTTCTTCTAGATAAGGACATTTTTAGTTCTATTATTGTTATTGGGGTCAGGATTGTAAAAATAATCTCAAAGAGATTCATCAAGACTGAAAATTTTTATTACACTTCTCTACTGGAAGAGAAAACTGTCAAAATTCTATGAATCTTGCTAAGAGTACTGGGTAGGTTTGAACAAACTTGACATTAGGATGCTTTCATGGTTACACTATATGAAGCAATTAAAGACATAATACAATAAAGTAAATATCAAGATTTTTCATTACAGATCACAAGAAATATTACACAAATGCATGGCAAATAAATATCATCAAGTATAGAAATATAACAAAAACACAGTACTGTAAGATATTAAAATATACTATGGTATAAATGCCTTCAGATGCAATGTCTAACATGGAAATTGACCACATATTCAGCATTTGTTCTTTGAACACTGATGGCAAATGGTTCACTAGGATGAAATGTGAAGGCGACCAGACGGCGAGCTGTTGGGGATGGACTTTTACCCAGCATTCCAGCATATATCTTAAACTTGAGTAAACCTGAATCCCGTGCATAAAACCTGTAAAATATGCATATAATGAATGATAGAATTATTTACCAAAACATGTACTGTAAGATACTGAAAAAAATAATTGTTCATTTTAATGCATGAAATTTGACAATTTAAATGTTCTACTCTGAATCAAATTGAACTCATTGACATTTTATGTTATTATACTTTCATGTTAAATACTGAAATCTAAGACAGTTGGCAATCCGTTCTATTACCCTCAACGTTAGCAACACACTTAGCAACGGGTAACACAACTAATTGTTAAATGCGCGTAAATTATGCGCGTACGGTTCGGCATAGAAGTCACGTCATTTCTATATAAAAGTAGTAAAAAATTCTTTAATATTAAGACATTCAGTATAATAAAATAAATAGTGCCTGCTTCGCGTCGGTTGACAATGGTTTCCTCGGGGTGTCAATTTCAACTGTTACCCTCCCAAAAAGGAACTATTTATATAATACCATTTGCAGATCAAGAATTTTTTTTTCAAGGGGGGATGGGTGGGTGGATTGGTCCAAGGGATATAATTGTTTATTTGTGAATAGTCGAGTGGTGGGTGAGGGAGGGATGTCCAAGGCATATTTTTGGAAATTTTTTCTATGCAAGTTAACATTTTTTTAATTTTCCAAGGTTCTGTGGGGGGGGGGGGGGAGGGCAGACCACTCCCCCTCTAGATGTACTATTATAAATGGGTACTGAGAAAAATTCATATGATAATGGAGCAGTTTAAGAGTATTCACTAACCTGATAGGGTGATCCCCACAAGCTTTTGGCCTCTCCATCATGGACACCCACTTGTCATCATAGCTGAAGAGGGCCAGGTCTAAGTATGGACTGCTGCTGTATGACTGGGAGCTGATGGGTAGCTGGGCCAGGAGTCTCTTCACTGCCTCTGTGTGGCCCCCAAATTTAGCATTGATGATTGTGTGTTTGAACCTCTGCTGAATTTGTCGGGCATGAATGTTGCTGGAGGCAGAGCAAGGGAACTGAGATTCACTGTGCAGGGTCGCATTCCGGAACAAATCACAGAAATTCTCAAAGAGCTCCAAAAGTTTTTCAGAGGTGTTTTCAAAGACGGCCAACACTTCAGTTGTCATCATGTTGTAGACAACAAAGAAGGAAGGTTGAGAGTTTGGATCCTGACATTTCAAAGTCACCACATCTTCACTGGCATATTTGATCAACAGATGATTCTCATCCAGAAGTTGCATCTTCCACATTCTCAACACTTTGAACTGATCAAAATACTGGTAGAATTTGCGAAGAGCATAGGAAGTGCCTTCTGCCTGTGCCCGGTGGAAAAGGAACACCATAAGTCTGTGCTTCAGGGAATTTATTGTCTGCTCCGCATAAGGTCTGATAACTTGGCCAGAACTCCTCTTGCTCCCCTGACTGAAGAACAACTGATCATCTTCATAACAGAATCTTCCAATGCTTCGAACATCCACAAACTTTCCAGTTGGAGTAACATGAAAGATGTGAATGGTCTGTTGTTGCACTGACAAAATGGCCAGTGTGTTCTTATACAGGTATAACCCCTGATTGTGGGAGAGAAAGATCTTATCAAACTTGAAATGCCTGGTATCACATAGTATCCCTGTCTCCAAGTCAATTATATGGAGGGAGTAATCCTCCAGCTGGTATTTATGGTTGGGCGACATAGACTCATTGTTCTGATAGATGTCATGAAACAATGGATGGGGTTCCTCTGGTATGTTCATGGCGGACCCCACAATGACATAGTTCCCATTGTCTGTGAACAGACTGCACTCTCTGTTCAACTGTTCTCCATTCTTAGCCACAAGTGTTTTGTGTCTTAACTTGAAGAACCTACCAAAGAGTTTGGCACGAATGTTAACTGAAGCATGATCATTGTTCAGTGACATAAAATCTCCATGCACATTTTGTAGCAAGTCTTCTGCAGCTGCAGAGCCCTAGAAAAAAGATAGGTTAAAAGTAAGTTAAAAGTTAACTGCAATGCCTATACACAAAACCTATTATAATAAGTGTTCTTTTATTTTTAGCATTGTATCTTCATTGTCATTAAAATTGTTTAATGACTTTCAAGTTTTGCAAATAAAGACAGCCAGTAGAAATCTGCACATGGATACTGAAAACCAAATAAATCTCCAATTGGGGTTAATTTACAGTTTACACTAATAAGCAGTTCATGAACTGTAGATTCATTTTTAAAATGTAAGGAACTAATTCTGTGTAAAATTGCGAGAAAAACATCTGGCAGATTTTAAAATCTTGCTTTAATTTTTGGGCAGATTTAAAATAAATGAAGCTATGATAAAATTTGGCAATCACGACTTTACATTCTTGCGATTTGATGCAACATGGTTGAATCAAAGTTTTAAGAACTTGTGTAAAATAAGGAATCTACAATATTCGCATATAATACATGTATGTTAACTTGTCAAAAGACTTTTCTAGAAGAAACATACATTTATCATGGAAAATAAACCTTCCCCTATCGTTTTTCACAATATAAATATACAACATGTTTAAATGTCCGACATGTTTTAGTTTTAAGAAATATCACAAACAGTTTTACTTCTACAGACTGTCTCAAACACAGCCTTCTATTCTCCTAGAATCTGAGATTAAAGAAAAACATAAATCGATAATTTTCATACCACCTCCATTTAATTACCTGAAAGGTGTATATCTCTAGAGACGTCTGGTCTGAAGAGAAGGCAATGAAATACTTCCCGTCTGGAGAGAACTTCCTGAGAAAGCACGGAGGCTTCTCCACATTGACAACTGTGTAGTTAGGGAACACATTAGTGTATAGTGATCGCACTTGATGGAAGTGAGTCCCCGGGCTTGGTGTATGTGTCTGTCTGTGGAACAATCGGTATACCAGGTTCTGGTTATTTATCCGTCTTGGAAGGAGCTCTTTTCCATTGTATCGCAATCCCTGGCCTGTTTGGAATGCCAAGTTATGCACTGACATGTTTAAATCCTTTCATTCTCAAATCTGTAGACATAAGATTGATGTACCGTACATATATTAAGTTTCTATATAACACACATCAAAAAACCCAAATGCAAAAAAGAAATTAACAGCATGTCATTAAGCTTTAAAGTTATAGAATTTCTGTTGTACATTTTGTTTGATTAATATCATTGTGTAATTATTGGGGTATTTGATATATATATATATAAACATCTAAAAATGGTACAGCAGAGTACTATCATACAGAAATAGCTGCAGGTCTGAAGCTCCCATTCTGGGTCTGAAGCTCCCATTCTGAAAAATATCCGAATTGTTAGACCAGGAGCTACAGACCAGCAGCTTAGCCAGAAACTAGTCCTTACTTTTACCCCTTCCATTTGAAACCAGTTCTGGCCATATCTATCAAATCAGGAACATATAAATATACTTTGTTTTCCCTTGGACTGAAATGTCACACTTTCATTGGTTAAAGATAGTACGTGACTGCCTCATATATCTCTGTTAGTTCAGTGAGAATTAATATTAGGCAATATGGCAGTCATTGGCCGACAACTCATTTCGACATTTCATATCATTTAATACAGAAACCGCATGCCATATGTTCTTAAATTATTTGGGGTAGTTGCCCTTTAAAATCTTTAAAATTAGAGTAGTTATCCTTTGAATATTGATGTCACGTTGTTGTTTCTGGAGCAAAACAAAATGGCAGCATCGAAACTTGCTCAAATCTCTGCAGAGGAAAGGGAGAAAACATTTATAAAGTTGAATAGCAACAAAACATTGTAAGTAAACATGGTTGAAGCGAAGATTTTCAAAGAGTATTTGAAATGTGAAATTGATAATTTTGACGAGTTTAAACGAGTTAAATTGGACAAGATGTTAAAGTCTGTCCCAAGATAGTTATGCTGCACATTTGGACGACTTTTAATAAGAATACACATACCTATGAAAAAAGTGCAATTGAAATTGATGTGAGGGAAAATTTTCAAGATAACTTTATTCACACATTCTCATTTTTCCCTCCTAAATATTCACAGTAAAGAAAACAGATTTCCTACGGAGATTTACAATGGGGAATGTTTACATCTTTTCTCCATTTGGAAGTCACTCGGAATACCTTGCGCGAGTTTTCAACGTTATAATCCCGGCTTGCTGCAATACAAAGTACCCATAGATATCACATTTTTTAGCCGTGTATTTGTATTAAAATCTGATAAGCTAACAGGGGCGTTTCAACAGAGAAATATTAGAAATGTTTCATACTTTTAAATGAAAATCGTTTGAACCTGAGGTTTTAAAAAATATTGAGTAATTAGGCAAAATGTGAATCGAAGAAATCTTGGGTCAGAGTATGGGCATCTTGTACATGGATTCGCGTAGATCATTGCTTTTTGTGAATAATATGTCACTTAGTAGTCCTCCGGAAAACAAAACACTTATTTGGTTTGTTACTGACTGACAACAAAAATATATTGGGCTGATCATGATCTCAAAGATGGCAAGGCGAAGCCGAGCCCTCTTTGAGACTGATCAACCCGATATATTTCTGTAGTCGGTCAGTAACAAACCTAATAAGTATTAATAAAATATTGTCTATAACATTTGGTTCAGGTTGAACAAACTACACAAACTTGTGGTTGTTAAATTAATGAATGATCATCTTTATCACAAAATACCCCGGACGATATATTTAGTTACCGTTAAAGTAAGAAGTTTTCTCTTTTTCTGTCAAAAGACAAAACTCAAAATAATCTCCAATATTGTTTGCATTCTTTATTACCGGAATGCCGAGCCCGACTTTATAAGAATGGGAATTATATTTCACGGGAATAAACTTGTGATAGACAAACGTAAACCATTGTTAACCACCCAAAGTAATACTTTTTTATCTTTCATTTTTCACGCGTTTTTAAAACGTAGTATATGAGAATAAATCAGTTAGCCATTGTACTACCAAAGATAAAAAAAAATAGTTTATCTGACAAACAGTTTTTTTGTCGTGAACAAATGTTAATTATGTTTAGCTTACATTTGTAAATTAACTAGTATATATATCATCTGAAAAATCTTTCGTTAATGGTTAGATTCGTATTTCAAATCTATAGTTTACAAAAATACACTATATTGTATTCAACTTTTGGTTACAGTCGGTCAACTATTGTTAACAGTCATTAAACTATTGTTTACAGTCACTAGACTAATGTTTGCAGTCACTAAACTATAGTTAACAGTCACTACAGTATTGTTTACAGTCACTAAACTATCTTTAACAGTCACTAAACTATCGTTAACAGTCACTAAACTATCGTTTACAGTCACTTAACTATTGTTTGCAGTCACTAATTAAACTATTGTTTACAGTCACTAAACTATTGTAAACAGTCACTAAACTATTGTTAACAGTCACGTAACTATTGTGAACAGTCACTAAACTATTGTTAACAGTCACTTAACTATAGTATACAGTCACTTAACTATAGTTTAAGGAGGCCGATTTGGGTTTTTTTGCGGAAAAACTACAATAGCAAAACTCTTTATTTTTTAACCATATGTAATATAAACCAACTCTAGTTTACTTGCGAAGATTCATGAAAATCTACCGTCTGGTTCTTTATAAGGACCATCTCAAAATAGAGGTACATTTACTATAGGAATATACTAGACTTTGACCCGTGCGTGCACGGGTTGATATTGCATATCGGACATTTACGAAATAGGTACATCGACACACCTAATTATTATTGGCATTTACATAACAAAGCTGTAAGCCTACAATAATGCTATGAATGTCACTACACTTTTCTTAGTTTGAATAATCTAACTGTGTCTCAGGAAAAGCCCTCACCACAGAAAGAATGCCTCCCTTATACCCGTAGAGTAGCAATAAATTGCAGACTCGCTCCGGAACGATTTTGGAGAAAGTAAATGAAGTTGCCTTGAAAATAACAGTCAAATTCATCACAACAAACCTTTTTGAGACTGCAAATACCTTTAAATTAAAAATTTTAATCCACAGAATGGAAGAATTCAACACCTTTTCGCCAACGTGCACGTATTTTCTTTGTTAGACTGGATCCGTAGGACATTATTCATTTTTACGATAAAACATATTCTATCTTCACTCTCCTAACAAATATAATGTAACTTTTTTGCATGTAATCAAATAAAATTAATATTTTTGTCATCACGAAGACAAAAGTAAGTACCTAGCTGAAATGTATATTTGTTATTTTATACTTTCTCTCATAAGAAATCATTAAATGTATATGAACAGAATATATAGCAAAAGTCCCGTATTTGTATAAGTTTATTCATGCAGATGTGATATTGTGGAAACACAAACTAAAGATCCTGTTAGCGTAAATGTATTGCGCAAACGCAAGATTCTAAAATTCAAAAAATCCAGGTGATTTCCGGGATTTTTTGAGGAATTTTCGTTGATTATTAATTAGCGAAGCTTAACTGAGAAAAAATAAAAACAAATTGGTAATCTTTAAGTGCCAATGATGTTTTAAATATATAAAACAAAAGACAGTATTCCTCCGATTAATCGGTATTAAAGACAAAAAATTCGAGTCTATTATTTTAATATAGTAGTATAGATAGGAAACTGTCATTTTCCGCACATCAAAGCAGTTTTAAAAAAATACTACAATAGTTTTTTTTCTCAAATTGTTATACATGATTAGTAATATCATTTCCTACCTTATATGTAAAAAACACAAAATTATACCGTCTGGTTTTTAGTGGGGGCCATCTCAAAATATTAAAATGCACCAAATTTTGCTATATATTTGGATCATTACAAATGATGATTGGTATAATGGAATCATTCCTAAAAAAAGGAAAATTTCCTCCAGGATAGCATCATTCTGTATATAAAATTTCAACAGCGTACAATTTTTACTTTTTCTTTTATGTTATTTCTTATAACGTACTCCTACAAAGCTTCATTTTATCATAACGTCATAAAAGCGCAATGGCAATGCTCCCCTACCGCACAACGTAAAAATCGTGTTAAAAATAAAAATTTCCTTTAACAATCTAAATATTTTTATCTGTATTTTGTTTATTGTGTTCAATTTTATAAATGATATCGAAAAAAATTCATAAGAAGTATAAATCAACTGTATTATATAAGAATGCGCAAAAACATGCGCAATGCAAACTAAAGTCGGCCTCCTTAAAGTCACTAAACTTAATGTTTATTGGCAATCAACAGTAGTTTAGTGCCATACTGACATAGTTTATTCAGGTAGTTGATAAACCTTTTTATATTCTAATTGAAAATATGTTTATATAGCTCATTTTAGTGTTAACTAAGTTAAAAGACCAATTACTATTGTTCACTTGTTCACATTTTGTACACTATAATTTACGGTTGATAAACTTAGTTTATTAATATCCGAGAAACTTTATTTAGGTCATTTTTGTGAATATGACTGTACACAATGTTTATATATATATATATATATATATATATATATATATATATATATATATATGAAAAAAATCACAACACCGAAATAAACTCAACTAGTTTCATTTTAAATCATCAGGAGTTTGAAAACATGTTGCTAAGTTAAACAAATACACTTGCATACGAATATTAATGTATATCTTTATATTATGACGTCATAATCAATTCGGCTACATAACGTAACATAATACTAGCGTTTTATGACGTCACAATAAGAAATATGTATTCGTATGTAAGTGTATTTGTGTAACTTAGCAACATGTTTTCAAACTCCTGATGATTTAAAATGAAACTAGTTGAGTTTATTTCGGTGTTGTGATTTTTTTCACATATATATATATATATATATATATATATATATATATATATATATATATATATATATATATATATATATATATATATATAAAACTTTATTTGTGGCATACACAGTACTTCAGTAACCAACTTGAACTAAATATTACCATAAGCAAGCCAATATCTCAATATCATCATTTTCTAATAATAGATCATATACAAGATATCAATCTTTTAATGATTTATTTGTATAAATATATATAATTATGATAGAAGAGGCAATTTCATCTCATTGAGACTGGTAAAAGTGTTTAAGAAACATATCTTTTAAATTTGCTACATAATGAAGACATTATTGCTACATAATGTGATAATGAAGAACACAGAAGTATGCTTTATCTGAATACCAAAAATAGAATAATTTAATTCTCTTAATTTACAAGCAATAAACTATGTCGCAGACAGTAGTAGCAACAATTTTCTTTTTGAACAATTTACAAACCTTTGATCCAAATATTATTTCCTCTCTGATTCATAAACAAATTGAGAGAGAAGTCTTATAAGGTGGGAGAGATTTCATTGCTTTGATTGCAAAACTTTAAAAAAATTTCTATACAGTTCTTTAGTATTAAATTGCAAATTTTTTTTCAAATAAATATACAATAAACCATTGTAAAACAGTTGTTTGATATTGTAAAATACCAGGGTATAAAAAGATACCAGACACAAGCTACAAATGCATGGCAAGACCTCTCACACTGAGGCAGAATGCAACTCCTTTATAAACATGTACATGTATCAGAATAGAAAATTCTCTGTGCCAGTATTACCAGGAAATTCAGTACTGTAGAATTTTTAGGTGATTGGACAGTTTATTTATTTGTTGGTAAAATACAGTAACATGCTTTAGCAAACATGCTTATAATGAATTGACTCTTATACTAGTGAAGTGATTTTTATTCCCCATGGATTTGAAACATACTGTAAAGCTGACAGATATAAGGAATTACATTTTTAATGAAACAAAATTGCCCGTCCCTGTCACTTCATTATAAGCATGCTTTACTGTATAGTCATAGGAATAATAGGTTATTTGCACAGTACCTTCAGGTAAGACAAGTTCCACTCATATAATTTCTGTTGAATATATAAGTATTGTATGGCACTGACTGTAAATGTTATGCCAGAATGCAGGAGACATGCACATACCCTGATTATGAGTATCAATTCATTTCTTTATCAGTACAATACCTCATTGCAATTCATTAATATCAGCATTAGAATAAATCCAGATCAATTGTTATAGGACAAATAAAAAAAAAAAAATTGAAATTATTTCCTCCCAATTTCTATACAAAAACTGATTATCAGGATTTCATAAAATAAGTCATACTTTAAAAATTTCAAGGTTTAAAATTATAAGCTACTTACTATTAAGTAGAAATCCCCCCTCCACAGCATGTATATTAGTAATCTATATCACCGTTTCCTTATGATTTAAACACTTGCATGCAGATAGAAACTCAAAATCTGATAATAAAAAACGCATTGTAGATGAAACAGATGTTTGGTTTTTCTTTTTTTTTGGCTAATAGTGAATACAGATTAGGAATTATCTAAAACACAAGGTTACTGAGTTTGTGCAGAACTGTTAATATCACATTCTATTAATCAAAACAAGAGCCCAATTGGCCTTAACGGTCACCTGAGTAGCATATAACCCATACACAAACTTGTCATGGAGTCTCATATATGCATCTAATTGGGTTTCATTCTGGAGTAGAAAAATTATAAATTTGTAATGACAACCACCTCCCTGCCTGAAATCTTTAAAAAAGAACTATGAAACCTACAATTTTGGTGAAAACTTAAAGATCTGGTCTACAAAATCATGAATTCAGTTTTCCTTTCAGGTGTGTGGGAGTAAAGAAGATAATTATTAAACATAATATGCATTAACACCAATACATCCATTTTGGCCCTACCCTAGAGTCAAAAGCCATACTCCAGGGGACATGAAATTTAAAATTTTAGTAGAGGACTTCCTCGTATACATAATTATGAAGTCAGTTTTTCATACAGATGCGTGAGAATAGAGAAGAAGATTTTAAAACATTATATGCATTAACACTATATTGCCCCCCCCCCCCCCATGTCCTGAACCCCCGACCCAGGGGCCATGAGTTTCACAATTTAGGTAGAGGAGTTAGTGGACATCATAACCATGTATTCAGTTTTTTGCCCACATGTTTGGGAGTAAAGAAGAAGATTTTTAAAGATTTAATACATTTTAACTATATGGCCATATTGACCCCACCCTAGAGCCTGAACCCCTGACACAGAGGTCATGCATTTCACAATTTTGGTAGAGGGCTTCATGGACATCATACTCATGCATTTAGTTTTTAACAAATATATATATGGGAGTAGAGAAGAAGATTTTCAAAGATTTAATACATTTTTACTATATGGCCATATTGGCCCCACCCTAGATCCAGAACCCCTGACCCAGGGGCCATGAATTTCACCATTTTGGTAGAGGGCTTCATGGACATCATAACCATGCAACCAGTTTTTTCCTCACATGTGTGGGAGTAGAGAAGAAGATTTTTGAAAATTTGGCTTTTTTTTTGTATATTTGGGCCCCACTTGTGGTGCCCCGGGGGTGGTAGAGCCATGAATTTCACAATTTAGATTCCTCTTACCATAGAGATGCCTCACACCAAAAATTGTAACAATTAGCCTTGTAGTTTTTAAGAAGAAGTTAAAAATGTAAAACTGTTAACGTACGATGGACGACGCACGTCGCACAACGACGGACGAAGACGGATAGCAATAGGTCACCTGAGTTTAAAAAAGAGTCAAAATAACCAACAAACTTTTTGTGATGCAAAATAACAGCTACTTAAATCAAATGTGAAATTGTAGTATACTCTAAGATAAATAAACCAAAACTTCTTTTATAGATATTGCATGTCTATGTACTGGTGTAGGTTGATCCACTGAAGTTGCAAAATGAAATACAAGTCTATCCATCACCTTACTGGATTTTGCAGTCTAGTAGTCTAGAAAACTTAGAAAATGCACTTGAACTAGCTACCAGCATACATTTGTGTAAAATGATGGGTGTAAATTAAATTGGTTAATGATGACATATTATAGTGACTAGCCCTCTAAACCAGAGAAAAGACAAAAATAAAGATACATATAACATTGCATTCATACCAATAAATTATTACATGTACAAGTATCACAAATACCTTATAACTCAATATACCACCATCAACATTTGGAATGTCGTCAGGCAATCATGGAACAAAGATAATGGAATGATTATGCAATTTCCCCACAAAACAAAAAGGAAGTGGAAAAAAAGTGGGGAATAAAAATGGGCAACTCGCAGCACTAAGCATTTCAACAATCCATATAAAAAAAATATATTGGAGTGAAAAAGATATACAAAATACCGTTTAAAATAAAATGTGTAAATGCAAATCAAGGAACCACAAGATCACAGTATCAGGGAAGAAAAAAACCCCAACCAAAACAATACAATATATTATAAAAATGCATAGGTAAAATAAATGCTGTTCTGTGCCACAACCTCAGAGATCTCACAACATTGTTTACAGGGCAGTACAATATAACAACACTACTACCGCTGAGTTATACACAACCTATGTAAATATTGCATGGCTTTGCTGTAGATTCAACAGGTTCATGTTACCGGGTAAAAGTTAGCTGTGTATTTATTTACTGTGTATAAAACTTTGGAATTTGGAAGAGTTCATGGTCTTCATTGTCTCAGCATTCCTTTACTGGCCAATTTGTCCTTCTGCAAAACAAATACATAAAGAAAAAATCAGGAACATACAGAAACTTGACCCTACTGGTATTCTTTGTCTGAGACAACAAAATGGTTATGACAACAAAATAGAACCATTTTAACAAGACCTTGGACTTTCAGTAGGTTGTAACGATCTATTTCTTGCGTCAAAACAAGTAAAAATGACGCCGGTGTCAAGCGAAATATACACCAATTGCGTAGAGTTCCCTCAAAAGCCAGACAAATCCTGTTGATTTCAAAGAACAATGGCTGAGTGGCCTACAATGAAATAGACAGGCCTACATCACATTGCCATTTGGCTCAACAGCCCAAAGTCCAAGCTCCTGTTAAAATGGTTCTAATCTCTGAATCAACCATCAAACAGGAAAACAATAAGCTGCAATAATGTACCCCTCTCCAGCAATCAGTATGGTAGCTTTGGCCATTTTCTTTAAGGGTGTTAACTTTGGCCTTTTTAGCAGTTTTATAGTGGTAACATAAATGCTATTAAAATTTCTAATTGTTTAAATTGCACCTTTGGGTAGAATTACTGGTTTGCAATGCCACAGCTATGTCTGCCAATATCAATTGTACACCTTTGAGCAAGCAAAATACAAGTCTTACACCTGCTAAAATACCCTCAATATAAAAACATTTCCTTGAAATTTTCTATTAAAAGCAACAAACAAAACTTTGAAAGCCATCGCCAGTTTATTCTGAATGATTAGATCCTCAAAAAGATTTCAAGTTACCACTTCAAATGAATACGGTACTTTAGCTTTTATCCATGTTTTGATGTTGCAAGAACCCATCAGTTACCATGGCTACTTACCAGTCCCCCTCTCTGTCTGACCCTGGTGTTTGGTTGCTGTAGTTTCTTTTCCCTGATTTGTTTCAGACGTAACTCCTCCTGTTGAATTCTGAAGGATAAATGACCACAATGTACATTGCAAATCAACACTTTGAAATACATGTAAAAACATTTTCCCCTTGGTTTGTCCAACCGAGAATAAGAACTTCCAATATTGTACTAATTCAATTTGATAATTAATACCCAAAATATAATTGTATAATTTGGTCCTTTCTTCCAATAATAGTAGTACAATATTAAGCACAATTTGAATGAAATCCATAAGATTTCTTTTCACATAAGAATTTCATACATGTACATGTGATAAGTTGAAGACCACAAAACTGTACAGGAGTCATAAACAAGTGGAATTTGGGTGAACAATTTGTACAATACCCATCAAAATCTGTACAAAAACCAAATATCGCTTAAATTCTTATGAAAAGGCACCTTATTTCTAAACTAACAAATGTATATTGTCGCAAATGTCTTATTTAAAACTTCTTACAGAGTTTAAAATGCTTCAAAAGTTCATATACCGGTATTGTGTTTTATAGTCACAGTTTCCTCACGAACCATATCAATTAAGCTAGTTTAGTCGATAGTTTGTTTACCATCCACCTTCGTTTAGTATAACGTGAGAGTTGATGTTGAGTTGATGAGTTCATACTACTAATATATACACCAGCAATGCTGAATAACAGCAGTAAATGCAACCTAACATAAATTTCAACACAATAATCATGTTTAATCATCATATACTATTACGTATGGAGAGCTGGGTCAGTTTCATGTATATTTTTAAAGTTGGCTATATGAATTTTTTCGATCAAGTTACAAAACATTAACAGTTATAATTAAGTTCCCTTTAAAAACAAAGCTACTTTAGTACAGGGGTTTCTTGATACAGATTTACAGTGGGATAATTTATTATCCCAATTGGTAGTTCACACCTTAACATATGACAGTTTGTGTACACTGCAAGAATATCCGAAGGTCATGTGTCAAACACAGGTAATGTTTTACAGTGTCTCGCGAGCAAGAACTAGATAAAAATGGCAGCATTTAGTGAGAAATTTAAATTACTGTACAAATTTTTATATTCCATGAATTTTGGTGTCCTGTCGGTACACTGTGAATAGGGTCAAAAACGGTACATTTTGCATACTGCCGGTACATATCACATGTATGGAATTTGAAATTCCTTCTATAATAAATTTTGAAATATCTTTGTGATTTCAATTATACAACACTCGAGCCTATCAGCTGAAGCTGAGCCAGTAAGTACATGTAGATGTACCGGTAAGTACTAGCTGTGGAATCAGAGCGTCCAGTCTCACCTAAGCTTGGCCACGTACTGCTGCTCCTTCTTCCACAGGTCCTTAAAGTCGTGACAGAAGGAGGACCAGAGAGAGAAGAAGTACTCCGGGCTCACCTCTTTCTCCCCTGACTTTGGTTTTACTGTGTAATACTTGTACAAGGAGGCAAATCTGCGAAGGAAAAAGTGAACAGGCTTGGTGATTAGAAAAAGCTGTACATGTATTAATTTCATTTGTTTCATTATATATTCAGCCAAAACATTGGTATAAAGCTTAACTTATATAAAGACATTTTATTTCCTTAAGAGTTGTGTTTCTAAAGCAACAATACCATATATAGGGTTTTTTTTACGTGTCAACAAATTTGTGAAAATGGTTTTACATTTATATTTGCATCAGTCATTTCAGTTTCTAAGAGCAAACATTCTGCATATTGTACGTATTTAAGCACTGTGAAATTGATTGAAAATATATGGATATACAGTATATGGCTAAAGACAACTTGCTCAATGATAATTAAACTTTTAAATTCCACTTACACACTCTTTGCCTCTTTTAAATTCTCCTCCTGTTCTTTGAATTCTTCATGTCCTGAAACAAAATCAAAGGTTTTTAAATAACTGTACAGAGTCTTTATCACATACCTTGTTGTCAGCACCAATTAAAGAGATTGGTTTTAGTACCTTTGTTGAAGAAGGTCAGCATAATCTCTTTAAAAGGTTCCACAAACTGGGGACTGGAATTCTTGACCACTTTATCCGCACGCTTCTCAGCAGCTAAAAGCAGAAGATGAATAAAATTCAGTATGACAGCTGCCTAATAAATGTATATTGAGAGGATAAATCAGTAACAACTGTGATAGTTCTCTACAGAGGTCAGAGATACAAAAGTATGGTATTTGTAAACGTAGAGCCTTAAACAATACTACCGCTAGGTGTTCGCAGTACTGTTAAGGCTTGCTATGAAAATAGCAGTGGATTTAAACGTTAATAAAATGATGCATCTTTTATTACAAAATATTTATGTAAAGTTATTTCATCATGATATAAATGTGATATTAAATGAAGCAGTATAGTAAATGCTACTTTGTATGACACTTAGTGTGATCCCCTGAATTGATAGTCACTTGACATTTGTTGATAATTCTCCCAAATCAAATTTCAATATTACAAGGGCATACCGTTATTTGAATTAAAAATTTAAATGATTATCAAATACTACTTTTCTGGTAGATTATGAATAGTGCTGCTGCTTTGTATAGAGTTCATCTTTTAATATTAGAATAAATATGAAAGAAATGAGCACCGGTTGGAATTTATATGACCTTCGCTTAATATTTTACGTATTTATCAATTCATTCTATAGATTTCATCGAAGCAGCAGCACTTTTTAATAAATTAAACCTTCCCCTAATTCATATCCAAAAGATTGTAATGATCTGTTTAGCGTATGCCCTATTTTCTGTTGAGAAGTGGACAGGCATAGCCTACATCCATGGGTGTAGGCTATGCGTATGCCCTTGTAAAAAGCGGATTTAGATAGGCTACAACTGTCAAACACCTAGAACAGATATAATACACGCTCTAAAAAATAATCACATGCCGAATCAAAACAAGCATAATAGACAGGATTTAATGGAATAATAACTATTTTAATATTATGCTCTGTTCATTTATAAAATGCATTTTCCCATGTTAAAAAATTGATTGATTTGCCTCTCTCTGCATAAATTTTTTTAAAATTTACAGTATGACGTCACATCGACAAGTGGACCATGATCAGTCAGTTGTTTATATCTATCGTTGTTGGACTTATTTGACTACAAAGTTGCATGCATAGGTAATTTTTAATGTACTTTAATGTTTCCGTACCCATAACAATCGGAAATTACTTTATTTATTAGCATTTTTGACGACTCTTTGTTCTGTATGATGTCATAGTTAATATTTCCCATACTTTCTGGTCGGCGCGACCACAAAGTAAACCTTAACAGTGCTGCGTTGTGGCCTATTTATTATTCAAGTTTTACTTCTCAACAAAAAAAGACTGATGAAACTCTCTCTCCTCTCTCTGTATAAATACGATTTGTTGGTAATCCATTATGTTGACTATGCTGATTAGCTAAAACATATTGTAATATCAAAGTTAAAGTAAACTATGATGTTAACTCTTAAAAAATAAAAGTTTAAGTTTTTATGGATGGCGGGTATCTTATAGGCATTGGATGTACAGTATAACGGGTAATTTTTACTGCTGTAATTTTTTACGAATTTGTCATAAAATAGGGTGATTTGAATTTTTACGCGTTATTTTTTTACGAATTGGACATGTCCGTAAAAATTAAAATCATCTGTGGTAAAATGGGGAAATTTCACCGTGACTTTGTTACAGTTGACACATATACAAATCAGAAAATCGTTTTTCTGTTAACGATTCCTTATATTTATAGCTAGGGATGTCAAATTGGTCGATTTTTAGTACTCGGTTACTCTGACGTTTTTCCGATCGAGTACCTGGGTACTCGGTAAGAGTGTAAATAAATATGAACAAGTACATTGATAACTGTAAAAACTTGGTCACTTTTGTAGAAATTCCTCCTTATGTTTAACAGTTTAAGACAAATGTGATTTAACATGCTTGTCATTCCCCCCGTATAGAATAAGCTAGTTTACTCGCACAGCTGATATTTTACGTTTTTTGAATCTTCAGTTCTTTTAAAATATTTCCAGACCTTTGAAGTTTAGGTCTGTTCAATTTCTCAACTGTGTGCTATCTAATTTATATAATAGACTATATAAACAACGATGTTCAGTGAAAACAAATCATTAAAGTAAGCCAAAAAATAAGGGTCGAAGACAGCCAAAGGTGAGAAAAGCTAGGTAACAGGTGCTTGGTCACGATAATTACTATATAAACGACGATGTTCAGTGAAAACAAATCATTAAAGTAAGCCAAAAAATAAGGGTCGAAGACAGCCAAAGGTGAGAAAAGCTAGGTAACAGGTGCTTGGTCACGATAATTACTATATAAACACTGCCACAGGCGATAACGGTCATTTAGCAGATTTAGAGACGTAGGAAATCCTAATAACTGTATGTACAAGTGCAATGGACGTTTTAAGTTTTAAACCGATTTTTAATGCATTATTAAATAAACTTAGAAACATTAAAAAATATACATCAGAGTAACTGAGTACCGATTTTAGTTTTCAATACTCTGACGTTCGATCGAGTACCCGGTTAACCGGGTACTCGTTGACATCCTTACTTTATACATTTACCTTGATTTCATATGTGATATACACTTTACTTATTCCTATTTATCTGGGTATCATCATTGATGTACACCATGTGCTCGTCTCAGTTCGATTTACCGGGAAAAAAAGAAAGACAACTCCATTTCAAAAATTTTTTCTCTCTCTCTTTCTTTCTCTCCCAACCCAAAAAGACATCTAGCTACAAACGTTGATTTATACGTGGTTTTAAAAAATACTCAAGACTGACTGAAAGATCTGAACTGTAATCACCACCTGACCAAAAACGCCCAAATATACCTGCATGTACATGTACAGCCGTCAGGGACTGAGCTGAAGGTCATGAACATTACTCTCATACGTACGATGTGGAAATTTACGTGCGGTGTTTTTTTACTTCTGTGAAAATTTACGCGTTTATTTTTTACGGATTAATATAACTCGTAAAAATTAGCAGCACGTAAAAAATACCCGTTATACGGTATGAAAATGTTTACTGTGCTAACAAGTCAATTGTAATACTGTAGATTCCTTATTTTACGCGAGTACTTAATTCCGCGATTCAACGATTTACCATCAAATCGCGAGAACATAAAATCGCGAACGGCGAAATTTTTGTCATAGTTTCATGTAATTTACATGTCTCCAAAAATTAAAAGCGAAATTTTAGAATTTGCGAGACGGGCTTCTCGCGATTTTACGCGGATATTAATTCCTCGCGTTTAATTAGGAATTTACAGTATATTAATCAGTCAAGTAAATTTTAAAAAGTATGATAACCAAGCACCCTCTTTAAAACATTTAGATGTAGTTGGACAAACACTGACAATTGAGCATTAATTTTTTGGAACAATGTGTGACTTACCTTCAAAATCTTTTTGGATTTTCTTGAGTTCCTTTTCAATGTCATCAAACTGCACCAGCATGGCCTGTGTGATGTCGCTGTACTCGGGGACAGGGAGCTTGGCTCGCTCAGTCCCTGCCAGGTCTCGCTCAAACTTAGAGACGTAAGTACTCACTATAAACTGCAGCAGCGTCATCCTGTTGTCCTGAGGAGCAGAAGTAGACAGATTAAGGAGATCAAGTTTCCTGTAATTTTACCATGACTTATGTCAACGAAGTTTTCTCAGTATTTTTCATGGATATTTTTTTAACTCAATCAATCCATCTAGCTCTACTGTACATATCCATTGAAGCTAAAATAAATTTAACATTTTTGAAATCAAAGTTATAACCAATTCTTCCATAATCTCTATATGTAAACTGTCATATGCTTATTTGAAATTCTTTAACTAAGATGATCAAGTAGAACTTATGAAATGCAGTTTAATCCAGTGTTTCAAGCAGTGCTCAGTACACTGTACATTGAGAGTACCTTAGTTTTGACATCCCTCAGCTTGGCCAGGATTTCTATACCAAAACCGTCAGCCTGTCCACGAGACCGGTTTCCTAAGAAAAAAATCATCCCATACACTTCAAACATTCAAGCAGAGGACAACAAAATTTTAAGTACTTTTGTCCCATCATTTTTTGCAACAAAACATGTCCAATTTACACAATATAAAAGTATTAACTCCAGAACAATTTACCTCCATTCATATAGTTTCCTATGGCTAGCACTATACCCAGTATATCTCGGACACTTTTCCCATTATTCAGCATCTACAAATCAAAACACAGGTATCATACATGAACAGTTTCTTCATCAAAGGTATATCATGATTTACTTCTTTTTTCTATAGTGCAGGTTGTCATTTCATTATGAGAATAACCGGATACACATATCGTATTTCAGGCCAGATGATTAAAATCAATTCTTTCCCGATTTATATATACAAGTTATTACCGATGATCTTTTAAAATTTAGATATAATTGCCCTAATGGTGTTCACCTCGGATGTCATTTTGAGATTATTTAGCTTATTGTCTATCACAGATATGCTTTCCTGGAAGCTTTCTTGGAATAACAAGCAGAAGATTCTTTCTGCAAAGTCTGGAACTTGGTTGAGCTCAAACAAAAATCTGGAATACAGAAAAAAGGCTTCAATATAGCTATCCATGTCTTTTTTCTCTTAGAGATTAACCATTAACATTTATCATTATACATGTACAGCCAAAAAATTCTCCTTTAGATCAATACATCCATTTAATTTAGACCAATGATCCTTGATTCTAACCCCTCCCTTAATTTATGCAAAGACAATTCAGTAAATATGGTAATATTGATGATGTTCATGTTTAATAATTTTATTTGCACATTCTATCACCTCTGCATCTTCCACTTACTGATCAGGTTTATCCAACATTACATCCGGGTTTTTGTCAACATGTTTCTTTAATTTTTTCATTTCTTCATCATCAGCTCTCTGTACAAAATGAACATGTTGATTGAAAAAAAATTGACTTTTGAATTATTGACTGATTATTTAGAAAGGTACAAATGCAATTAATGTTTGATTTTTTTTTTAAAATGTTTAAGGCCACACCAATGTAATTTCTTGTTCATTGACCCCGTCCGCTCATATCATAATAAAATTGTACAAATAATATTATTCTTAATTTCCCGCATCCAGTAAATTCTGCGCTGTTTTCTGTTAAGAAAAGAATTTAATAATTTTTCTATTGATCAATGTATCAAAAGGAAAAATTGACCAGAAAACTTCACCAATGCGCTACGTGCATTGATGAAGTTTTGCGGCCATTTTTTCTTTTGATACGTCAATCAATAGAAAAATTATTAAATTCTTAAAATTTAAAAACTTAAAATTCATTAAATTTTCAATGATTTCTATTTCGCTCTATTTTTCGTATTGTGAATAGTTTTAATTTATAAACCAGAAACAAGTAAAAATAATATAAGAGTCCGCACAAATTTACTACGTAAAAATTTTGCCTACAATAAAAAAGTAATATTATTATTTAATCCCTCACTCGCTCATATTTTTTCTCATTGGATGTCCGATGTACAAGAAATAATATTGGTGTGGCCTAAGGCCACATAAAATTAATTTTTAGATTTTTAGATTCTCATCCCCACCCGCCCTCTGAAAATGGCCCGCCCTGATGCATTTTGTTTTGATTTAAAAACAAGAGGCCAATTGGCCTTAACGGTCACCTGAGTAGCATATAACCCATAAACAAACTTGTCGAGGAGTCTCGTATATGCATCTTATTAATTAGGTTTCATACTGGAGTAGAAAAATTATAAATCTGTAATGACGACAACCTCCCTGCCTTAAATCTTTCCAAAAGAACCGTGAAACCTATAATTTTGGCGAAAAACTGACAGATCTGGTCTACAAAATCATAAATTCAGTTTTACTTTCAGGCAAACATAATTATTCGTCAGTTTTTTTATACAGATGTGTGAGAATACAGAAGAAATTTTTTAAACATTATATGCATAAACACTATATTGCCCCCCCCCCCCCCCCCCCCTTCATGTCCTGAACCCTTGACCCAGGGGCCATGAATATCACAATTTAGGTAGAGGAGTTGGTGGACATCATAACCATGTATTCAGTTTTTGGCTCACATGTGTGGGAGTAGAGAAGATTTTTAAAGATTTAATACATTTTTACTATATGGCCATATTGGCCCCACCCTAGAGCCTGAACCGTTGACACAGGGGTCATGAATTTCACAATTTTGGTAGAGGGCTTCATGGACATCATAACCAGGCATTTAGTTTTTAACAAATATATATGGGAGTAGAGAAGAAGATTTTATAAGATTTAATACATTTTAACTATATGGCCATATTGGCCCCACCCTAGAGCCTGAACCCCTGACCCAGGGGTCATGAATATCACAATTTAGGTAGAGGGATTCATGGACATCAATATCATGCATTTAGTTTTTAACAAATATATATGGGAGTAGAGGAGAAGAATTTCTAAGATTTAATACATTTTTACTATATGGCCATATTGGTCCCACCCTAGAGCCTGAACCCTGACCCAGGGGTCGTGAATTTGACAGCTTTGGTAGAGGGCCTCATGAACATCATAACCAGGCATTTAGTTTTTATAAAATATATATGGGAGTAGAGAAGAAGATTTTCTAAGATTTAATTCATTTTTACTATATGGCCATATCGGCCCCACCCAAGAGCAAGAGCTCCTGACCCAGGGGCCATGAATTTCACAATTTTGGTAGAGGACCTCATGGACATCATAACCATGTATTCAGTTTTTTCCTCACATGTGTGAAGATTTTCTAAGATTTAATACATTTTTACTATATGGCCATATTTGCCCCACCATAGACCCTGACCAAATTGTCAAATTCATGACCCCTGGGTCAGGGGTTCACCCTGACCCAGGGGTCATGAATTTGACAATTTTGGTAGAGGGCCTCATGGACATCATAATCATGCAATTAGTTTACCACGGGGGTGGTAGAGCCATGAATTTCACAATTTAGATTCCTCTTACCATAGAGATGCCTCACACCAAAAATGCATGGTAACAATCAGCCTTGTAGTTTTTAAATAAGGAATCATTCTTTGAGTATTATGAGGTGATAATTTCGTTCGGGGCATGATCAAATCCAATAAAGCCCGAAGGGCTTTATGATAGATTTGATCATGCCCCGACCAAAATTATCATTTCATAATATTTAAATATAAATAAGCAAACCCCGCTGGCGCCCTAATATGACGTTATATAGTACAAAATTGATACGTAGTGTTATCACAGGCAAAGACACTGGAAAATGTAAATATGAAGTTAAAATATGCAAAATTGTTAACGCACGACGACGGACAAAAACGGATAGCAATAAGGCACCTGAGTTTACACAGGCGACCTAAAAATTTAGGAAAAAATGTCGGGCTCGGTATACAACATTTTAATGGCTGCCTAAACATTTAGACTACCGTGTCACTTAAGTCATATTTGTTATCATAAGAATACAAATGCCTTCATAAATTAACAGTTAAGTTGAAATAAATTGGAATTAAAAGATTACAACTTGGTCTGTGTACTCATATTAGCATTAACAACTTATAAGAATAGAGCAGTTGTTATTTCTAGATCACGAACGGTGAAGAAGGTGTTTCTTATAACATAAAAAATAATAAATAAAATCCGCCCACCCGCCCCTTATTTTTAGCAAATTAGGATGAGAATCTAAATATTAACTTCATATGGCCTAATCATAATTTTAAAACTTACATTATCATAGATTGCCTTCAACCTCTCCATATCAATACAAGACGAATCACACGACAAAATGGCTGTAATAAGTTGTGGAAATAAAATCACATTGAAGATTAAAGATGGAGAAATAAACATCAGAAACCAACATGGTTTGTTAATATAATGTAAAAGTGAAATCTACCATAAGAAATGAAAAATGTCACAAAAACAATGACATTAAACTAAAAAAAGCATCTAGTCCATGTCTTGCTTTATATCTTCGTTAAATGTAAAAAGCCTTTAATAAAAGTAATGCTTGTTTAATTCAATGATTAAGACAGCCTGTAGATATAGTGTTCAGTAATTTTCACATCATTTTTTTTTTTTTATTTCAAACATGACTGTATTCATATACAAGATGAGGACTGTACCATGTTCTATATCACTGACATCCACTCGCAGACTAGACAGCAGAATTCCCACCAGCTGGGATCGTTTAGGTGACAATACTTTGGCAACCTGAAACAAAATCACAAGTATATACAACATGTCAAACCCCATCATACTTTTATTAAAAATTGCTTTTTTACATTTGGAATTAGACAATATTAGACAGGTATTAGCTGAGCTCACTTTTAAAATCAGTTTAAGTTTAACAAAAAGACTATATGGTGAAAAAGTGAGACTGAGCTAAAAAGTGAGCTTGTCTAAGTTTTATGTCCCCATAGCATAATAAAAGGACATCTGTCAGAAGTTCTTAAAATCCTTCGAAATAATAATGCAATACATGTATATCATTCCAACCCTTGCACTCTGCATTTATTAAAAAGGACATGTTAATAAATCCCTAACTCTGTCTAGCTTGATTACCGGTAAGCCTTTGTGAACATACAAAAGTGCTCCTATCTATGCCCCTTCTATGCCTTTTTCAATTTTCCGAGGGATCATTGGGATAGGGGGCAAACCTATCTATGTCCCTTTTTTTACAACCTGAGGGACAATGGGGCTCACCTGTTTGGCGGGAGACTTGGCCCTTGTCTTGCTGGCTTTCTGCGATGCCTCGGAGGGGGGTTTACAGAACAGCTTGTCTACCTCATCCATATCAATGGTCGCCTCGTCTATTTCCTCCCACACCAAACGCATGCTGTTCAAAATGTAAAGAAACAGCTTTGAATCATTACTGATTTTATACAGTACCGTGTACATGTATTGAATCAATGAAATATAAGGGGACCATATTCATGGAACATTAATCTTTTTAACTATGTGCACTTGGATTTGTATTTATGAACAATGAATAAAGACTATTCTTCATGATTCATCATATGAATTTGTGGTTGAGGCACCACCAAAGTCCAAAGAAACTGAGCCTCCATGAATTCTAATACATGTAATTCCACAGTATGTGTGCTCTATTACCTAAACAAGTCTAAGAAATAACCACATTGGGAGTATCAAACTGATGCACAGTTTCCATCACTTACTCCTTGCTTTTGGATTTGATCTGATGAACTTGAATCCTCTGCCAGAAGAGAGGCTTCATGGGAGACTTGGTCTGTATAATGGGCTTCAGTGGTCCTGCAATCACAAGTTATTAACAGTCATTTTCTTCTTTTGTTTTCAATGACCCCCACTTTAGCCCAGAACAGATTTAACTCCTTATTGTCAATCATGAAATATTGTTATACTCTGTCCCGAGTTTTTGCTTCCACCACTTTTCGCTTGATATTTCAATAATCATAAATACCTCTGTGCTCAAACTATATACACTAATACAGCAAAACTCGGTTATAACGAAGTCACTGGGACCTAAGAAATTACTTCATTATATCCATAATTCGTTATAACCGTATAAGAAATTCATTAAATTTACATAGCTGGGGATCCAAGATGACTTCGCTATATCCGTGAATTCGCAATATCCGTGTTTGTACTAAATGACTTTTACTGTATCAAAAAATGTCCATACAATCTGTTTTAAAATGCCCCCTCTAACACTTCAGGCTTCAATACAGAACCCAAAATAGAAAATCTACGGAAATTTTACACTGCATCAGCCATGAAATAGCCCAGATGATAACATTAAAAAATTGTTTGAGGTATTCTGAGTAAGTTCCAAATGGTAAAAAGATGTAAACCATTATAATGGTAAATCTCTGTAAGAAATTTGTTTTCGTTCCTGTGAACTTTTATGAGTGAAAAATGATAATGTGTTAATTTAATGAAAATATCTTGGATATTCTCCCTTTTATTGATTTCAACTGTACATGTATTTGTTTCACAAGTGACGGTATGTGTATTTTTATAAAAAATCATCAAAAAGTGATGGAAGCAATAACTTGGGACCGACTTTAATATCATAACCGATGTTTTTTCTCTATTAGTTCTCTGATCTCACCTTTCTTGTTTACTCCTGGTCCCCCTGGGATTGGTGGAGCAGGAGGAGGTGGGGGGCCGCCTGGTGCAGGAGGAGGGGGTGGAGGAGGAGGAGGAGCCCCCATCCCCGGGGGAGGAGGTGGGGGTGGTGGAGGGGGTGGGGCATTGGGACGGAGCTCATCAGGTGGTAGTGGCATTGGCAGGTCTCCATCTTCATCATCCCTGCAAGAACACAGAATATCTCAATACAAGAAACATAGTCATATAAAAGCAGTAAATGCTATAAACATACAAACATAGCCGAGCGATACCTTTGTATTTGAGGATACTCTCCTGTGATACACTCTGGGGTCACTGGTGTGTGGAATCTCTGGGAGGCAGGGGTCCCAGTGACAGCAAACATTTCGCCCCCATTGGCAGGGGTCATGAAGTCTTGCTCCAGCTGTTTCTGGGCCTCTACCAGAGCCTCATTCTGGTCCCTCAGCTCCTGCAGCTCTCTCTCGAGTCGGACGATTCTCTCAGTGCTCTCTGTGAGTCGAGTCTGGTACTCTTCCCTGCACCGGTCCAGCAGAGACTGGTTCTCTGACTGCAATGTATCGCAACATCCAAAAGATTCAAACATGGAATTCAAGGTCAAGATCTAACAAATAAGTTTGATTTTTGGTGCTTCATTCATTATGATGTCATTACTTCATTCAAGAAATCGTTTTGATAGACTACCTTCAGTTTCTCCACCTCCTGCTGGTACTCCTTCTTCACATTGGCAAACGCTGCCTGTTGTTCTGAGGAAAGAATTAAAAGTGTCCAATATTACTTTAACATTCAACATTAAAGATTAAATATTATTTATTGTTCACATTTCAGAATTTTTTTTTGTTACACTACGACCAACGCGGTTTGCATATTTACCACGAATCTTCATGGTGTGAAATTGATCGCGGTTTAGCACAGGTAACTCGGGTAAAACTGCGCTTCCTCGCGGTACAGCTTCTCACCTTGTCCACACCACCGGGTACTGTGAAATCAATCTCAGGTGAAAACTGTTCTTGTTTTTAACGCGAGTTACCTCCCCCAATTTCTTCTCATTTGGGAAATATGATTGAGGGAATTAATGAATATTAATTCATATTCCTTTATTTTATGAATGGAGTTGATTGTTACAATTCATTATTTAAAAAAGTGGGGGAAATAAATGGAATGTGTAATTATGCTAATACAGAATTTTGTATACTTTTTTGTGAATGAGCGTTACATATTTAATCCTGGCACATTAATCGCTGAAAATTATTGGTTATCAATTAATTCGATTAATTAAAAAACATTTCACCAAAATATCTTATTTAGCCTTGGGAAAGGGATTATTAATTGGCATTTCATTTACAATCTTTCATAATTAATTCAAAACATACCTTACACTTGGTCATTTCTCTTAAATACATTTAAAAAAATTCTTTTAATGAATAACAAAGTACATGTAGATATAAAATGTTTTAAAATGCACTCGCATATCACGCTTGACCCGAGTTTGATCCCTGTAATTGACAGTGGTTGTATGTGAATGGGTATGGTGGTCGCCCGCTTGGACACGTGGGTTTTCTCCGGGCACTTCGGCTTCCTCCCACATCAATGACCCCCTCGCGCTAACATCTGTGCCAACGCAAGATATTAATATAAGTTGTAGAACTTGTTTTTCAATCGTTGTAAAATAAAAAAGGTTCAGTCAGTTTAAGAAAATGTTAAGGTACCTCACTACACCTACGCTTATACTTTTTAAGATACTACGTCACAAGATTGAGATTATGTTTTGTTAAACTGTTTATATCGTTTGATTGGGTTGTATATCATCGTAGCTCAGTGGTTAATGTATTGGGCTTCTGAACGGCAGATCATGAGTTCAAATCCGCCAGTTCATGTTAACTGAATTAAATTTTTGAAAATGTAATTTTTCATCCAAAACTGCACATTTTTTGCCTATTAGACTTAAATACTTCTTATCCATTATGATATCTATCATAATCAAGTAATTTTCTGCTGATTTGAGAAAATATTTCACGGTGTAGTGAGCCACCTTAAGAAAGTTTTAATTTTCAAATTTCTTAGAATTTTATATATTTTGATTTTGAAGAGAGAGAGAGAGAGAGAGAGAGAGAGAGAGAGAGAGAGAGAGTCTCAACATTCGATAAGATTTCTCACAGTACCTAGCCAGAGCACTGGTGCTGTCACAAGACAGGAAGTGTTATGTAATAGTTATACACACCCATAAACACAGGGATAGCTTTACTATAAATTGTGCTGTACTTTCGATTTTCTACCTGTCTGAATCATGTATTATTTTATCTTCATGCAGTAAAGATTGAAAGCTTGAATGAACAGGGACTTATATATATAATTCCCTGGTATGAAAAATATTTCTGAAAACACCCATCAAATTACGACAACATGTGCGCTTATGTAGAGAACTGCATTTCAATCAGAATACCGTTATGGCTACATATACTACTTTACCAGTTCACATAATGTATTAGTTATTTGAAATGAGAGAGAGAGAGAGAGAGAGAGAGAGAGGTCCCAACATTCGATAAGATTTTTCACGACACGTGTTCAGAGCAGGGGTGCTGTCACAGACAGGAAGTGTTATGTAATAGTTACACACCCGTAAAATTGCTCGAAGTGAGTCTCTGGTCCAACATTTTTCCCAATATAACAAAGAAAATATACTCTCTTGATCTCTCAAAACCTCTTGATCCCTCGAAGTCAAACTGCAGTCCCGTTATTCATAATCTATTATTTTTTACTCTCAATACCTCAAAGTGGCTGTGTACCGGTATATGCAATCATACCTAATTTTAACACCTACTTAGTCATTTAAATGACTCAAGGAGTTAGATGCTGGACCCGTGTAACGGGATGTTTCTTGGGAGACTTGCTCTGCAAGGTGATACTTGTTCTATGATTGACCATACCATACCTAAACTATAATTAACACCCACCGTCTTAAGATAATTTACATAAATGTACTTAAAATCTTATTTATTTAAAACAAAAGAGATGGAGGCCGAAAAGTAGTTAATGAGTTATATAAGAGTCAGACTGAGGGGGAAACATACAAGTTGAGTTGATGCCTACAGTAGCGACCTCATAGTACATCGCGTAATATTTGTCTTCTTAAAATCTGTGTCATATTTTCAACTCATCATATGCAAAAAAATAATACTTTAAAATATTACTCAATTTTCAAGTACACGTAATTATGTGCATGATTTTTGTAATACATTGCTATGTTTGGGGCTCTTGTATAACATTAACAAAATACATGTAGCAATAGTTTTCTAGAAGTTTTAGTTAAAACACCATCACAGTGTCACGGGAAAATACAGGATCCGCGTTGGCCGTAGTGTATTTCATGTTTAATACATTTTTTGTTTTTTGTTTTGGTTTTTTTTTACCAAAAAGATTAATTCACCACAATTCTATTTGAAATCACAAATGTGTGAAATTTTATCCCAATAAAAAATTATCCTTTTACAGTAATCTACCTGCACTGACACTTCCATCCAGTACCAAATGTCAGTTATTGCATACATTATTTCATATTAACAGATCAAAAATTATTAATGAAATTATAAAAAATATCATTTCTGTCATTATTCTATTATCCAAACACTATGACTAATGACTTAGTGATTTGTTAAGCACTGCATGTTTAGTGAATTAAAGAATCACAGAAATGCATTCGTGTAATTTCTTTAAACTCTGTAGGTGATATTTGCATATAACATTGCTTACTTCTTTTACTACTAACTTACTTAAACTTTAATTGGTTACTACATGTATATCCGGTAATAGACTAAAAATCCAATGCAAAACTAAGATAACTGTGACTACTTCATATGAACCACACGCTCTCTTACCAGTACTTAAAATACAAGAGGCCCATGGGCCACATTGCTCACCTGACATTATAAAATCAGCTTTATGAAGTCATATCCAAAATATTGTGACAATGAATAAGTAAAATAGATCCTGTATTAAAAGATTTTCAAAATTTTCTACAGATGTTCGTATGTTGAGTGCCTTTCATAGCAATATCACATATTGAGCATTGTTATTCTGAAAAAGATCTTAAATAACTGTTCATATAAATAAAAACCAACATCAATCTTTGAACCCCTTGTGTGGCCTAAGAATTATCCAGGGCCACAGTCTAAACAACTGAGAATCAACAAACGTCAATATGCTTGCATATTAGTAATACTATATCTATTTTTGAAAATTATCAAATTTATTTATTAAGTAAATATTCAACCAACGCCCCCTCCCCCACCCATTATAGTCGAATCCTTTTTAATTTGATTTTTAAGGATTTTTTTCTATATTTAATACAATACCTGGGAATGCTTCCCATTTAATTAATTTTCAAAAAAGAAGAAGATATTTCTCCCCTCCCCCTACCCACGAGGATCATGGTTTGAAGAAACAAGAATCTATACTACCTGAGAATGCTTCCACACAAGTTACAGCTTTTCTGGCAATTTGGTTTTAAAGAAGAAGATTTTTAAAGTTCTCTTTAGTTTTACATTGGTGGCCCCACCCCAGGGATCATGACTTGAACAAACTTGAATTTACACTACAATGCTTCCATACAAGTGACAGCTTTCCTGGCCATTTAATTTTTGAGAAAAAGATTTTTAAAAATGCCAACAAATTTTTCTTAATACCGGTAATATCAAATAATTCTTAATTTTTTCCATTTCGAAAAAGGTGTGGCCCTTCATTTTAACACAATTCAATCCCTTTTACCTATGGAAACTTTGTGCCAAGTTATGTTGAAATTGGCCCTGTGGTTCTTGAGAAGATGTCGAAAATGTAAAAAGTATACAGATGGACAGACAGACAGACGACTGACAAAAAGTGATCAGAAAAGCTCACTTGAACTTTCAGCTCAGGTGAGCTAATAATACAGGTAGTATATCTTAAATCATTAACTTTAACCCATCTTTGCTAGCCAAGGGTTTTCAGTCCACTTCGCTCCCCATAAACCCCTTGGCTAGTGAAGATGACTTTAACCATTAATTATATTAAATATACACAAAATAAATGAAAATAAAGTTTAAGTTAAAAATATTTCCCAAAAAAGAAATGTAAATGATACAATATTAAACTAAATTTAATTCCCAAATAATAAGTTTCAGCAAAATTACAAATTCTAAAACAAAAAAAATGAGGGGAAAAAGAGAATGAAATAACGTTGATATTTTGAATAAATAGCAATGAATTTAAATCCATTACCAAATGTGGAAATTTCCTTTTTATTATTCCAAATTCAACATCTAATAGATTGGTTTTGTAATTTGTTTGATAAGAGCATACTTAAGAAGAGCATATTAAAAGTAAAATATTTGATATTGCCCTAAATTACAATCTTTCAAATTTAATATCCTTTAAGGAATTTTCCACATTTGGAAACAGAGTTATATGTCAACTATGCAAAGCCACTAAAATCCAAACCCTTCATAAACTTTGTCATGTAGCTCCTGTAGTATTGTTCTGAAAAGTAGCACATCATTCAAAGCAGTGCACAATCGGAAAACTTGTACTGTTTTCATTACAAGTATAATTTCATATTTTAAAATATTCAATTAATACCAGCATTAATTAATAATAAAAAATTCACTCTACATTGTGTCCCATTTATTCATTTCTCTCCATTTGCTTGAGACAAAAGTATTTATAAAAATTCAAAACAACTGAAAACAAAAGATTTTGATCAAGAAATGCATTTAATATTTAATGAAATAAGAATATGGCATTGCCCATTTGTTGTGCCTGTAAAAACTTTGCACATTTATTTCATAAATATAAATGTGACCTTGACTTTGATTTAAAACCTCAAATTTTTTTTCACAAATGAAAAAAATATATCTTGACACTGAATAGAGATATATATGTTCATGGGTTATCAATATCCTCTGACAAATAACCAGCCCCTATCCAATTGTCAAATACTAGTAGTTCTAATATCCTCAAAAAATTGTCTGGACTTAAAAAAAAAAAATCATGAAAACTTGCTGTTTATATACAGAGTTTGAAATTAAATATCATATTCAATCTATTATTCTGGACTTTGCATGTAAGAATGGCTAACCTGCTTCAGTGTATTTGTGGCCGAACTCATCCTTTGATGGCATGGGAGGCCACATGGGGCCCAGTTTTCCTATGTCTACATCCTGTCTGATCGGGGCGTTCTCTGTGTGGGTCCAGAAATACATACAGTCCGGCTGCAAGCAAACAGACCAACAATACTTAATTACTATCATATTTAAAGTCATGATAGACCACACTCAAATTGATGCATTAGAATAATCAAAATTAGTTTCTTTGTTTCACTGTTAGCAAATGACATATTTTTCACTGAAGTAATTTTGATTGGCAAAAGTTAAACATTTTGTATCCTTTCAAAACTTCTCTTATAATACATGCATGTATTATTTAATTACATGTACATGTATTGGAGTATCAAATCAAATTTTCAAATACATATACCTTTGTATGCAGACACAAAAACACAAATTTTCAAATAAAATTCAAAACGATAAATCCATTCCAACATTTATATTTCACAGTGCAGTCACATGATGTGAAAAATCAAGATTGCAGTAAAAATTGATTAAAGTTCTTCATTGGGAAAAACATAAATACTACGTAGAATAACAAAAGCACTGCAGTACTGTAACATTGACACTTGGAAGAGAACACACATGTATCCATAGCATTAATGTGTAAACTGATGACACAACATAATTATTTCATGACTATAAAGCACCACAGTTAAAGACCATACAAGTTTCAAATTCACCATCAATATTTTCTCCATATCCAATCTGCTACCTTACCACTGTTAACAAATACCTAACAAATTCACAATGTGTGTAAATTGTCATATTTCCCTGAGTTATTCTGGTTTTTTTTTCCCTTTTCTGAGGGCCAAAAAGTCAGTTTAGCCACAGCGTAACAATGACAGGGCAAAATATCTGCTTATAAAAAACGAATATCAATTTCATAAAAGTATGACAGAAATCTCGAGCTGACCAGACTTTCAGGCCTTGTTGGGGTCACTCAAGCATGAAGTGTGTCCCTTGATTCATGCCTACTTCATGGTAACTCAATCATGTATTGTAGTCGAAAGATTAAAATCATCATGTACACCGGAATAACCTTTTAGATGACATTGAAAAAAGCTTTCTTGAAAAACACATACATGTATATATATAAAGTCACTTTGCTCTCTTCTACCTTTGAGTACCATTCTCCAATTACAAACTTGTATACACTTTTATAGTTGAAGTGGTTCAGTACATCTTGCCTATGTAATCATCAGTAACACTTTTTCAGGCTGGTTTATTCATCTCTCTATTCAATGGATTAAGTTTAATCTATTGAAACTAATTTAATAAATATCCCAAGAATGCAAATTTTCCAAATCATTGACACTGAACCTCATTAACTATAAACAAGAGGCCCATGGGCCACATCGCTCACCTGAGCAACAATAGGTATGATAAAATCAGCTTAATGGAGTCATAATACAAACTATCTGGACAATATACAATAATACATGTAGATCCTGTATAAATAAAATCCATTTCCCCCCCTGGATATTCTTATGTTTATAATCATTAGTCCCTTTTCTAAAAGGATGATTTTATAGTCATATCACCTGTTGAGCATTGCAGTTCTCAAAAAGATCCTAAACAATTGTTTATATAAAGGATGTAAACCTACATCAAACTTTGAACCCCTTGTGAAGCCTAAGAATCGTCCAGGGGCCAAAGTCTAAACAATTTGAAAGAATCAGCAATATTTCAAAGTGCTTGCATATAAGTAAAACCATATATTTTACATTTCATTTTTTGTAAATAATTAAAATATTTTCCTTTAAAAAATTGGAATCCCAAAGTGGCCCCACCCTACTCCTCAAGATTTTGATTTGAAAGAATTTAAATCTACATTATCTGAGGTTGCTTTCAGTAAAGTTAAAGCTTTTCTAGTTTATAGAAAAAGATATTTTAAATTTTTTCTATTTATATTACTATGTGAATTTTTGCACCCCAACCCCCTCCCCGGGGGCCATGATTTGAACAAACTTGAATCTACCCTTCCTAATAATGCTTTCACACAAGTTTCAGCTTTCCTGGCTGATATGTTTCTGAGAAGTAGATTTTAAACGATTTACATTATATATTCCAATGTAAAAGTTCGACCACCCCCATTGTGGCTCCACCCTACCCCCAGAGTCATGATTTTCACAAATGTGTATCTACACTACATAAAGATGCTATCACACAAGTTTCATCTTTCCTGGCTGATTAGTAGATAAAGATTTACACTATACATTCCTATGCAAAAAGGTCGACCCCCCTCCATTGTGGCTCCACCCTCCTGCGGAGTAATGATTTTCACAATTTTGTATCTACACTACATATGGATGCTTCCACATAAGTTTCAGCTTTCCTGGCTGATTAGTTTCTGAGATAGAGATTTTAAAAGATTTACACTATATTCCTATGTAAAAGTTTGACCCCCCTCATTGTGGCTCCACCAGGAGTCATGATTTTCACAAATTTGTATCTACACTACATAAGGATGCTTCCAACAAGTTTCAGCTTTCCTGGCTGATTAGTTTCTGAGAAAAAGATTTTTAAATTTTTACTCAATAGTTATTCCAATGTAAAACTTTGACCCCAATTGTGGCCCCACCTTATCCCTGGGGACAATGATTTGTACAAATTTGAATCTACACCCTCTGAGGATGCTTCCACACAAGTTTCAGCTTTTCTGGCCAAATGGTTTTTGAGAAGAAAATTTTTAAAGATTTACACTATATATTCTTATGTAAAAGTACAAACCCCCCATTGTGGCCCCACCCTACCCCTGGGGGCCATGATTTTCACAACTTTAAATCTACACTACATGAGGAAGCTTCCACACAAGTTTCAGCTTTCCTTGCTGATTGGTTTCTGAGTAGAAAATTTTTAAAAATTTACTCTATATATTCTATGTAAAACCCCCCTTGTGACCCCACCTAACCCCCGGGGACAATGATTTGAACAAACTTGAATCTACACTACCTGAGGAAAATACAAGTTTAAGCTTTTCTGGCAATATGGTTTCTGAGAAGAAGATTTTTGAAAAATATCAACAAATTTTCAATAAATCCTTATTATCTTCCCTTTGAAGAGAGCATAGCCCTTCATTTTAACAGACTTGAATTCCCTTTACCCAATGATACTTTGTGCCAAGTTTAGTTGAAATTGGCCCTGTGGTTCGGTAGAAGAAGTTCAAAATGTAAAAAGTTTACAGACAGACGGACGGATCACAAAAAGTGATCTTGAGCTTTCAGCTCAGGTAAGCTAAAAACATAGAGGTTTATCAATTTATTTCAATGTTTATTGATCCTAAAGTCAGGATATTCTCCAGATCCACAAGGGCATTAAATTTTAGAATTTGGTACCACAGAGAGCTTACTGAATGCCTGTACCATTAAAACTGGGTTATAAAAGAAATAATTGGGGAGCATTAAATTCCATTATTATTCAATTACAGTAACAAAAGGTTCAAATAATTATCACTCTATTATATGGTTCAATTTTTTTCATATGCAATTGTGTCTAGTTTGCCAAGATTATTGTAGAACTTATGACCCACAATTTAGAGCAGTAAGATTGTCTAAAGTTTGTCATTTGGATGCTAATAAAAACAGACATTGACCAATTTGAAATGGAATTGATTTAATAAAAAAGGTTACAAAATTACTGCACAAAAATTGTTTCCTTTACCAGAACACTGGATGATAAAAATATTTACCTTGAACATTTGTTCATTCCTTCCTTCCTTTTCCTTCATGATTCCTGCTGCTATGAGACATGTACAGAATTGTGTCAGTACGACACTCATGTCGTGTCGCGTCATCACCAGGCGAAGGTAGTGTTTGTCATCAATGGTGGACTGCAACCAGTTCAGCAACATCTGACCTAAAAATGACATTTGAAAAATTAATTGATTTCTATCATATTTAATTAAATAGACAAAACAATTTTTCACTGGACATTTTTTTTTCATACCTTCAAATACTTCGAATTTGGTGAAGTCCACAGTTCCAGGAATAGACAGAGGCCAACTGACAGCATCCTCCAAATTATTTGGCCGTCTCCGAAGTATTTCTTTCCCTCTAGGATCACTGAGTTGCCTTTTTTCATCGCAGAAAGCCAGAGGAGAAGATGCTGGCGGAGGAAACATTGGGCTCGAGGGAGAAGACTTACTGAGGGGTGAATTCTCCCCAGAGGTATTTCTGTTTCGAAATTTGGCGTGAACTTTATCTTTACTCATGTCATCAATGTCTGTTTCCTGGTCATCGCTACAAGAATGGTTGCTGTTTACAGATGCGGAGTGAGGGGAGTTTTTCATGCCCGTTTCTCCAAAACGTTTGCTGAGGAACTCTTGGTCTCGGTCTTTCATGGCTTTGTCCAGATCTGTTACTCCAGTCATTCGCTTCAAGGATGGACTTCCTCGGAAAGCTGGATTTTCTCTGGTGGTTGGACTAGAAGGTTGTTGATTAGACTGGAATTCATTACTTAACTGTGATTGGTTGCCATTACTTTGGTTGGCTGGAGGACCCTGTTGGCTTCTTTCACTTTTATTTTGCCGATTGTCACACATAATTTGAGGCTGCTGTTGATTTTGTTGGGTTTCATGACCAGGAGTTTGACCACTCTGGAACTGACCCCCGTTACTGGTATGGCCATCAAAGGAATTGCTCTGTTGGAATTGTTGAGGGCTTCTGCCTCTGACTCTTTGCCGACCCCCAACTGATCTTTCAACTTTTTCCTCTGATGAATAGATCAGTGTGGGGTCCTTCACTGGATCAACACCACTGTCTTCCTGTTGCCTGCTCCCCTGCTGATCCTCCCGTGAATTCAGTGACCTGTCCCTCCGCCTGACTTCAATCTGAGGCCTGCTCTCCCTGTCTCTGTTGAATGACCTAGATCTCAACAATTTGTAAGTGGACTGCAGCTTGGCCATCAAAGCGCTGTCCTTCCCATAAGCATTCTCTTTTTGTTGTTGAATAATTATTTCTGCTTGGTTTGCAGCCGGCATGCATCGCTCCTTGTTATCGCAGCTAGAGTACTGTACATTCTGACCTGAAGGACTAACATTTTCAGGGGTCAGAGAGGGTCTGTCTTTTCTGAGGTTAGCTAACACTGCAGGAGGCGGGGGCATGGCCTCCCTTCGGCGACCCCTGTCCAGACTTTGTGGCCGTCTCTGTCGTCCGTCTTCAGACCCTGATGCCTCATTCCCAGAACTGCTTTCATTCAGGTTTCCTTGGTTGTATCTGGAAGCAGTGGTACTGCTGGGTTGCTGAAAAGAGGAAGGTGGTCCTCCATTTCTACTGGACCTGTCAGTCAGAACCTGGGGTCTTGAGGGTAAAACATTAATATCACCCCTCATAGGTCCTTCTTGTCTTTGAGGCTGAGTAACAGAGGGAGTCTGACCCTCAGGGTCCTGTTCTGAGTCTCTTGTTATGTACCTTCTCCTTGGAGTTCGTTGTCTTGAAGCACGTTCTTCTGAATTAATTCCTTCTAACTGAGTATCTTGATATTTGGCAAGATCAGAATTTTCTTGAGGCAGATGATCACTGCTGCCCTCTCTTTGTGGATGTCGCTGTCTTTCTCCACTACTGGCCCTTACTGGATGTCCTTGTCTCTCGCGACTGCCCTCTCTACGTGTGTTCCTTGATTGGTCTCCACTATCTTGTCTCTGGGAATTGCCGTCCTGTTGTCCATATCTTTGTTGTTCACTAAACCCTACTCCCTGTGAATATCTCTCTTGATCTGTAGTCACCCCTCTTGGAGAATATCTCTGTCTCTCCTGGCTTTTCCCCCTTGGATGTGGGTATTGCTGTTCACCGCTGTCATTCCTTTCTCTGTGTCTATCAATGCTACCATCTCTTTGGGGATATCTTTGCTGGTTAAGATCTCCTTGAGGATATCTGTGTTGGCCTGGGTCTCCCTGAGGGTATCTTTGTTGGTTTGGGTCTCTCTGAGGATATCTGTGTTGATTGGGATCTCCTTGGTTGGGGTCTCCTTGGGAATATCTTTGTTGGCTTGAATCTCCCTGAGGATATCTTTGTTGGTTGGGATCTCCTTTGGGATATCTTTGTTGGCTAGGATCTCCTTGGGGATATCTTTCTTGGTTTGGATCCCCTTGAGGATTTCTGAGTTGGAAAGAGTCCCCCTTGGGATATCTCTGTAGGTTGGGATCTCCTTGAGGATATCTTTGTTGGTTGGGATCTCCTTGGGGATATCTTTGTTGGTTTGGATCTCCTTGATGATATCTTTGTTGGTTTGGATCCTCTTGAGGATATCTCTGTAGGTTGGGATCTCCTTGAGGATATCTTTGTTGGTTGGGATCTCCTTGGGGATATCTTTGTTGGTTTGGATCTCCTTGATGATATCTTTGTTGGTTTGGATCCTCTTGAGGATATCTCTGTAGGTTGGGATCTCCTTGAGGATATCTCTGTAGGTTGGGATCTCCTTGAGGATATCTTTGTTGGTTGGGATCTCCTTGAGGATATCTTTGTTGGTTGGGATCTTCTTGGTGATATCTTTGTTGGTTGGGATCTTCTTGGTGATATCTTTGTTGGTTGGGATCTCCTTGGGGATATCTCATATTACTGGGATCTCCCTGAATATGTCGTTGTCTTTCACTACTCCCCTCTCTTCGTCTCTGTCTGTCATAACTCCCTACCCTCTGGGAGTACGTCTGTTGCCCATTTTCATTTCTCTGTGTCTGTCTCCCTCCTCTTCCTGACCCAGAATCTATGTTGATATAATGTTGGCCTGATTTATCAAATGGATTGACATTACTTTGGGGTGAACCTGTCCCTGTATTCTCAGATATGTGAAAATTATCCAAGCTTCTTGCTAAATCTTGTAAATTTTCCTGAGCCATATTTAAATGTTTATTTGACTTTTTTCCTTAAATCATGCCCGTGCCACTGCATGATCGATTCTTTCAATTACCTGCAATCAAAACAAATCTTTGAATAATAGGTACATGTATGTATTGAAAAAATTTTGGGGGAAAAAATTGTTTATGGTGAAAAACTAAAGGCCAATATCAATGCATATAAAGAATGAATAAAGCCAACAATAAATTTTCTTTTAGCGCAAATCCAGCATGGGTGTACACACTACAGCCAATTTACCATTGTGTTGAGTGATGACACTTTCTAATCAGCGTGTATTTCAATTGGAATTCGCAACAAAGATTCTGATTGGCACATATAGACCCACCAATTTATCAAATGCATGCTAAAATATGCTGCTAACATGAGGAGACATATGTTGGAAAAAGAAAACTTATAATAAAGTTGTACTTGCAAGTAAAAAATTTCATGCAGAGTTATTTGAAAACGGGGCAATGTTTACGTACATCTTTAAAACCTCCAGAAAAAGTTCTCTGAAAGCAGGGACGGGCCCATACAGATTAAAGTCACAGACTGTACTTCGCTCATCGTTTATTGAAAATCGTTTACACCATAAAAAACAAGAAGCGATTACTGTGAGAACTCTTAGTCAATTTTTGCAGTGATTTAGTTTTGGCAGTCCTGATACAGAGTAAACAACACAGGTGGCAAAAGCCGCAATTGAGGCATAATTTATCAAAACCACGGTACAGGAAAGAGTGGGCATGTACTAAAACTGTCAATGAAAATGCTTGTTTTATAAACAGCAACTCACGATCCAAATCGTGTTGTCATTCAACGCATCAGTCGATCTGTCGCAGTGTGTACACCCATGCTGGATTTACAATAAATCAAAGCATCACACATCTCATAATTTATTTTCATGTTTTATCATAGCACATACAATTAAACATTGTCAAATTGAACTAGAAAGGAAAAACATTGTGATACTATAATATCAAAAGTAAAGGGGTTTAAATTCATGGGACCAAATGACGATAAACTGATGATAAACCAACTCACTTTGACAAATGAACATGATCATATATGAAATATTATACAAGATATCGAATTTCATCAGTATTTATGTTAAAATCATTCAAAATGTTATATTTAGAAACATTTGTGTTACATCTGTGATTTTGAAGTTCATTTGAAAAAAATATAAAAGAGTTTGTTGTCTAGCTGTCATAAAGTCATTGATACAAAAAATAATAGTGCAAGCTGTGCCTCATGTGCAAGTCAATCAATTTATCCGAATTTGAAAAGAAGAGGAGGAGAGTAAGTTGTGATTAAAAAACCCACTTATTTCTAGCTTATAAAAAGTTAAAGACATAATGATCATGACCAGCTCAGTGCCAGCTGATGACAATGTAAGTAGAAATATTCGAACACCTGTGTAATTCCAAACAACATATGTAAATATACCATGCATGCTTCAAATGAATGTGAAAATTATGTTAAGTAGAATATGTTCGGCCATTCACTTACGATCAGTCAAATAATAGAAATGAAAACTTACAAAGTTTGACAATTCCCTGCATGTTTATACATTTTCGTTTCCGGTAGTATAATCATAGGACCAATATGAGACCGAATCCGTAAACATTTAAAAATTCTTGTTCATTTCATGGTTAGCTATAAATATACAGATGAGCTACGTTGCTAGCTACAGCATTTAAAATAAATTGAAATATCTATTGATATGTGCTAATACAAATATTAGATTTATGTTTGTTTCCTTCGATGTATCAAATTTTACCCCTTGTCATTAAAAAAGCAGGAATACCGAACCCGGTGTTATTGAACTTGAAAGTGAAAGTAAACGCGGAATTTCGAATTAGACGATATCGGATACACAAAAAATTCAAAGATTTTGAAAAATGAGACCTAGATTTATGAACATTTTTCGTTTGTGTAGTAGACTTATTCCACATAAACAGGTAATGTTGATTTACGAATAATATTCTGGTTTTGACAAATAATGTAATATATACAATGTTTGTGTTATTTTTACTTACAACATCATCGGAATGCCTGGGTTGTTTTTTTTCGAAAGTACCATCATGAAACTAAATCATTTTTAGCCAGTAAAAATTATTTCAAGCAAAACGCGAAACTTGATTCGTAATATTATCATGAAGTTTACTTCAAAATAGAATCAATAGACATTAAAAAATACATAAGCTTTGGTTAAAATAATTACAAATTACAAATATTCTTGGTTTCATAAGATTTTGAACTTTTTGAAGCTAAGTTGAGTGTATCGATTTTATTCTTTGGGTTTTACATATTTTTTTTTAGCAACCATATATGCAACTGGCAGTGCTCTATTGATCAAAAATGCTGAATTATGGATATGTTAAAAAACAATAACAACAACAAAGCACACAGTTTTAGGCAATGTATATGAGGTTAACTTCATTTCTCTTTTATTTTTATCCATACTTAGGAATCAGATTTCTAAAGAGAAAAAACCCCAAAGGATTTGCCATCATGAGGCATATATAGCTGCATAATATAGCCCTCAGGCTCTCCCGAATTTTTATAGACCCAATAACAAGGATGTTTTGTTCTCTTTTTTTTATATTAAACAATTATTTGTCTGGAGCTTTGCTGCAGCTAGATCATCTTTTATGCTGACAACTAACCATCTTCTATTGTGCAATGTACCTGTTTTACTTTTGAGTTAAAATTACAAAAACTTTTATTTATAGATGCCACATCTTGCCAGAGAACTCCCATGTTATGTTAAGAACATTACATTTATTCATCCAGCAGCACATTTTTCAACAGGATCAATTTTACAGAAGTATGTACACCTTTTAATTAATTACATGGTACTATTTCTCATTTCACATAAAAAATAACTGATAACTGATACTAAGAAAATTGATGTAAGTCCTTGTATAAATAGGTCTGTGATATTGTTTGCAGTGGTCAGATGTCCGAGATGGACTATCACATAGTGGCGGATGAAACCATGGACTCTCTTACCGAGGCATTTGAAGATATTGGAGATACTTTGCCATGTGATCCTGAATATGATGCTCAGTACTCGGTACCTACTATATCAGATTTATTCATTGGTTTAAAAGAGAGAAACTGTTGAATTAGAGTCGCTTGGTTTTATAAAGCGAATATCAGGCCTATATCTTATATTTCAGTAATACTTTGGATCTTAGTACATGTATCTCAGTTATCTGAATCATTTAAACCCCACATTGTTTATACTTTATGCTTTGAAAAGTGGTACTGGTAGGTATCAGTGTTCTTAATTTCAATCTAAAGGAAAACTTTAATAGGGCATAAAACTTTAACTGTGCAGTAAAAAAAACAACAACAGCATTTATGGGATTAATTTTGCAGAAAAATGTCAAATGGTTAACATACATGTAGTGAAAGTAAAACCAGTGTGTAAATTTGCCAATCTACAGAACTAGCATGGTTTAAGACAAAGTTCTGATTGATTTGGCATAAGCATCCTAGATATTCAGAGGAATATCCTACAACAGTCTGCTGGTTTATCATAATCTTGAATGATTGATATGAAAATGTTTGTAGAAACCATCAAATTAATGTTTAACCCCCCTTCATTCTCTTACTGTTAAGTTTTAGCTACTATTTACAATAAACCGTTAATTATTCTTTAGGTCTGCATTTTGAATTTAAATTTCAAAACTTCTTTTTTTTATCATAAATATAAGAGTGGAGTACTGACTGTTAAAATCAGCGAGAAAGATGGTACATATGTAATCAACAAGCAACCCAGTAACCTCCAGATCTGGCTCTCCTCTCCCATCAGGTAAAGAAACTTAGCAACCTACTGTATCAAGTACTGCAGATTTCTAATTTTTTGTGTGCACTTAATTCTGCAGTTACCTCATTTTGCATCGAATCACAAGAATGAAACTTTTTATTTTTATAATATCATATACATCATATATGTATCTGTAGTTTACAACTGTCAAAAAAAAAATAGCAAGATCTTAAAATCTGCAAGGGATGCTTCTTGCAACTTTATGCCTATTTCAAATCCTTGCACTTACTTAGAAATCTACAGTATCCAACTGAAAAGGGTTACTTGATACATTCACCTTTATGGAGCAGTTTCAGATATTTATTATCCTTTTATCATACTAGGATACATTGTGTATAACAAAGTAAAAAAATTATTTTGCGGGGGTCCTATAGTGATCAGTCTGTCTGTCCGTCCTTCCATCCATACATCCTTCCATCCATCTATCCTTCCATCTGTCTGTCCATCCAAGATCTCTTGTCAAGAGCATATCCTCTCTCCCCTTTGCTCAATCTGGCTTATACTTCACCCACAGAGTGCCTTTGGGTAAAGAGTGTGCATTTACCTTGAACCATGTTTCTAGGTCAAAGCTGAATAATATGCAGAATAATATGAAAAATCCTTTTCTGGAGCATATCTTCTTTCCCCTTAGTCCAATTTAACTCAAACTTCACTCAGAGATTGTATATAGACAAAGGGTGTGCAGTGATCTTGAATGAAGTTTGTAGGTCAAGGTCATATTTGATCATGCAAAAATTCTTTTTTTTCAGAGCATATACGGTATATTCTCTGCTTAACCCCATTTGGCTCATACTTCACATAAGCAGAGCTTTTGAGTAAAGGGTGTGCAGTGACCTTGAACCAAGTTTTAAGGTCAAATGTGAAGGTCATATCAGAATTATATGAAAAATCCATGTCTGGAGCACATCTTTTATCCCTTTGGTCCAATCTCACTAGGCACATATGAGGGTCAATCAAAAAATACGAAGACAATGTGGCTGTCTATCATATTTTTTTCATGAAAGTCATACTTAACAGTTTAATCTGTGCATCAACTTTTATGTCATTGATATGCGAAGTGTAAGTCCATTTGATGAAACGGTATTTTTGTTACCCCTTTTTAAAAACAACATGTTTTGTCACCACGGCGCACGGTAACGTTCAAAACATGACGTCAAGATTAAACACGCACATTTTATAGATATACCCCATCTTTATATCACGCTTGGTCTCTTGTGCCTTTCTCCTTACAATTTAAAATGGCACTGAACCACTTAGCATCTTATTTCCACACATTTGTTCGAGAATCATAAGTTAGTTCTTCGAAGTTTTCATTTTCTAACTGTATATCTATTAGTTTGCAGTAAGGATAACCCTGAACGTCGGTTGACATTACTTATTTTTTGACCAAATATTTACAGATATTCTACTCTCTCTCGGACTGTTTTATATTCAAAATACAATTACCACCACCCCCACAAAATTTATTACAGTTAAACACAAACTTGCAAATAATTGATGACTTATTTTTTGCACCATTGAGCTATGACAAAAGTCTTCATATTTTTTTATTGACCCTCGTACTTCACTCACAGCGTGCCTACAATCAAAGGGTGTCCGGTGACCTTGAATGATGTTTGTAGGTAAGATGTCAAGGTCATCTTGGATCATGCAAAATTCACATTAACAGAGCTTTTGGGTTAATTGTGTGCATTGACTTTATAATTTGAACCAAGTCAATGTGACGGTCATAGCGGATCAGTTTTAGACTGTAGATTATTTCACATTTGCTTAATCTTGCTCAGATTGAACAAAAATGCCTGTATGTAAGGGGTAATAAGATTGAATTAAAATGTCTATGCCAGCTGGAAAATATTCTGAAATGCTTTTCATCCATTATTTAAGCGGGGCCCTTTGAGATGGTCACCATCTCAATGTTGTCTAGTTTTAGATTGTTTTACAAGCCATTTAAATTTTCATTCTTTTTTCTTTTTATAAGCATGTATTTATTGTAAATTAGCTTCCATACCAAATGTATTCTCTTTTAATGATATAAATGTAATTCTGGTATAAAAAGGGAGGCAAATAGCTAGTGTGTAATATTGTAATATCAAATGTACCAGTGAGGTTTACTTTTTTTGAGAGAAAATTCTAGAACCTTTGCCCACTCCTTCCAATTAATTCATCAAATCAATAGTCTGCATGCAAACTTTTATTTTTGGCTTTGCAGTGCCACAAGATTATCTATTTCATCATGTCTATTTGTATTGTACTAGCTGTGTTTTATCTCTGATTAAACAGTGGCCCATTCCGCTATGACTTTGAGGACGGAACATGGGTCTACAAAAGAACATCTCGGACTCTGCATGAATTATTATCGGATGAAGTGTCCAAAGTCTTCAATACTCCAATTGACTTTACCAAGTGTTCTTATGGATCTCGAAGGAAGAGCTAGCTGCAATCAAGGACGAACTGCAAACATTTACAATATTGTTTTTTTATTGTTATGACTCAGATAAAATATGATGGAATCAAACGTAACAATAAACTGTTAGAGAGTTGTCTTTCTTTGGTCATCAACTTGACAAATTCTTACTAATATTGTGTCCTAGGGCCACAAATAAAACACACTCCTCATACACCATATTGAAAAAAGTGACATTATTCCTATCACTTGAAATGAATTATACTGTCTATATGATAAAGAAATTATCAATTTCTGTAGCTGGTGATCTAAGAGGAATGATAAAGAAATTATCAATTTCTGTAGCTTGTGATCTAAGAGGAATGATAAAGAAATTATCAATTTCTGTAGCTTGTGATCTAAGAGAAATGAATTATATATACTGAATGATAAAGAAATTATCAATTTCTGTAGCTTTTGATCTAAGAGAAATGAATTATACTATTTGATAAAGAAATTATCGATTTCTGTAGCTAAGAGAAACAGAAACAAATGATATGTAACGTTGCAAATTTATTCAGTGAAAAAAAACCCAACAAAAATGTTCATACATGTAGTAAAAAAAAATTTCCAGTTTAATATGCTATATTTATTATATCACACAGGTTATCAAATTTGTTAAAATGGTAATATCTAAGACCCCCCCCCCCCCCCCCAAATAAGGAAGTTATCATTTGATAAGTGCTAATGAGGGGAAAAATTTTAACATTAATATATCCATAGGTTTTCAAATTATGATTTTTTTAAAATGAAACTTTGGACAATTTTTAAATGATACTTCAACCGTTTGCATCCTTGAATTTCAAATCTTATGTAACACTTTTCAGGCTTGGTTAGTATGATCCTTTGAAGATTCATGTACCTGTATGTATATAGTGCCAATTAGTTTACCTTGAAAATATTGAAAATAGAAGTTTTAAGCTTGGTAAAATATGTACAGTACTATGACAATTGCACCATAAAAATAATAACCAGAAAATCTATACTGTCAATGATTTTAACAAGCTATTCTAAGTCAGTCTCTTGTACATCTATTGAGTTCCATTGAACCATATTAGTTAAGACACTTGTAAGATGAGATTATTGGGTGTAACCTTAATGTCAAGATTTCACTTCTGACCAAACTTGAAGGCAGCTCTTCCTGAGATATATTGGCACATTCTTGTTTACTGGCAATACCAATACAAGTGGGTTTTTTTTAAAGGGGCTTATACGTACTCGTCTTCTACAAAATTTGAACTCTTTAAAAACAGTTATACTCAAATTCGTAACTTTTTTTCAATGACAGCAGCATTAATTGAATTATTTGACGATGTATCGTTTAATTCAATTTGGTTTAATTCTCTCATTTTTATTAAAAAATTAAGTTTTATTGCAGGTCGCAAATGATGTATATATATATTCTTTAGCAAGTGAGAGGTTTTGAAAAAGATGTTTACATCTTATGCCCATTTAATTAAGGATGGTGGTTTTCATTTAAAAAAAAAATATACAATCCCAGCTGGTAGCAAAAAATTAAATGAATTCAAAGCGAGATAATAATGTTTTGTCTCCATTTCTTTTTCAAAATTATCAAGTCCTCACAAAGATTGCAAGATAACTAATTAATTCAGTTTAATGATGAAGATTTATTAGGTGTGAGAAATTTACTTTGGAATAGCTTCAATTCTGACATAAAACATGCAAAATGCTCATGTACCTATGAGACCCACCCCCCAAAAGATTTGGTGGAAATGCATCAAATTTGTTGAAACTGAATTGAATTCTAGCTCTGATTAATATTGAAGACTCTTGAAATATGTTCTGTAAAAGCGAAAGTTATTATTCCTTTTACTTATTAAAACATTTAATCTGAAAATCTTCTGGAAACTCAATAAGTGGGTACTTAGGAAGATGCTCTATTTTACCCCAAAAAACTAGCAAATTGAAGAACTCAAAGTGTGTATTGCATAACAGGTTTTTCACTAGTTTCCCCAACTCGATTCAAGGAAGGAAACATAGCTTCACAAACAGGAACAATGCAAGTTTAGAGACGCGGTAATATTTGTTGTGCCTTCACAAATGGTACCAGGAACACCAGGTCTTGGTGAATCTTAATAGGATGCTACATTTGATCGTTTTCGTAGTAAAGAGGGGTTTCAAAATAATTTGTTCATAAATTTAATTTAAGACTCATCTTCTAATTAATTGCATGATCAGTTTTATTGGTTCTCTTGTCATATTTGGCAAAATCTAGAGTACCAATATTTTTTTTATCCTTTTTTTGTGTGAAGTGAATTTCATTAAAAATTGTAAGTCATATGCGTATATGAATAATTTTTTGGCTATAAATTTTGTACATATTTGCTGGAGAATTACAGCAGGGAATTAAACTGGCATATGTAACACTTCCACACCACTAATGTTGTGTTTAGTTATCTAAATATCTCAGTCTTGAGCTGTAATGATTACACGGTATCTCTGGCATCAAAGTGTAAGGTTTAACATGATGAGCCATTGCTTTTGTGTGGCCCCTTGATGTCGATAGAGAATTGATCTAACTAAAGGCCAAATCATTGACACATCAGAGTGCAATATAAGTAGATTAAATAAAAATCAGACCATAGTTGATTCATTTTTTTTGTTCTTACAGGGAACAGTAATTTACATTGTAAATTTCATCCTAAATTGGTCAGAGGGGGAGTCAATATAATCAACTCATAAAATAAATTATTTAAATTAACAAAGTCAGCAGATCATTGAATAATCTGGGGGGGAAAAGCAATTACTTGAGTGATTAAAAAAAAATGATTAGCACCAATTGATATAAAATAGAAAAAGGTATGCCAAGGTCACATTTATTCTACGTGTGAATACGATAGAGAATAAGAGATATTCAAGTCAGAATATAATTTAAGCAAGAGTCAAATCAATATTTGTTAGCTACATTGTAGTACAGAGATTTTCAAAAGAAAATATATTGGAATGCCCCCCCCCCCCCCAAAAAAAAATGCCGAGGATTCCGTTAGATTTGCACTGGAAATCATGCATATTTTGTGCTCATTTTCAGACATATTTATTAATATGTTAAACATGCATATAAAGGAACTTCTTTGCAAGTCATTTTTAAGGTGGGACACATTAACACATTAAGAAAGAATGTACATTCATAAAAGAAGTCGATATGATTTGATGATCGAGAAAAAATTTTCCTTCAGTCTTCTAAATTTTATTTAGAAAATTTACCAAAGAATGGGAAAAGATCTGATGGGGAAACTTTTCTTTTCTTTTGTAGCTCAACTTGGTCAAAAGGTCAAGTGTGCTTTGAAAATATCCAGCATCTGTTCTCCTTAACTTCTTCTTAAGAGGACTTGGCTAATTTTTACCAAACCTGGCACAAAACATCCTTATTTGAAGAGCTTTTAAGTTTTAAGTCAAAAGATTAAGGGTCACACCACTTTTCAAAGTGAGATAAGCAAAATATGTAAATAGATAGGTTTTTAAAAATATCGCCTCACCCCCCAAAAAAACAAAACAAAAAACCAGAACAAAATAAAAAAGACCAATCTAATCAAAATGTTTGCTTTAATCTTATTCATTTATGATATACATGTAGGTTATTAATTACCAGCTAATTTACCATAAGTCATACCAAGGATATTTTTTCCCCTTTTTCAACTGGGTTACCAGTATAAGCTTACAATGGCAGAATTCTGATTAAAAGCAGCAGCAGCATCAGTAACATGTCATAAAAACACACATCCATGTATTCTTCCGTAAGATTAAAGAGATATGATTTAACGTTTTGTATGAATACAACCGAAATCTCTCGGAAGACACCCAAGAGCTGTTCCAAGCAGGCATCAAGCCAATTCTCACCACTGATGATCGCAATCACTAAGAAAAACAAGACAAAATATCTGTTACAACAATTTTATTGACCAGAAATATGCATTATAAAGCCATAACAATATCATTCATCAAACAAAGTGGTAGGAGATCTCTAGAGTGTTTTAATTATTGGCTCATATTTGATTTATATAGCACAGACACATGGACATTGATCAGCTAGAGATCACTAGGTCAAAGGAAAAACAAGAAACCACCCAGAAATCCAATACTAGTCGTTTAGTTTTGATTTCTTTGCTGTTTTTTTTCTCGGTTGGTAACAATAATTAAACACTAATTCAAACAAAACAGACTAGAAAAATGTTACCAATGAAATACTGTGAAACATTCTTGGGTTATTGATACATAAACAGGTTACTGCACATGGTTCATGAACTTTCATTGTAATTAACCCTCTATATGAACCAGAACCTGTTTGTTATTATATCATCATCTATCTAGTGAGTTTCTGGTTGGTGTAAAAGATATGGTGTACTGTACAAGGCTTTAATTTTGACATTTGCATACTTGCATGTAATCAGTGCAAGCAATTATAAACATGATTGTACTTAATTAAAATACATTGATTCTCGCCTTGCATATTTTGACAAAGTGAGAGTAAAAGAGATTTTTCATTTAAAAAACTTGTTGATGGAAAATAATTAATTCTTTAAAATGTTGTTGAATTTAAAAAATTTACCATGTATTATGTCATGCCTTGCCATAGAAATCAAAACACACAAAAATGCCATTTATGCTGCTAAAAGTTCTTATCACTACAAAAATTAATTAGGATAAAAAAGATATTGAAAACAGTAAAACATTAATCTTGTACAAAATATTCAAAAAACAAAAGGAAAAAAATCCTCAACACTTTTTTGATTAAAAAAAATTAAACAAAATGAAATTGTTGGCTATAACCATATCAGCACTATATTAATCAAAGGCATGTTCGTTTGTATAACTGCATTGCATGGAGAAAACTCACGTTTTCGATCAAAATGCTGAAACTACATGTAAGTACACTGTACCAGTGAAGAAACAATTCAAAAAATATAAGGCAAACAAAGAGAGGTGGGTGGAAAAGAGGAACACAGATCTTCTGTTGTATACAAGATGAACATTTCATATCTATAGCTTCAACACCACCGGTTTGACGTTGCATGGTGAAACTTTGAAAAGATAAAGTTTGACACGAAAAAGGCCACTTCATGGATTAAAAAGAAAAAAAATTTCCTTGTATTAAATCTGCTGCAGACATACATCTTCAAGTTAACACTTTTGTGTGTATGGAAAAAAATTGATAATGTTTCAAGTTTTGAAAAAAAAAATCCTTTTATGTGATTATGTGAAGTTTTGGAAATTACCCCTTTCATAACATCAAGTATGTACTTAAAATTCCACCTGTTATGACAATAATAAAACATTTAGTATATAATACATAATCCACAAGGGCACAAGACCAGCTTGTATAACATCCAATTGAATGTTGTCAAGAGGACATATTTACATCAATATTCCACATCCTGACAAGAAACATTATATCATTCAAAAATCTTTATTCTTTAATTCATTGCAAGAAAAAAAAATTAGGGGGGGGGGGGTAAAATTTGCAGGCATAAGACCGTTTTTTACAGGGGAACAAGACTTGGATATGTTAAAAGTATACCATTAATTGGATAATGGTAATATTAAATATAATTTTGACGTAAATGCATAAAGATAGCTTGCCGAAACAGCATAGTTCCATAGTAATAAAGTTTAAAAAAAAATTACTGACAAAATCTTACAATGGTGTACAGTTGACAATAAGTGTTTCTTAACAGGAAAAATAGTTTACAAGCATGTTCACTGAATTTCTGGCACAAGGGAATAAAATGAAGCTGCGCGATAGCATGAAATGACCAGAGATTGGAAAAACCCTAAATGCAGTGGCCTGTTTGCTTGTCTTTCCAAGGGGCTCTATGCTGATCTTTTTCTTTGCAGTCCATTATCATGATGATGAAAAAGATGAGAATTAAGTGAAATGCGGGTTTTTATTTACAATGAAGTAGTGGCTATGTCTTGGAAACAATGAAGGCACAATCACTTTCTGCAACACATAAAAGTCCTGTGTATAAATAGTCCACAGAATATTTCATTCCCCCCAAATAACAATATATATTAAAGTCATTTTTTATAATATAACTGTCAGTACATCTAGAACACTTTTCACTAATCAAATCACTAGCTACCACACTCGGCCATCACTAGGTGGGCCACCCACCCACACGCTGTCTTTTTAGATGTGGTCCATCATAATCTAGTGGGTGGGGTGATATCCCCGTGGGTGAGGAACTGTTACTATGTGTGTGATTTAAGTTCTGAACTGGTGATAAATGGCCCGGCCCTGCAGACGAGGGGGGTCGTAGTGAGTGGTGGTTGGAAGGGGTCGTCGACTCTCGGGGTGGGGAGATGGGCTCACTTTTGATAGATGAGAGTACATTCTGATTCATTGTATTCACTGCTAATGGAGAAAGGTGTCCAGATCTACAACAGACAGAAAAAAAAGTTTCATGTGTACATTCATCAACCGAGAAGTCACTGCAATGCAAATCAGTATGACATGCTGCAAGAAAAACTGAGCAAGAAATCTAAAGAGTTTCAACATTTAATCACAGAACCCTTACCCAGGCATGCCATGAAGGTTTTGACCCCCTCCTCCCCCTCCTGGAGGTATTCCTGAAGTAAGAGATCCCCCGTGATGACCCCCACCATTATTCCATGGTGAATGGTTGTAATTTGACATGTGACCTGTTAAGTCTGCTGAATTCACGTTGTAGTCATCTAAAAGAAAATTAAAGATTTAGTAGGAAATGCCTAAAATAAGCATGCAGTGAAAAATTTAGAGCTATTTTGAATATATTTCACTTTTACCACAATATGACAAAAAAAAAATTGCATAGCACATTCTATTTTTCAATGTCAGTTGTCTAGACAATTTTGGAACCCTCTGATGAGGCCCCCATGGCAGCGACACCGGCAGCACACTTACTGTGATAGGATGTAGGTAGAGGGGACGGATAGCTGTTGCCTGGGACACTAGGTGTTGTTAGTGATACTGCTGGGTTTGATAGAGAGGAACTTGGGCGTCCCTAAAAGAACGTGTAGAATCATGTTTAAAACAGTGAAAATAACAACTTTTTGTTCCTTGTTTATACAATTTGAAAGTAAAAAAAAAATCACGACAATATCCGACTTCAAAGTAAACTATAGCCCTTCATGTCAGTGTGATACTTATTGGTACTGAAAATGTTAATACCTGTAATGTCAGTGAGGTGAAGGTAGCATGTGTTTAATTAGTGGGTCACTTAAACTACCTGTAATACATACCATATCTAAAAGGTGTAATTACTTGTATGTTTAGCAAGGTATCTTTACCAGTAATAACTGGGAGTTGTAATTACCAGTAATGCTAGTGAGGTGTAATTACCAATAATGTTAGTGAGATATAAATACCTGTAATGTGAAGATAGTGTAATTATGTAGTGAGGTGTAATTACATGTAATGTTACTGAGTTGTAATTACCTGTAATGTTCAAAGATAGAGACAGTGTAATTACCTGCAAGTCTGGACTGACCAGTCCATTGTGCGAGTTGCCCATCATTGGACGACCCATGGGAGGCCCCCTGGAGGGAGGAGACTGTCTCGATTGTCTGTTGACCATGGCTCCAGGGGAAGGGCAGGGGGAGGCTCTGTGGGGGTAACCATTGGGAGCAGGTGAAGAACTACTCATCTCCATCATTCCACCTATAGAAAACCAATCAAATGAAGATGACATGCAAGTAAACCAGCAAGATATTCCATACTTTTTTGATTTCGCTTTCGTTGCAATTGCTACGTACCAGTAGAATTTGGCCGCGGACTATGGTGGACCGGAGGGGGCTGGAGCAGCCCCGGACCTGAGTTGACCTGAGAGGGATGCTGTGGGGACATTCCGTGCCCTGACAGAGGCTGGTTCATGTAGTTGTGGATGGGGATACCTGAGGTCAAGCCTGGGGGCATCCCTGGACCTGGGTATGGGGACATGTTCTAGTAATAGAAATACAACAATCAAGGACATGTCCAAGTACACGTAATAGAAATACAACAATCAACATGGGGATTGTCAAAACACTGGACTGAACTTGTACAAAAAAATAAAATTCCTGCATCCTCACTGATAAACTTGCTTAATTGATGCACCAGCCCCCTCCCTTATTTGAAACTCAGACTGAGAATAAAGCTGTAAATCCTTCGTTAGTTCATTATACTAGGGATGCTCACCCTCTGAACGCCCTGGTAGCGCTGGTAGTCGTCAGCCATTCTGTTTGTGTGCTGGTTGTTGTACTTCTCCTCGGAGGTCATCGAGTTACTGTACAGGTCGCCCTCAGGATCAGGGCTCTCACACCCTTTGTGTTCCTTTTTGTTCAGAGCCTATTGAAAAAGAAACAAGAAGTTCATAATCTGTTATCCTTCAACAAGAGACTTGTTCTATCATTGAATCATTCTATCATTAACTAATACAGCTAGTAATTGGCTATCAAAAAACATTTTCCCCGTATAACAATGGACATCTTCCTTCAGAAAGAAACTGGAAAGCAAGGTTTATACAGACAAAGGTACAGATTTTGCTTATGAATAAAGGTGTGAGAGAGCAAAAATAGATGTCTTATACGTGGGTATAACAAACTTCAGATAATGATCTGTGTGATATCAATAAAATGACCAGATGGTTGTGGCCATTTTTAGACTGTATTAATCTCCTTGAGAAGAAGAGCTCTATATGAAGCTATATAAGAAAATCATTCAATCTTAAATCTAAAATACTGGAAAATTTTCTTTACATAACAATGGATTTTAGCCTGATGAATTATATATCCAAATATTTAAGGTAGATCAGAAGGTTAATTTAACTGTTGACAAGTCTCCTTCACAAGGGCTCACCGGGTACTGGAGTACCCTAGCTGGTACTTCATTGAACAGGCTTCATCAAAGTCAATTAAATCATTGAGGAATAAACAAAAGGTTGTTTCCCTGAAGTCTCCCGTGTTGTGATGTAAGAAATCCTGTATTTGTAACCAAATACCTTAGCTTGTACGTAATGCATCAGAATGCGCACTACAGACAAATGTCTGCATTAATAATAAGTCATCTCTGTTTTTAAAATGTAAATTAATTTTTAAAGAGAGTTATATGTCACTTTTATGAAAAAAAATAAAAATAAAAGAAAGATATTAAAATCAAATGTGCTCTAAGCTACCTTTAGCAAGTAAAAAAATCTGTTTGTATTACATGTATTACTTGTTTAAGTATTTATTTCCTCCTTGGATTATCATAACCACGTCTAACAATTTTAAAATAGTAACTAATGGCAATAAACATTGGGGGCAAATAAATACGTTTTTGAAAAAAATAAAATAAAATAAAAAGCGTGTGTAGGATCATGGTTTAATTTGACACTGTGTCCACTGTACCTCGTTGGGTAGCCTTGCCAATTCATTGCAATGTTTACCGACTTTAGAAAGTTTCCCTGCACTAATATTTGTTTAAATTGACAGACAAATTTTCTCTTTAATGTGCTATTGATTGTGACCTGAGCGAGTGGTTTCACCTCTGAGTGACTACTCCCACTAGCCAAAGAGAAAGGTAGAGAGAAGATGATAAAAGCTTGGGACACATCACTTCGGTTATGTGTCTTGCAAAGCACTTTTATAAAACAGCTCTGACATCACCCAACCTTCATGCAACACACCATGTAAACAGCCTATGCTCCTACACAATCAATTTGTGGAACTTGAACCATCACAAAATGTTCTCCGGGGAGGACAATTTTTGCTCAGAATTCTAACACTATATTGAATTTCAAAAAGATGAAAATTGTAGTCCCACATCAAACTACATGTACTTTTAATAAAATCTATATTTTCACATAATTGCAACAAGAGAATTTTTGGGTATTTTTTTTTTTCAAATTTACTGAAAACCCTGTAGAAGATTTGTATGATTTGTATGCAATACATGTCATCAATATGTATTACAAGTGAATTGGTTTTGAAGGATCTGACTTAGATATGGTCATTGTCTACCTAAAGACATAAAAACCAAGTGATTTTAACACATAACCAAGACGATAACGGTTTACAAAGGCAGCAAGCCAAATAAGGCTTTATGTCGGCTGCTCACAACCAGTAGAAATAAACATGTCATTTCCTTATCCTATTTCTGCCATCTCATAAAAAAAGAAAATGAAAGCATTTTATGATGCACTGTTTCAGTTGGCATTATCAATAAGTTTGTCGGTTGGGCCATGCTGTAAGTTGTTGGGTACGGGAGTCGGAGAAACGGGTGTACATTTGAGACTTGCCTCAATGATGTCTTTATTGGTGCGGCTCTCGTGCGGTTCGTTGTACTCAGTGTATTTCAGCAACACGTTGTCCATGTCGGTGCTGGCGTACTGAAACAGCTTGTTGGCGCTGTTGAAGATGATGAGAGCAATCTCACAGTCGCAGAGGATGCTCAGCTCATACGCCTTCTTCATCAGACCAAACTTCCTCTTGGTGAAGGTTACCTACAGTCAAAAGAGATGCAAATCAGAAAATTATCAATCAAACATCATTTTGAATCCTTATTGAAGGAAGGGTCTGTGTTGTTGTTGCTAAAAATCCACCTATAAAGATGGTTAAAAACCAAATGAATAAAGAATAGATAAACCCCATGAGGTACAAGTGAAGCAAAACTAGTTCAAGAAAACTTATATAAGAAAAAAGTTTTCTTGAATAACCTCAATTCATGCAACCTAAATTTTATGCAAATCAAACATGATGGATATCAGGCGCTGTTGAGTTTATTTTGTTTTGCACAGTGAAAATCTGTGATGAAGATCGATTGGTATTTCCTTCAAAAGTAGTCGAATAAGTAAACGTAAACGGACCCAAAACAACAGCCCAGTAATACTACTATATTTATGAATAATGTAATACTGCCCGTTGCCAAATAATTAACAAAGATAAATTTTTGAATAAACATTGAAAACAGCATGGAATTACTGGGACTGATTCTGTCGGGCCAGCCAGCTTTGTCAAACCCCCGGCTCGGTTGTATGACAATCCCAACGAGTCGTGTTATCGAGCTGAGCTGTCACAATTACACCCACCCCCTTAACCAATTCTGCCATCACCAAATGCTTGTCTCTCCATTGGCATGGCATCAATTGTCAACTGAATGGGCCATCACAGAGACAGTTATGTAATCTGCAGGTGCCTGTTGTGAGGTAAAAGGTCCTGCACTCTGAGGACAGGTGCAGTCGGTTATTATAAAGCCCCTCACAATGGCTAGTGCAAGACAATTCCATTGCTTGCCCTTAATTCCTAGTTCCTACAAACTTCCTCTCAGTCCCAAAAATCCACCCACCAATCAAAATGTAGAATTGTCACTTTTTTCAGAGCTATTTGTATTTTTATATCACAAATATTCCTTACAGCAAGATGTTAAAAATAACAACCAACCCTTCAAGTCTTATTTATAACTTTCCATACATATTCCGTAACCTTTGTAAGCAATATAGAGCTATTTTGCCGACAAAAATCAACATCTCTTCACCACTTCAGACATTTTGTATTTAAGGCAGAAATTATGCCATGTAGAAATTCAAGCCAGGGGACAGTTTATCATTTTCATAACAATTTCTTTCTTATTAAAAAAAAAATTGTGTATCAGGCTAATTTTGACACATACTATTAAATATCTATTTCATGCATGAATTAAAAACAAAATTGAAAATCCAAACATTTTGCAACCAATATTTCATTTTCTCTAAAAAGGTCTTATGACAGTTAAGGGCTAATACGATGAAATAATTTTCGGAAGATATTACTTTAACCATCTAACAAATAAAACTTTGGTGTGAAAATCTACCTTAAAACAGATATATCACAGGTCTTACACAAAGATAGAGAAATCACATAACATTTTAAACAGCATATGGACCAATCTCCTCAATTTGAGGACATTCTGGACTTAAACTAATATTGAATACACCCACAAAATCCTCTCACGGTAATGTGCCTTAAAAGAAGTAAAGCACTATATTCAAGAACGAAAAAAATAATAATTTGATCTCCATTCTTACTTGTCTGTTTCTTTCATCGCCGATTCGTGAGATTTGGATTTTTTTCCGGCCCATCTTCCCCGGAACCTTGGCACCCCCTCTGATATCGGAATCTGTCGCCACCTCTATTTTGTCACCTGATCTGTACACGACTCTGTAAACAAGAAATTAAAAAACTATAAGTGAAAACTGTAATAAACAGTCCAACTTGTTCCTGAGAATGTAGAACAACATACATTGGAAGAATTCATGCACAGTCACTGTGCACAAGTTGTCAGCCTGCAATTCTTGGCCTCAATTGGGCTTTGGATGTCATTTACCGAGATAGATGAAGTCTAGCTCCAGTATATTGCATAGTGCAGTTATCTACTCTCTGTTGTATTGGTTTCTAAACTCATTATGGACTTGCGTCACTTCATTGATCTTACACTATTCTACAATGCCATTGTCATCAGTGTTAAAAACAAGCCAGTTTGCTCACATACCAAATGCTGCCTGCTTTGATCTATTTCTGACAATAAAATAAAACCTCCACCAGCCACAATCTGACCCATTATTCACTAAATCATACGTCAAAATTCCAAGGTTTTCATTTCGAAGAATACCAATGTCCACATAAATTATCGAAATTTGAAAATCTTCAATCATTTAGACTGTGACAGTATTAAGCAGTTTAAAAGAAACTTTTGAAGCTGATGACCAAAGCTTTGACAATAAAGCGGCCACTTTTCTTTTCATCCAAGTGTAACTGACACACATTTAAGAACATCATCCATCATTTGTTTTCCCAATCTCTTTTATATTTTGTATGCTCATATAGATAAAACCTAGTAAAACAAGGACCTCGTGAAACAGAAACACAAAGGCCAATAGATATGGGTCATTAGCAGGTGGGCCACTAACGGATGTTTAAAAATGTCTCACGAGTGATGGATGGAACTCACAATATACCAGGTTATATTTCTCTATTGCGTTGGACCTGATCAGAATTATGTCCCTTCTTACGCATTTATGCAGAACAAAATTTCATTATCGCACAGAGTATTATCAATTACGAGCTCCACCTTGACATTAATTGCTTTTATAGAAAGAAAAAAAAAGAGAGAGAAAATATTGAAGGTAAGATTGCATGTCAATAGCTTTTCAATAATTTTTCTGTCCATGCAATGAAATAGTCAAAATAAACTCCGATATACTATAACCTTCAATTTTTTTTTAACTTGTGTCCAACGTATCACCACGTACGTAACTAACCTAATTTTTTTGTTTTACACGATGTAGATTAAACAATCTTAATCATGTGCTAGCTGATCAAACAGAATTATGCAGGCACCAATCACTTGATATTGTTCGATCATTCCATGCAGAGGAATCAGCTCTCTACAAAGGAAGGCAATGGTTGCACAGTGGAGAAAAAAATACCCCTTGTTTATTTATCATTAATTCAACAATCATATTGATTAGGAGTTGCATGCAAACTTGTGGTTCTCTGTCCTAGCTATAGCAATACCATGTGACCTTAAATAATTTATTGATCTACCTCCGACTGTTTTTCAAACTTGTCCTCATAAAAGTTCACATTCGAAGATTGGAAAAATGGATTTGCATAAGAGTGCAGAAGAAATTGATTCACAGCTAACAGAAAAATATAATTGAAAAAAGAAAGAGAACGATATCGGGATGAATTAGCAGAAGTATTGTGTAACCACTTACTCAGTCATTTAGCTTAATATCCTATATCATCCAAGAAATGGCAAAAAAAAAAATAATGAAAAATCATAAGTAGTTGATTCCGAAGATGACTTTATCATGAACCAACAGAAAAAAAATTGATCAACACTAGGAAAAGAGATCACAAGAAAAATAAAATCTCGGTATCTTCTCCAGAGCAGTCACTAAAAAATCATCCTGCATTCACTATGTGACGCAGTGCCAAACTCTAAGTGGCCAGTTTCTGCAGCTGTGAGTTGACACACGCGAGTCTCTGAGTGGGCAGAACCTGTCTAACTCCTGACCCATATGCTACAACACTGATAAACACCGAGAGGGAACTTTTTATCTGGCCTCGGTCTGCTCTGGCTGATAAACCCATGTGGGCAATGTTGTTCCGTGATTTCTCTACCTGGTTTGGATAGTATCCACAGATGGGATCCACTATACTTAATCCTGTGCTCTAGCTATTTCTCTTTCTCGATCTCCTTAATGCTGGAAAGCTCTGGGTCTAGAGGGATCAGTTGAGGACCAATGGACCCTCCCTTCCACTGCCCATCATATACACACCTGCTTAATTCTCATTGAAGCACACTGGTATTGTTGCTTCACACTGGAATTTGTTTTCAGCTAATGCAAATACCTTTCAGCATGCATGCACATTTCACCACATGGGGATAAAAACAATGTATTTCTTTTTTTCTCACATGAAATTCACACTAATTAATTACTGCTGAGAAGTTAATGGCTTGACAGTAACTATTAAGGACAAAATTACTAAAAAACAATGACCATTATTAAAAGAACACATGACCCTTTCACAAGAAATTAAACCAAAACAATTACCATTCATTAGACTTTCAGCAATAAACACTGTATATCTATCAACCTGATTAATGAAAGAGACAAAAAAAAAAAGACAAACTTCAACGAAGAAAAAATTACCATTCAATGATACATCAAAGAGAGGTGAATGCAAATTTATTAGAGGTGAGTCCAATTTCATTATTTTTTCCTACCGTCATTCATAAAGCTGTCTAAATGCATGCATTTATTAATATCTGATAAAAACCAAAAAAATCAGTAATGATTACAATTAAAGTATTTGTGAAGTAGACATGTTTTATTCATTGATTTGTCGAAAATTTTGTGACTTCACATCAGTCTTACTTTCCCTGCTTTAAATAAAAAATTTATATATGATATATATTTTTTTGATATAACTTAACAATTGTACCTCGGTATGAAATTTTCTGTGACTGTTCATATGAATGAGCTATTAAACCTTGAAAATAATCTTATATCTGATTAAAAGATTTTCCTTGTGAATAAGGTCAAGCCATTTTATTACCGCTAAATCTGAATTGTCATGAAGAGGGCTGAGGGACTTTCATGATTTAACATTCCAGGTTAAAACCTCTTTTTAATAAAATTCTCCACAGTCTGCAAGGAAGAATATTTACTCCATAAAGATTTTCTCCAACAATTCAACTATCATCATCATTATTGTCTAGCTAGTACAAAGAATTAAGAGAACACACACAAACAAAAATAAGTCCAAATAAGAAAAACATGTCCCTTTTTCCACCTTGTGTCCACCTTATTATCACCTCTTATAAAACTTGTCTCCTGAAGAGCTGCAAAAGGAGGCGGTAGCCCTAACAACAATTATCGCCTCTGGGAGACCAGCAACAAAAACAAGCTTAGAACTAAATCTAGACCCACAGCAGATAATGAAGACTTCACGTCTTCAAAAATCATAACAGATATTAATATTGTGCATCTGACAATAATGTTTTTGGAGAATTTAATCAAGTCCTTACATTTGAACTTTGATTATGGATTACAGATGAATTATTTCTTAAATGTCCATTGATTAAAGTTCATAATGTTCTTTACTTTGGTCTAGATTTTGGACATTCCCTGTTGACCACACTCTGCTCTCTGTCCTTGATGCATGCTGTACCTACCTACTTCCGAGGGCAAGAACTAAATCTGCTGAGGACCGTACTGTAATTCTCGTTTGAGTTGCTTCAATATCTATAACCTCCGTAACAAATACCTGGGTATCAACAAATACTGAGATCCATAATGATGAAGCAATTATTGAGACATTGCCCCTCTGACCTAGATGTAATAGATGGGAGACTGTTCCTCGCAGGTAGCCACCGAAGATCAATACGTAACTCATAGTTTCATCTATATTTTATAACTCACGAGACGAGGAACTCAATATTCTCGTGCTAGATTGACTGAGGCACCCAGGGAGGTGTTGGCAAGGATTATGTGATGTTGGAGTTTTACACTGGTTTGACATTTTCTTGTAAACCATTTTCTGTAATCTGATTTACTACAAGTGACAAAAAATGTGTCCTATACATATTTTCTGACCATTTATTACGGTACTTCATTTCCATGTATGTAATAAAATATCATCCAATAATATTCTGATTTTTTCTAAAAGAGAAAACATTGAGCATTTGGAAACTCTATAAATCTCATCATTTCCTGCTAACCTGGTAAATTCTCTGTCAATATTTTCTTATCCTGACCATCATCTTTTCTTTAAAACTCTCTTTCAAGTTTAAAATGCATCAAAGAATTGAAAACAAACCAATCTGTGTATGTTATCAGTGAATGAGCTTGTATGACACTCTAGTATAAGTCAATTAGATTGATGGACCCTTTTTGAAAAAAATCAAATATCCAAAATTTCTTTCTGATGTCGAGTTATACAAGAGCCTCTAGTTCAATGGCTACACATTACATTTCCCCGTATCTACACCAAAAGCCTGTCATATAGAGAGCCCCAATCAATTCAGACAACACGAGTCAACACAGTGCATTTTAAAACCATAAATGTCAAACACAAATACTTTGAAACTTTTAAGAACATTTTTCCATCGAAAAGAGACACATTAAACAAAATATCTATCATACCTGTCGAACAGGTTTTAAGTGGACTAATAAATCCTGGCAAATCGCATGAAAACATTTCAGTTCCAGACCTGTCCAAGGAATTAATTATCAAGATCATATCTAACAGTCTCCATGTAAGAATTATTTAAATCCCTGACTTGTGCGACAAAAAAGAACAATATATTTACCTATCTCTGTTAAGTTAAGACCAACACAGTTAAAAATAGCCTTTCTGTGGCTAAAAATACCCTGCCCTGCTCTTCCTTGACCAAGATTGTATGATTGTATACCTGCCAAGTAATTTTTTCACACCTGACTGCTCGTCAGTTTTTCATAACTGTGTACTTTTGAATGCACACAGAGAGGAAAAAAACCCACTACCACTGGATCAACAAAACTTCTTTTAACTTACATTCATGTTTTTCTTCTTCTTATGAATATAATCATCAACACACAAAAAAATATAAATAAAAAATATTCAATTACAAAATAAAAACCTATGTTGAAATGATAGACAAACGAGGATTGAGGTCTGAATAAAAACGAACATTTTTCTTACCTATT